>NC_138770.1:665142604-665877604 GCF_965119305.1 Pelophylax lessonae | reverse complement strand
AGCACAGAGACCTGGGCTGTATACAATGTATACTATAATACACAGTACAGGCACCTGCACTATATACACTACAAAAATCCGCGCTATACACAATGCATACAATAATACACACTAGAGACCTGTGATATATACAATCTGTATACTAGAATACACACTACAGAGACCTGTGATATATACAATGTAATGTATACTAGAATACACACTACAGAGAACTCAAGTATATAAAGACAATGTAAAACACAAGTCCATATGTGCAGTATTCTATACTAATCATCACCAATCAGCACCGTAGATGATGTATTATGGTTAGTAATCTCTTCTCATTCACACAGCTGTGCATTATGGGAAACAGATACAACACCTGTAGCTGAGATAAGTATTGCCTGGGCAGATTAGCCATATGGTGGTCCTGTAGCATGGCTGGCCAGGTATGGTGCTGGATGACCCCACCTCATATGGGAAGCACATTTATGCAGCTTTGTATATATAATGTAAGATATATATGTAAAGAGCTGGGTAAACTGTTGGGGCTATATAAGCACTTGTAATAAATAAATCAAATAAATATATCGTTCATTCCTTTACAGGAATCCATCAGGCTATAATATTGATGGCCAGCACACACACGTTTCCCTTCTTGTTTCCCCATATCTGAGTCAGCTGTAATCAGAATGTATCTAAAGCACCCAGAGCACAAAGATTCACCTGCAGGACCTGACTCTGACCATCCTGGCCAAACAT
Source organism: Pelophylax lessonae (assembly GCF_965119305.1). Lineage (NCBI taxonomy): Eukaryota > Metazoa > Chordata > Amphibia > Anura > Ranidae > Pelophylax > Pelophylax lessonae. Next base: position 665,876,863 of record NC_138770.1, on the reverse strand, counting down.
CTGGACCTAAGGGAGGACAACAGAATTGGCCATAGAATGGAGACAAACATGACCAGATGTGGTCACCCTATGACTTAATCTACCAACCCAAGTGAGCCAATAGCTACCAGCCTTGGATCTGGTAGACACTTTCCAGTAACCATCCCACAGAAAACATTTCAAAGAGGACTGTGACGGACCACTTGGCATCCCTTCCTGGGTGCTTCTGTCAGTATACAGCTTCCTCCACTCCGGAACCAGGAACCAAGTATTATAGCTGAATATTGCACCCAAGGACTAGACGACACTAGCTTAGGTGCAAACTGGAACTCACTTTATTGTACACTCACATAGAATATATATACTATACAAAATCAGATAAGAGCTTGATCACGTTATGCAAACAGTAAGATAATTAACATGGCTAAGGAACAGCCAACATAAACATAAGCAGTAATCTAAATAAACAGTAAAATAACTAGTCACCTAGACAAGCCTAGGTGATTCAGTGTCCACTCAGACCATTCGGCACCAGTTCCCCAGTGAGAAGACCTAGGGCTGTCTAAATCTCTAAAGGATTAGCAGACAGACAAACAATAGGTGAAATGGGAATTCACACCTAGGGAGGTACACAATGGAAAATGATACCATGCGAGAAAGACACCTTAGTAAACAAATTACAGCAGGAGACCCCAGAATTAGGTTGTTTTGAGCTGATTATTTTAACATCTGCTCTGAGTCTCATAGTCTAGTAGGTGGTAAACCAGTCATTGCTGATTTGGGCACAAAGGCCCCGAATCTGTATTCAGGTTCGCAGAGTCAGTGTGTTTCGGGGAGACACAGACCCGAATCAAAAACAACACGAATCCAAGGTTCCCCCAGGCACACACCTCCCAAGAATAGAGTCCCCTTAAAAGCCAGGGCCCATAGTCAGACAAGAGGCTACCCTGCAGTCCCCTCCAAAAGCCCATGTTCTGGTTGGGTCTGTCACATGGACCATATGGGCTTGTCCATAACTGACCAGTAAGTAGACACCCCTAGCATTTATCCAATAAAAGTTCTCCATAATCCGTATCCATAGATCCCAACTGTCGCAGATTTCGAGGGACCGTCCCTGATTTGGAACGAAGTCCCTCTGTCCTCCTCATTTGCCCCTCATGTTTTGTCTTATCTATATAGTTGTATATAAAATGCATTATTTATTTTTCAAAAGGTGTTTAGAAATGGGATGCACTGGTAAATTGCTGCATTTATAAATTCAAAAATCCAATCTAAAGGAAAAGAATTCGTAAAAAGTGGGTTTAACTAAAAAATATTTTGCATAATTCCCTTTTAAGGGGGGACGTGGCAGGGTGTGTGTCCTAGGCCTACGTACTTTTGCTAATAGGTGTCCCTCGTTCCCATCTCAAAAAGTTGGGAGGTATGCACATGCAAGATACAGTGATAACTCCCAACTGTCCCTTGTTCATAACCCAATACTACTTCTCCCCTGACTGCCCCTCTTTTGGACCTCATATACAGACTCTATAACCAGTTTAACCACTAAAAAAAATTATATCTCACTAAACTTTTAATGCAACTTCTATATCACTACAATAGGATCTTCAAACACTAAAATTAAGGAAAAATAATGGTGTAAAATACAGTTGTTGGATAAATTCTCCATAGTGTGATCGAGGTGGGATTTTAATATTTTGTGCAAAATTGTATTCCTTTTCACTCTTGGAGAGTCTTGTGTATTATATACAAGAAACAGGGTGATGCACAGCAGAAAGAGGAAAATAACAATTCTGTTCTTTAAGCTACCACTGCATCACCACCATGACCACCATAACCACATTCCATGACTGCTCACCTCTCAAGACTTTGTACCACATACAGACATATCATGAATAAATGTTAATTTTATGCCTATAGAGATATGAAATGTATTCGGATAATGATATAAGATGTTGTCAATGTGGTGTGCTGCACAAATGCAAGCAGGGCAGCTCTATCTACCATGCCTTTGCGAACAGACTAAACATATTCCACAGTGCAGTCTTTGCTTTCCCCACATATATGAACCCTGAGGATCTGGATGAGAACCTTCTCTTGGTCTTGGAACCAACTCTCTCTCCTGGGCTGAATACCCCATCAAAGCTCCTTAGACAGAAACTCTGCATGTGATGTGACGACAGTCGTAAGGTTTTAAAGACATAAACCTTAAAGAGGAACTTCACCTCAATCCCCCCACCCGGGGTAATTTTACTCTTAAAAGTGGAATTCAAGGCTGGAACTATCTAAGCTTAGATCTGCTCCCATCCATCTTCTAACACCCATACTGGGTAAAGAAAAGAAATGGCTGCACTCCAGATGAGGTCAAAAACCAGATTTATTGGACATCCCGTGTGGCAAAAAAGTGTCAAGGTAGACGCGTTTCACACACTAATAAGTGTGCTTAATCATTAATCATGATTACAATCATCTTGTAATGATTAAGCACACATATTAGTGTGTGAAACGCGTCTACCTTGCCACTTTTTTGCCACACGTGATGTCCAATAAATCTGTTTTTTGACCTCATCTGGAGTGCAGCCATTTCTTTTCTTTACCGATTGTTCACGGAGGCGAGCCGGGGCATGCACCGCTGTTGGTCATCTAGATTCTAATAACCGTGAGCAGTGTATTTATTTTCTTTATAACACCCATACTAACTACTCTCCAACAGGAAGATGCATATACTTGCCTATTCTCAGAATGCTCCAGCCTAGTCACGTGATATCCCCAGCGACCCCCTTCAGAGTAGGAGAGGAGAGAGCACTGACAATGGATGGAATGCCTGAGGCAATGTAGTCACCCATAGGCTTACAATGGATCATCTGTTGTCGGCTGTCCCTCCTCTCCTCTAAAGCCAGTCACTGGGAACTGATCACATGACTTGACCAGAGCGACCTGAGAATAGGTAAGTATATGCATCTTTCTTTTACAGAATAATTAGTATAGGTGTTAGAAGGGGGTGGGAGCAGTTTTAAGCCTATTTATATTCTCGGATGCCACTTTAACCCCCTCTTACCTCATCGGTTAAGTTGAGAGCATAAAACATACTCACCTATCCAGCGAATATAGCTCTGTCCTGCAGTAATCCACTGAAAGCTGCCACATGCCAAATCCTGCAGTGCCATCTTTTCTGCTGATATCATTAGGGAGCTGGCTATCTCTTCTGAGTCTAAGCAGCCCGCCAAGTAATAACACTTTACTGCTCATGTGCAGTGTGTTCTACTTATTCCCGAAGCCTCCTGGAATTTGTGACGTAGGTATCCCAAGAGCCTTCGGGCAGGGGGGGAGACATCATTCTTACCTAAGTCTACAAAATGGTTTAATATTACTTGTGAAAAAATAATTGTAGTAAATTTTGTTAAATATTATATAGTTTACCAAAAATATTATGTTTGAAAAAGGTGGTCTTTGCATCAACGCCATTCATTTGGATCCACATTCTGTACATATGCAAACAGATTTTTTTTTCACACTTCAAGTCGAGGGAGATCATAGATGCCACAGCACTAGGGGGGCACTCTACAAGGTAAGCATGCCATAATTTGCAATTGCTATGGTAGGCCATGGCTTTCTAACAGTTACTAGACCTGTCAAACTTAAACCTCTTCTCTTCACAGTTGAAATTGAGATTTACTTCGACCATTGATGAGCTTATTTTCTGCGAGGCACCAGTCACTTAAGCTGCCTTCTTCAGCGGTCCACTGGCATTTGTTTCTAGCCCAGACAAACCACTTTGTCTTATTTTATTGTTTTAACAATGGCTTTCTTGCTGCTACTAGACCTGTCAAACTTGAACCTTGAGTTCTTCTCTTCACAGCTAAAAGTCAGATTTACTTCCTGAGCGATGAGGTCTTTTCTTCATAGTTGAAAGTGAGATTTACTTCGACCATTGATAAGCTGTGCTTGAAGCTGTTGTCCTGGGCTTGAGGCTGTTGTCCAGTGAGGTGCCTGTCACCCAAGCTGCTGACTATAAGGAACTTGTCTTCTGATTCTGTTGTGGCTTTGGATCTTCCAGGCCTGCATTTGTCAGTTTCCTCGAGTTCCCAAATTTCTTTGATGGTGTAGGAAACTACTCAATGACACTGTGGCTTTTCTTTGCGACTTCTCTGAAGGAAAGAACTAAATTTTTATCTGTTTAATCTTCAGTTGTCCACTGTCACTGGTTCCTGGCCCAGACACACCACTTTTTTTGTTGTTTTAGCAACGGCTTTCTTGTTGCTACTAGACCTGTCAAATCTGAACCTTGAGGTCTTCTCTCCATAGTTAAAAGTGAGATTTACTTCGACCATTGATAAGCTGTGCTTGAGGCTGTTGTCCTGTGCTTTAGGCAGTTGTCCAGTGATGTGCCTGTCACCCAAGCTGATGACTAAGAAACTTGTCCTCTGATTCTGTTGTGGCTTTGGGTCTCCCAGGCCTGCTCTTGTCAGTTTCCTTCAGTTCCCAAGTTCCTTTTGATGTTGTAGGAAACTACTCAATGTCTCTGTGGCTTTTCTTTGCAACTTCTCTGAAGGAAAGACTTAAACATTTATCTGCTTATTGATCGGTGGTCCACTGGTGCTGGTTGCTAGCACAAACAAGCCAATTTTTTTCTTATTTTGTTGTTTTAGCAATGGCTTTCTTGCTGCTACTAGACCTGATAAAACCTGAACCTTCACAGCTGAAAGTCAGATTTACTTCCTGAACCCTGAGGTCTTCTCTTCATAGTTGAAAGTGAGATTTACTTTGAATACTGATAAGCCGTGCTTGAAGCTGTTGTCTCGTGAGACACAAATCACTCAAGCTGCGCTCTTTGGTGGTCCACTGGCATTGGTTCCAAGCCCAGACCAGCTACTTTTTTGTTTTAGCAAAGGTTTTCTTGCTGCTGCTAGACCTGTCGAATCTGAACCTTGAGGTCTTCTCTTCATAGTTAAAAGTGAGTTTTGCTTTGACCATTGATGAGCTGTGCTTGAGGCTGTTGTCCAGTGAGGTGGCTGACTCTAAGGAACTTGTCTTCTGATTCTGTTGTGGCTTTGGGTCTCCCAGGCCCGCTCTTGTCAGTTTCCTCCAGTTCCCAAATTCCTTTTGATGGTGTAGGAAACTATACTCTGTATACATTGTAGCTTTTATTTGCAACTTCTCTGAAGTAAAGACTTAAATGTTTATGTCTGCCTATTATTCGGTGGTCCACTGGTGCTAGTTCCTGGCCTAGACAAGCCACTTTTTTTTCCTATTTTGTTGTTTTAGCAATGGCTTTCTTGCTGCTACTAGACCTGATAAAACTTGAACCTTCACATTTGAAAGTGAGATTTACTTCCTGAACCCTGAGGTCTTCTCTTCATAGTTGAAAGTGAGATTTACTTTGAATACTGATAAGCCGTGCTTGAAGCTGTTGTCTCGTGAGACGCAAGACACTCAAGCTGCGCTCTTTGGTGGTCCACTGGCATTGGTTCCAAGCCCAGACCAGCTACTTTGCTGTTTTAGCAAAGGTTTTCTTGCTGCTACTAGACCTGTCAAATCTGAACCTTGAGGTCTTCTCTTCATAGTTAAAAGTGAGTTTTGCTTTGACCATTGATAAGCTGTGCTTGAGGCAGTTGTCCAGTGAGGTGGCTGACTCTAAGGAACTTGTCTTCTGATTCTGTTGTGGCTTTGGGTCTCCCAGGCCCGCTCTTGTCAGTTTCCTCCAGTTCCCAAATTCCTTTTGATGGTGTAGGAAACTATACTCTGTATACACTGTAGCTTTTATTTGCAATTTCTCTGAAGGAAAGACTTAAATGTTTATATCTGCCTATTATTCGGTGGTCCATTGGTGCTAGTTCCTGGCCCAGACAAGCCACTTTTTTTTCTTATTTTGTTGTTTAGCAATTGCTTTCTCGCTGCTACTAGACCTGTCAAACTTAAACCTTGAGCTCTTTTCTTCATAGTTGAAAGTGAGATTTACTTTTTGAACCTTGAGGTCTTCTCTGCATAGTTGAAAATAATATTTACTTCGACCATTGATAAGCTGTGCTTGAAGGTGTTGTCCAGTGAGGCGCCTGTCACTCAAGCTGCCTACTTACGCGGTCCACTGGCATTGGTTCCTAGCCCAGACAAGCCACTTTTTCATATTTTGTTATTTTAGCAATGGCTTTTTTGCTGCTACTAAACCTGTCAAACTTGAACCCTGAGCTCTTATCTTCACAGTTGAAAGTGAGATTTACTTCCTGAACCTTGAGGTCTTCTATTCATAGCTGAAACTGAGATTTATTTTGACCACTGATAAGTCATGCTTCAAGCTGTTTTCCAGTAAGGCGCAAGTTACTCAAGTAGAATGTAGCCACACTCTAGAGAGAAGTCAGGTCACGATGGCAAAAAAAAAAAAGGATTTGGAGATTCGGAGGAGGCTGAGAACAATTGAAGGGAATTTTTTAAGTTATAGGATACATTCACCTTTTGCCGCAAGTTACACGTTACACCCATATTTAGGGTGCAACGTGCTCCAGCACATGTCCCCCCCCCCCAATTTTCCCCCGTGACAGCGAGTGAGGATCCTGTCACCGTACGAGCTGTCACATTTTAAAAACAGTGCAGCTGTGCAGGGCTCCGCCTGTACAGCCACATCATTTATTCACAGGAACCAGTGGCAGACAGCTTGTAGTTCTCAATGAACTGTGAAGGCTCTAATGAGCGCCCTCGTAGTTCACTCACAAGCCCTGCAGCTTTTCAACTGACAGCCCTTACAGAGGTGCAGGCTTAAAGCTGTAGGGCTTTGTCTGCAGGAGCCTGCGGGGAAAAAATTAATTTATAATTTTTTTTCTGCAAAAATATGTATTTATTTAGTAATCTACTAATTTAACTATTTCTAGCTGGAAGAAAAATCCCTTTGGGGTTGATTTACTAAAATTGTAGAATGCAAAATCTGGTGCAGCTCTGCATAGAAACCAATCAGCTTGTACCAGAATCAATCCGGTCTGTCCTGGAAATGCTGCATGGAGAAGAGTGGTGATTTCAAAACCTCAGACAGCCGGGCTGGCTGCAGGGTGCTGACAGCTCAGCAACCCTGGTGATAAGTACATTGTATACATTCGGGTTGATTTACTAAAACCAGAGTGTGCAAAATCTGGTGCAGCTGTGCATGGCAGCCAATCAGCTTCCAACTTCAAGCGGAGTTCCGGCCTTGGGGGTGAAATGTAGCTAAAAATACCCCCGGGACAGTCAGGGGTAGTACATTCCACAATGGATAGCCTCTGTACTGTCCCGGGTCGCATTTACCTTTTAGAAGAAATACTTACCTTGAAAATTTCTTCTCCAGCGCTGCCATCTCAGGAGTGGGCAGCTGAAGCCAGCGCGTCCTCTTCTGCGTCCTCTTCCATGTCCTCTTCTCCCAGAATGCACCTGCACTGACCCCACTCGTCACTTCCAGTGCGGGCGCGTCATCCCTCCACAGCTTCTGGGCATGCCCAGAAGCTGTTTAGCAGGGAATGAGGCGCCCGCACCGGAACTGCCGAGCAGGGCCGGTGCAGGCGCATTGATTCCTGGGAGCGATGACGTTCAGCTCCCAGGAATCAATGCAAGGAGGAAGTGACGGCGCGGGCCGCGGCCGCAGAGGGAGGAAGTGGAAGAAAGGTGAGTATATTTTCTTCAATACCAAGGTAAGTAAACAAAGAAAAAATCGTAACTATCCATTTGTTTTTCAGGTGACCTAGAGCAAGCGGATGGCCCAAAATTGATTATGTCGATTTTGAGGCCGGAACTCCGCTTTCAGCTTCTTCAATTAGGCTTTGACAATAAAACCTGAAAGTTGAGTGGTTTCTATGCAGAGCTACCCCAGATTTTGCACTCTCCAGTTTTAGTAAATAAACCCCATTGAGTTAAAATTTCACAACTCCAGAAGCTTGTACCCAGGGAATGCAAAACCACCCATCACTGTCAAACTGTGTCCAATTTAGTTTCAAGAGGAGAAAATAATCCTTCCTCACCCCACGTCAGATCAATTGCCTAAATCAAAATATTCCTGTGTATCCATTTCAAATTATAACTGGCGATGTGGGATGTTATCAATTTTAGGAATATCCTTTAACCACCTTTTAGGCTCCATTCACACTTGTGCGATATGTAATGCAACTTTGGACATCAAAGTCACGTGACAAGTCACATCACCTTCTTTTAAAAAGCACCAGTTCAAATAGATTTGACTTAAAGTTGCAGCGACTTTGAAAAGGTGCCTACACTAGTTTGGTGCGACTTAGATCCATTAAGTGTAAAGTTGGATCAAAGTTGCACCAAAAGCCGCATCAAAGTCACAGTGGAAATCGTGCAACTTTGGAGACATACTAATGTGAATAGAGTCCATTATTAATGGATAATGAATTAAAGTCCAATATTGATTTTCTCCTTACTACCTCATGTGATATGGCATTCCACTGCTTGACCAATCGTAAAATAAAGGACTATTCTCAAACCAATGGTGTATAATGTAACAAATGTAACACAAAAAAAGCTGAACTCCAGGCAAAAAAATGATCATTCCAATAAACTCTTTAACCACTTGCCGACCACCTTATAGCAGTTTTACTTCTACAGGGTGGCCGCGCTGCGCAGGATTATGTATATATATATATATATATATATATATATATGTGTGTGTGATCCTGCACTTCCGGGTATCGGCTCAAGTGTGCACCATCGGGGGTTTGCTCCAGCTGTGATTCTACACAGCGGGAGATGATCAGCGGGTCCCACAGACCTGATATCCGCCGGCACCCACTAATCATACACAGGCAGAACTGCCATTTGTCAGTAGGGAAGGCATGGATCTTGTGTTTCTGCAAAGGAACATGGATTAATGCCTTCTCTTAGTAAAAGCACCTCCCCCACAGTGCACAAACACCAGCTAGGAACACAGTTAACCCTTGGATCGCCCCTGATGGTTAACTCCTTCCTAGCCTGTGTTCATAAGCGTGCGCACAGGGTGTGCCAGGTATGATTGTATTGTGGTCATGTCCAATGGTCAGTCATATTGGCGATGTAGTGTTCTAGGCATACGATGTAATATGATTGTATTGTGGTCATGTCCAATAGTCTGTCATGTTGGAAGTGTAGTGTCCTATGTATAGAGTCTAACAGAATTGGATTATGATCATGTCCAGCGGTTGGTCATGTTGTGGTAAGTGTGCTATATATACAGTGCAATAGTATTGGAATATGATCATGTACAATAGCCTATCATATTGGGGGTGTTGTGTTTACATTTGTAAAGGGTGTAACAGAAATGTACTGTATTATAATCATGTAATGGGCTAAAAAGCATGGATGCTCAACCTGTGGCCCTCCAGCAGTTGCAGAACTACATGTCCCATGAGGTATTGCAAGGCTGACAGGTACAAGCATGACCCCCCCAAGGCAGAGGCATGATGGGATTTGTAGTTCCGTAACAGCTGGAGGGCCACAGGTTGCGTACCCATGCTAAAAAAGTTTTAAGCAGTTATAAAAGACCATACCCCCCCCCCCCCCCACAACCCTTTTAAGAAGCATGCTCCCTCCTTACTGTGCTCTTCTTGCCGTGGCTGGACTGGATTGAGCAGAAGTCCAAGAAACAGAAGGGAAGGAAGACAGACAGACAGACAGACAGATGAGGTGAGATGAGGTACGAAGAATTTACTTTGACATGCACAGTGCAGAAAGCAGAAAGTGGCGGCATCCTCAAGAGACAGAGAGACACAAGCAAGTCAGCCTCCAAAACAATCCTTAAATACAATCTAACGCTGCTCTACTGCTTGACAAGCAACCTTCAGCATATAACTGTGCTGCTTCTTACGAGTAAGACCTCAACCTGTTACCGTCTAGAGCAGGGGGGTCTCCAAACTTTCCAAAAAAAGGGCCGGTTTATTGTCCTTCAGATTTTAGAAGAGCCGGACTGGGGCCAGCTGGAGTGGAAATTTTCCTGGCATCAGTGGGAGTAAACATCACCACATTTGGTATTAGGGGGAGAAGTAGCGCCCCATCGTTGGTATCATATGGAGGAATAATGCCCCAAAATATTGGCGTCAGTGAGAAATGGTAAAGGAAAAGGAATTGGCAGCACTCCAGATTGAGTCAAAATCCAGATTTATTGACTGGACATCCAAATATGACAATCGTGACAAGGTAGACGCGTTTCACACACTGACTGTGTGCTTAATCATTACTTTACTACATTAGTAATGATTAAGCACACAGTCAGTGTGTGAAACGCGTCTACCTTGTCACGATTGTCATATTTGGATGTCCAGTCAATAAATCTGGATTTTGTATCAACCTGGAGTGCTGCCAATTCCTTTTTCTTTATCAAGTTTTCACGGAGGCGAGCCGGGGCATGCACCGATGTGAGTCATCAGGCAATTACACCACCTTGAGCAGTGAGTTCTTGTCTCTTCAGTGAGAAATGGTGCCCAATTGTTGGTGTCAAATAGCAAAATAGGGTCTCGTATCAGTGAGAGGAATAGGACCCCAAGGGCAGATAAAGAAAAGGGCCACATCTGGCCCCTGGGCCACAGTTTGGAGACCACTGGTCTAGACTTCACAAATTATCTTGAATAAAATGCTTTTTTCAGAGGCAACTTTGTCCTACATCTGGGTTGTATTCATATTCGTCCTACAACTCACATTACCATATAAAACTGTACGTCTCCCAGGAAACACTAAAATGACATTCACCTTCCTCTTACCAATGGCATCACAATTTTGTCCTACTTCTTATAAGTGACAAAATAATACAGAACAGTAGTAACCTCCACTGAGGAAAGTACAGTCAAATCTCGTTATTGCTTTTTTGTGCACTGGCTCTACTATAGTTGTACTCCAAGAAGTAACAATGTCTTTCTAGTGGCATCTTCTGTCTCAACAGATATTACAATATGATATAACCCTACATACTAAAATGTTACGTGGTTCTACAGATCTCCTGTGGGCACTTCAATGGGACATGTTCCTAAAAAACATCTTATGGGATACTATGATGGGACATGTTCCTACAAAAGTCTCACGAGAAACAGCAATAGGGTATATTTCTACAAAAACCTCATGAGATACTACAATGGGAGGACAGACGTCTCTCAATTTACTACAATGGGATAGGGTCTGATATATGCGACTTGGTGCTGCAACAAGACATGGTCCTACAAGTGATTCATGAGGCTCTGAAATGTGAAATAAACATACAGATGTGTCATGAAATAGTACAAGGTGAGATGTTTCAAAGGACATGTTTTGGACACTACAAAAGGGACATGACTCTAAAAATATGTTATGGGAAAACCAAGGACATGTCAGTAGCGTTTATCGCTCCTGTTCCATGACAGCATCTGGTCTCATTCCAGCATCCTGGTTTTGGCTGAGCTGCATTCTACCTGTCTGCCAAACACCTGAGAGCAAACCTGTTTTAAGCCTGCCAAACACTCAGCATCTTGCTTGACATATGGCACTTTTCCACTGCAAGTACCGGCTCGGCTTTACTCGGCCCTGCTTGGTCCGGTTTGCTTTTCCACTGCTGGTACCGCATGGTACGGTGTTGGAACGGTTCGGTACGGTACGGTTTGCTTTTCCACTAAAGTAGTACTAAAGTTAAGTGGGTGGGATAACAAAGGGATGGGTGGGATTCTTTGACCAATCAGTGGCTAGTAGTGACTGCATGCAAAGGATTGTGGGATATGGTACCGGGTATGGTACCTGTTGGAACCACAATCGAGTAGGTACTGTTTTTGAGAGCCGTACCGTTTGGTTCCATGCAGTGGAAAAGCGCCGCCGTACCGTACCGAACCGTTCCTACACTATACCATGCGGTACCAGCAGTGGAAAAGCACAAAAGCGAGCCGAAACGTTCGGTTCCATGCAGTGGAAAAGCGCCAATAGTGTTTTCAACACGTACTTCAAGTTCCCCATTTGCCTGCCCTGTTCCTGTACCTTGGCCTTGCCTTCGTCTGCTCCCTGCCCTGCCTGCTAATTGGATTCCCTTGATGCTGACCTGAGATACTGACTATACTCAGCCTGCCCTGAACCTGGACTGTCTGACCACTCTGCTTGTCTGCCAACCACAAGTACCTGTTCGCTGTGCTCAGTTCAAGTACCTGTTCCCTGTGCTCATTTCAAGTACCTGTTCATTGTGCTTGGTGCATGAACCTGTACATCAGGGGTGTCAAACTCAATTGCATTGTGGGCCGCATCAGCATTATGGTTCCCCTCAAAGGGCCGGTTGTATCTGTAAGACTAAATGTCCAGAGCGCCCCCTATCCCCCCCTCTCCTTACATCACCCCCCACTATCAGAAGTTAAAAGTTCCCCACCCTCAGCTGCAGACACCTGAGATAGGGGCAAGGGCAGAGATGAGTCTTGGGCAGCTTCACAGAGAAGCGCAGGATCTTGCAGAGCAGTTTTGTCCTCTTCTCTGCTGTCGACTGCTGAGACAAGGGGATGGGCGGAGAAGAGGGGGGTGCCTCAGCTCAGGAGAGGTGCGAGGGCCACGTGAAATGGCCTGGCGGGCCGGATTCGGCCCCCGGCCTTGTGTTTGACACCTGTGCTGTACATGGTGCATTGTGCCCAAGCATGGTAGCCAGGCACTATAGCAATGTGTATAAGACCTGGGGGCAACCAAGTACTGGTAGGCCTGCTTGCCTTATTGGAAAGGGGGCTGCTATAGGCAAAAAACACAGAAGCCAGCTATAGTGCCTGACCACCAATGCTAGGGGTAGGCATGACATTATCACAAGCCTTTAAAAAGAACATTTTACTGTGAAAATGGACTCATTTATTTGCTGAGGAGCTTTGCAAACGGCACGCCAAGTCCAGGAACTGTTTTAGTGTGTGACACAGTCTGGGAATGCTTAAGGTTAACCCGCCTGACCTCCATATGTAACCTCCATATGTTTTCTAACTTTAAAAATGGTTGTGTACTGTACTTAAGGGCTTAAGTTACGCTCTTCTAGTTCAGAAGCAAGGCGGGTTAAACTGATTACATGACTGCAGGGGGACCCCAAGTCTTGGGATTTTAGTCTTCCTGCAAAAGATCCAGCCCAAGAGTCAGTCAAGGCATTTTTCAAGGCCCTGGGTTCTATGATGATCCAAACCATGCCCACTTAGCAGGAACAAACTTTAGGTTACTATGACGGTAAATGCACCGCTGAACATTACTATTCGGATTTCTGCCACTGGGCTCCTGACTCAGGGTGGAATGACCCAGCTCTAAGAAGCCAGTTCAGGTTAGGCTTATCAGACACCAACCACGACTCCTTAGTACAATACCCTGAACCAAAGTTGTTGAATGAAGCCATGTACGGAGCCATCTATATAGACATGCATTTACAGGAATAGCATAGAGAGAGGTTTGTTCCCTCGTCTCCTAGTATGCTGCCTGCTTATTCTCCATCAGGCTTTCCTGAGCCCTCTCAACCACTTCAGAAGGAGCCCATGCAAATTGCCACTATTAATTTATCCTTTAGGGAAAAGGCTAAAAGAAGATTCCAGGAGCTCTGCTTATACTTTGGCGACCTCGGCCACTGTGTCGCCAGCTGTCCTAATAAGCCGGGAAACGGCAAGAGTCTGGTGCGGGTGAGGTCTGATTCTTTAGACTATACGGAGCCAGGTTCCCTCTGAGACAAACTTATGTGTTTCTGCATAACTTAGTTCTGCCATGTTTTCCTATCACCCCTCAGCTGTCAGATTCTGGTGCCACTAGTATTTGAATCAATACAGACCTAGCACACAATCTACAGATTCCCTTGACTAATGTGCACAGACCATTTTCAGTCCTAGCTGTTAAAAATTCCCCCTTGTCCATGAGCTTTGTCACCTAATGCACTGTAGCTAATATTATGACCATTACAGAATTACATAAAAAGACAATCAGCTTCTACTTAAAATATCCACTGCCTATCCCTGTATGCTAGGTTATCCCTGGCTCAAACTCCATAACCCCCACATAGATTGGTCTACAGGGGAGATTATGTCCTGATCCCACCGGCCTCCAGAACTGCAATAAAACCGCATATCTTACAGTTCCAGCTTTCCCTACCTGTTACGCTGACTTTGTTAACGTGTTCTCTGAAAAGGCCGCATCTGTTCTCCCTCCCCATCAGCCATTTGACTGTCCAATAGACCTCCTGCCTAACATTACCCCTCCTAGAGATCACATTTACCCGCTGTCACGCAGCTCTGAGCTCTACAATTTACAATAGCTTACCTCCTGCACAAGTAAAAAGGGCCCCTTCCCCTGACCTTTCAAAGTCTATTTAAAAGGCTCAGTTTAATGCTCTGCATAATTTACACCCTAAAAATCTTTACCCCCCCCCATTTTAGGCTTAAAGTGCTTTCTAAAGCACAGGATGTGAAGATGGCCGAGCACCCAGGGATTACTAAAACTTTTTCTTTGGTTTCTTGCAGTTTTTGGTGTCCCTCTCTTCGTAAGGTCTCCCGTTCCTATGTAAAATCTTGCAAAACCTGTGCTCACTCTAAGTCCTCGTAAATCAAGCAGTCTGGATAACCCCCACATTTGCTTGTCCCTAAACGCCCTTGACGGCACATCCAGGCTAACTTGTCCCCAAGTTCTACTGGCCAAAAAAGCTTTGTGGATCGCCTTCAATCTCAAACTCCTCAGATTACGGTCAGGGAAAAGGTCTGGCTGTCCACAAGAGATCTGTCTCTCAAGAGTTCCCTCACAGAAACTGGCCCCTAGGTTAATCTGGTATTCTTTAGACTACATTTTCCTGCTTGAGGATTCCTAATCTCTTCCATGTTTCACTTTTAAAACCTCTTCAGATGGCTACCATTGTTTTTTTTCTGCTTCTGCTCATGGTCAACAACAAGAAGAATATGAAATGGAATGTATTTTAGACTCTGGGAGAGTAATGGCCCGTACACACGATCCGAAAATCGGACGAAAAATAACGCTGATCGTTAGTACACAGCTTACGAGAGGCGATCACGACAGTTCGCCCGATATTATCCAGTCGTGCAAGCATAAAAATTTTGATCGTATTATAACACATCGTACGATAATCGTATTATCAGTATGTTGTTCGTCCGAAAAAAATGGTGAGCAGTAGACATCATTTCCCCTCACACCCTACAGCGTGGTTACGCATACCGGAAGCTTTTGAATCATCGTCCGAGAAAATTCGTATCTCAAGTAACCTCTCCCGTTTGCGAATATAATTGAGAGTTCCTAGCAACCAAAAAAAAATGGATTTTTGTAAGAACTTACCGTAAAATCCTTTTCTCTTAAGCTCATTGACAGACGTAGTCTTCTTGATTCTCAAGAGCTGGGTTATGTTGTCTCCGCAGGAGTAGGACTAGGCAGAATGACAAAACGTTCTGGCTCCACCCTAGGGGGCAGTCCCTGAGGGTATATCCTCCCTCTCTCTGCTACAGGGAATCAGTTCTGTTTAAAGCAGTACAGAGAAATTAACCCAACCCAACTCAATGATAGAGGGGCGGGTACTACGTCTGTCAATGAGCTTAAGAGAAAAGGATTTTACGGTAAGTTCTTACAAAAATCCATTTTTCTCTATCGCTCATTGACAGACGTAGTCTTCTTGATTCTCAAGAGCTGGGACATCCAGAAGCAGTGCCACAAATGAGGGGTGGGATTGACAAAATCAAATCCAATCTAGTAGGCCCAACCGGTGCCAAACTAGAAGTTTTAAAGGCTCATTATAAACAAAGAATGAGACTAAAAGAAAAAATTTTCCAACGGAAAAAAACCCTCGAGGTAGACCACTGGTCTCCTCAAATTGCGGCCTGCAAAACCTTGCGGCCAAATGAGGCATCAGACGATGCCATTACATCAACTTTATAATGTTTAGAGAAGGTATGCACCGACGACCAGGTAGCCGCCTTGCACACCTGGACCACTGACGCCTGATGGCGAAAGGCCCATGACGCACTAAGTGCCCGAGTGGAGTGCGCCTTAACAGGGAACGGGGGCTCCCGACCCTTAATAGAATAAGCCTGTACTACCGTCTGTCTGATCCATTTGGAAATGGTCGCGGCAGATGCAGGCAACCCCTTTTTGGGTCCATCTGGGATCACAAAAAGTGAATCCGTCTTGCGAAACGAGTCTGTCGTTTTCAAGTATACCCTGATCGCCCGGACCACATCCAAGGAGTGCAAAGCAAATTCCCGAGGATGACTGGGCTTAGGACACAGGGAAGGTAATACAATTTCTTCATTCAGATGAAATTCTGAAACTACTTTTGGTAGGAAGGATGGATTCGGACGAAGAACCACCTTATCTCTATGAACCACCAGATATGGTGAACGACAAGATAATGCGGCCAGTTCTGACACCCTGCGTGCAGAAGTAATAGCCACCAAGAAGGCCACCTTCTGGGACAACGTGGGTAGAGGAATCTCCCTAATATCTTCAAAGGGAGGTTTCTGAAGAACCGACAACACTAAATTAAGATCCCAGGGGGGTAACGGCGCGTGCACTGGCGGAGCCAGATGTCGCACCCCCTGGATGAAATTCCGCACCAAGGAATGAGTAGCCAAAGGCTTCTGAAAGAAGATGGCTAATGCTGAGACCTGACCCTTGATAGTACTCAAGGCCAGTTTCTGCTCAACCCCTTGTTGCAGAAAAGCCAATATTCGACTAATCGAATAAGACCGAGGACGGAACCCTAAAGGTTCACACCATGCAATGTAGGACTTCCATGTGCGATGATAAATCTTTCTGGAAGTCGCTTTCCTTGCTTCAACTAGAGTAGGAATAACTGAAGCTGACAAACCTTTGTCCTTCAGCACCTGGGTCTCAATAGCCAGGCCGTTAAAGCCAGCGATCGTAAAGCAGGATGGAAGATCGGTCCCTGAGACAGTAGATCCTCCCTGAGAGGAAGTCTCCATGGGACGTCCGCCACCAGTCTGACCATGTCGGCGTACCAAGCTCGACGAGGCCAGTCCGGAGCTACCAGGATTACTGGGATTCCTTCCTCCTCTACCCTGCGAAGAAGTCTTGGCAGTAACGCGAGAGGAGGGAAGGCATATATTAGCTGGTATTGCCCCCACGGGGCGATCAGTGCGTCTGCGGTTTCTGCTAGAGGATCGCGGGAGCGAGCCACGAATCTCTGAACTTTCCTGTTGAATCGTGATGCCAACAGATCCACATCCGGTGTGCCCCACCGTAGGCACAACTGGTGGAAAACGTCTGGATGGAGGGACCATTGCCCCTGATCCAGGGTCTGACGGCTGAGATAATCTGCCTGCCAATTTTCCACCCCCGGAATGAACACCGCAGAGATTGCTGGAACAAATCGTTCCGCCCAGCGAAGAATGCAAGCCACTTCTTTGGCCGCTCGGACACTCTTGGTGCCCCCCTGATGATTGACATAAGCCACGGCCGTGGCATTGTCCGACTGGATCCGAACCGGGCTGCCCTGGAGCTGCTCGGTCCAGTGAATCAGACAAAGTCTGATCGCTCTCAGTTCCAATACATTTATCGGTAATCTGGATTCTTCCGGGGACCAAAGTCCCTGGACAGATAACTGACCGAGAATTCCTCCCCATCCGGATAGACTGGCATCCGTGGTCACTATCGTCCAATATATTGGCAGAAATGACTTTCCCTGGCTGAGCATTGGAGACCGAAGCCACCAAACCAGAGACTCTCTGGTCTGTTTGCTCAATCGTATCTGATTGTCCAGGGATTCCGGATTCCGATTCCATCTGAGAAGAATCTCTTGCTGAAGAATTCGGGTATGGGACTGGGCAAATGGGACTGCTTCGAATGAAGCCACCATCAACCCCAGAACCCTCATGCACGTCCGAAGGGAAGACCAGCTGTTGGACAGTAACAACTGGACTGCTGATTGAATCTTTCGAAGTTTCCCTACCGGAAGGAAAACTCTCGTCCTGACTGTGTCTAGAATTAGACCCAGATATTCGAGCCTCTGGGTGGGAACCAGAAATGACTTTTGCTGGTTCACCAGCCACCCGAATTCCTGTAAAGAAATCATAGTAATTTCTATGTTTTGTAGCAAGGTCTGAGGAGATTCTGCATGAAGCAGAAGATCGTCTAGGTAACCTAGAATCGATATACCTCTTTGGCGCAGAAGTGCCAACATTGGGGCCAACACCTTTGTGAAGACCCGCGGAGCCGTGGCGAGACCGAAAGGTAACGCCACAAACTGATAGTGGTTCTCCTCTACGGAAAAGCGTAGAAAACGCTGATGTCCTGCGAAAATGGGAATGTGAAGATAGGCGTCCTTGATGTCTATGGACGCTAGGACATCCCCTGGATGCAGGAAGGCTGCTACCGTGCGAATGGACTCCATTCTGAATCTTCTTATGTTGACGAAAGAATTGAGTGCTCTTAAGTCCAGAATTGGACGCACTTTGCCCTCTTTCCTGGGTATTGTAAACAGGTTTGAATAAAACCCTTGAAACCGTTCTGTCCAAGGAACGTGGACTACCACTCCTTGTTGTAGTAAATCTGTGACTGCTCTCCGCAGATCTTCTAAACGATCTGCGGATAGACGGATATTGGAAGGGAAGAATCGCGCCGGTGGGAGAGATCGAAACTCGATCTTGTACCCTGACCTTATGACTTCGCAAACCCATTTGTCCGGGATTCTGGAAAGCCATGGATCCGGGAACCGGCGAAGACGTCCCCCCACCCCAGTTATGGGTGGGGGCGCACCTTCAGGCTTTGGATGGTTTATCTTCGGGTCTGGAGGGGGCGGGCTTTTGCTTGCCCGACCACCGACCCCTGACGCCTCCTGCAGGAGCTTTGGAGGACTTAGTTTTTTCACCCGCTGGACGAAAAAACCTCTTGTGAGCAGAAAAAGAAGGCCCTCGTCTTTGACGAGTTCCTTTACCTTTAAAATTTTGCGGTAAAAAGGTGCTTTTTCCACCGGTGAGATCCTTAATGATCTCATCTAAGTTGGCTCCAAATAGACGCTCTCCTGAAAAGGGGATATTAGCCAATGCTTTTTTGGAACCTTGGTCGGCTATCCAACCTTTTAGCCACAGTGTACGCCTGAGAACCACTGCTGAGACTGATGCTCGCGCCATTAATGGAGTGGCGTCTAACGCCGCATCACATACAAACTGTAACCCCTGTATCATTTGTTCCAACAAATCTGATACCGCCTGAGGGACTTCTTCTAAGTCCCGGCGTAACCACTTGGTCCATTCAGTTACAGCCTGCGAAACCAGACCAATAGCAATCATTGGCCTGAAAGCTGATCCAATCAAGGAAAACATGGTGCGAGACATAGCTTCCATCCTGCGATCCACCGGATCTTCAAAAGACGGAGCGTCTTCCAAAGGAATAACCGTGGCTCCATTCAATCTAGCAATAGGTGAATCCACCACAGGTGGTTCCGTCCATTTCTTAATAAGGGTTTCCTCAAACGGATAACGCCTGTCAATGCGTTTGGAAATATTAAAAGTGCGTTTTGGCAGACGCCATTCTTCATCGATTGGATTGCCAAAACATTTGGGCAATGGAAAAACCTTTGCCACTTTGATGCGCTTTTTAGTCCCAAAAGGGATCTCAGTTTCAGCTATTTCTGATGGAATACCCTGTAACCTTAAAGTCTCTTGAACAGATACAATGAGTGCGTTTACCAACGCTTCCTCTCGGGCTATGGCAGATGCCGAAACATCCTCCTCACTGTCTGAAGAGACAGGACCCGAGACACCAATACCAGATGAAGTACCTGCAACTGCAGAAATAGGCTCAGAGTCTGAATCCGAGGTTTCAGATAATAAGGGGTTAGGCGGGGGTCGCTTTCTTGCGCCCTGTCCCTGACAAGCCACTTCCACCCGGGACACAAAAGTTTCCATAATAGCTGACAAAGATTCAATTGTCAATGGGGTGCTGGAGGATCCCGCAGACCCCTCGAGGGGATCCGGAGGAGATACATGAGTGGCAGGGTCCATGTTAATACAGGACACTTTGCCAGCAATAAACAAAAAAACTTTTTTTTTTTTTTTTTTTGTGTGTCTCCCCCTAGCGCAATAGCGCCCCTCAGAGTACCTGCTTCTCGATCCCAGAGAGAGAGAGAGGGACCCCCAAGGCTCACCAACCGATGCAGTGCAGTTTCCAACAAACTGCAGCCAGCGTCTGTCTTACACAGACTGGAAGGAGCTGTTTGCTTTTTCCCGGGCAGAAGGCGTGGCTCCGCCCCCTGTGTACGCCTTCCGGCGTTCCCAGCCCTCCACGAGGAAGCTGGGCTCACAAAACATGGCCGCCCCCATAGAAGAGACATAAGACTCCAAAAACATGGCGGCCGACGTGACCTGAGGACATATATGTATTCGGTCTACGGCAAAATGGCGGCGGACCGCCGATATCGTCTTCCCAGCACATCCACCTGCACTCTGGTTCTCCTCTACCTGAGAGGTGACATATGGATCTACAGAGATACACTGCACATAAGGTAGGATTATACCTCCTATGTCTGCTGTAATGTTACAGTCTGCTGGGTAGAGTGTTAGCTCTTGAACCAAGTCCACTTCCCACAAACACATGCTGTATTACAAGGGGGACTTGTAAGTGTCAGATATATACTGACCATATATGGAGGGGCCCATAATATATACTGCCTCATAAATGAGGAAAAAAAGGGAACGTTTTACTCACCATACCGAACCGACAGGCACCCTCTCTTCATAATACCCTCTCCACCGGGGTGGGGGTTTGTGGACGCCTCGACTCTCTGGTCCTGGCGTCCAAGCGAGCTTTAACTCGCAAAGTCAGTCCCTTTACTGGGACTCCGTCGCGGCCGACTCAGCGCACTGGTCTGCACGCGCCTTTTAGGCAGAAACCGGGGTGACCACTGGATCTCACATCCAGCCCGTCGCCCGGCCCCGCATACTTACTTGAATATGTCGCGGCCAACCAAGCGCAATGCCTGGTCTGCACGCGCTCGTAGGCCGGCTGGGCTGACCACAAGTGTCGCCCAGTCCGGCATTTTTGCTTGAAGATCTCACAGGAAAAAAACACTGGAGAAAAGTACCTAAAAAATGTCTTTTTCTTAAAGAAAAAAAGTCTTGCCAGGACCAAAAGATCCCAGCAAGGAGCTTAGGTCCTTACTCCTGACTAGACAGAAAAAAACTGATTCCCTGTAGCAGAGAGAGGGAGGATATACCCTCAGGGACTGCCCCCTAGGGTGGAGCCAGAACGTTTTGTCATTCTGCCTAGTCCTACTCCTGCGGAGACAACATAACCCAGCTCTTGAGAATCAAGAAGACTACGTCTGTCAATGAGCGATAGAGAAAAACGGACGGAACGTCGTCCGATTATCGTATCGTGTGTACTGGGCATTAGGTCCAGTATCTGGTGGCCTAAAAGGGCTTTGATCCCGAGGAGAATTCTTGGGGCCCAGCTGCATCTGTTTATGCCAACAGACTTGTACTGAACTTCCATTGCTAGAATCCTGACATACCTGCTCCGAGGGGTCTGGGGGCCCCTCCTTAATGATGGGGGGGGGGGGGGGGAGGATATGTCAGGAACGTGTAACCCTTCTGTTTCATGACAGTTGCTGGTCATATTCCAGCATCCTGGTTTTGTCTGAGCTGCATTCTCCCTATCCACCTACAAGGTGATTGATGTTGCTAGTCTCTGGGTGGAGAACAAACCTGTTTTAAGCCAACCAAAAAAATCTGTGTCTTGCTTGTGGTAGTGTTTTCAACATGTGCTTCAAGCTCCCTGTTTGCCTGCTCTGTTCCTTTACCTTGACCTTCTCCCTGCCTTGCCTGCCAAATTGGATTCCCTTGTTGATGACTTCAGATCAGATATTGACTACACTCAGAACTCAGCCTGCCATGAACCTGGACTGTCTGACCACTCTTCCTGCCAACCGCAAGTACCTGTTTAATGTGCTTGGTTCGCATCTGCCCAGGCACCACAGCATTGTGTAAAAGACCTGGGGGCAACCGAGTACTGGTAGGCCTGCTTGTCTTATGGAAAAAGAGGGCTGCTATAGGCGAAGAACACAAAAGCCAGCTATAGTGCCTGAACACCAACGCTTGGGGTAGGTGTGACAGAAGATATGTTCCTATAGAGACGTCATGTAAAGGGACATAATTCTACAATGATGTTGTGAAATGGTACATAAAGTCATGTTCCTACAGACATGTCATGAATACTACAAAGTCGCATTGTTCTACAAACATGTCATGAGATAGTACAAGGTGACTTGTTTGTACAGACATGCCATAGACATTATAAGGGAATATAATTCTACAAATATATACAACAGAATGACATGTTCTTGCAGACATCACATGAGACAAGGTAATACAGGCATACCATTTACGTACACTCACGAGTACGGACACAGCTTGGTCAGCTTGGCATGGCAATACTCCCAAACCATAAGTGACAGGGATAACAAACTTAGGGAGCATCGAGAGGGGACCCAGGACTACAACATATCCTATTTTGTGGTCGACCATGTTGCCTTGGTAATCTACCATTGTCACTTATTATTTGGGAGCAGTGCCATGTCAAGCTGACCAAGATTTCCCAAAGAGTTAGTTTATTTACATGCATTGAGAAGTGAAAAAGGTATTGCTTCACTTTAAGTACATTTTCGCTTTACATACATGCTCTGGTCCCATTGTGTACTTAAAAGTGGGGTATGCCTGTATGACAATTTGAGAAGCATCTCATGAGATACAACAAAATCATTGTCTGACAGATATGTCCTATGATACTCAAGACCAAAGATACAAACTTTATGTGACTTACCTGGTGCCATCCAAAATCAACAACACAAAATATTCAATAAAATGTACATTTATTACAAATATGGTTAAAATTTCATAAAAATATAGCATACATCGACATAGTTACATCATTCAAAAGGAATGACCTATAGTGTATATGAACTTTAATGTCCTCCGGGCATGGCAGGACATCATAATAAGGTACGCCAATGTGAATTCTACTCTTCTTCTGGCGTAATAATGTCTTCTCCTTTTAGTTGACCCATACCGAGAGTGGTCTGACTACTATGGCAAATTTATACAAAGACTTTGCGGAGATCTATGCCTCTATACTCCCGATGAAGCTTTTCAGCAAAACCTGTTGAGTCTTGACTTGATCCATATTCAAGATCTTACGAATTTGTTGAACAAAGAAGGAAACAATGCATGGCTTATGACAAATTAAGAACACGTCATTAGAGGCTTTATATTATACGCTATGGGTCATTCCTTTTGAATGATGTAAGTATGTTGGAACACACAATTTTAATTTGGAATTTTAACCACATTTGTAATAAATATAAATTATATTGAATGTTAGTACTGTAGCTATATAATGATACTACAACAAAATGGTGGCTATCTGCACACAGACACCAACTCCCTGTTGCATAAATGTGAATTAGATGGTAGATGGGTAAAACATTCCTTCAGCTCCTGTTCTCCACCTGAAGAAAATTCCTTAGAAGGGGTTCTCCCTTTTCGGGGCTTAATCCCGAAAAGAGAGAAAGGTGTCTGTGAAGTTCTCTACAGGTGGAGAACAGGAGCTGAAGCCATCTTTTACTGATCTCATTCACATTTATGCAACAGGGAGCCGATGTCTGTGTGCAGATGGCCACCATTTTGTTGAAGTCTACTGGAGCCTGACAAGCCGAGTCTGTCTGTCTTGCACCAGTCTTTTCACATGCTGATCTGACTGATGCAGGTTTGGAGGGGCATTGGAGCGATATTATTTTAATTTTTTGGGCTACATAAGATACTACAAGTTTCTATAATGTGATGTGGTCCTACAAATGTCTCCTTAGATGACATAATGTAAAATTAATCTTCAGGAAAATGATGTAATACTACAATGTGGCATGGTCCCACTAAAATGTGATCAAATACTGCAGTGTGACATGGTTCTACAGGAGACTCTACGTGTGAGGTCCTCCATAGGGTGCCAGCACACATGACCTAATCCTTGAGTGGGCAAACCATAGGCAGGTCTTCTTTTTCCCCATGCAGTTATTGGTAAATTCCATTTTTTAAAAGAATTTCCCTTTGAGTGTAGATTTAGGCCATAACATTGTGAAGTTTTACACATGCAGAAGGACCCGGTTTAAGTGAAAGCTGTCAGGCTTTGCAAGTACTGAAGTATAAGCATGCATTAGTTAAGCCAGTCCACCAGCTGGAGCTTGTATTGACACAAGGAACATGGTGAAATGGCCGAGGCTCCTGATGTACTCTGAGAAGCTTTAAAACAGTGGCTCGTGGAGAGAAGAATATATCCAGTACTGATATAAAAGGCTGATTTCAGTCCTTTTAAAGCCATGCATCGTGATATGCGCCGAATCAAACCATGTGGCTTTTAGACTGCATTAAAATAAGAATGTATAGCTCAACACCTCAAAATATGAAACACAAACCCATCTATTATTGCTCATGTTCCTAGTGGGAAATTACTCTACCCTACTACTCTCTATAACCCCTTCTATTACTTATAGCATGTTTCATTTCACTTTAACTTCATCTTGTGTCTCCTTTATTACTCCACCATGTATTTAATCTAATATTCCACCTTGTATCTATTCTGCTACTCCACCTTTTATCTACTCCAATACTCCACCTTGTATCTATTCTTCCACTCCATCTTGTATCTATTCTACTACTCCACCTTGTATCTTCAATAATATTTTTTTAACTGCAATGACTATAAATGCTTCCTTTTTAATGCCAATTATTGACTCCCTGTTGGTCTACTACAAACCCAAATGTTCAATCCAGTGGTCGTGTCTTCGGCATGTATTACTATGATGGGGCACCAGTGTAATCATGTGTCTCGGGGTTCTTTCACTTTACATTTTCTATACTTCAGTCACTTCGTACTTTAGTAACTTACACACAAGTAAATTAAATATAAAGGCAACTGATACTTGGAGGAAGATGACACTGCAGCTCCATCATGGTCATCATCCATGAAAAGAAAAAAGTCCTCACCGGAGAGCCTACTTGGTGGGGCTAGTGCCAGGATTTGTCAAACCCGTCCCTTTTTATAAAGACTGCCAGTTTACGGTATGACCTTGCCTATATTCCAAAGTAACATTACTCACAATATCTTATGCAGGTCCTCCCTGTAGCTTTTCATATTACTAATAGCAATTTTTTTCCTGCCAAAAATTAATCAGTATTAGGAACTTCTATTATTTACTACAGCTCCTTCTATTATTCCAAAAAGCTTTGTATAACACCTCCTATTATTTCCTATAATTCTGTATAACTACTTTTATCTCTTAAAGCTCTGTATAATTTTTATTCTTACTGTTATCCCTTACAGCTCTGTTTAACTGCTTATATTATTACCTATAGCTTTGCATTGATCCTTCGATCATCCCCTATATTCTGTATAGCTCCTTCTATTACCCCTTATAGCTTTGTATATACCACCTATTATCCCATATAGCACTGAATAACTCCTCCTATTATGCCTTAGAACATAGGTCTCCAAACGTTGGCATCGAATGCGGCCCTTTGCTTGTCTTTATCCGGCCCTTGGGACACTATTCTTCCCACTGATATGAGGCAATATTCCTCCTACGGACACCAATGATGGGTCATTCATCTCACTGACACCAATGATGGGACACTATTTCTCCCACAGACACCAATGATGGGGCACTATTCCTCACACTGACAACAATGATAGAGCACTATTCCTTACACTGGCACCAATAATGGAGCACTATTCGCACTCACACCAATGATAGGGCACTATTCCTCCCACAGACACCAATCATGGGGCACTATTCCTCCCACAGACACCAATCATGGGGCACTATTCCTCCCACAGACACCAATCATGGGGCACTATTCCTACCACAGACACCAATCATGGGGCACTATTCCTCCCACAGACACCAATGATGGGGCACTATTCCTCCCACAGAAACCAATGATGGGGCACTATTCCTCCCACAGACACCAATGATGGGGCACTATTACTCCCACCAACACCAATGATGGGGCACTATTCCTCCCACAAATACCCATGATGGGCCACAATTCATCTCACTGAAACATGATATACCTGCGCTCAGATTCTAATAGCTTGTCCATGCATATAATATACCAGGTGCTAAAGGGGTGTGACCACATATCAGCACTAAAAATACTGGATGAACTCTCTGCACACTGCTATACCCTTTCAAGCAAACTTTGCATTAAAGCAAACTTTGCATTAAAAACAGGGATATTTAGTTCACACATATTGCAATACATGTAAGCTGAGCAACTGCGTAAAAGCAATCCCTCTTTAGCCAGTCCTACTCTGCTTTGCCACTACACATGCTACTGTGGACACAATGCCAACTGTGAAGCTCTCTCCCATTTTGTATCTTTTTGCCCCAGGATGGCATTGTGTCAACAGTAAAATTTGCAGCGGCAAAGCAGAGTAGGACTGGCTAAAGAGGGATTACTTTACCGCAGTTGGCCAGCTTATACATGTATTGCAATATCTGTGAACTAAATATCCCTCATTTTTATTGCAAAGTTTGCTTGAAAGGGTATAGCAGTGTGCAGAGGGTTCCTCCAGTATTTACAATTCATCTCACTGACACCAATGATGGGGCACTATTCCTCCCACAGACATCAACGATGGGGCACTATTCCTTCTACTGACACCAAAAATGGAGTATAATTCCTTTCATGATACCGACAATGGAGCATAATTCCTCCCACTGATATAAACACTTGAACACTTTTCCTCCCACAGACACCAACAATGGGACACTAGTCCTCCCAGTGGCACCAACGATGGGGCACTATTCCTCCCACAGACACCAATGATGGGACACTATTCCTTCTACTGATACCAAAAATGGAGCATATTTCCTCCCACTGATACCAACAATGGGGCACAATTCCTTTCACTGATATAAACAATTGAACACTTTTCCTCCCACAGACACCAACGATGGGACACTAGTCCTCCCAATAGCACCAATGATGGGGCACTATTCCTCCCACAGATACGAATGATGGGACACTATTCCTTCTACTGACACCAAAAATGGAGCATAATTCCTTCCACTGATACCGACAATGGGGCAGAATTCCCCCCCACTGATATAAACAATGGAACACTTTTCCACCTACTGACACCAAAGATGGGGCACTATTCCTTCTACTGACACCAAAATGCAGCATAATTCCTTCCAATCATACCGACAATGGGGCATAATTCCTTCCACTGACACCAACAATGGGGCATAAATCTTCCCACTGATAGGACGATGGGACACTAGTCGTCCCACTTTTCCTCCTGACACCAACGATGGGACACTAGTCCCCCCAATGGCACCAACGAAGGGTCACTATTCCTTTCACTGATACTAGTGATTGGTGTACTACTCCTGCCACTAATACCAATGATGGACCACTACTCCTCTTACTTTGTTTACAAAGTTTGGAGACCCCTGCCCTAGAGCACTGTATAACTCCTACTATTATTTCCTGTAGCACTGTATAACTCCTTCTATTATTCCCTGCAGCACTTTATAACTCCTACTATTATTCCCTGTAACACCATGTAACTTCTTCTATTATTCCCTGTTGCACTGTATAACTCCTCCTATTATTCCTTGCAGCACTGTATAACTCCTCCTATTATTCCCTATAGCACTGTATAACTCCTCCTATTATTCCCTGCAGCACTGTATAACTGCTCCTATTATTCCCTGTAGCACTGTATAACTCCTCCTATTATTCCCTGCAGCACTGTATAACTCCTCCTATTATTCCCTGCAGCACTGTATAACTCCTCCTATTATTCCCTGTAGCACTGTATAACTCCTCCTATTATTCCCTGCAGCACTGTATAACTCCTCCTATTATTCCCTGTAGCACTGTATAACTCCTCCTATTATTCCCTGTAACACCATGTAACTCCTTCTATTATTCCCTGTGGCACTGTATAACTCCTCCTATTATTCCCTGTAGCACTGTGTAACTCCTCCTATTATTCCCTGTAACACTGTATAACTCCTCCCATTATTCCCTGCAGCACTGTATAACTCCTCCTATTATTCCCTGCAGCACTGTATAACTCCTCCTATTATTCCCTGCAGCATTGTATAACTCCTCCTATTATTCCCTGCAGCACTGTATAACTCCTCCTATTATTCCCTGCAGCACTGTATAACTCCTCCTATTAATTACTAAAGCTCTGCATAATTACAGTATAATAAAACCTCTTCTATTATTCCCTGTAGCACTGTGTAACTCCTCCTATTATTCCCTGTAGCACTGTGTAACTCCTCCTATTATTCCCTGTAGCACTGTGTAACTCCTCCTATTATTCCCTGCAGCACTGTATAACTCCTCCTATTATTCCCTGTAGTACTGTATAACTCCTCCTATTATTCCCTGGTTCCCTGTATAACTCCTCCTATTATTCCCTGTAACACTGTGTAACTCCTTCTATTATTCCCTGTGGCACTGTATAACTCCTCCTATTATTCCCTGCAGCACTGTATAACTTCTCCTATTATTCCCTGTAACACCATGTAACTCCTTCTATTATTCCCTGTAACACTGTTTAACTCATTCTATTATTCCCTGTAGCACTGTATAACTCCTCCTATTATTCGCTAAAGCTCTGTATAATTACAGTATAATAAAACCTCTTTTGCTAATCTCAGCCATATACAGAGTAATATTCCGATAATCTGGAGTTTCAGCTTCCCCTGAAAACAGAAAGTCTCCACTACAGCAAAGAGTCCGCTTCATGCATCCAGTAACTCCTTCCACTGCAAGTGGTCTTCGGTAAAAGCCTCCATCCATCCGGCAGTCAAGGAGTTGGGGGGGCGTCAAAGCTCACCATGCACTGACAAGTGTGTAAAAACGTCCGACTTCCGATACATCAGATGTATCACTTGGGGTGATAAGGAACTGGCAGCGGTAGAGATGCCATTTATGAAACATGCCGGAGTTACCCATGTCTCTCACCATCTCGTTAGCGACTCCACAGCCGTCAAGATGCTCACCTGATCGCGGCTCATTCAGCTCGGAGCCTGTGAAGTAGAATAAGTTGGCATTTCCATGGAAAGTCAAGAAAAAGGGGGCCAAAATTACCAGAATTGTTTGCATTATAAACACATTATAACCATGAGTACAGCTCCGGACAGGTTTTGGTCAGATTTGTAGAAGGACAAATAACAGAAATGACATCTTGCGCTACCAATATATGTGTAAATACCGTAATTAAACTATATATGTTGCCGCTAGATAACGGTCATGTGTTTCCACATCAGCTGAAATGTACATGGAAAAGTGCAGCGCAACTAAATGTAAATACAAATAATCAATATTCATACTACAAATAATCACACTTATATCTTCATAATACCACATATTTTCAACTTTTAATGTTTTTTCCCTTTGATGAAGTCACACGTCATGTGACGAAACGCGTCAGTGGCAGAGCCATGTGACATCATCATGAACTCAAACGGGAGTATACATGCAGTGATTCTAATGTTATTCCTATATGGAATATGGAATATTATAATGGATATTTATTGAAAGTATGGACTCCAGAAGTTGAAAATTTGTGGTATGGTGAAGATATAAGTTTGATTGTTTTTGGTATGGGTATTGATTGTTAGTAATGTATTAATATTTAGTTGTGCTGTACTTTTTCAGATTCTAATATCAATTGCCAAATACCCAACATATATTAGAATGGGCCCATACTAAAAAAAATACATTCAAATGCCAGTCAACAGGAAGCTTGTTCATTTTATTAACTGTGCCAACAGCCTTTGGAATGTCAATATCGGCACTCATCTGAACATAACTTTCAGGATGGGGACACGCACTTCTTTCCATGGAATAAATACATTTACATGACATCCAAAATGTCATCATCAACAAAAAACTTAATATTTTACATCTACAGTGCCTTAAAAAGTATTCATAACCCATATAAATGTACCACATTTTGTCATGTTACAACCAAAAACGTAAATGTATTTTATTGGGATTTTATGGGATAGACCGACACAAAGTGGCACATGATTGTGAAGTGGAAGGAAAATGATAAATGGTTTTCAAAATGTTTTACAAATAAATCTGTGAAAAGTGTGGCGTGCATTTGTATTCAACCCCCGTTAAGCCTCGTACACACGCACCGATTGTTGGCCGACCGATCGGCCGACTTTTGTCCAGTGTTGTTGTGTTGGTTGAAATGTGCTCTAGACTGCACACAAATTTTTTCGGCCAACAACAACCAACTTCAGAAGTGATGTCACGTGCTGGTTTACTTTTCGTGTGTTTTTTCTTCTCTGAGCATGCCCAGTCTTGCTCATCTGATGTTTGTCGGCCGAAATCTGTACTGACTGACGAACAATCGGCCGTTCTGTTGTTGGCCAACAAAGATTTTATAGCATGCAGACCAGATTTTGTTTGGCAGAAAAGTCGCAGTCGGTTGTCGGAAGCATCATACTAACAAGCCGACAATCGGCCGATCGGACGTTGGCCGAACATTTACGGCCGACAATCGGTACGTGTGTACAGGCCTTTACTCTGATACCCCTAACTAAAATCTAGTGGAACCAATTGCCTTCAGAAGTCACCTAATTAGTAAATAGAGTCCACCTGTGTGTCATTTAATCTCAGTATAAATCCAGCTGTTCTGTGAAGCCCTCAGAGGTTTGTTAGAGATCCTTAGTGAACAAACAGCGTCATGAAGGCCAAAGAACACACCAGACAGGTCAGGGATAAAGTTGTGGAGATGTTTAAAGCAAGGTTAGGTTATAAAAAAGTATCCCAAGCTTTGAACATCTCACAGAGCACTGTTCAATCCATCACCCGAAAATGGGAAGAGTATGGCACAACTGCAACCCTACCAAGACATGGCCGTCCACCTAAACTGACAGGCCGGGCAAGGAGAGCATTCATCAGAGAAGCAGCCATGGTAACTCTGGAGGAGTTGCAGAGATCCACAGCTCAGGTGGGAGAATCTGTCCACAGGACAACTATGTTGTGTACTCCACAAATCTGCCCTTTATGGAAGAGTGGCAAGAAGAAAGTGAATAGGGAAAGACCTGAAATGAGATAACCTCCATACAGAGAGTTCCAAATTAAAAAGTTTATTATCAAACGTAGCTACGTGAGAGCACACCCCTATAAAGCCAGCCTGTATGCTCTGATCTGATGGATCTCAGATCCCCTTTTTATAGCGTATCTTATCACACAACACACATTTAAGAGTGATACATCAGTATGGGGGGCGATAGTACACGGTGGTGCTCTACTGATAACATCTTAGCAAAAACATGTTTCTAACAAATTCACAAATGTCATTTTAGCTTCACTTACCAATATAGAAAATACATATGTATATATATCACCCTAACTTATCAAAAGCCATTGTTGAAAGAAAGTCATAAGTCCGGTTTGCAGTTTGCGAGAAGCCATGTGGGGGACACACCAAACATGTGAAAGAAGGTGCTCTGGTCAGATGAGACCAAAATGTAACTTTTTGGCCTTAAAACAAAACACTTTGTGTGGCGGAAAACGAACACTGCACATCACCCTGAACACACCATCCTGTAACGCTCCTGCGTTTTTGTAACAAGATGGATTTGCAGCTGCAGAAATCTCCACTCAGCAGTCATGTAGAGATGTGTTGAAATACCAATTCCAACTCCCAAGACTCATCACTGTGGCCTGCCTGATTCAGCATACAAATATACACACTCAATAAGATGTTCCTGGAGTGATAGATGTATATAGCAGTATAGTGGTGATGTGCTGAAGGGACAGGTATGAACAGTGACAGTAGATGGCAAGCACTTGAGAGAAATGTTCAGGAGAGTATAGATGGTAACAGGTAGGATGCAGATAGGTTAGCAATCATGTATGGTAGTAGGTGGTAGGATAGCAGATGACATACAGGAGAGACTAACCCAGTGCAAGGATAGATGTTAGTAGGCTCAAGAGCTAGCAATCTAAATAACAGTGCAGATGATAGGTTTAGTATTGCATAGAGAGTGACAGTCTTTAGTGAGCAATAGATATAGTGTAAGTAGGTTTTATGGAGGTTTCCCCTGCGGGGTACTTATCACTAGAGAGTAGGTTAGTAGCGGGGTCCGGTAATGAGGAGTGATCCGGTAGCGGGATACAGGGATCAGGAGCGAGGTTCCGGTCTGTTCAAGGCAAAGGAAAGCAACTGGAGGTTCCGACAGCGAGACACACTAGCAAGCATGTGGACAGCCAAGCAGGTTGAACGAACGATGTGAGTGAGACCGCCGGCGATTGAAATAGCCGCTCTGCGGCGCTCAGCAGTGACCTCATCGCTCTTAAAGGTATATGCGTACCACCTAAAGGGAAAGGTGGGACACATTGAAAAGAAAGTAGTAAATAAGGGTACTAGAGGTACCAGAATCTTACAGTACCCCCCTCTTAAGGCCGGCTCCGGAAGGCCTATAGTACTGGTTTCTCTGGGTATTTCGAGTGAAATCTTCGTATAAGCCTAGGTGCATGTACATCAGAGGTATCTAACCAGGTGTCGTCTTGGGGTCCATAGTTCTTCCATCTTATGAGATACTGGAGTCTTCCTCTATGGATGCGAGAATCCAAAATCTCTTTGATCTCATATTCTTCTCCGCCTTCAACTTGTATAGGAGGTGGAGGCAAGATGGTAGGCCTTATTCCTTGGTTAGGAACGTGTGGCTTCAATAGCGACACATGGAAGATGGGATGGATCTTGAGATCTGCCGGTAAGGTGAGCTGTACTGCAGCTTTTCCAATAAGTTTCCTGATTGGGAAGGGTCCCAAGAATAAAGGTCCAAGCTTTTTGCTAGGGATCTTTAATCTTAAATTTTTTGTTGATAGCCAAACAAGGTCCCCAATAGTATACTGAGGAGAAGGTCTTCTACGAAGGTCGTAGTACTTTTTTTGTTGACTATGAGCGTGTGAGATGGTAGTATTAAGTAAACCCAGAGAGTCTTTTATTTGGGTAAGATAGTCTGAGGCTACTGGGTTACTTGAGGGAAGGATGCGTGGTGGAAGAAGAGAGGGATGAAACCCATAGTTCAAGTAGAACGGACTTTGTTTGGTAGTACTGTGGGTTGCGTTGTTGTAAGCAAATTCTGCTAGGGGAAGGAGATCCACCCAATCATCCTGTAGGTATGATGTGTAGCAACGTAGATATTGCTCAATGCACTGGTTGACTCTTTCAGTCTGTCCGTTGGTCTGAGGATGGTAGGGAGAAGTGAGCTTTCGCTCAATCCGTAGTATGTGACATAGTTCTTGCCAAAACTTGGAGATGAACTGTGAACCACGGTCAGATAAGAGAGTCTTTGGAATTCCATGTAACTTAAAGACATGTTTCACTAGTAGTTCCGCTGTTTGTTTGGATGAAGGTAATCTGCGAATAGCAACGAAATGTGCCATCTTTGTTAGATGGTCCACTGACACTAGAATGGTATTAAATCCTTTGGAAGGTGGTAGTTCTACTATAAAGTCCAAGGACACAACTTCCCATGGAGCCTGGGGTATTGGTAGACTGCATAGTAGACCGGATGGTTTTGTAGTGTCAATTTTGGACCTGGCACAGATGTTGCATGAAGAAACAAATTTCTGTACAGATGTCTTCATCTCAGGCCACCAAAACTGTCTGGTAAGCAAATTAAGAGTTTTCGTCATACCTATATATCCTGCCATAGGCACATCATGTGACAATTCCAGGATCTTGGTACGCATAGTAGGGGGTATGTAGAGTTTGTCGTTGTAGTAGAGGAAGCCTTCTGCATCAGTACTTAGGTGTGGTGGAGGTGAATCCAATCCTATACTGTGCAAAATCTCTTCCTTCAAGGAACGGACAACCCCAATAATACGCTTGTAGGGTATTATAGGAACAGAAGGGATTTCGGCGTAATTATTTTCAGTTAATCGTGATAGCGCATCCGCTTTTTTATTCTTGTCTGCAGGCGTGTAGGTCACTAGGAAATTGAATCTCAGGAAGAATAGTGACCATCGTACCTGCCGGTGGGAGAGAGTTTTGTTAGTCTGAAGATATTGAAGATTTTTATGATCTGTATATATGATTATTGGTAATCGGGTACCTTCAAGTAGATGTCGCCAGTTTTCCAGAGCCAGTTTTATGGCAAGCAACTCCTTTTCACCCACTGGGTAATTTACCTCTGGGCTGCTTAATGATTTGGAGAAGAAAGCAACTGGATGGAGTGGTGAAGTACTCGTTGGTCGTTGGGAGAGAACTGCTCCTACTGCCATATTTGACGCATCTACTTCCAGAATATATTGGAGGGATGGGTCTGGATGGCGTAGTATGGGAGCAGAGGTAAAGCTTGATTTTAACAAGCGAAAAGCGCCACTTGCTTCATCTGACCATTTAAATGTTTTTTTTATACTTGTGAGCTGTGTGAGAGGTCTCACAATGGCAGAGAAGTTCTTGATGAACTTCCTATAGAAGTTTGAAAATCCAAGGAATCGCTGTAGAGCCTTGCGGGTGGTTGGTATAGGCCAATCCTGAATGCAGGATATCTTACTCATATCCATCTTGATTCCGGTTTTGGATATGATGTATCCTAGGAATAATACTTCTTCTTTATGGAATAGGCATTTTTTTAATTTCACGTATAGATTGTGTGTGAGTAGTCTGGATAACACAAGTCTTACATGTTTTATATGTTCAGACAAGGATCGTGAATAGATAAGTATATCGTCCAGATATACCACCACACAGACATCAAGTAAGTCTCTAAAGATGCCGTTTATGAATCGTTGGAAGGCTGCGGGAGCGTTACATAGCCCGAATGGCATTACAAGATATTCGAATAATCCGTATCTGGTTCTGAATGCTGTCTTCCACTCATCTCCATCACGGATTCGGATTAGATTGTATGCCCCTTTCAGGTCCAATTTTGAGAAGTAGGTAGCTCCACGCACTTGTTCAATGAGTTCAGGGATGAGCGGTAAAGGATAGCGATCCTTTACTGTGATGGCATTCAATTGCCTATAGTCGATAATAGGCCTAAGACTTGAGTCCTTATTGCGGACAAAGAAAAGTCCTGCAGCTGTGGAAGAAGTAGAGGGTCTAATAAACCCTTTTGCCAAATTCTCATCCAAGTATTCCTTGAGATGAGAAAGTTCATCCTGGGAAAGAGGATAAACATGACCAAAAGGCAATTTGCTATTTGGGAGTAGATCGATAGTGCAATCGTAATCCCTATGGGGAGGCAATATTTGAGCGTTTTTCTCAAGAAAAATTTTGGACAGATCCTGATAGCATAGTGGTGCAATCTCATCTGACACCACAGACAGGATCTTTCCATAAGACGGGAGGTTACACGTAGTCTCGCAATAATAAGAAAGGAAGGTTAAGGTCCGTTTCTTCCAATCTATGGTTGGTTGATGTGTGTGTAACCAGGGAAGTCCCAAAACAATGGGAAAGTGGGGTGAAGATAATAGATCGAAGGTGGTGGTCTCCGTATGAGACTCGTTAGTAGTGACGAGAAGTGCTTGTGTCTGATTAGTGATTGGGCCAGAAGATAACGGAATACCGTTAATAAGACTAACAGAGACAGGCTTAGGTTTTGAAATAATAGGTACTTTATTTAAAGTAGCAAAACGTATATCGATATAATTTCCGCAAGATCCTGTGTCGATCATGGCTTTAGTGGTAATCCTAGTCAGGTCCCACTACAATGTCAAACGAACCAAAAGATAAGGGTTAGTAATTGAAGTTGTTAATCCCCCCAGGAGGACATGTGAACACTCACCCTCTTTTTTGCGGGCAAGGGGACAGACGCTTATCATATGATCCGGGGATGCGCAGTACATGCAGAGATTACTGGATCGTCTCCTGGCTCGTTCAGTAGTTGATAAAGGTGGGCGTATGGTTCCTACCTCCATAGGAGTAGGGTCAACAGCGGCAATCCGAGAAGGACTGGACAATGGCATTCCCATTTTTTCAGCCTTTCTTTCTCGCCGCCTGTCTATGTTGATACTGAGTTGTATCAAGGCATCCAGAGTGCCAGGTAAATCCGCTCGGACGAGCTCGTCTTTAACGGCTTCTGATAGGCCGAGTCTGAATTGAGTTCGCAGAGATGTGTCATTCCACCCTGAATCAAGGGTCCATCTTTTGAACTCTGCTACAAAGTCTTCTACAGGTCTCCTACCTTGTTTCAAGGACCTCAATTGAATATCAGCAGTACTCTGCCTATTGGGGTCATCATATAAACTAGCGAGTTCCGCTAGGAATAAAGCATAGGAGTTGAGAAGCTGATCATCTTTCTCAAAGAGAGAGTCTGCCCAGGCCCGTGGATCACCCGTCAGATATTAAATAATAGTACAGACTTTAATATGATCAGTAAGGTAAGTACAAGGTTTTAGCAAAAAAAGTAACTGACATGCGTTTTTGAATTCACAAAATTTTTTGCGATCACCTGTAAACACTAGGGGAGGATTTATTTTGGGTTCAGGGGGCTGAGCAGTGGCAAGTTGTGATAGACGGGTTACCTGCTGCTTCAGAGCCTGATTGTCTTCTTTTAATTCAGTAAGAGCATGTATTAATGCATTTACTTGTTGTTTTAATTGTGTCACTTGAGTGGGTATTTCTGCTGAATCCATTTTTTGGGTTCGTTCAATCTGTAACGCTCCTGCGTTTTTGTAACAAGATGGATTTGCAGCTGCAGAAATCTCCACTCAGCAGTCATGTAGAGATGTGTTGAAATACCAATTCCAACTCCCAAGACGCATCACTGTGGCCTGCCTGATTCAGCATACAAATATACACACTCAATAAGATGTTCCTGGAGTGATAGATGTATATAGCAGTATAGTGGTGATGTGCTGAAGGGACAGGTATGAACAGTGACAGTAGATGGCAAGCACTTGAGAGAAATGTTCAGGAGAGTATAGATGGTAACAGGTAGGATGCAGATAGGTTAGCAATCATGTATGGTAGTAGGTGGTAGGATAGCAGATGACATACAGGAGAGACTAACCCAGTGCAAGGATAGATGTTAGTAGGCTCAAGAGCTAGCAATCTAAATAACAGTGCAGATGATAGGTTTAGTATTGCATAGAGAGTGACAGTCTTTAGTGAGCAATAGATATAGTGTAAGTAGGTTTTATGGAGGTTTCCCCTGCGGGGTACTTATCACTAGAGAGTAGGTTAGTAGCGGGGTCCGGTAATGAGGAGTGATCCGGTAGCGGGATACAGGGATCAGGAGCGAGGTTCCGGTCTGTTCAAGGCAAAGGAAAGCAACTGGAGGTTCCGACAGCGAGACACACTAGCAAGCATGTGGACAGCCAAGCAGGTTGAACGAACGATGTGAGTGAGACCGCTGGCGGTTGAAATAGCCGCTCTGCGGCGCTCAGCAGTGACCTCATCGCTCTTAAAGGTATATGCGTACCACCTAAAGGGAAAGGTGGGACGCATTGAAAAGAAAGTAGTAAATAAGGGTACTAGAGGTACCAGAATCTTACACATCCCCACCGTGAAACATGGTGGTGGCAGCATCATGTTGTGGGGATGCGTTTCTTCAGCAGGGACAGGGAAGCTGGTCAAAGTTGATGGGAAGATGAACGAAGCCAAATACATGGCAATCTTAGAAGAAATCCTGTTAGAGTCGGCTAAAGACTTGAGATTGTCCTGCTGGAAGGTAAACGATCCTAAACATATAGCCAGAACTACAATGGAATGGTTTAGATCAGCCTTTCTAAACCTTTTCAACACAGAGGAACTCTTGAAATACATTTCTGATCTCGGGGAACCCCTGCCAAAAATTAAAAATCTACAACTCATGACACATTAGTGTGACAGTCAGTGGGAAGAATGCTCCTTACTCTTGTCATCATTGGGAATAATTACCCCCTCTTACAGAGAGCTAAAAGGAACAATGGTGTCAATGGTAACTTATCTGAGAGGCAGAAATTGCCCATTGCTCAATGAACCCCTAACAACCTCAGGAGGAACCCTAGGGTCCCACGAAACCCTGGTTTAGATCAAAGCAAATGGACGAGTCAAAGTCCAGACCTAAATCTAATTGAGAATCTGTGGCAAGACTTGACAATTGCTGTTCACAGACGCTCTCCATCCAATTTGGCAGAGCTTGAGCTATTTTGAAAAGAAGAATGGGCAAAAATGTCCCTCTCTAGAGACATCCCCAAAAAAGACTTGCAGCTGTAATTGCAGCAAAAGGTGGTTCTACAAAGTAATGACTCAGGGGGGCTGAATACAAATGCACACCACACTTTTCACATATTTATTTGTTAAAAAAGTTTAAAACCATTTATCATTTTCCTTCCACTTCACAATTATGTGCCACTTTGTGTCGGTCTATCACATAAAATCCCAATAAAATACATTTACGTTTTTGGTTGTAACATGACAAAATTTTGAAAATTTCAATGGGTATGAATAATTTTTAAGGCACTTTAGATTAATGTAAACCATTGATGTTCCAATTCATCCTATGCAAGTGATGATAACAGAAAATCAAAAAGATGTTTAGTGAGATAGAAAGAAAGAAGAAATTGTGGACCTGTATTGATGACTAAAGCCCCGTACCACACGCACCAATTGTTGGCCATAAATTTTCGGCCAACGTCCAATCGGCCAATCGTCGGCTTGTTAGTATGATGCTTCCGACAACCGACTGCGACTTTTCGGCCGAACAAAATCTGGTGTGCATGCTATAAAATTTTTGTTGGCCGTCAGCAGAACGGCCGATTGTTCCTCAGTCAGTACAGATTTCGGCCGACAAAAATGTGATGATCAAGACTGGGCATGCTCAGAGAAGAAAAAACACACGAAAAGTAGACCAGAACATGACATCACTTCTGAAGTTGGTTTTTGTTGACCGAGAAAATTCGTGTGCAGTCTAGAGCACATTTCAACCAACACAACAACACTGGACAAAAGACGGCCGATCGGTCGGCCAACAATCGGTGCGTGTGTACGAGGCTTAAGAGGTGGCTTCAAACACTGATAGGTAGTCTGACATTAAGAAGTGACCCAATAGCTGAAAGGCTGTATCTACATATGACTTTGACCCACAGAGGTTCTCCTGTATTGTACACAGCTATGTAAAAGGTAGGCATCGCCCCATTGGAAATCTTCACTCAGTACCAAGGAGAGGTGGATACAGCTTGGTATGGACCAAATGATATCTTCAGCACGCCTCAAGGAGGCTTTGAGGTATCTCCACTCGTCTGACAGCCTGATCACCTCCAATCCAGCAGAGAAGATTGGGCAAAAGGATGAGAAATCTCTATCAAATCCACAGAAAAAAAACAAAACTACAATCTAAGGCAACCTTTCTCATCCAGAGTTCCTCCAGAGGTTGCTGGGTTTCCGTGAGCAAGGTACAATTTCTGCCTTTCAAAAAAGTAACCAGACACCAACAATCTTTTCAGCTATCTGTAAGAGTGCCCTTTCTCCACTGACCACCAATGTAGGAGGGTAGTTTTCCCACGACCACCAATGTAGGAGGGTAGTTTTCCCACGACCACCAATGTAGGAGGGTAGTTTTCCCACCGACCACCAATGTAGGAGGGTAGTTTTCCCACCGACCACCAATGAAGGAGGGTAGTTTTCCCACCGACCACCAGTGTAAGAAGGAACATTGACCACCAATGTAAAAAGGGTCCTATTCTCACTGACCACCAATGTAATAGTTTCCTATTCCCACTTACCATCAATGTAATAGTTTTCTATCCCCACAGACTACCAGTATAAGAGGGCCCCTTTTCCTGCTAACCACCAGATGGTTCCTTTTTGCACTGACCAATAATGTAGGAAAGTACTTTTCTCACTGACCCCCAGAGTAAAAGGGCCATTTTCCCAATAATCACCAATCTAAGAGGGCCCTTTTCTCACTGGCCACCAATGTAAGAGGCTTCATTTTTCCACTAACCAACAATGGTAATGGGTGCTTTTCCCAATGACCACCAATGTAAAAGGAGCCTTTTTTCTCACGGACCACTATTGTATAAGGGACCTTTTCCCACTGACCACCAATGTAAGAAGGACCTTTTTCCCACTGACCATCAATGTAAGAGGGTCCTTTTCCCACTGACCACCAATGTAAGAGGGTCCTTTTTTCCCCACTGACCACCAATGTAAGAGGGTCCTTTTTTCCCCACTGACCACCAATGTAAGAGTGTCCTTTTTCCATTGACCATGAATGTAAGCAAGTCCTTTTCCCACTGACCTCCAAGATAAGAGGCTCCTTCCTCTCTTTAACCACCAATGTAAGAGGGTCCCTCTTGCACTGACCACCAATTTAAGAAGGTCGTTTTCTCATTGACCACCAATTTAAGAGGATCCTTTTCTCACTGACTACCAATGTAAGAGGGTCCTATTCCCACTGACCACCAATGTAAGAGGGTCCCTTTCCCACTGACCACCAATGTAAGAGGGTCCTTTTCCCACTGACCACCAATGTAAGAGGGTCCCTTTCCCACTGACCACCAATGTAAGGGGGTCCTTTTCCCATTGACCACCAAGATAGGAGGATCCTTTTCCCACTAACCACCAATGTAAGAGGCTCCTTCCTCACTTTAACCACCAATGTAAGAGGGTCCTTTTCCCATTGACCACCAACGTAAGAGGGCCCTTTTCTCACTGACTACCAATGTAAGAGGGTCCTTCTCTCACTGACTACCAATGTAAGAGGGCCCTTTCCTCCACTGACCACCAATGTAAAAGGCTCCTTTTCTCACTAACCACCAATGTACGAGGGTCCTTCTCTGACTGACCACCCATGTACGAGGGTCCTTCTCTGACTGACCACCAATGTAAAAGGATTCTTGTCTCACTGACCACCGATGTACAAGGATCCTTGTCTCACTGACCACCAATGTAATGGCACTTTTCCACTGCAAGTACCGGCTCTGCTCGGCCCTGCTTGGCCTTCT
Organism: Pelophylax lessonae; assembly: GCF_965119305.1. Taxonomy (NCBI): domain Eukaryota; kingdom Metazoa; phylum Chordata; class Amphibia; order Anura; family Ranidae; genus Pelophylax; species Pelophylax lessonae. The sequence continues at coordinate 665,835,998 of NC_138770.1, read as the reverse complement.
TTGGTTATCCACTGCATGGTACCGCATGGTACGGTGTTGGAACGGTTTGGTATGGTTTGCTTTTCCACTAAAGTAGTACTAAAGTAAGTGGGTGGGATAACAATGATTCTCTGACCAATCAGTGGCTAGTAGTGACAAACAGTCAAGGATGCATGCAAAGGATTGTGGGATATGGTATCGGTACGGCCCTGTTGGAACCACAACTGAGGTGGTACTGTTTAAGCGAGCCGTACCGTTCGGTTCCATGCAGTGGAAAAGCGCCGCCGTACCGTTCCTACACCGTACCATGCGGTAGCAGCAGTGGAAAAGCACAAAAGCAAGCCGAACCGTTCGGTTCCATGCAGTGGAAAAGCGCCTTAAGAGGGTCCTTTTCTCACCGACCACCAATGTAGGAGGGTCCTTTTCCCACTGACCACCAATGTAAGATGGTCCCTTTTTTCCCATTGACCACCAATGTAAGATGGTCCCTCTTTCACTGACCACCAATGTAAGAGGGTCCTTCTTTTACTGACCACCAATTTAAGAGGGTCTTTTCCAACTGATCTGCAATGTAAGAGGGTTCTTTTCCTACTGACTACCAACGTAAGAGGGTCCTTTTCCCACTAACCTATGGGTCTTTTTTTCCCACTGGCCATCAATATAAGAGGGTCCTTTTTCCACTGAACCTGTACAAGAACACATGAGGATATGAACCAACTCTGGAGGGATCTGGCAGTTTCTAGAGAGGCTGCATGAAATGGATATACACAATTAACAATGACCACCAACGTAAAAGTGTCCTCTTACTGACCACCAATTCAAATGTCCTTCTCTTACTGACCACCATTGTAAGAGGGTCCTTCCTCTCTTTAACCACCAATGTAAGAGGGACCTTCTCTCCCTGACCACCAATGTAAGAAGGTTCTTCTCTCACTGACTACCAATGTAAGAGGGTCCTTCTCTCACTGCCCACCAAAGTAAGAGGGTCTTTTTCTCACTGCCCACCAATGTAAGAGGGTCCTTTTCTCACTGCCCACCATTGTAAGAGGGTCCTCCTCTTACTGACCACCACTGTAAGAGGGTCCTTCCTCTCTTTAACCACCAAAGAGGGACCTTCTCTCACTGCCCACCAATGTAAGAGGGTCTTTCTCTCACTGACTACCAATGTAAGAGGGTCCTTCTCTCACTGACTACCAATGTAAGAGGGTCCTTCTCTCACTGACTACCAATGTAAGAGGGTCTTTCTCTCACTGCCCACCAATGTAAGAGGGTCCTTTTCTCACTGCCCACAAATGTAAGAGGGTCCTCCTCTTACTGACCACCATTGTAAGAGGGTCCTTTCTCTCTTTAACCACCAATGTAAGAGGGTCCTTCTCTCACTGACTACAAATGTAAGCGGGTCCTTTTCCACCTGACCACCAATGTAAGAGGGTCCTTCTCTCACTGACTACCAATGTAAGCGGGTCCTTTTCCACCTGACCACCAATGTAAGAGGGTCCTCCTCTTACTGACCACCAGTTCAAGTGTCCTTCTCTTTCTGACCACTATTGTAAGAGGGTCCTTTCTCTCTTTAACCACCAATGTAAGAGGGACCTTCTCTCACTGACTACCAATGTAAGAGGGTCCTTCTCTCACTGCCCACCAATGTAAGAGGGTCCTTCTCTCACTGACTACCAATGTAAGAGGGTCCTTCTCTCACTGACTACCAATGTAAGAGGGTCCTTCTCTCACTGACTACCAATGTAAGAGGGTCCTTCTCTCACTGACTACAAATGTAAGAGGGTCCTTCTCTCACTGACTACCAATGTAAGAGGGTCCTTCTCTCACTGACTACCAATGTAAGAGGGTCCTTCTCTCACTGACTACAAATGTAAGAGGGTCCTTCTCTCACTGACTACCAATGTAAGAGGGTCCTTTTCTCACTGCCCACCAACGTAAGAGGGTCCTTTTCTCACTGCCCACCAATGTAAGAGGGTCCTGCTCTTACTGACACCCAATTCAAGTGTCCTCCTCTTACTGACCACCATTGTAAGAGGGTCCTTCCTCTCTTTAACCACCAATGTAAGAGGGTCCTTCTCTCACTGACTACCAATGTAAGAGGGTCCTTCTCTCACTGACTACCAATGTAAGAGGGTCCTTTTCCACCTGACCACCAACGTAAGAGGGTCCTTCTCTCACTGATCAATAAAATTAGTAGCTGGCGACTGGACGTCATAAAGCAAGGGATGATAACGCGACTGTTGAGAATTACTGATGACCTTGAAGTGGACTCCGACAACGATTCCATTTTTGCTGATGATATGAAACTGTACAAGATACAATAACAAAGGAGGATGTGAACCATCTCTGGAGGGATCTGGCAGCTTCAGTCGAGGCCGCATGAAATCAACTGACACAATTTATCTCTGCATGTCAGGTCGAGGATTTGCTTTCAACTTATTGTTTATTTTAATGAATTGGCAATGAACAACGATGGGCAGGAATATAATATTCATACAGATCACCTAGTGTCCATAGTCCTTCAGAGAGACAAGAAAGGATTATATTATTAGGGGGGTGTTTGCGGCTAGGTGACAACGCTATATCAGGCACCTCATTCCTGGAGTAATGTATACGAAACAGGTCTATGATGGGATTATAGCGGGGCCATAAAGTAAAGAGAAAAACAATGTTAAATATAAAATCTATCACTATACACTACAATCGCCTATTCAACACACAACTGTGACTATCGAATACCTCGTTTCCACTGAGAGGATCGGTTCGGTATGCTATTTTGAGTGTTTCCATTATGAAAGTGGCCCATACAACAGAACCAAACCGCACCATTCCTGGTCCTCCTTCATAGGAAATGGTACGGTACGGTTAGGGCGGAGCTACTGACGTCACGCGATACATTCCACTGATTGGCGGACAGGAAAACGTCAATGCTCACGTCAAATGAAAGCGCAAAACAAACACCACATAAATCTCGCATGGCCCCTGGCGGTCCGACTTGCAGTGGAAACGCTCACCTGAATAGGCCGGACCATTCTAACCCTTCCAAACTGTACCAACCCGAAGCGTTCAGCTCAGTGGAAACGAGGCATAACTGGCATGAGCTAAAGGAAAGTATGTTGGACTTTATAAGAAACGTATATGACTATAAGTCTCCATCCCTATTCAATGTACTATTTCCCCAATTTATGGGTACAACATTAGACCATATTGGTTTATTTATGTCGTTTTGCAGATTTGGATGTGCATCCGCCCCTGAGAAGTGGTTGATTACCATGAAACGCGTCAGTGGTCACAAGTTAGCCTGTAGTTTTTGCTAGTATACTCTTACCTCCTTGCTGCATTGCTTCAACCTTGCTTCTTTTCACTTGTGTGGTTTGGCTGTGATCACCTATGGGCGCCGCCTGCTTTTCTGTGGGCTTTTATTTCCTGTCCCTTCATCACTTCCTGGCCCGCCTCCTAGTTGGCTTGTCTATATAAGACTTGCTCAGTGTAACTATCATTGCCTGAGCAACTTCACTGTTCTCTGAGCTCCCATCTGTATACCCCTAGGCTACTGTATCTGATTTACTGTGTACCGACCCAGGCTTCGTTTTTCCGTCTGTTTTTGTTTGCTGCCTGCCCTGACCTCAGCTTGTCTCTTGGATATCCTTTGGTCTGCTGCTTACTCTGCACACGCCAGCGGTCTCCACATCTTCAGCTGGGCCTACATGGGGGCCGCGACCTGGTTCTAGCTTGCTGCAAGTCCATCCCTAATATTAAGGGGCCCTGGTGAAGAAGCAGGCTGGGGCTTAGACTCCACGCCCTGGGGAATCTACAAGGGCTCACTAGCACAGCCCCGCTGACAGCGAGCACATTTGGATGCACTCTTATCTTTTTAGACAGTTCAATACATTTTATCGATTTTATTTTACTATCCTGCCTTTCAAGTGACCTTACGACATGAAGGATATACGTCCTTTTACCACATAATGCAATGTGCTAGGTTGCCATGTATATATATTTTTTTTATGCATATGATTGGTAACATGCTATCTGTATGTTCACAGACTCATACATGTATCTATGCGATTATTCTATGTCACTTATTGTCCAATACAATCAACTAGATATATTGTTAAAAGTGATTATGCTATACCATTTACTGTCCAATACAATTAAATGGATATATTGTTTACATTGACTCATTAGTCCGCCATGCTGTACATACTACATACAGGCCTCATTTAAAGTCCCAATTGCTTCCCCATTTCACATCCAACTGGCATGTGTAAAATTTTTTTAACTGGTTCCGGACCGCCCACCGCATATATACTGCGGCAGGCTGGCCTTCCTGCGTGGACCGATGTAGGGCTACGTCGGTCGCGCGCCGGCAGCTAGGGGGTGAGCGCGCTGCCGGCGGCGTGCTCCCACCCCCACTTGGCAGCGAGCACTCCGATGCACGGGGCAGGTGGCTCTGATTGCCCCTGACACCCGCGATCGTTCCCCGCTGAGAGAAGGACGGCCGGCTGTTGTAAACACATCTGACCGTTCTCTCTGGAATGATCACAGAGCTCCATTGATCCTTCTATATAGGATCACAGGTCTCTATGGTCATTCCATAAGCTCTGCCGCCATACAGTTAGAATCACTCCCCTAGGCTCACATTTAACCCCTTGATCACCCACAGTGTTAACCCCTTCCCTGCCAGCATCATTATTACAGTAACAGTGCATATTTTTAGCACTGATTACTGTAGTAATGTCACTGGTCCCCAAAAAAGTGTCAAAAATGGCAGTTAGGGGTCCGATCTATCTGCCGCAATGTTGCAGTCCCGCTAAAAACCACAGATCGCCGACATTATTAGTATTAAAAGAAAAAACAATAAAAATGACATAAATCTTTCCCGTAGTTAGTAGACGCGATAACTTTTGCGCATACCAATCAAAATACTCTTATTTATTTTTTAACAAAAATATGTAGCAGACAGCAAATTGGCCTAAAATGTTAAAACATTTTGATTTTTAATTTTTTTTTTTTGGGAATGTCATATAGCAGAATGTGAAACATATTTCAAAAATATGAAAAACATTTCAGAATTGTCGCTCTTTTTTTGTTTATAGCTCAAAAAAATAAAAATCGCACAGGTGATCAAATACCACCAAAAGAAAGCTCTATTTGTGGGGAAAAAAGGACATCAATTTTATTTGGGTACAGCGTCGCACGACTGTGCAATTGTCTGTTAAAATAACGCAGTGCCGAATCGCAAAATATGGCCTGGTCATTAAGGGGGAAAATCCTTCCGGTCCAGAAGTGATTAAAGTCCCAATTCCTTCCCCTTTTTACTTCTAACTGGCATGTGTAAACAGTTTTTAATGAGTTTATTTTTAATTATATACTAAATAAAATATGTGAATTTTTATGTTTAACATAATTTTTCGCTTTACTTTATGGCCCCGCTATAATCCCATCATAGACCTGTTGTTTCATATTATATTATTAGCCGGAAAACAACACAAATGGTCTGCACACACATCCATGTCTTTATGGACTTTGCTCAGTGCACTGGTCCAAATCATTTGGTGGAGTGGGGATTATGGTGTGGGTTATTTTTCAGGTGTCGGACTTGGGCTCTTAAGGCGTCAGAATACCAAGACATTTTGGACAATTTCATGCTCCCAACTTTGTGGGAACAGTTTGGGGATGGCCCCTTCCTGTTCCAACATGACTGCACACCAGTGCACAAAGCAAATTCCATAAAGACATGGATGAGCGAGTTTGGGGTGGAGGAACTTGATTGGCCTACACTGAATTCCGACCCCAACCCGATCGAAAACCTTTGGGAATAATTAGAGCGGTGACTGCGAGCCAGGCTCTCGTTCAACATCAGTGGCTGACCTTCCAAAATGCGCTTCTGGAAGAATGGTCAAACATTCCCATAGACACACTCCTAAACCTTGTGGACAGCCTTCCCAGAAGAGTTGAAGCTGTTATAGCTGCAAAGGGTGGGCTAACTCAATATTGAACCCTACGGACTAAGACTGGGATGCCATTAAAGTTCATGTGCGTGTAAAGGCAGGCGTCCCAATACTTTGGACAAAATATATATATATATATATATATATATATATATATATATATATATATACACATACATACACACACACACACAGTATATAGAATCCAGACTTCAAAATATGTCTGTTTTTCTCTACGTAATATTTCAACTAGTGATCGACTGATATCGTTTTTTTTATTGCCGATACCGATATTTTGGTCATCGCATATCGGTATCGGCCGATATTTTCGTACATTTAAAAAAATTATTTTCTTTTTCTTTTCTTCAGGTACTGTTGTGGAGGGATCTGGGGGTCTAAAACCCCAAACCCCTCCTCTGCACATAAACGCATTCAAAACGCCAAGTTTGGCTGTTTTGAACCCTGTCACTTTTTGAATTTGGCGCAGAGTACCCGGAAGTGATGTCATGACATCACTTCTGGGTTTTTACAAAGAGACCCGATCAGAGCCGAATGCGGTATCCCCGCCTGCTCCTTGTAATGACAGCTGAGCGGCCTCTCAGCTGCATCGGTTGTCATTACAAGACAGCAGACTGTCAGCTATGGACGGCGGTACCGGGGTGATGCCTCTAGCTGCAGCCATTACTCCAGTACAGCACTTTCCGAAATATCAGTCACCTCCGGGGGCCAATTCCGATATATCGGGAAATCGCATATTGGTTTCTTTGCAGAATTGTGACTCATTTTATCCTCTCTAGCTTTAGTAAATAAACCCCCAAGAGATAAAAAGCTGACAGGGGAGGGAGCTCCAGCACACAGCCTGTGATTGACAGCCTCAGCTCTGTTCCTGTGTGCTGTGTGAAGGGGGCGTATGTTCATTTCTCCCAATCAGCCATTAGAGTTCTCCTCACTGAGCTCTGCAGTATGTAACTGTTTTCTAACAGCTCAGACACGCTATATACATTCTGGACGTTAAACGGCTGTAGAGAAGAGAAGGCTACAGATAAACAGGTAGAACTTATGTAGGAGGATTTGTTTCCTTCTTGTGTATCATCTGAGGCCAATCACTTTACTAGGTATATGTAAGAGTTTACACCCACTTTAACCCCTTACTACCAACCCCAGCAGCCCCTGAAGTGGGTTTTGACATCAGGAGGGAGCTTCCCTCCTGATCACATGATCGCTGTGATTGGCTGTCGCAGAGGTCACATGATCGGAAGTCCGTTAACAAACAGTGACCAGGAGATGAAGGTGACAGCTCGGTCAGTGTGTTGAGAGTGTGGAGTGGGTGGCACTGGATGCTGCGGGGGCCCAGAGAGGTGCCTTTGAGGCTGAAGGGAACATATGGTGGTGGCTGTGCCTAGTGGGCACAGTGCCTGGGGGAGCAAAGCAAGCCAGCAGGAACATTTGGATAAGACATTTTTTTTTAAAACAGGACCAAATGAATAGAGGGGAAATACTGATGAAATGGCATATTTTTGTGTGTTACATGTGACTGAGGATGTGCTGTTTTATAATTTATGTAAAAGAGAGAAAGTGCCTAGACAGAAAAAAACCTGCTGCTCAAGTGTTGCAGAATGACATCTATCAGCAGAAGCAATGCCAATGCCCATGGTGTCTCGCTGTCAACCACATCGATGACGATGATGAGTCTGACCTCAGCACAAGGTGAGGAGCTCATATCTCTGCTCCTTGAGCTCAGGTTGTCCATTGTCTCCCACAGTGACTCCTACAGTCACCTAACCCATGCCTCCTCCTGGAATTCTACCTGTGCCAATCAAGGGACTATCTGTGCACCATGTACCTAGGGTGGAGCCTGCATCTGCTTCCTGCCATCTTGGACCTGTCACCAACACCAGCTGTTGACTTTTCCATTATCCTTGTCCTTAAAGTGGTGTTTCGCCCCCCCCCCCCTCTAAAAATTAAATGTCAGCAGCTACACATACTGTAGCTGCTGACGTTTAATATTAGGACACTTATCTGTCCTGGAGTCCAGCGATGTCGGCACCGCAGCCGATGGAAACATCGGCTGTTGGGTGCTGCCGCCGCCATTGCCGGTAAAGGAACCCGGCAGTGAAGCCTTGCGGTACCTGTTGCGCATGCGCTTAGCGCGATGTGCATTTCTATTGGCTTGGCGGCGGGGAAAGGAGGAGGGGGCCAAACTTCTGGGACGGTCGGCTGCGGCGCAGTGTCCCGGAAGTGGGGAAGGGTACCTGTCAAAAACAGGTAGCCGTTCCCCCCTCCCCCCTGAAAGGTGCCATTTGGCACCTGGGGGGGGGGGGGGAGGAAGCAAAATAGAGTAAGTTCCAAATTTGGGTGGAACTCCGCTTTAACTGCTTGCCACCCAAGCCAATTCTGGTATTTCTCTCCTACATGTAAAAAAAACATAACTTTTTTTTTTGCTATAAAACTACTCAGAACCCCCAAACATTATATATATATATATATATATATATATATATATATATATATATATATATATATATATCTTTTTTTAGCAGAGGCCCTAGGGAAAAAATGGCGGCTGTTGCACTTTTGTATTTCCCACGGTATTTGCACAGCAATTTTTCAAATGCAATTTTTTTGGAGAAAACACTTTCATAAATTAAAAAAAAAATAAACAAAAACACAAAATGTACCCCTAATTCCTGTATAATGTGAAAGATGATGTTACGTCAAGTAAATAGATACCTAACATGTCACGCTTTAAAATTGCGCACATTCGTGGAATGGCACCAAACTACAGTACCTAAAAATCTCCATAAGCGGCGCTTAAATATTTTTTACAAGTTACCAGTTTAGAGTTACAGAGGGGGTCTAGCTCTAGAAATATTGCTCTCGCTCTAACGATCGCAGCAATACCTTACATGCGTGGTTTAAACGCTGTTTACATATGCAGGTGCGAGAAAGAGGAGATAGGGGCGCTTTAAAAAAAAAAAAATTATTATTTTATTTTTACACTTTCCCTTTTAAATTTTTTTTTTTTTTTTGCTCACTTTTGTGTAAACATTCCTTGTAATAGGAATAGGGCTTGACAGGTCCTCTTTACAGAGAGATCCGGGGTCTATAAGACTCCACATTTCTCGTCCACGCTGGAAAGCCTGAGATCAAAAAAAATTTCCAGCAAAACAAACAGCAGTGTTTACATCTGCCGGCACTGGAAGTGAAGTCATGACGTCGCTTACGGCCTCCAAGGGTCATAGAGATGGCCGGGGACCATCTGGTCCACGGCCAGCTCTATGGTAAACCTTTGACCCCGGCGGATTTATTCTCCGTCTCCCTGATCGCATGGGAGAGACCCGAGAAGCACCGGAGCTGTAGGCATCATCCAGATCTCTTCACTCAAAGTAAATAACGTCATATGACCTCTACTTGGAGAAAGTGGTTAAAGTATTTGTAAATATTTTATATCTTTTTATGTGACAACACTGAAGAAATGACACTTTGCTACAATGTAAAGTAGTGAGTGTACAGCTTGTATAACAGTGTAAATTTGCTCTCCCCTTAAAATAACTCAACACACAGCCATTAATGTCTAAACTGCTGGCAACAAAAGTGAGTACAACCCTAAGTGAAAATGTCCACATTGGGCCCAATTAGTCATTTTCTCTCCCCGGTGTCATGTGACTCGTTAGTATTACAAGGTCTCAGGTGTGAATGGGGAGCAGGTGTGTTAAATTTGGTGTTATCGCTCTCACTCTTACATATTGGTTACTGGAAGTTCAACATGGCACCTCATGGCAAATAACTCTCTGATGATCTGAAAAAAGACTTGTTGCTCTACATAAAGATGGCCTAGGCTATAAGAAGATTGCCAAGACCCTGAAACTGAGCTGCAGCATGGTGGCCAAGACCATATACCTGTTTAACAGGACAGGTTCCACTCAGAACAGGCCTCGCCATGGTCGACCAAAGAAGTTGAGTGCACGTGCTCAGCGTCATATCCAGAGGTTGTCTTTGGGAAATAGACGTATGAGTGCTGCCAGCATTGCTGCAGAGGTTGAAGGGGTGGGGGGGTCAGCCTGTCAGTGCTCAGACCATACGCCGCACACTGCATCAAATTGGTCTGCATGGCTGTTGTCCCAGAAGGAAGCCTCTTCTAAAGATGATGCACAAGAAAGCCCGCAAACAGTTTGCTGAAGACAAGCAAACTAAGGATATGGATTACTGGAACCATGTCCTGTGGTCTGATGAGACCAAGATGAACCTATTTGTGTTCAGATGGTGTCAAGCGTGTGTGGCGGCTACCAGGTGAGGAGTACAAAGACAAGTGTGTCTTGCCTACAGTCAAGCATGGTGGTGGGAGTGTCATGGTCTGGGGCTGCATGAGTGCTGCCGGCACTGGGGAGCTACAGTTCATTGAGGCACCAGGAATGCCAACATGTACTGTGACATACTGAAGCAGAGCATGATCCCCTCTCTTCAGAGACTGAAACACAGGGCAGTATTCCAACATAACGACCCCAAACACACCTTCAAGACAACCACTGCCTTGCTAAAGAAGCTGAGAGTAGAGATGATGAACTGGCCAAGCATGTCTCCAGACCTAAACCCTATTGAGCATCTGTGGGGCATCATCAAATGGAAGGTGGAAGAGTGCAAGGTCTCTAACATCCACCAGCTCCGTGATGTCATCATGGAGTAGTAGAAGAGGACTCCAGTGGCAACCTGTGAAGCTCTGGTGAGCTCCATGCCCAAGAGGGTTAAGGCAGTGCTGAAAAATAATGGTGGCCACACAAAATATTGACACTTTGGGCCAATTTGGACATTTTCACTTAGGGGTGTACTCACTTTTGTTGCCAGCAGGTTTAGACATTAATGGCTGTGTGTTGAGATATTTTGAGGGGACAGCAAATGTACACTGTTATACAAGCTGTACACTCACTATTTTACATTGTAGCAAAGTGTCATTTCTTCAGTGTTGTCACATGAAAAGATAGAATAAAATATTTACAAAAATATAAGGGGTGTACTCACTTTTGTGAGATACTGTAAATAACCCCACATCCGTGGTTATAGGTCGAATTTAAATTCTAATACATTGTATATATTAATGTCTTACAGACATATCATTTATCTGGATTCGTGGGATGTTGTTGGGGGCTGGGTGACGCCTCTAATCCCACTCAGGTATGGGCTGTGCGGCAGAGGGAATCAAATCCTTGAGATCACTAGGAGTACTTCGGCTGGTATGTAATTCATCATAGTGCAATATCGAGATTGCATATATTTGATATATTAGATAAAGCTGGATACACACTATCCCACTTTTGTTGTTAGATTTCCTTCAGATTTACCTTTTCTATGTAGTGCAAGGGCCGGCCAGATTGCATACTAATTGAAAGTGTTTAGGTTTGACCTCATATTATCTGATTTTGGTAAGTCTAAAGGAAAAAGTCTTCAGAAAATCTTATAGTGTGTATGGCCCATTAGTGACTGAAACATGTTTTGTCTATTAATACAATATAGGAATACCAATAACTCTGCATAACTATATCCCTGAAGAAAGGTTATTACTTGAAACGCGTCGGGTCTATCAGAGATCTGTTACCAAGCCATTCCATGCACTCCAACGATCACTTTTCTAAGCCGTGACAACATTGTATTTTATTATGTATTCCATGTACATGTTATGTCTATATGTATGCCATTGCAAATTTTGAAAACAAACTTTCTCATTTTTTTTAGGATTCAATAAAATTATATTTTTATCATTATCTCATGTTTGGTGGCCTTTAAAGTTCCACTCACCACAGGCGGTTGTCCTATTGATCGCTTTGTGCACTGGTCCAAATCATTTGGTGGAGGGGGGATTATGGTGCAGGGCCGTTTTTTAGGGGTTGGGTTTGGCCCCTTAGTTCTAGTGAAGGGAACTCTTAGGGCGCCAGCATACCAAGACATTTTGGACAATTTCATGCTCCCAACAGTTTGGGGATGGCTCCTCCCTGTTCCAACATGACTGCGCACCAGTGTACAAAGCAAAGTCCATAAAGAAATGGATGAGCGAGTTTGGGGTGGAGGAACTTGACTGGCCTGCACAGAGTCCTGACCTCAACCCGATAGAACACCTTTGGGATGAATTAGAGTGGAGACTGTGAGCCAGGATTTCTCGTCCAATATCAGTGCCTGACCTAAAAAATGCGCTTCTGGAAGAATGGTCAAACATTCCCATAGACACACTCCTAAACCTTGTGGACAGCCTTCCCAGAAGAGTTGAAGCTGTTATAGCTGCAATGGGTGGGCCAACTCAATATTGAACCCTATGGACTAAGACTGGGAGGCCATTAAAGTTCATGTGTGTGTAAAGGCAGGCGTCCCAATACTTTTGGTAATATAGTATAATATATATATATATATATATATATATATATATATGACATTTCACATAGCCTGCAACTTTGGGTCTAACAAGTCGGATCCCAAGTCGCAGGAGTGTGAACTGAGCCTTAGAACCACTTTATCTACTGTGAACTATAATGTTTAAATCTCAGTCCCAGTTCACACTATAGCGATGACAGACATCGTATGTGATTCGCACTGCTCGGAAAATCACATGCGTTGTCTGTGCAATGCATATTCAGCCATACAGATTGTATGGTTAAATTCGCATCGCATTCGGACCAAAGTCGCATAGGACCCTTTTTTAGGTCCGCCCCAGAATTGTATCGCATGGGTGTTCACACCGATGCGATCCGATTAATGTCCGAACTGACAGTTCCCACTGCGATATGCAAACTGATCTGGAGGTGTCATTAACTTTGTATTGGCACCCCCAGCAGTTCACATATGGCAGTGTGAACTGCCTGCGAGTCGGGTGCGATGCGGGAACCTGCAGTGGATTTGCACTTAACCACTTGCCGACTGCTCACAGTATATTTACTGCGGTAGTCAGCCCCTCACAGGCAGAGCGACGTAGGTCTACGTCGCTAGCCTGTGAGGCTCTGGGGAGCGAGCGCGCGCCACCGGAGGCGCGCTCCCGCTCCTGCGCGGTCACGCCCCTCCCCCGCGCTGTGACCGGCGGACCCGATGTCCGCCGGTCACTCAGCGATCGTCAGGGGAGAGGGAGAAAGTCAGGCGGCTTATGTAAACAAGCCGCCTGTCATTCTCCCTGGTGTAGAAACACCGATCACACGGTTCTACTATGTAGGACCGTTGATCAGTGTTCCTACACTTCAAGCCACAGCCAATCACAGTTAGAAGCACGCCCCTAGGGACACACACAGCCCCTCCCTCTCAAATAAAGTTAACCCCTTCACTGCCAGTGTATTTTTACAGTAACAGTGCATATGTATAGCACTGATTACTGTAGAAATTTCACTGGTAACCCCAAAAGTGTCAAAAATGTCAGTCAAGGGTCCGATCTGTCCGCCACAATGTCGCAGTACCGCAAAAAAATTGCAGATCGCCGCCATTACGCGTTAAAAAAAAAAAACAACAAAAATGACAAAAATCTTTCCCTTTGTTAGTAAACGCGATAACTTTTGCGCAAACCAATCAAAATACGCTTTTTGCGATTTTTTTTACCAAACATATGTAGCATAAAACAAATTGGCCGAAAATGTTAAAAAATTTAGATTTTTACATTTTTTTGGGGGAATTTCATATAAAAAAATGTGAAAATATTGTTATTTTTGCAAAATTGACGCTCTTTTTTTGTTTATAGCGCATGATCAAAAAATCGCACAGGTGATCAAATACCACCAAAAGAAAGCTCTGTTTGTGGGAAAAAAAGGACGTCAAATTCGTTTAGGTACAGCGTCGCACGACCGCGCAATTGTCCGTTAAAACCACGCAGTGCCGAATCACAAAATACCCCCTGGTCTTTTAGCAGCAAAATCCTCCGGTGGTAAAGTGGTTAATCATATTAGTTGCAAACTTTCAGTAGGGGAAGAAGTTAGGAATGGTTGAGTATTAGGAGCTGCAGGGGGTTCTCTATGTCTTTGTTGAGTTTGAAGACGCTTTGAAGGCAGGCGTCCCAATACTTTTGGTAATATATTGTATATTATATTGTAGCATTTCATACCTTACAATATAAGCATCTTTGAAATGTATTGCAGTGTGCTCATTACATTACTGTCTGTTTGTAAGAGACATCATTTTTTTGGGAAGCCTCTTGCTATGGTTATGCCCTCCTGTCCTATCTTGCTTGCTATTTATGCTATTTAGGGTGTGCAAGCCTTATTTTACTGACTCCCCTTGGCTTCCCCTATGGGCTACACATTATAGTATTTCCAATTTTTGTCTTTTCGCAGCACTTGTAGTAATAGTAGCAGCAGCTCCCAGAGGAAAATGCTTGGTTGTCACCTCCGCAGGAAATCACTTTGCAGCTAATGTAGACTATCTATCCAGAGTAAAAGGAGAGCGGTACTTCCACTGTGCCGTGTTAATGGATAAGGCCATAAGAAAAGGTGCTGACGCAACTGATCTCTATCCATATGCTTTGCTCAGACTTCCCAGATCCCGCCGGTACACGAGAAAACTCCATTAGGCAAACAGGACTTGTGTTCCAGATACACATTCATTATACACTGAAACATTTACACCTGATAAAGTATGGAAAGAAGCCTGTTGGGAATCTACATAATCCATGCCCTGAGCCCCCTACATAATCCATGCCCTGAGCCCCCTACATAATCCATGCCCTGAGCCCCCTACATAATCCATGCCCTGAGCCCCCTACATAATCCATGCCCTGAGCCCCCTACATAATCCATGCCCTGAGCCCCCTATATAATCCATGCCCTGAGCCCCCTACATAATCCATGCCCTGAGCCCCCTACATAATCCATGCCCTGAGCCCCCCTACATAATCCATGCCCTGAGCCCCCTACATAATCCATGCCCTGAGCTCCCTACATAATCCATGCCCTGAGCCCCCTACATAATCCATGCCCTGAGCTCCCTACATAATCCATGCCCTGAGCCCCCTACATAATCCATGCCCTGAGCCCCCTACATAATCCATGCCCTGAGCCCCCTACATAATCCATGCCCTGAGCTCCCTACATAATCCATGCCCTGAGCCCCCTACATAATCCATGCCCTGAGCCCCCCATTCACATTGACAACGGCTTTGTAAATCATGCGACTTAAATCACACAATTTCAAAGCTGCATGTCAGTGCGACTTCCGGTGCGACTTGGAAGCGATCCATGCAGATGTCTTTGCAAGTTGCATCCAAAATCGGCAAAAGTAGTGCAGGAACTACTTTTTTTTTAAAATCGGTGCGGCACTGCAAAGTCGGCGGCGCACCGCTTTGAGCAGTGCGATTGCCGGCAATGGGGTGCGACTTGTCAACTCACATGACAAGCCGCTCCAATGTGAATGGGGACTCATTGAGGGAAATTTATTGAAACTGGTGCAGCCAGAATCTGGAGATGAATAGATGCCATGCACAGCTGCTCCAGATTCTGTAGGCTCCAATTTCAATAAATGCCCATAATAGTGGTGCACTGAAATGAAAATTTCCGGTACCGAAACCAAAAATTCTGGATGCACTTTGCCAAAAACCGAAATGGAAAAGCTTAAAAAAATAAATATATATATATATATATATATTGCTTATATATAATTGTATTGTATTCAACATTTTAATTAATTTCATCAATTTAAATAAATATGAATTTATTTTTAGCCATTCTCTGCACCAATATCAGCACCGATAACCATATTTTCAGCCATTATCACCACCGATAACCCTATTCTCAGGTTCGGATGTTTTGAATGCTGTCATTTTTTTTATCTGGCGCCAGACGGTACCCGGAAGTGATGTCATGACATCACTCTCAGGTTTTTACATGGAGACCCGATCAGAGCCAAATGCGGCTTTGATCGGGTCTTCGGTGGCCGTGCAGGGCGGTGGGACGGGAGACACGGGCGAGCCGCGGAAGGCGGCGTAGTCCCCTCCCGCTCTTTGTAATGACAGCCGAGCGGCTTCTCAGCCGCATCAGTTGTCATTACAAGACAGCCGACCGTCGGCTATGGACACCGGTACCGGGGTGATGCCTCTAGCTGCAGGCATCACTCCGGTACAAGCACTTTCCGAAACATCGGTAACCTCCGGGGCCGATTCCGATATATCGGGGAAAAGTGCATATCAGCCCTCAATATATTGGCTTTGCCGATAATCAGGCAATCCCTAGTGTGAAAGGGGCCCAAATGTGTGCCTAGCCCGTGTTTTTGTGTAACCTGTGTGCTGTTTTGACTAAGGGAAGTGCTCTGCTGGGAAACAAAATCCAACCCCATTCCTGCTGATAGAACAGAGCTCTCCTCACAGATCAGCGGGTGCCGTTGGTCATCCATAGGCCGGCACCCACTGATCAGCTTTAAGATAGAAGACCTGTCAGCAGCAGCAGCGTGCTGCTGGAGGGCTTAGTAATTTTAAGGTACGTTTCACATAATGTGCTAGTATGCGATGCATACTAGCACATTATAACATTGCCTTGCGGGGGAAAGTTTTTTTTTGTTTACTTTACTGTTTACTACTGCTTTTTCTCCTTTATGCATCTTTAGCGTCTTCAAACTCAACAAAGACATGGAGAACCCCCTGCAGCTCCTAATACTCAACCATTCCTAACTTCTTCCCCTACTGAAAGTTTGCAACTAATATGATTGCACTGATCTTGGATGAGAAAAGGTCTGGCTCTCAATCTCTGCTCTAATTCATCCCAAAGGTATTCTATTGGGTTGAGTCCTGACCTCAACCCTATAGAACACCTTTGGGATAATTTAGAGTGGAGACTGTGAGCCAGGCCTTCTCGCCCAACATCAGTGCCTGACATCACAAATGCGCTTCTGGAAGAATGGTCAAACATTCCCATAGACACACTCCTAAACCTTGTGGACAGCCTTCCCAGAAGAGTTGAAGCTGTTATAGCTGCAAAGGGTGGACCAACTCAATATTGAACCCTACGGACTAAGACTGGGATTCCATTAATGTTCATGTAAAGGCAGGCGTCCCAATACTTTTGGTAACATAGTATTGTAACAGAGTTCCAATACCCAGCCTAGGTATCCCCGCTGTATAATCCTTAAAGCTGAGGAAGTAATAACATACCCAAGGCCAGAATCCACCCCCCCCCCCCCCAGTAACTGGACGATACACAGTTCTGGGAGTCAACAACCTTTTTATTCAGCCACAGCTGGCTTTTATATGATTCCCCATGCAAGGGGTTTCCTAAATCATTTTCCAGGGGCATTCCCCGCTGGACCTGTAAACATTTCACAGAATCAACCAACACAAGACAACCAACATAAACAGTATTCTACTTTCCTACCAGCAACTAATAGATGACAATGATTCAATCAAACTGAGCCAATTAACTAGCAGACTTCTCATCATTGAGTTCCGGAACTACAATACACATTATTATAAGTGTAAACACATAACCCAGAGTAGATAACAGGTGAGTAAATCAGCGTAATCAACAATGTGTGGAAGTCAGGTGGTTGAGCTGATGATATTAGCATCTAATATGAGTCTGACTGTGTAGAGCTGCACGATTCTGGCCAAAATGAGAATCACGATTTTTTAGCTTTGAATAAAGATCACGATTCTCTCACGATTCTCTGTGTAACAAAAAAAAAAATGGGATAACTTTACTGTTACGTTTTTTTTTTTTTATTCATTAAAGTTTATTAATTGCGTTTGAAAGACTGCTGCGCAAATACAGTGTGACATAAAATATTACAACAATCGCCATTTTATTCTGTAGGGTCTCTGCTAAAAAAAAATATATAAAATGTTTGGGGGTTCCAAGTACTTTTCTAGCAAAAAAAAATGATTTTAACTTGCAAGCAACAAGTGTCAGAAGAGGTTAAACTTCCTTTCTCCCTGGCAGAGGGAAGGAAAAGATACAATGTAATCATTTTGTTTATAGTTACTGGGAGATTTAATGCTGATAGGCGTTTGCGGGAGGAAAGATACAATGTAATCATTATAGTTACTGGGAGTTTTCCACAGCTGTTTTCTCTGCTCCCTCAGCTATGCAAAGAATCGAGCATATGTCAGGTTTAGATCGTCAGGGGGGGTGAATCGAGATCGCGATTTTCATACGATTAATCGTGCAGCTCTATGACTGTGTGAAGCAGCCTCTTATTGGCAATAGGCTGCTAGGCCTTAACACGGATCCTTGGGAGATATTGTTGACAAATATTACTGTCCCATTTGAAGTATTCCAAACCATATTCTCAGTGTCCATTCCGCTACAAGTATTTCTCTATAAGAGCCCTTCCAATTGACGCTACTAAAGTTGCTGTAATTTAAAAAAAGATTCCTGCACTACTTTGATCCAATTTTGACATACCAAAGGGTGTAAAAGTCCTATCAAAGTCACTTCAAAGTCGTATCAAAGTTGGACTCCAAAGTTGCACTGAAAATCGCAAAACTTTTGGAGTCGGCTAGTGTGAACCGAGCCTAAAGGTAAATTTCATATGAAAATTTTCAGAACATTAGAATGTCATTTGAAAGATTTCGATTACTTTTAATATTTGATTTTGGTAAGAATGGACTTTACCGAACAAAAACCACACACACTGTTAGGAATGTGTTCGTCCGAGTACATTTTCCATCCTGTTTTTTCAAATTTTCTTGTTACGGCTGTTGAAACTGAACTTTGATTTGACCCACTAAAGAATAAAAAAAACAAAAGTTCTTACAACATTCTTTTCCCAAGAATTTTCGTTCAAAATTTTACCCATCTTTGGCCAACTTAAAGCAGAGCTCCAGGCTTCTTTAAAAGTCAGCAGCTACAAATCCTGTAGCTGCTGACATTTGTTATTAGGACACTTACTTGTCCAAGAATCCAGTGGTGTCTTCAACCCAGCAGATTTTCCAATCGGCTTCTCGGGTGCTGCCACCGCCATCTCAACTAAAGGAAACCAACAGTGAAGTCTTGCAGCTTCACAGCCGGTTCCCTACTGAGCATGAGCGAAGCGTGCTGTGCTTTGTGAATGGCCCGGTGACAAGGGAAGGAGGATGGGGGGGGGGCAAAGTCAGCCAGAAGTGAGTGAAAGGAATAAATGAAAGATCCCTGGTGCCGCACATCCATGGAGTCCTATGGTGGTATGAGAGAGACAGTCTCAGCCTGGGCTCCTGCCAGGCCACATCGTAAATAAGTTTAGCTTCGCCCCCCGGAGCTTACTCATGGGGATGAAGATCCCATGCGTGTAGGGAGTATAAAAGCACCCACACCCCTTCAAACTCAGTTAGCCAGGCCGGAGAGAGAGGGGGTGGGGTTGAATGGCAGCCCTGTGTCTGAATGGATACAGGGAGCTGCAGCTCGGCTCGGGTGCCCCCATAGCAAGCTGCTTGCTGTGGGAGCACTCAATAGGAGGGAGGGGCCGGGAGCTCCAAAGAGAAGAGAAGGACCTGGTCTGCCCTGTGCAAAACCAACTGCAAAGAGGAGGGAAGTAAAACATGTTTATTATTTTTATAGAAAAAAAAAACAAGACTTTACAATCGCTTTAAGAAAGGCGGCCCTACACAATTACATTAATGTCCTGCAGAATTTTTGTCTATTTAAAAATCTCATTACTGATACCAACTAAATACCTTAAAACATAACTACAGGCAAAAACTTTTTTTTTTAGATTTGGATAGGGGGGAGAGGGATTGGAACATTTGTCAGGTTCTTATAGCTGTCTGTGTCCCTGTTACCCTAAATTCACACCTATGCATTTTTTAGCGCATTTTGCGGTTTACAGGAACGCACTACAGTCCATGTTGCATGGTTTCCTATGGTACACATTAGAGCTGCATGATTTTGGATAAAATGAGAATCACAATTTGTTATGCTTAGAAGATCACGATTCTCGGCTTAACATCATTGTGACGGGAGTCACTTTGATTGGGGGCTCGTGGAACCCAGCTTACCTTAGAGAGGTTGGGAAATCCCTGTCTCAGCCCCCTAGGCCCCTCTTATGTGTAAGTCACCCTGTGTCTATTAGGGACATAGGATGACCAAGGAAATGATGGACAGCTACTTAATGGACACTGAGAATATGGTTTGGATTACTTCATATGGGTCAGTAATATTTATCAACAATATATCTAAAGAAATATGTGAGGACTATTCTTGGCCTGTTTGATTCTGAACATGTTCATTGAAAGAGATAATCACATTGGCCTCTGTTCCATATTCTTCAATGTAAGAGACGGACAGTCTGTTACAGGTGGTCTTCTGCTGTTGTCTGTGTATTAAGGTGTGATGTGTTTTCTGTTAAGCCCGTCTGTCCCATTGTTAATTGTTAATTAACTCACCTATTGTTTCTGTCCACATGGCTAGGTAAATAGCTCAGGTTAATTATATTTCTGTATAGAATTTCATCTGCATACGATAATGTAATCAGGCACCTGACCTGTGTGTGGTATATATTCAGTGTGAGTTTGTTCAATAAAGGTTCCAGATCATATACAAGCTATTCTCGGCTAGTTTTGTATGGGGGCGGCTAGAATATCTGATATCCATGTTCAGACTGGAGGAAGCGGTATTCCAATGGAAGCCCACAAGCACATTGTGGGGTCGCCGTTCCATTACAATCATCTTTCACATTATACAAAAGATTGGGATAACTTTACTGTTCGTTTTTTTTTATTTCCAAAAAAATTTCTTTTGAAAGATCGCTGCGCAAATACAGTGTGACATAAAATATTGCAAAGACCGTAATAGAATTCAATAGACCTGCACCAAAAACACAAGTGTTGCGTTTTTACATACTGCATGTCATTTTTTTTTTTAACAAACAATGCGTAGCTAGTTGCTAAGGAGTGGGCCGGAAAGCCGGCCGCCGCGTTCTTAACAACCATTGAGTCATCAGCTGTCAGCGGGCTTCACTGCTGACAGCTGAATGTAAAAACAAGAATTGCCAGCAATACAGAAAAAAAAATGGCAAAAAAACAGTGTGGGGTCCCCCCCAAAATCCATACCAGACCCTTATCCGAGCATGCAGCCCGGCAGGTCAGAAAAGGGAGGAGATGAGCGAGCATACCCTTGTGAACCATACCAGGCCACATGCCCTCAACATGGGGGGGGGGGTGCTTTGAGGCAGTGGGGACTCCTGTGTATGTCCTGTGAACCATGTTTTAACAGGCCGAATGTACCCAAGTTGATCGATCGATCGATCAACTTGGGTACACCTGAGCTATCGGATTTTACATGTGATTACAACCGGCTTGTCGGATCTTACATGTGATTATTGCTAACGGAAATCATAACTAATAGCAGTAATCACCATGTTCTCTCTGCGGGAGGGATTCTCCATCAACACTAACTGCGTTGATGGGGGAATTAAGTGATTTTTCTTCCAGCAACCCATTGTTTTAGGAAAGAAAATCGCTCCATCTATGGCAGGCTTTCTTCTATCCAAAATTCAAAAAATATAAATTGCCTTTAGTTTCACTTTAAACGTTTGGGTGAACCCAAAAAGGCCTCCGAATACACAACAATGTTCTCAGCCTGAATTGTTTTTATCCTCATTCTTACTGCAATTAGTCGTTTATGGCCAATAGACAGCAAAGCTATTACATACACAAAGAAATCTAAAACTCTGCAAACCTGTCTGTCAATTTTAAGAGGTTTATGTATGATGGTACTAGTCTGTCTACAGTCACCCATGAAGAAGTTGTATTGTATCCACTGCACATGCAAGCTTGCCCACAGTTTGTGTTGGGTGCTGTTCTGAGTTGGTGGATGGCACCACCATGCAATCACAGGAACATAACGATCTTCACCAGCACACCTTGGTATAGCGATATTGTCCTTTATTCAACTAAAGCAACAGGCATCACAGGCCGACAAAAAACATAAAGGATACATGAAAATTCTGCATCAGATTATCAAGCTACAGACTGAAGGTGTATGCACATTTTCTGATCAAGCAGCAATCCCTCATTCATCTCAGTAGCTACAAGCATTGTAGAGAAATTAATCTTCAAAATTCACAACGGAAGACCTGAATACCCAGCTGTCTCCCCTTATTTTCTATGGAGAGAAAAATCTTGGCAGCCTGCCATCCCTGGAATACACCTTGAAATTCTACATTCGATTATTAAACTACAGACTGAAAGTTCTACTAAAGCTTTTTTTTTTTTTTTTAAATAAACAAACATGCCTATACTTACCTGCTCTGTGCAATGGTTTTGCACAAATCGGCCCCTACCCTTTTCTTCTGGGGTCCCCCGCCTGTGCTCCAGGCCCCTCCTCTTCATCAGGTGCCCCCAGGAAAAGCCGCTTTACATGGGGGCACTTGTGCGTGCTCACTCCCGAGTCCTGCTAAGCCCGAGAGCCAATCGCTTCCCCTGCTATCTATCTGTCCAATGAGGCGAGAGACAGCAGCTGGAGCTTGTGCACTCATGCACATAGCTGGATTGAATGGGCTCAGGTAAGGAAAAGGGGGGTCTGGGGGGCAGCTGCTGCACAGAAGGTTTTAGAACCACTTGAAGGTGTATGCAGATTGTCTGATCAAGCAGCAATTCCTCATTCATCTAAGTAGCTATAAGCATTGCAGAGAAATTTATCTTAAAAATTGACAACAGAAGACCTGAATATCCAGCTTCCCTCTCCTTATTCTCTATGGAGAGCAAAATCTTGGCATCCTGCCATCCCTGGAATACACATGAACATTCCGCATCAGATTATCAAACTACAGACTGAAGGTGTATGGGGATTTACTGATCAAGCAACTATTCCTCATTCATCTAAGTAGCTATCAGCTTTGTGGAGAAACTCATCCGCAATCGTGTCACCGGATTTGAATGACAGAAGTTGGAGCCAATCGCTCCTGCTGCTATCTATATGTCCAATGAGGAGAGAGACAGTAGCTGGAGCAGCTGTGCTCCTGCACATCACTGGATCAAATGGGCTCCGGTAAGGAAAGGAAGAGGGGGGGGGGGCTCGGGGGGCAGCTGCTCACAGAAGGTTTTCACCTTAATGCATAGAATGCATTAGGTAAAAAAAAAAAAAAACCTATAAGGGGTTGTAAAGTCAGAAGTTTTTTTTATCCTAATCTATTCTATGCATTAAGCTAAAAAAACCTTCTGTGTGTGGCAGCCCTCCATATTGCTTATCTGAGCCTCTCTCGATCCAGTGATGTCCACGACTGTCTCAGCCATTCAGGACTCCCCTCCTCATTGGCTAAAACACAGCAGTGGCTCCATTGGTTCCCACTGCTGTCAATCAAAGTCAGTTTTTCTGTGTCTGAATGGATACACGGAGCTGTGACTCGGCTCTGGTGCCTCCATAGCAAGCTGCTTGCTGTGGGGGCATTTAAAGGGAGGGAGGGTCCTGAAGAGCCGAATAGGGACCTGAGAAGATGAGGATCTGGGCCACTCTGTGCAAATCCAACTGCACACAGCAGGCACGTATAAGACCCCATTCACACTACCGCGACTTGGACCGCGATTTGTCAGCCTGACAAGTCGCGGTCCTCATGCTCCCATAGTGTAGTACAGGAGCCGTACTAATAGGAGCGACACAAGTCGCTCCGACTTAGAAAAAGGGTCCTGTACTACTTCGGGGCGACCTGGAGGCAACTTGCATTGACTTCCATTATGTGAAGTCCATGCAAGTCGCGCCGAAGTCGCGCTGCACGCAACTTCACAGGTCGCCCCCGAAGTCGTGCACAAGTCATGCTTCCTGTAACGTGTTTGTTATTTTTATTGAAAAAAAAAAAATAATAAATACAGACTGTAAAATCACTTTAAGACCCGAATCACACTGCCACGACTTGTCAGGCAACTTGGTTGCCTGACAAGTAGCGCTCCATTCTGTGCAATGGAACCGTTCTAATCAAAGCGACTCAAGTCGCTCCGACTTAGAAAAAGGTTCCTGCACTACTTCGGGGCGACATCGGAGCGGCTTGCATTGACTTCTATCATAGAAGTCGTTTGCAAGCCGCGATGAAGTCGTGCTGCACGGGGCGGCTCAAAGTCGGGGAGACTTTGAGTCGCCCCAGTGTGAACTGGCTCTTAGGCTTTAGAACCACTTGAAGGTGTATGCAGATTTACTGATTAAGCAGCAATCCCTCATTCAGCTAAGTAGCTATAAGAATTGTGAAGACATTCATTTTCAAAATTCATGACAGAAAACCTGAATATCCAGCTTCCCTCTCCTTATTCTCTATGGAAAGCAAAATCTGGACATCCTGCCATCCCTGGAATGCACATGAACATTCTACATCAGATTATCAAGCTACAGACGGAAGGTGGAGAACCCCCTTCAAAAAAAAAACAGATTGGCCAGCACTGTAGGAGCTCCACCATTCATACACAAAGTAGATAGTTCTGAAACTATGAAACCTGGAGCATTCCTCCCATTGACACCAATGATGGGGCACTATTCCTTCCACTGACACCAATGATGGGGCCCTATTCCTCCCACCAACACCAATGACCGGGCGCTATTTCTCCCACTGACACCAATGATGGGACACTATTCCTCCCACTGACACCAATGATGGGACACTATTCCTCCCACTGACACCAATGATGGGACACTATTCCTCCCACTGACACCAATGATGGGACACTATTCCTCCCACTGACACCAATGATGAGGGACTATTCCTCCTACTGATACCAATGATGGGGCACTATTCCTTCCACTGACACCAATGATGAGGGACTATTCCTCCTACTGACACCAATTATGGGGCACTTTTCCTCCCACTGACACCAATGATGGGGCATTATTCCTCCCACTGACACCAATGATGGGACACTATTCCTCCCACTGACACCAATGATGAGGGACTATTCCTCCTACTGATACCAATGATGGGGCACTATTCCTTCCACTGACACCAATGATGAGGGACTATTCCTCCTACTGACACCAATTATGGGGCACTTTTCCTCCCACTGACACCAATGATGGGGCACTATTCCTCCTACTGACACCAATGATGGGGCACTATTCCTTCCACTGACACCAATGATGAGGGACTATTCCTCCCACCAACACCAATGACCGGGCGCTATTCCTCCCACTGACATCAATGATGGGGCACTATTCCTCCCACTGACACCAATGATGGGACACTATTCCTCCCACTGACACCAATGATGGGACACTATTCCTCCCACTGACACCAATGATGGGACACTATTCCTCCCACTGACACCAATGATGGGGCATTATTCCTCCCACTGACACCAATGATGGGGCACTATTCCTCCCACTGTCACCAATGATGGGGGCACCATTCCTCCCACTGACACCAATGATGAGGGACTATTCCTCCCGCTGACACCAATGATGGGGCACTAATCCTCCCACTGACACCAATAATGGGGCACTATTCCTCCCACTGACACCAATAAAGGGGAACTATTCCTTCCACTGACACAATGATGGGGCACTAATCCTCCCACTGACACCAATAATGGGGCACTATTCCTCCCACTGACACCAATAATGGGGCACTATTCCTTCCACTGACACAATGATGGAGCGCTATTCTTCCCACTCACATCAATAATGGGGCACCATTCCTCTGACTGACACCAATGATAGATCACTATTCCTTCCACTGACACCAATGATGGGGAACTATTCCTTCCACTGACAACAAAGATGGGACACTATATTTTTTTTCTCTACAGTCTGATCCCTCAAGAGACTGAAAGATAGTAAGCTTGCCCTTTGTTTAGAAAAAGTTTGGAGACCCCTGATCTAGAGAAACCTGGTGCAAATTTTCATTTGGCCTGCTTACAGCTGAACTCTGGAAATAGACAAAATCTACCCTTGCAGTGGCAATACCTATCTCATTCCTGGCTCTGGTGGGTCCCTCAATCCATGTGACTGATTCAGCACTGCCCCCTCTCTAAGGCTCTCTTAGCCTTGGTCGCATGCTTTCCCCCCCATGTACAATGCAGGGTCGATAGCCCTGCATTGTACGTAATGCTGCAGAGGGAACAGCCAAAGCTTGGAGCTTCAGCTAGAAGAAAACAGTACTGGAGCCTGCTGCACCGAGGGAGAGAGTGAGTAATACACCTTACCCCTGCACCCCTAAACTGAATGAGCATGTGGCCCAGGAGCCAGATGTGGCCCTTCACTTACCTTTATCTGGGGACAATTCCTCCCACTGACATTAACAATAGGACATAATTCCTGTCTCTGACATCTACATTAGGGCATAGATCCCCGTACTGACACCAACAAAGGGGTACAATTCCTCCCAATAACACCAACGATGGGGTACAGTTCTTCCCAATAACACCAACGATGGGGTACAGTTCCTCCCATTAACACCAATGATGGGGTACAGTTCCTCCCATTAACACCAACGATGGGGTACCGTTCTTCCCAATAACACCAACGATGGGGTACAGTTCCTCCCATTAACACCAACGATGGGGTACAGTTCCTCCCATTAACACCAACGATGGGGTTTGATTCTTCCCACCAAATGACACCAACGATGGGGTACAATTCCTCTCACTGACACCAAAGATGGGGCACTATTCCTCCCACTGATGCTGGGACATTTTCTACTTCGAATGGCAACTGTCCAGTCCCCCTAAAGTCTAAAGGACTGTAAACTTTAGTGCATTAGGCACCATTAAAAATGATGGGTGTCCCAGGCACCTGCACCAGAGGTGGAACCATAACTCTGAAGGCCCAGCCAAGTTCATATGCCACCCATCAGGGAACCACCAAACTCTGCATTGGCCTGCCCTGTGAAGGCCGCAGCAAAGAGAACATGGGACGCTGCCAGTGACATCCAGAGTTCTACTTGTCTGATGAAGAGAATGTGGTCTCTTACCCTTTAGGAGGCATGTGACCAATGCAAGGATCTCTCCAGCTGGCCCTCAATATTTGTATACATTGGAGTACATAAAGTAAAATGTATACAGGATATATTGCTTTTGATTGATTTATTGTTACCATGATCAGTGATTTTAAAGAACACAAGGAGACCCAACGCAAGGGGTATCGGTCTCCTGGCATCCAGAAGTACCAAAGGGTGAAATGTCTTCTGAAACCAATACTTTTTTCTCGAAGGCCCTGCTCCCCCCCAGGGGTAAATGCCCTCTTTACTCCCTTTAGGAATTTTTCCTATTTTTGGTCCCCCATCTGCTGAGATAAAAAAAAAAATCTAATTTTCTACTTACCTTCCCAACGCTCCAACGCCATTCCCAGCTTCCTTCTCGGTCTATAGCCAGCAGTCCTCTTCAAGGCAGAGTGACACACTGTCATTCTGCCCATATCTCATGAACCCAGCCTGTCATTTGCAGCCCCCCTCTAGAGAGGGCACCTTATCACACATTACTCCCAATACTTATGCAAGTGCCACCTCATCCTGGAAGAGTGTGTGCCAGTGACAGAAGATGAAAAACAAGCTGCAGTAACGTCACCAGACCGGCAGATAGACTTTAAATAAAAAGCTGTGTATAGGGGTGATAAAAAACAATAAATAATTAAGGAGTGGGGGGGGATGGAATCTGCAGGGAACGGAAAGAAGCAGGTGTGATGACTTTAAGACTGCTGTGGAAACTGTCTTTAAAGTACATGCAATTCCATACTATACAGAATAAAGTACGCAACTTTACTGATAAAGCAGCAGTCCCTCATTCACCTCTGTAGCTATAAGCACTGTGGAGAAATGAATCTTCAAAAATCACACCAGAAGACTCGAAATTCCACCTCCTCTCTCCTTATTCTCTATAGAGAGGAAAAACTCGTCAGCCTGCCAAAAAAAAATGCACTGAAGGTTCCTCCCTCTAACAGGAACACACAGTAGGTGAGTAGTGGAAACATATAGTGATGGTACCCTCTAACCTGAGCTCAGAGTGCTTGCTGCCCCTCCAATAAAAACACATAGTGGTGCTGCCCTCTAATGAAAACACATGGAAGCACACGTTTGCTACCCTCTAATAAAAACACACAGGAAGTGCTGCCCTCTGATGGAAACACATGGGAGCACACAACGTTTGCTACCCTCTAATAAAAACACACATTAAGTGCTGCCCTCTGATGGAAACACATGGGAGCACACAACGTTTGCTACCCTCTAATAAAAACACACAGGAAGTGCTGCCCTCTGATGGAAACACATGGAAGCACACAACGTTTGCTACCCTCTAATAAAAACACACATTAAGTGCTGCCCTCTGATGGAAACACATGGGAGCACACAACGTTTGCTACCCTCTAATAAAAACACACAGGAAGTGCTGCCCTCTGATGGAAACACATGGAAGCACACGTTTGCTACCCTCTAATAAAAACACACAGGAAGTGCTGCCCTCTGATGGAAACACATGGGAGCAAACAACGTTTGCTGCCCTCTAATAAAAAATGCACAAGGGATGCTGCCCTCTGATGGGAACACATGGGAGCACACAGTTTTTGCTGCTCTCCAATAAAAATACACAGCGGTGCTGCCCTCTAATGGGAGCACACAGAGTTTGTTGCCTTCTAATAAAAACAGGTGCTCCCATTTAATGAAAACACACAGTGGGTGCTGTCCTTTAATTGAAACTCACAGGGGGCATCGCCCTCTAATGGAAATACAAGCCAGGTGCTGCCCTCCAATGGAAACACTCAGCAGGTGCTGGAAGCTGTAGGCCCATTAAAAGAGATTTCTGAGTCTTTGTTGTGATTTTTGAGGATTAATTAGTTCACGGTACATGGAGCTAGAGAGGTGAGGGATGGATTTTTTTCGTGACTTTTAGTGCTTGTTAGTAGTATGTAAAAAATGTTATAGTCTGAGCACAGCTGCATTTTAAACTAATGGAAGACATCAAAGGAAGACATCTTTGACATACTATGAGAACAAGAACTACAATGCAGTCTACGTAAAGAGTGACACACAACGTGACAGTTACAACCTTGATTGATTGACATGATGTGGGACCATTCAGCATATTGTTCCCCATTTAGGACCATCCACCATATTGCTCTCCATCTCAGCCAGTAATTGGGTGTTACCAACATCTTTTTGCATCCAGAACAGCGGAGACAAATGGAAGACACCTATATGTCTCAAAACAAGCGAACCTGAACACTGGGACTGCCCATCATTGGTCAGCTGTTAGACCCTAAATGGCCTGGTTATCATATGTGATGCCCTTTTTTTATGGCATCTCTGGATATTAGAAGACCTTTTATTACACCAACAGATTATAAATATACAACAATTTTAGAGAAACGCCATATGGAACCGATAGTCAGACTTGGGTAGGCACTTGAAAATTGACTTCTCTACTGGGTTCCTGAATATTTTGGAGACTATCAAGGTATTGGTCCAAAGCTGGTGTCCTAATGATGTACTGGGGAGGATGACACCAACACTGGATGATGCAATGGCCACAGTGGTTGGGCAGAAATAGAAGTTCTGGTAGAGATATATACACCATATTTGTCTCCAAAACATTTAGAATGCCAACATGGAAATAAACTCACCAGTAACTGCATAAAATTCTTGAAAGAGTTGGCATATCAATGAGATCCACAAGCTGGGATGAAACGACATAAAAAATGATAGATGGGATACGTTTCCATCTTAGTAGTATAAAACAATTTCTACCACAGCAAGCTTTTGGAGGCACAGCTTCAGAATTTCTTTAATACTATCTGGATCCATGAAAAACACTACCTCTAACCTGCTGGTCAGAGACCAAGAGACTCAACAGTCTCAGAGTACATTACCAGTGTAACCTACTGGTCAGAGATTGAGAGGCCTAACCAAAGACCAACACTCAGAGCACCTCACCACTGTACCCACTGGTCAAACATGGAGAGACCTAACCACAAACCAACATTCTGAGAGCACCTCACGACTGTACCCCGCTGGTCAGACATGGAGAGACTTAACCACAGACCAACATTCTGAGAGCACCTCACCACTGTACCCCACTGGTCAGACATCGAGAGACCTAACCACAGACCAACATTCTGAGAGCACCTCACTATTGTACCCCACTGGTCAGACATCGAGAGACCTAACCATAAACCAACATTCTGAAAGCACCTCAGCACTGTACTACGCTGGTCAGACATCGAGAGACCTAACCACAGACCAACTTTCTGAGAGCACCTCACCACTGTACCCCACTAGTCAGACATCGAGAGATCTAACCCCAAACCAACATTCTGAGAGCACCTCACCACTGTACCCCACTGGTCAGACATCGAGAGACCTAACCACAAACCAACATTCTGAGAGCACCTCACTACTGTACCCCACTGGTCAGACATCAAGAGACCTAACCACAAACCAACATTCTGAAAGCACCTCACGACTTTACCCCGCTGGTCAGACATGGAGAGACCTAACCACAAACCAACATTCTGAGAGCACCTCACGACTGTACCCCGCTGGTCAGACATGGAGAGACTTAACCCCAGACCAACATTCTGAGAGCACCTCACGACTGTACCCCGCTGGTCAGACATGGAGAGACTTAACCCCAGACCAACATTCTGAGAGCACCTCACGACTGTACCCCGCTGGTCAGACATGGAGAGACTTAACCCCAGACCAACATTCTGAGAGCACCTCACAACTGTATCCCGCTGGTCAGACATGGAGAGACTTAACCCCAGACCAACATTCTGAGAGCACCTCACGACTGTACCCCACTGGTCAGATATCGAGAGACCTAACCACAGACCAACATTCTGAGAGCACCTCACCACTGTACCCCACTGGTCAGACATCGAGAGACCTAGCCACAGACCAACATTCTGAGAGCACCTCATCACTGTACCCCACTGGTCAGACATCGAGAGACCTAGCCACAGACCAACATTCTGAGAGCACCTCATCACTCTACCCCACTGGTCAGACATCGAGAGACCTAACCACAAACCAACATTCTGAAAGCACCTCACCACTGTACCACGCTGGTCAGACATCGAGAGACCTAGCCACAGACCAACATTCTGAAAGCACCTCACCACTGTACCGCGCAGGTCAGACATCGAGAGACCTAGCCACAGACCAACATTCTGAGAGCACCTCACCGCTGTACCTCATTGGTCAGATATTGAGAGACCAAACCACAGACCAACTTTCTGAGAGCACCTCACCATTGTACCCTGTTGGTCAGAGATAGATCTAACCACCAACTGTTTGAAAACACCTCACCAGAAAAACCTCCATCGTACCCTGCTGGTCAGAGATTGAGAGATCTAATGAGAAACCAACAAGCCGAAAACACCTGCCCACTATATCCTGTAAGTCAAAGATTGGAAGATCTAACCAAAACCAACATTCTGAGGGCACCTCACTACTGTACCCTGCTGGTCAGAGATCAAGAGAACTAATCATAGACAAATATTCTGTACCCCACTGGTCAGACATTGAGAGACCCAACCAAAAACGAACACTCTGAGAGCACCTCACTGCTATACCCACTGGTCAGACATCGAGAGACCGAACCACAGACCAACATTCTGAAAGCACCTCAGCACTGTACCCCACTGGTCAGACATTGAGAGACCCAACTACAGACCGACTTTCTGAGAGCACCTCACGACTGTACCCCACTGGTCAGACATCGAGAGACCTAACCACAGACCAACTTTCTGAGAGCACCTCACCACTGTACCCCACTGGTCAGACATCGAGAGACCTAACCACAAACTAAGATTCTGAGAGCACCTCACCACTGTACCCCACTGGTCAGACATCGAGAGACCTAACCACAAACTAAGATTCTGAGAGCACCTCACCACTGTACCCCACTAGTCAGACATGGAGAGACTTAACCCCAGACCAACATTCTGAGAGCACCTCACCACTGTACCCCACTGGTCAGACATCGAGAGAGACCTAACCATAAACCAACATTCTGAAAGCACCTCACCACTGTACCCCACTGGTCAGACATCAAGAGACCCAACTACAGACCAACACCCTGAGAGCACCTCACCACTGTACACTGTTGGTCAGAGATAGATCTAACCACCAACTGTCTGAAAACACCTCACCAGAAAAACCTCCATCGTACCCTGCTGGTCAGAGATTGAGAGATCTAATGAGAAACCAACAGTCTGAAAACACCTGCCCACTATATCCTGTAAGTCAAAGATTGGAAGATCTAACCACAAACCAACATTCTGAGGGCAGTGACCTCACTACTGTACCCTGCTGGTCAGAGATCAAGAGAACTAATCATAGACAAATATTCTAAGAGCATTTCACCACTCTTCCCTTCTGGTCAGAGATACCTAACCACCTCACCATCCTATCCTGTTGGCCAGAGATAGGCCTATCCACCAGTGTTGATTTCATCAACGAAAAATATTTTTGTTGTCTAAATTAACACAATTTTAGTCTACTAAAATACGACTAAAAATAAAACAATTCAGGTGACTAAATTACAACTAAAACTGCAAGACTATGACTAAAACTAATTCTAATTTGATGTAAAAATAACGCTGCTAACCACCAACAGTCTGAAGTACCTCCCCCACGAAAATGCTCCATCGTACCATGTTGGTTAGAGATCGAGGGACCTATCCAGAGACCAACAGTCTGAGAGCACCTCAGCACCATACACTGCTGGTCAGAAATGGACAGACCTAACCAGAGATCCTCGCCTGCAAACCTACGGAGACTTTATTGTCCACCTCCACCTGAATCCAGCACTTTGCACACCATCTATCCGGTATTGCCGGCTCTGGGTGGGCAGCCAATCCCACATTTTATCAGATTGAGCGTTCACCTACACTGGGATAAATTCTCAGTCACTTGCTGGTTAGCCAGGACTAGTTTAGTAGAGGATCAGTCACTATCATGTAATGAAAAGGAATGCTTAGAACATGGTCTAGTTTGTTATGAGAACTAGTTAGAGATAAGCCTAGCGGGATATAACCAGGACCTGTCAGTGATAATAGTTGGTTATAATGAGGACCTGTCAGTGATAGGAGAAGCTGGGTAAAATGAGGACTAGTTGGTTGTAATGAGGACCACTCAGTGACAGGCGTGGTTGGTAATAATATGGGCTAGTCAGGGATAGTCCAGAATCGTCTGAGTGGGAAGTGCTCAGTGCTAGGAGAAGTAGAGGACTGGTGAGAGAAGTATGCATGCAAAATGAGGACTGGTCAGTGAAAGTACTAACTGTTCATAATGAGAACGGGTGAGTGATCGGATTCGAGGGTGAAAAGATGATCGGTCTGACATAGAAGTAATTGGAAGTGATCAGGACTGATTAGTGACAGGTCTACTTGGGACTAATATTGACTGGTCAGTAATAAGAAAAGCTGGTAGCATAGGGGGCTGGTAAGTTACAGGACCAGTCAGGTATTTGGCTGTCATCCTCTCCGGACTAGTAGGGTGAGATGAGGATCGGTTAGTAGAAGGACGAGTTAGGTGTAATGAGGACTAGTTAGAAAGAAGAGTATTTGGCTGTCATGATCTCAGGACTAGTAGGGGGAGACGAAAATCTGTTAGTAGCAGGACAGGTTGGGTGTAATGAGGACTAGTTAGGAAGAATGGTACTTGGCTGTCATCGTCTCAGGACTAGTAGGGTTAGAAGAGGATCGGTTAGTAGCAGGGCGAGTTAGGTGTAATGAGGACTAGTTAGGAAGAAGAGTACTTGGCTGTCATCATCTCAGGACTAGTAGGGTGAGATGAGGATCGGTTAGCAGCAGGACAGGTTGGGTGTAATGAGGACTAGTTAGGTAGAAGAGTATTTGGCTGTCATCATCTCAGGACTAGTAGGGTGAGATGAGGATCGGTTAGCAGCAGGACGAGTTAAGTATAATGAGGACTAGTTAGGAAGAAGACTATTTGGCTGTCATCATCTCAGGACTAGTAGGGTGAGATGAGGATTGGTTAGTAGCAGGACGAGTTGGGTGTAATGAGGACTAGTTAGGGAGAAGACTATTTGGCTGTCATCATCTCAGGACTAGTAGGGAGAGATGAGGATTGGTTAGTAGCAGGACGAGTTGGGTGTAATGAGGACTAGTTAGGAAGAAGACTATTTGGCTGTTATCATCTCAGGACTAGTAGGGTGACAGGAGGATCGGTTAGTAGCAGGACGAGTTGGGTGTAATGTGGACTAGTTAGGAAGAATAGTATTTGGCTGTCATCATCTCAGGACTAGTAGGGTGAGATGAGGATCGATAAGTAACAGGACGAGTTGGGTGTAATGTGGACTAGTTAGGAAGAATAGTATTTGGCTGTCATCATCTCAGGACTAGTAAGGTGAAATGAGGATTGGTTAGTAGCAGGACGGGTTAGGTGTAATGAGGACTAGTTAGGAAGAATGGTACTTGGCTGTCATCGTCTCAGGACTAGTAGGGTGAGATGAGGATCGGTTAGTAGCAGGACGAGATGGGTGTAATGAGGACTAGTTAGGAAGAAGACTATTTGGCTGTTATCATCTCAGGACTAGTAGGGTGACAGGAGGATCGGTTAGTAGCAGGACGAGTTGGGTGTAATGAGGACTAGTTAGGAAGAATAGTATTTGGCTGTCATCATCTCAGGACTAGTAGGGTGAGATGAGGATCGATAAGTAACAGGACGAGTTGGGTGTAATGTGGACTAGTTAGGAAGAATAGTATTTGGCTGTCATCATCTCAGGACTAGTAAGGTGAGATGAGGATCGGTTAGCAGCAGGACAGGTTGGGTGTAATGAGGACTAGTTAGGTAGAAGAGTATTTGGCTGTCATCATCTCAGGACTAGTAGGGTGAGATGAGGATCGGTTAGCAGCAGGACAGGTTGGGTGTAATGAGGACTAGTTAGGTAGAAGAGTATTTGGCTGTCATCATCTCAGGACTAGTAGGGTGAGATGAGGATCGGTTAGTAGCAGGATGAGTTGGCTGTAATGAGGACTAGTTAGGAAGAAGAGTATTTGGTTGTTATCTCAGGACTAGTAGGGTGAGATGAGGATCGGTTAGCAGCAGGACGAGTTAAGTATAATGAGGACTAGTTAGGAAGAAGACTATTTGGCTGTCATCATCTCAGGACTAGTAGGGTGAGATGAGGATTGGTTAGTAGCAGGACGAGTTGGGTGTAATGAGGACTAGTTAGGGAGAAGACTATTTGGCTGTCATCATCTCAGGACTAGTAGGGAGAGATGAGGATTGGTTAGTAGCAGGACGAGTTGGGTGTAATGAGGACTAGTTAGGAAGAAGACTATTTGGCTGTTATCATCTCAGGACTAGTAGGGTGACAGGAGGATCGGTTAGTAGCAGGACGAGTTGGGTGTAATGTGGACTAGTTAGGAAGAATAGTATTTGGCTGTCATCATCTCAGGACTAGTAGGGTGAGATGAGGATCGATAAGTAACAGGACGAGTTGGGTGTAATGTGGACTAGTTAGGAAGAATAGTATTTGGCTGTCATCATCTCAGGACTAGTAAGGTGAAATGAGGATTGGTTAGTAGCAGGACGGGTTAGGTGTAATGAGGACTAGTTAGGAAGAATGGTACTTGGCTGTCATCGTCTCAGGACTAGTAGGGTGAGATGAGGATCGGTTAGTAGCAGGACGAGATGGGTGTAATGAGGACTAGTTAGGAAGAAGACTATTTGGCTGTTATCATCTCAGGACTAGTAGGGTGACAGGAGGATCGGTTAGTAGCAGGACGAGTTGGGTGTAATGAGGACTAGTTAGGAAGAATAGTATTTGGCTGTCATCATCTCAGGACTAGTAAGGTGAGATGAGGATCGGTTAGCAGCAGGACAGGTTGGGTGTAATGAGGACTAGTTAGGTAGAAGAGTATTTGGCTGTCATCATCTCAGGACTAGTAGGGTGAGATGAGGATCGGTTAGTAGCAGGATGAGTTGGCTGTAATGAGGACTAGTTAGGAAGAAGAGTATTTGGTTGTTATCTCAGGACTAGTAGGGTGAGATGAGGATCGGTTAGCAGCAGGACGAGTTAAGTATAATGAGGACTAGTTAGGAAGAAGACTATTTGGCTGTCATCATCTCAGGACTAGTAGGGTGAGATGAGGATTGGTTAGTAGCAGGACGAGTTGGGTGTAATGAGGACTAGTTAGGAAGAAGACTATTTGGCTGTTATCATCTCAGGACTAGTAGGGTGAGATGAGGATTGGTTAGTAGCAGGACGAGTTGGGTGTAATGAGGACTAGTTAGGAAGAATAGTATTTGGCTGTCATCATCTCAGGACTAGTAAGGTGAAATGAGGATTGGTTAGTAGCAGGACGGGTTAGGTGTAATGAGGACTAGTTAGGAAGAAGAGTATTTGGCTGTAGTGATAACGCCCAGTGACGGGAGAAGCTTAGTCACACGAGGACTGACCGGTGATCGGATTAGTTGGGTGAAAAGGGAAGCGGTCAGGGAAAGGACTAGTTTGGTGCAATGATGAGAAACGGTAGAACTATTCCAGTGTGATCAGCACTGGTGACTGGGAATAAAGTGGACTGGTCGGCGATGGGATTAGTGGAGTGAGGAAGGCTGACCAGTAACAGGAACAGTTACCTAAACTAAGGACTAGTCAGGGACAGGACTAGAGAGCTGTGCTGAGGACTGGTTGGTGGTGAAAATGACTGGTCAGCCATAGGACTAGTAGGGTGTGATGAGGACAGGTTAGTGGAAGGACTGGTCGGGTGTGATGAGGACTGGTTAGTGGAAGGACTGGTCGGGTGTAATGAGGACTGGTCGGGTGTGATGAGGACTGGTTAGTGGAAGGACTGGTCGGGTGAGATGAGGACTGGTCAGGTGTAATGAGGACTGGTTAGTGGAAGGACTGGTCGGGTGTAATGAGGACTGGTCGGGTGTGATGAGGACTGGTTAGTGGAAGGACTGGTCGGGTGAGATGAGGACTGGTCAGGTGTAATGAGGACTGGTTAGTGGAAGGACTGGTCGGGTGTAATGAGGACTGGTCGAGTGTGATGAGGACTGGTCGGGTGTGATGAGGACTGGTTAGTGGAAGGACTGGTCGGGTGAGATGAGGACTGGTCGAGTGTGATGAGGACTGGTCAGGTGTAATGAGGACTGGTTAGTGGAAGGACTGGTCGGGTGTAATGAGGACTGGTCGAGTGTGATGAGGACTGGTCAGGTGTAATGAGGACTGGTTATTGGAAGGACTGGTCGGGTGTAATGAGGACTGGTTAGTGGAAGGACTGGTCGGGTGTAATGAGGACTGGTTAGTGGAAGGACTGGTCGGGTGTAAGGAGGACTGGTTAGTGGAAGGACTGGTTGGGTGAGATGAGGACTGGTTAGTGGAAGATTTGGTTAGTGGAAGGACTGGTCAGGATTGATGAGGACTGGTTAGTGGAAGGACTGGTTGGGTGAGATGAGGACTGGTTAGTGATAATACTAGTCGGGTGTGATGAGGACTGGTCGGGTGTGATGATGCCGGTAGATCCGGGTGTCCGGTAATAGGCGGAGGATCGGGTCTTTCCGATGGATTCCGCACAGAGATTGGGGTGTCAGAGACGGCTCGGGTCACCCCGGCATCCCATCCCCCTCCCAGATGTCAGTACATTAGGGCGGCACTCACCTACCGGGCGGTGTCCGGCGGGTGTCCCGGGTCCCCCCGGAGCTGTCCCTGGTGCTGCAGAGGAGCCGGATACTCCCACAATGCACCGCGACCACTGCACTGACGTCACAGCCTGCAACACACCCACTGACACAACAATGTCACCGTACACCGCTACAGTGCACAGTACCGACAAATCACCCAACATCCCCGTACACCCCCATTGTACCACACATCACCGTACACCCCCACACTATACATCCCCCCTATACCACACATCACCGTACACCCCCACACTATACATCCCCCCTATACCACACATCACCGTACACCCCCACACTATACATCCCCGCTATACCACACATCACCGTACACCCCCACACTATACATCCCCGCTATACCACACATCACCGTACAACCCCACACTATACATCCCCCCTATACCACACATCACCGTACAACCCCACACTATACATCCCCCCTATACCACACATCACCGTACACCCCCACACTATACATCCCCTCTATACCACACATCACCGTACACCCCCACACTATACATCCCCTCTATACCACACATCACCGTACACCCCCACACTATACATCCCCCCCTATACCACACATCACCGTACACCCCCACACTATACATCCCCTCTATACCACACATCACCGTACACCCCCACACTATACATCCCCCCTATACCACACATCACCGTACAACCCCACACTATACATCCCCCCTATACCACACATCACCGTACACCCCCACACTATACATCCCCTCTATACCACACATCACCGTACACCCCCTCACTATACATCCCCCCTATACTACACATCCCCGTACACCCCCACACTATACATCCCTCCTATACCACACATCACCGTACACCCCCACACTATACATCCCCCCTATACCACACATCACCGTACACCCCCACACTATACATCCCCCCTATACCACACATCAC
Source organism: Pelophylax lessonae (assembly GCF_965119305.1). Lineage (NCBI taxonomy): Eukaryota > Metazoa > Chordata > Amphibia > Anura > Ranidae > Pelophylax > Pelophylax lessonae. The sequence continues at coordinate 665,797,656 of NC_138770.1, read as the reverse complement.
CGTACACCCCCCCACTATACATCCCCCCCTATACCACACATCACCGTACACCCCCACACTATACATCCCCTCTATACCACACATCACCGTACAACCCCACACTATACATCCCCCCTATACCACACATCACCGTACACCCCCACACTATACATCCCCTCTATACCACACATCACCGTACACCCCCACACTATACATCCCCGCTATACCACACATCACCGTACACCCCCACACTATACATCCCCTCTATACCACACATCACCGTACACCCCCACACTATACATCCCCCCTATACCACACATCACCGTACACCCCCACACTATACATCCCCCCTATACCACACATCACCGTACACCCCCCCACTATACATCCCCTCTATACCACACATCACCGTACACCCCCTCACTATACATCCCCCCTATACTACACATCACCGTACACCCCCACACTATACATCCCCCCTATACTACACATCACCGTACACCCCCACACTATACATCCCCCCTATACCACACATCACCGTACACCCCCACACTATACATCCCCTCTATACCACACATCACCGTACACCCCCACACTATACATCCCCCCTATACCACACATCACCGTACACCCCCACACTATACATCCCCCCTATACCACACATCACCGTACACCTCCACACTATACATCCCCCCTATACCACACATCACCGTACACCCCCACACTATACATCCCCTCTATACCACACATCACCGTACACCCCCACACTATACATCCCCTCTATACCACACATCACCGTACACCCCCCACACTATACATCCCCTCTATACCACACATCACCGTACACCCCCCACACTATACATCCCCTCTATACCACACATCACCGTACACCCCCCACACTATACATCCCCTCTATACCACACATCACCGTACACCCCCCACACTATACATCCCCCCTATACCACACATCACCGTACACCCCCCACACTATACATCCCCGCTATACCACACATCACCGTACACCCCCCACACTATACATCCCCTCTATACCACACATCACCGTACACCCCCACACTATACATCCCCCCTATACCACACATCACCGTACACCCCCACACTATACATCCCCCCTATACCACACATCACCGTACACCCCCACACTATACATCCCCCCTATACCACACATCACCGTACACCCCCACACTATACATCCCCGCTATACCACACATCACCGTACACCCCCCACACTATACATCCCCCCTATACCACACATCACCGTACACCCCCACACTATACATCCCCCCTATACCACACATCACCGTACACCCCCACACTATACATCCCCCCTATACCACACATCACCGTACACCCCCACACTATACATCCCCGCTATACCACACATCACCGTACACCCCCCACACTATACATCCCCCCTATACCACACATCACCGTACACCCCCACACTATACATCCCCCGCTATACCACACATCACCGTACACCCCCACACTATACATCCCCCCCTATACCACACATCACCGTACACCCCCACACTATACATCCCCTCTATACCACACATCACCGTACACCCCCACACTATACATCCCCCCTATACCACACATCACCGTACAACCCCACACTATACATCCCCCCTATACCACACATCACCGTACACCCCCACACTATACATCCCCTCTATACCACACATCACCGTACACCCCCTCACTATACATCCCCCCTATACTACACATCCCCGTACACCCCCACACTATACATCCCTCCTATACCACACATCACCGTACACCCCCACACTATACATCCCCCCTATACCACACATCACCGTACACCCCCACACTATACATCCCCCCTATACCACACATCACCGTACACCCCCCCACTATACATCCCCCCCTATACCACACATCACCGTACACCCCCACACTATACATCCCCTCTATACCACACATCACCGTACAACCCCACACTATACATCCCCCCTATACCACACATCACCGTACACCCCCACACTATACATCCCCTCTATACCACACATCACCGTACACCCCCACACTATACATCCCCGCTATACCACACATCACCGTACACCCCCACACTATACATCCCCTCTATACCACACATCACCGTACACCCCCACACTATACATCCCCCCTATACCACACATCACCGTACACCCCCACACTATACATCCCCCCTATACCACACATCACCGTACACCCCCCCACTATACATCCCCTCTATACCACACATCACCGTACACCCCCTCACTATACATCCCCCCTATACTACACATCACCGTACACCCCCACACTATACATCCCCCCTATACTACACATCACCGTACACCCCCACACTATACATCCCCCCTATACCACACATCACCGTACACCCCCACACTATACATCCCCTCTATACCACACATCACCGTACACCCCCACACTATACATCCCCCCTATACCACACATCACCGTACACCCCCACACTATACATCCCCCCTATACCACACATCACCGTACACCTCCACACTATACATCCCCCCTATACCACACATCACCGTACACCCCCACACTATACATCCCCTCTATACCACACATCACCGTACACCCCCACACTATACATCCCCTCTATACCACACATCACCGTACACCCCCCACACTATACATCCCCTCTATACCACACATCACCGTACACCCCCCACACTATACATCCCCTCTATACCACACATCACCGTACACCCCCCACACTATACATCCCCTCTATACCACACATCACCGTACACCCCCCACACTATACATCCCCCCTATACCACACATCACCGTACACCCCCCACACTATACATCCCCGCTATACCACACATCACCGTACACCCCCCACACTATACATCCCCTCTATACCACACATCACCGTACACCCCCACACTATACATCCCCCCTATACCACACATCACCGTACACCCCCACACTATACATCCCCCCTATACCACACATCACCGTACACCCCCACACTATACATCCCCCCTATACCACACATCACCGTACACCCCCACACTATACATCCCCGCTATACCACACATCACCGTACACCCCCCACACTATACATCCCCCCTATACCACACATCACCGTACACCCCCACACTATACATCCCCCCTATACCACACATCACCGTACACCCCCACACTATACATCCCCCCTATACCACACATCACCGTACACCCCCACACTATACATCCCCGCTATACCACACATCACCGTACACCCCCCACACTATACATCCCCCCTATACCACACATCACCGTACACCCCCACACTATACATCCCCCGCTATACCACACATCACCGTACACCCCCACACTATACATCCCCGCTATACCACACATCACCGTACACCCCCCACACTATACATCCCCGCTATACCACACATCACCGTACACCCCCCACACTATACATCCCCTCTATACCACACATCACCGTACACCCCCACACTATACATCCCCCCTATACCACACATCACCGTACACCCCCCACACTATACATCCCCTCTATACCACACATCACCGTACACCCCCACACTATACATCCCCCACTATACCACACATCACCGTACACCCCCACACTATACATCCCCTCTATACCACACATCACCGTACACCCCACACTATACATCCCCGTTATACCACACATCACCGTACACCCCCCACACTATACATCCCCCCTATACCACACATCACCGTACACCCCCACACTATACATCCCCCCTATACCACACATCACCGTACACCCCCAAACTATACCACACATCACCGTACACCCCCACACTATACCACACATCACCGTACACCCCCACACTATACATCCCCCCTATACCACACATCACCGTACACCCCCACACTATACATCCCCCCTATACCACACATCCCCGTACACCCCCACACTATACATCCCTTCTATACCACACATCACCGTACACCCCCACACTATACATCCCCCCTATACCACACATCACCGTACACCCCCACACTATACATCCCCCCTATACCACACATCACCGTACACCCCCACACTATACATCCCCCCTATACCACACATCACCGTACACCCCCCACACTATACATCCCCCCTATACCACACATCACCGTACACCCCCACACTATACATCCCCTCTATACCACACATCACCGTACACCCCCACACTATACATCCCCTCTATACCACACATCACCGTACACCCCCCACACTATACATCCCCTCTATACCACACATCACCGTACACACCCCCACACTATACATCCCCCTATACCACACATCACCGTACACCCCCACACTATACATCCCCTCTATACCACACATCACCGTACACCCCCACACTATACATCCCTCCTATACCACACATCCCCGTACACCCCCACACTATACATCCCCTCTATAACACACATCACCGTACACCCCCACACTATACATCCCCTCTATACCACACATCACCGTACACCCCCACACTATACATCCCCCCTATACCACACATCCCCGTACACCCCCACACTATACATCCCCTCTATACCACACATCACCGTACACCCCCACACTATACATCCCCCCTATACCACACATCCCCGTACACCCCCACACTATACATCCCCTCTATACCACACATCACCGTACACCCCCCACACTATACATCCCCTCTATACCACACATCACCGTACACCCCCACACTATACATCCCCTCTATACCACACATCACCGTACACCCCCACACTATACATCCCCTCTATACCACACATCACCGTACACCCCCACACTATACATCCCCTCTATACCACACATCACCGTACACCCCCACACTATACATCCCCCCTATACCACACATCACCGTACACCCCCCACACTATACATCCCCTCTATACCACACATCACCGTACACCCCCACACTATACATCCCCTCTATACCACACATCACCGTACACCCCCACACTATACATCCCCGCTATACCACACATCACCGTACACCCCCACACTATACATCCCCTCTATACCACACATCACCGTACACCCCCACACTATACATCCCCCCTATACCACACATCGCCGTACACCCCCACACTATACATCCCCTCTATACCACACATCACCGTACACCCCCACACTATACATCCCCCCTATACCACACATCACCGTACACCCCCACACTATACATCCCCTCTATACCACACATCACCGTACACCCCCACACTATACATCCCCCGTTATACCACACATCACCGTACACCCCCACACTATACATCCCCTCTATACCACACATCACCGTACACCCCCACACTATACATCCCCTCTATACCACACATCACCGTACACCCCCACACTATACATCCCCTCTATACCACACATCACCGTACACCCCCACACTATACATCCCCCCTATACCACACATCACCGTACACCCCCACACTATACATCCCCCCTATACCACACATCACCGTACACCCCCCACACTATACATCCCCTCTATACCACACATCACCGTACACCCCCACACTATACATCCCCTCTATACCACACATCACCGTACACCCCCACACTATACATCCCCCCTATACCACACATCACCGTACACCCCCACACTATACATCCCCTCTATACCACACATCACCGTACACCCCCACACTATACATCCCCTCTATACCACACATCCCCGTACACCCCCACACTATACATCCCCCCTATACCACACATCACCGTACACCCCCACACTATACATCCCCTCTATACCACACATCACTGTACACCCCCACACTATACATCCCCCCTATACCACACATCACCGTACACCCCCACACTATACATCCCCTCTATACCACACATCACCGTACACCCCCACACTATACATCCCCCGCTATACCACACATCACCGTACACCCCCACACTATACATCCCCTCTATACCACACATCACCGTACACCCCCACACTATACATCCCCTCTATACCACACATCACCGTACACCCCCACACTATACATCCCCCCTATACTACACATCACCGTACACCCCCACACTATACATCCCCTCTATACCACACATCACCGTACACCCCCACACTATACATCCCCCCTATACCACACATCACCGTACACCCCCACACTATACATCCCCTCTATACCACACATCACCGTACACCCCCACACTATACATCCCCCCTATACTACACATCACCGTACACCCCCACACTATACCACACATCACCGTACACCCCCACACTATACCACACATCACCGTACACCCCCACACTATACATCCCCTCTATACCACACATCACCGTACACCCCCACACTATACATCCCCCCTATACCACACATCACCGTACACCCCCACACTATACATCCCCTCTATACCACACATCACCGTACACCCCCTCACTATACATCCCCCCTATACTACACATCACCGTACACCTCCACACTATACATCCCCTCTATACCACACATCACCGTACACCCCCACACTATACATCCCCTCTATACCACACATCACCGTACACCCCCTCACTATACATCCCCCCTATACTACACATCACCGTACACCTCCACACTATACATCCCCTCTATACCACACATCACCGTACACCCCCACACTATACATCCCCTCTATACCACACATCACCGTACACCCCCACACTATACATCCCCCCTATACCACACATCACCGTACACCCCCACACTATACATCCCCCCTATACCACACATCACCGTACACCCCCACACTATACATCCCCGCTATACCACACATCACCGTACACCCCCACACTATACATCCCCTCTATACCACACATCACCGTACACCCCCACACTATACATCCCCTCTATACCACACATCACCGTACACCCCCACACTATACATCCCCTCTATACCACACATCACCGTACACCCCCACACTATACATCCCTCCTATACCACACATCACCGTACACCCCCACACTATACATCCCCCCTATACTACACATCACCGTACACCCCCACACTATACATCCCCGCTATACCACACATCACCGTACACCCCCACACTATACATCCCCCTATACCACACATCACCGTACACCCCCACACTATACATCCCCTCTATACCACACATCACCGTACACCCCCACACTATACATCCCCGCTATACCACACATCACCGTACACCTCCACACTATACATCCCCGCTATACCACACATCACCGTACACCCCCACACTATACATCCCCTCTATACCACACATCACCGTACACCCCCTCACTATACATCCCCCCTATACTACACATCACCGTACACCTCCACACTATACATCCCCTCTATACCACACATCACCGTACACCCCCACACTATACATCCCCTCTATACCACACATCACCGTACACCCCCTCACTATACATCCCCCCTATACTACACATCACCGTACACCTCCACACTATACATCCCCTCTATACCACACATCACCGTACACCCCCACACTATACATCCCCTCTATACCACACATCACCGTACACCCCCACACTATACATCCCCCCTATACCACACATCACCGTACACCCCCACACTATACATCCCCCCTATACCACACATCACCGTACACCCCCACACTATACATCCCCGCTATACCACACATCACCGTACACCCCCACACTATACATCCCCTCTATACCACACATCACCGTACACCCCCACACTATACATCCCCTCTATACCACACATCACCGTACACCCCCACACTATACATCCCCTCTATACCACACATCACCGTACACCCCCACACTATACATCCCTCCTATACCACACATCACCGTACACCCCCACACTATACATCCCCCCTATACTACACATCACCGTACACCCCCACACTATACATCCCCGCTATACCACACATCACCGTACACCCCCACACTATACATCCCCCTATACCACACATCACCGTACACCCCCACACTATACATCCCCTCTATACCACACATCACCGTACACCCCCACACTATACATCCCCGCTATACCACACATCACCGTACACCCCCACACTATACATCCCCGCTATACCACACATCACCGTACACCCCCACACTATACATCCCCCCTATACTACACATCACCGTACACCCCCACACTATACATCCCCGCTATACCACACATCACCGTACACCCCCACACTATACATCCCCCTATACCACACATCACCGTACACCCCCACACTATACATCCCCTCTATACCACACATCACCGTACACCCCCACACTATACATCCCCGCTATACCACACATCACCGTACACCTCCACACTATACATCCCCGCTATACCACACATCACCGTACACCCCCCACACTATACATCCCCTCTATACCACACATCACCGTACACCCCCACACTATACATCCCCCTATACCACACATCACCGTACACCCCCACACTATACATCCCCTCTATACCACACATCACCGTACACCCCCACACTATACATCCCCGCTATACCACACATCACCGTACACCCCCACACTATACATCCCCGCTATACCACACATCACCATACACCTCCACACTATACATCCCCGCTATACCACACATCACCGTACACCCCCACACTATACATCCCCCCTATACCACACATCACCGTACACCCCCACACTATACATCCCCCTATACCACACATCACCGTACACCCCCACACTATACATCCCCTCTATACCACACATCACCGTACACCCCCACACTATACATCCCCCTATACCACACATCACCGTACACCCCCACACTATACATCCCCTCTATACCACACATCACCGTACACCCCCACACTATACATCCCCGCTATACCACACATCACCGTACACCCCCACACTATACATCCCCCCTATACCACACATCACCGTACACCCCCACACTATACATCCCCCTATACCACACATCACCGTACACCCCCACACTATACATCCCCTCTATACCACACATCACCGTACACCCCCACACTATACATCCCCGCTATACCACACATCACCGTACACCTCCACACTATACATCCCCGCTATACCACAAATCACCGTACACCCCCACACTATACATCCCCTCTATACCACACATCACCGTACACCCCCACACTATACATCCCCCCTATACCACACATCACCGTACACCCCCCACACTATACATCCCCCGTTATACCACACATCACCGTACACCCCCACACTATACATCCCCTCTATACCACACATCACCGTACACCCCCACACTATACATCCCCGCTATACCACACATCACCGTACACCCCCACACTATACATCCCCCCTATACCACAAATCACCGTACACCCCCACACTATACATCCCCCCTATACCACACATCACCGTACACCCCCCACACTATACATCCCCCCTATACCACACATCACCGTACACCCCCACACTATACATCCCCCCTATACCACACATCACCGTACACCCCCACACTATACATCCCCTCTATACCACACATCACCGTACACCCCCACACTATACATCCCCGCTATACCACACATCACCGTACACCCCACACTATACATCCCCTCTATACCACACATCACCGTACACCCCCACACTATACATCCCCGCTATACCACACATCACCGTACACCCCCACACTATACATCCCCGCTATACCACACATCACTGTACACCCCCACACTATACATCCCCGCTATACCACACATCACCGTACACCCCCACACTATACATCCCCCCTATACCACACATCACCGTACACCCCCACACTATACATCCCCGCTATACCACACATCACCGTACACCCCCACACTATACATCCCCGCTATACCACACATCACCGTACACCCCCACACTATACATCCCCGCTATACCACACATCACCATACACCCCCACACCATACATCCCCTCTATACCACACATCACCGTACACCCCCACACTATACATCCCCCCTATACCACACATCACCGTACACCCCCACACTATATATCCCCCCTATACCACACATCACCGTACACCCCCACACTATACATCCCCTCTATACCACACATCACCGTACACCCCCACACTATACATCCCCGCTATACCACACATCACCGTACACCCCCACACTATACATCCCCCCTATACCACACATCACCGTACACCCCCACACTATACATCCCCACTATACCACACATCACCCTACACCCCCACACTATACATCCCCTCTATACCACACATCACCGTACACCCCCACACTATACATCCCCCGTTATACCACACATCACCGTACACCCCCACACTATACATCCCCTCTATACCACACATCACCGTACACCCTCACACTATACATCCCCCGCTATACCACACATCACCGTACACCCCCACACTATACATCCCCTCTATACCACACATCACCGTACACCCCCACACTATACATCCCCACTATACCACACATCACCCTACACCCCCACACTATACATCCCCTCTATACCACACATCACCGTACACCCCCACACTATACATCCCCACTATACCACACATCACCGTACACCCCCACACTATACATCCCAGGCTATACCACACATCACCGTACACCCCCACACTATACATCCCCGCTATACCACACATCGCCGTACACCCCCATACTATACATATACACGATACAGGATAAAATTTTCTGCACCAATACAATCAGTGCATCCACCAGCGCCCTCTCAGGCGCATGTGCAGTAAAAAAAGGAATCATCCTCACTGCAGAGCATTCGAAGTGCGTGGACGGAGACCCATTAGCTAAAGTCTAAAGACCATAAATGACATAAGAGGACATAGCCCCCTATAAAGGGGAAGAGGGGGCCCGTCGTGAAGCAGACGCGCAGGCAGAATACCCCCACACAACAATGTCTGCACGGTGCCCCCGGGTTCAAGGGGGGGCAAGGCAGTCCATATGTCCACCCCCCCCCCCCCGAGGGGGGAGGGCAGATGCCCATCTGCTGCTCTATCACCCTGGTCAGCAGCTCGGTCAGCCAGCCTCGAGCAGGTCCCTAAGCCGCGGCATAAATTTAGGGCCCGATCTGGTCGCAGGTCTGTCGTCAGCTCTATCGGTTAGCAGCTCAGACAGCCTGACATGGTACCCGGATAGCGGCGAGTAGGCCGCACACCGCAGCCTCTATTTTCAGCCTAATCTGGCCGTGTGAGGCGATCCGTCGGCCATACCACGGTACCAGGTGGGCGCCACGCCGAACAGTCCACCTCCCAACTGGGGTGGGGGTGCTGCCAGCCAGGGGGTACGCTGCGACTCAGGGAGTTCCAGGTTGATAGTGTCCCAGCGAGATTTGTCCACTTGCAGGCTCATCCCCATCCATCGGGGCTTTGTCGTGGTGATGCCTAGTTCTGGACTATAACCTGCTCACGCTCGTTTGCCAGGCTGGGAGACCATAAGGATCTAGAATATCCAGTCCGAAACCACATCTGGCTGTTGCTTGTAGTTCTCCAGGAACTAGTGAAAATAAAAAAAAATAAAAATCACAAAAATAATAATCTTTCCCTACTAATAGCTAAGATCAAAGTCCCAGCAGGGAACTAGGCAGAAACAAACTGACTGCTATAGTAGAGTGTGTGGGGTTATGCCTGCAGGGACAGCCCCCATAGGCATGGTAAAGCTTTTTACTGCCTAGTGCCTATTCCCGATTGGAGGAGCATAAGCCAATGGTCTAAGAAGATATGGAGCTGCATCTGTCAATGAACGATAGAGAAAAACAAGTGGTCTTGTGGCCTTGTGCCCTTTCCCACAGTGGGGTCCCAAACCCATAGTGATATTAGGAGCACCCTCAGGTCACCACTCCTAGGGGGCACTGAACAAGTAGCCCTGCCTATATCAGAAGACACTGGACCCCTCCACATTGGGGAAGTATTCTGACCTCCACCTTACCCAGTTGAGGCTTAAAGCGGAACTATGCTCTACTCGGCTCCAGCAATGCAGTGTCCTGGAGCTCCCTGCCAGCCAGCCACTGACATCTTCTAGCAGCCGGATTCCGGGTATCAGCCTGCCGCTTTCATTGGCCGGGCCTGTGACAGACGTAACCAAGATAAGGGCTTTTGGAGAGGGCTAGGAGCAAGCCTCTTACCAACTGATTTTGGCCCAGAGAGCAGATCATTCTCTAATGATGGACAACCACTTAATGGGTGCTGAGAGCGAGGCTTGGATTACTTCTCTGAATAAGGACAATAAAACTTCCCTTCTGGAGTGGATTGAAATGTGTAATATTAATCATGGGACAGTAATATCCCTCTAAGAAATCTATGATACATTAATTCCATTGTATCAGAACGATGGAACATTATATGAGCTTTGCCTCATGGACTATTGTAGGTAGGAGCCAGACAGTCTGCTACTGGCTTCTCCTGCTATTGACTGAAGGTGTTGTGTTTTCTGCTCAACGCTGGGTAAACTCAGGGCAGATGTTAATTTCATCAACTCATGCCACCTGTCTTTCACTCATTGTTAATTGTGTTATTAAACATACCTATTGTGTGCTAGAAAACTACTGTGGGGATGTGTTTAGACTTATAATAATGTGTATCGTACTTTGAGAGCTTGATTCAGGCAAGTCTGACATGAAATGAGATCCCCGATTGTCCATGTGGCTAATTAACTTAACCGGAGAAGTGGTTGTACCGGGATGATGCTTGCAGCTGCTGGCATCAACCCGGTACCATTCTTTAGAGCCGGCGGTAAGCTTTCAGAAGATGGGAGCTGCTCGGCTGTTTTCCCAGTGAGCGGGAGGGAACATCCCCCCCCCACCTTCCCACGGCTCTGCCCGGGTATTCCCTCCCACAGGGAGACCCGAGCAACCAGCCGGAACATCCGCCGGCTGGTTGGAGTCCCAAACAAAGCCAGATTTGGCTTTGATTGGGTCTCCGATGTAGTGGCGGCTGGTGCTCAAGATTTTTTTTGGGGGGGGGGGGCGCAAACAGAAAAATGTAATAGGCATTGCTTTGCGGCACAAAACGCTGTAAAAAATTGCGTGACTTTGAGGTCGCAAAAGTGTGAAAGGTGCCTTCAGTAATTGTATAGTGTGCCCCCTTTCAATGCACAGTGACCAGCGTACATGCCCCCTTCAATGCACAGTGACCAGCGTACATGCCCCCTTCAATGCACATTGACCAGCGTACATGCTCCCTTCAATGCAGAGACCACCATACATGCTCCCTTTCAATGCAGTGACCAGTATACATGCCCCCTACAATGCAGTGACCAGCGTACATGCCCCCTTTCAATGCAGTGACCAGCATACATGCCCCCTTCAATGCAGTGACCAGCGTACATGCCCCCTTTCAATGCAGTGACCAGCATACATGCCCCCTTTCAATGCAGAGACCAGCATACATGCCCCCTTCAATGCAGAGACCAGCATACATGCCCCCTTCAATGCAGAGACCAGCATACATGCCCCCTTCAATACAGTGACCAGCATACATGCCCCCAATGCAGAGATCAGCGTACGCGCCCCCTTCAATGCAGTGACCAGCATACATGCCCCCAATGCAGAGATCAGCGTGCGTGCCCCCTTACTTACCTGGAGCAGCAGCAGCGGCGGCAGCGATCGGCTTCTCCTCGGTCCCGGCGGCGCGCGTCTCCTCCAGTCCTCCCGCTCCCGCCTCCTCCTCGGCCAATGGCATGGGGGTTTGCCTTGCGGCCAATCAGGAAGCCCGTATCGGACACGCCTCCTGATAGGCCAGGAGGATCGGTGTGACAATGGCGAAGTTCTTACAAAAATCCAGTTTTCTCTATCGTGCATTGACAGACGCAGCTCTTATGCTTCTTATACCATAGGGACGTCCCCAAAGCAGTGTAGGCATGAGGGGTGGGAAGAACACAAAAAAAAAAAAAACAGGTAACGTTTTTCCAAAGGCTAAACATAGCCAACTATGTAACAAAGCTCAACCAGGAACCACAGGAGCTTACCCATAGAAAGCAAATATAAACCCCTGAAATAGAAAAACAAATCTCTTTAACCACTTGCCGACCGCCGAATGACTACTTACGGCGGCGGTCAGCCCCTTACAGGCAAAGCGACATAGGGCTACGTCGCTAGCCTGTGAGGCGCGAGGGAGCGAGCGCCGCCGGAGGCGCGGTCACGGACTCTCCCGCGCATGTGCCCGGCGGACCCGATCGTCCGTTACATCGGGAGAAAGGCAGGCGGCTAATATGAAACAAAGCTGCCTGTCATTCTCCCCTGTGTAAGAATGGTGATCATACGGTTCTGCTATGTAGGACTATTGATCACTGTTATTACACATCAAGCCACAGCCAATCACAGTTAGAAACACGCCCCTAGGGACACACTTAACCCCTCCCTCTCAAAAAAAAAGTTAACCCCATCACTGCCAGTGTCATTTTTACAGTAGCAGTGCATATGTATAGCACTGATTACTGTAGTAATGTCACTGGTAACCCCAAAAGTGTCAAAAATGTCAGTCAAGGGTCCGATCTGTCCGCCCCAATGTCGCAGTCCCGCAATAAAAAAAAAAAAAATCGCACAGGTGATCAAATACCACCAAAAGAAAGCTCTGTTTGTGGGGAAAAAATGGATTTTTGTAAAATCTTACCGTAAAATCCTTTTCTCTTAGCTCATTGACAGACGCAGTCCTCTTTGATTCATATCAAATTGGGTTACACTGCCCTCTACAGGAGTAGGACACTAGGCAGAAGAAAACGTTCTGGCCCCACCTTAGGGGCAGTCCCAGAGGGTATATCCTCTCTCTCTCTGCTACAGGATTTTAGTTATGTCACAAAGCAGTGTCAGAGAATTTAACCCAACCCAACTCAAAGATAGAGGGGCGGGTACTGCGTCTGTCAATGAGCTAAGAGAAAAGGATTTTACGGTAAGATTTTACAAAAATCCATTTTTCTCTGTCGCTCATTGACAGACGCAGTCCTCTTTGATTCATATCAAATTGGGACATCCCAAAGCAGTGCCACAAATGAGGGGTGGGATTAACGGAAATCAAAATCCAATCCAGAAGGCCCAACCGGTGCCATCTTGAAGTTTTAAAGGCTCATCAGACAAAAGGGATGAGACTCAACTAAAAAATCCAACAGAAAAAAACCCTCGAGGTAGACCACCAGTCTCCTCAAATTGCGGCCTGCAAAACCTTGCGGCCAAAAGAGGCATCTGACGATGCCATCACATCAACTTTATAGAATTTTGCAAAGGTATGCACTGCCGACCATGTGGCCGCCTTGCAAACCTGAAGCACTGACGCCTGATGGCGAAAGGCCCATGACGCACTAAGCGCCCGAGTGGAGTGCGCCTTAACAGGGAACGGAGGCTCCCGACCCTTAATAGAATAAGCCTGTACCACCGTCTGTCTGATCCATTTGGAGATAGTCGCGGCAGATGCAGGCAACCCCTTCTTAGGGCCATCCGTGATCACAAACAGTGAATCCGTTTTACGAAATGAATCCGTAGTATTCAAGTATACCCTATTGCCCGAACTACATCCAAGGAATGCAGCGCGAATTCTCGAGGATGACTGGGCTTAGGACACAGGGAAGGCAATACAATGTCCTCATTCAAATGAAACTCTGAAACCACCTTGGGCAGAAAGGATGGATTCAGACGCAAAACAACCTTATCCCTATGAACCACCAGATATGGGGAACGACAGGATAATGCAGCCAGTTCTGACACCCTGCGTGCAGAAGTGATAGCCACCAAGAAGGCCACCTTCTGGGATAAAGTAAGCAAGGGAATCTCCCTAATATTTTCAAAGGGAGGTTTCTGAAGAACCGACAGTACCAAATTAAGATCCCAGGGCGGTAAGGGTGCGCGCACCGGTGGAGCCAGGTGTCGCACTCCCTGGATGAAACTCCGCATCAGGGAATGAGTAGCCAGAGGCTTCTGGAAGAAGATTGCTAATGCTGAAACTTGACCCTTGATAGTGCTCAAGGACAGTCTCTGCTCAACCCCCTTTTGCAGAAAGGCCAATATTCGGGCCACCGAATAAGAACGTGGAGGGAACCCAAGAGATTCACACCACGCAATATAAGACTTCCATGTGCGATGATAGATCTTTCTGGATGTCGCTTTCCTTGCTTTAATTAGAGTAGGAATCACTGAAGTCGACAATCCCTTGTCCTTCAGCACCTGGGTCTCAATAGCCAGGCCGTTAAAGCCAGCGATCGTAAAGCAGGGTGGAAGATCGGTCCCTGCGACAGCAGATCCTCCCTGAGAGGAAGTCGCCAAGGAACGTCTGCGACCAGCCTGACCAGGTCGGCGTACCAGGCCCGACGTGGCCAGTCCGGAGCTACCAGAATAACTGGGATTCCCTCCACCTCTATCCTGCAAAGAAGCTTCGGCAGCAACTTGAGAGGAGGGAAGGCATACAGTAGCTGATACTGCCCCCACGGGGCGATCAGTGCGTCTGCGGCGTCTGCTAGAGGATCGCGGGAGCGAGCCACAAACCTCCGCACTTTCCTGTTGAGCCGAGATGCCAACAAATCTACATTCGGGGTGCCCCAACAAAGGCACAGTTGGTGGAATACCTCTGGATGAAGAGACCATTCCCCTTGATCTAGACTCTGACGGCTGAGATAATCTGCCTGCCAATTCTCCACCCCCGGAATGAATACCGCGGAGAGAGCTGGAACAATCCGTTCCGCCCAACGAAGAATGTTGGCCACTTCTATGGCCGCCAGGACACTCTTGGTGCCCCCCTGGTGATTGACGTAAGCCACTGCTGTGGCATTGTCCGTCTGGATCCGCACCGGGCTGCCCCGGAGCTGCTCGGTCCAATGAATCAGACAAAGTCTGATCGCTCTTAGTTCCAATACATTTATCGGTAACCTGGATTCTTCCAGGGACCAAAGCCCCTGAGCAGATAATTTGCAGAGAATTCCTCCCCACCCGGATAGACTGGCATCCGTAGTGACAATCGTCCAGTATATTGGAAGAAATGACTTCCCCTGGCTGAGCATCGGCGACCGAAGCCACCAGACCAGAGACTCCCTGGTCTGCTCGCTCAGTCGGATCCGATTGTCCAGGGAATCTGGATTCCGGTTCCATTTGAGAAGAATCTCTCTCTGAAGGATTCGGGTATGGGACTGGGCAAATGGTACTGCCTCGAAGGAAGCCACCATCAAACCCAGGACCCTCATGCAAGTCCGAAGGGAAGGCCAGTTGTCGGCTAGTAACAACTGAATCGTTGATTGAATCTTCCGGAGTTTCCCCACAGGAAGAAACACTTTTGCCCTGGATGTGTCTAAAATGAGACCCAGATATTCCAGCCTCCTGGTGGGAACCAGAGATGACTTCTGCAGGTTCACCAGCCACCCGAACTCTTGTAAAGAGATCGTGGTGATCTCTAAATTTAGCAACAGAGTCTACGGAGACTCCGCACGGAGCAGAAGGTCTTCTAGGTAACCCAGAATTGATATGCCTCGTTGTCGCAACAGCGCCAAAACTGGGGCCAACACCTTTGTAAAGACCCGGGGAGCCGTGGCGAGACCAAAGGGTAACGCCACAAACTGATAATGGTTCTCTTCTACGGAGAAACGCAGGAAACGCTGATGTCCTGCGTAAATGGGAATGTGAAGATAGGCATCCTTGATGTCTATGGACGCCAAAAAATCCCCCTGATGTAAGGAGGCCGCTACTGTGTGGATGGACTCCATCTTGAATTTTTGTACCTTGACAAAAAGATTGAGTGCTCTTAAGTCCAGAATTGGACGCACCTTGCCCTCTTTTCTGGGTATTGTGAAAAGGTTCGAATAAAACCCTTGAAAACGTTCTGTCCAAGGAACGTGGACCACCACTCCTTGTTGCATTAAATCCGTGACCGCCCCCCGCAAAGCTTCTAAGCGATCCGGGGATAGTCGGATATTGGAAGGGAAGAATCGCACCGGTGGGAGTGATTGAAACTCGATCTTGTATCCTGACCGTATGACCTCGCAAACCCACTTGTCCGGGATTCTGGAAAGCCATGGATCCGGAAACCAGCGAAGACGTCCCCCCACCCCAGCTATGGGTGGGGGCGCACCTTCAGGCTTTAGTAGTCTTATCTTTAGGTCTGGAAGAGCCGGACTTTTGTTTACCCGACCAGCGCCCCTTGAAACCTCCTGCAGGAGTTTTGGAGGGCTTTGCCTTATCGCCCGCCCCCGCGGAGCGCAAAAAATTTTTATGAGCGGAAAAGGAAGGCCCCCGTCTCTGACAAGGTCCTTTTCCCTTAGTATTCTGTGGCAAAAAGGTGCTCTTGCCCCCAGTGAGATCCTTGATAATCTCATCCAAGGTGGCCCCAAATAGGCGATCCCCCTGAAAGGGGAGATTAGCCAAAGTCTTTTTGGAACCTTGGTCCGCCGACCAGCACTTCAACCACAGCACACGCCTGAGGACCACCGCTGAAATCGAAGCCCGCCCCAACAATGGAGTGGCGTCCAGAGCAGCGTCACAGACAAATTGTAACCCTTGTATCATCTGCTCCAGCAGGTCTGATACTGCCGGGGGATGCTTCTCCCCTCTAAGTCCCGGCGTAACAACTTGGTCCATTCCGTCAATGTCTGCGAAACCAAACAAATTGCAATCACTGGCCTAAAAGTTGACCCAATCAGGGAAAAGATGGAGCGAGACACGGCTTCCACCTTACGATCCACCGGATCCCTAAAGGACGGAGCGTCCTTCAATGGGATAACAGTAGCTTTATTTAATCTGGAAATTGGTGGATCCACCACAGGTGGTACTGTCCATTTCTTGAGGAGGGATTCCTCAAACGGATAACGCCTAATAATGCGTTTGGAAATACCAGGGGTTCGTTTCGGACGACCCCATTCCTCTTTAATTATATTACCAAAACATTTGGGCAAGGGAAACACCCTCGCCATCTTAGTAGGTCTATTAGTACCAAAAGGAATCTCAGTATCAGCTACTTCCGCCGGTGTAACCTCAAGTCTTAAGGTTTCCCGGACAGAAACAATTAGTGCATTCACCACTGCTTCTTCTTGAGCTATGGCGGATGCTGAAACGTCCTCCTCACTATATGAGGAGACAGTACCCGAAACACAAGTCCCAGATGAGGGACCTGCAGCTGCAGCGACAAGCTCAGAATCTGAAGTTTCAGATGAAATAGGGGTAGGCGGGGGTCGCTTCCTTGCGCCCCGTTCCTGACAGGCCACCTCCACCCGGGATACAAAAGACTCCAAAACCGCTGATAATGCATCAATTGAAAGTGGGGAACTGGAGGGTCCTGCAGCCACCTCGAGGGGATCAGGTGGGGATACATGTGTGGCAGGGTCCATGCTAATCCAGGACACCTTGCCAGTAAAAAATTTGCAAAAGAAAAATAAAAATATTTTCTTTTTTTTTTTTTTTTTTATGTGTAATCCCCCAGCGCAATAGCGCCCCTCAGTGTACCTGCTTTGGACCCCACAGAGAGAGAGAGAGACCCCAAGGGCTCACCACCTGATGCAGAGAAGCTTCTACCAAACTGCTCTCAGCGCTGTCCTATAGAGCTGCACGATTCTGGCCAAAATGAGAATCACGATTTTTTAGCTTGGAATAAAGATAACAAAAAAAAAATTGGGATAACTTTACTGTTATGTTTTTTTTTTTTTATTCATTAAAGTCTATTAATTGCGTTTGAAAGACTGCTGCGCAAATACAGTGTGACATAAAATATTACAACAATCACCATTTTATTATTCTAAGTACTTTTCTAGCAAAAAAAAAAACTGATTTTAACTTGCAAGCAACAAGTGTCAGAGGAAGGTCTAGTCTTTAAGGCTGCATTCACATGTCAGCTTATAATCGCGGGCAGAACCGCCGCGGTTCCGCCCGCGATTCGGAGATTTATTGCAAATCGCGGGACGCTTAGCGTTGCCCGTTGATTTGCAATAGCCCCCCAAACGCCGAGCGATGTTGCCGCGATTTACGCCCGCCGAATCGCGGCAACATCGCGCAAACAAAATTGCGGGACGCAATACGCTCCAAAGAAGCTCTTGTACTTTTTTTTTGCGCGATGTTGCCACGATTCGGCGGGCGTAAATCGCGGCAACATCGCTCGGCGTTTGGGGGGCTATTGCAAATCAACGGGCGACGCTAGGCATCCCGCGATTTGCAATAAATCTCCGAATCGCGGGCGGAATCGCGGGCGGAACCGCAGCGGTTCTGCCCGCGATTATAAGCTGACATGTGAATGCAGCCTAAGAGGTTAAACTTCCTTTCTCCCTGGCAGAGGGAAAGAAAAGATACAATGTAATCATTTTTGTTTATAGTTACTGGGAGACTTTAATGCTGATAGGCGTTTGCGGGGAGGCTTTTTTTTTTTTTTTTCCACAGCTGTTCTCTCTGCTATGCAAAGAATTGAGCAAATGTCAGGTTTAGATTGTCAGGGGGGGTGAATCGAGATCGCGATTTTCATACGATTAATCGTGCAGCTCTACTGTCCTATGCAGACCAGGAAGTCCTGTGATCACTTTCCCGGGTAAAGGAAGTGGCTCCGCCCCCTATACACGCCTTCCGGCGCTTCTACTGCTACTCCTCGAGGTAGCTGGGTACATCAAACATGGCCGCCCCCATGCAGGAGACAACAGGCTACGGCAAAATGGCGCCCTGCGTGACCTGCGGGCGGCCTGTGTAAAAAATAGCGGTTCGCTATGCGGCCTATGGGCCTGCGGGATCCGTGCAGCAAGATGGCGGCGGCCTGCCGCTCTTGTGTGGCTTCTTACTGGAGGATTGGCGGCGGCCTGCGGACGGCTATGGAAGGCTGGCGGCGGCCTGCAAGTGCAGCCTGCGGGAGGATGGCGGTAGCCCCTGCTACATCACTCTGCATAGGGTAAGTGCTTAACCTTTTACCTACATGCCAGTACTTTCTAGGATTATCTAAATAGTCAATTCCTCCTGGAGTGTCAGCTCCCAAACCAAGCCTCATGGAGCGTCAGCTCCCAAACCAAGCCTGCTGGAGTTATTCCTGTTCATCCAATCATACTCTCAAAAAGGAAGATCTGTGAACATGTCATAGGACAGAGGGGGAACCTTAGGATTAAAGGATCCGACCATCCACAGAGGGGCCCGTATCCATCCCAAAAACCCGACAAGGGGGAGGGGGAACATCTACTCACCATACCGGAACCGACGGGCACCCACTCCTAACAGAACCCCTCTCCACCGAAGTGAGGGGGCTGTCAACCAATGCAGATGCCATGACTCAGTTTCCAACTGGTCGTAGGCGTCCTGGCGAGATCTTTAACTCGCAGGGCCAGTCCCTCCAGCGGGACTATGTCGCAGGCCGACCCAGCGCGGAGCTAGGGCCTGCGCGCGTTCGAAAGCCGGCTGGGGTGACCACTGGATCTCAACATCCAGCCCGTCGCCCAGCTTCAGCATAATTGTTTGAATGTGTCGCGGCCGATCCAGCGCGGAGCTGGAGTCTGCACGCGCTCGTAGGCCGGCTGGGGTGACCACTGGATCTTAACATCCAGCCCGTCGCCCAGATCCGGCATAATTTGCTTGAAGATCTCACAGGAAACTGGAGAAAAAAAGCGAACTAAAAAAGGATTTATCTAAAAAAATCTTGCCAGGACCAAAAGATCCCAGCAAGGAACTTAGGTCCTTACTCCTGACTAGACAGAAAAAAACTAACATCCTGTAGCAGAGAGAGAGAGGATATACCCTCTGGGACTGCCCCTAAGGTGGGGCCAGAACGTTTTCTTCTGCCTAGTGTCCTACTCCTGTAGAGGGCAGTATAACCCAATTTGATATGAATCAAAGAGGACTGCGTCTGTCAATGAGCGACAGAGAAAAAAGGACGTCAAATTCGTTTCGGTACAGCGTCGCACGGCCGTGCATTTGTCCATTAAAATCACGCAGTGCCGAATCGCAAAAAAGGCCCTGGTCAGGAAGGGGGTAAAATCTTCCGGGCTTAAGTGGTTAAACAGCAGCCTGCAAAACCTTGCGGCCAAAGGATCCATCCAAAGATGCCAACAAATCTACCTTGTAGAATTTTGTAAAAGTATGTACAGACGACCAAGTCGCCGCCTTACACACTTGAGTAACAGAGGCCTGAGGAAAAACCCAAAAAGGCACTCAGCGCTCTGGTAGGACGCACTGTCACAGGGAAAGGAGGAACCTGACCCTTCAATGAATAAGCCTGTACAACCGTCTGCCTAATTCATCTGAATATAGTCGCAGCAGACGCAATCAAACCCATACGAGATCCCTCAGTAAAGACAAAAAAAAAAAAAAAAGTCTGATTTCCTAAAGGACTCCGTGGCCAACCGGTAAACCCTGATCGCCCGAACCACATCCAGAGAGTGCAAGGCAATTTCCTTGGGATGCTTAGGCTTGGGACAGAATGAAGGCAAAACCATGTCTGCATTGAAATCAGACAGCACCGCAGGAAAAAAAAAAAAAAACGGAGTAGGTCAGAAAACCACTCTTATCTCTGTGGACGACCAAATAAGGCGGACAGGAAAGCGCTGCCAACTCAGATACTCTGTGAGCAAAAGTAATAGCCACCAAAAGGCAAAGGTATGTCCTTATATTCTAAAAAAGAGGCTTTTGAAGAATAGACAAAACCAAAGTCAAATCCCACGGAAGCAAAGGGGATCGTCTCGGAGGAGCCATATGGACACACTCCTTGAAGAAAAGTGAGAATCAGGTAATAGCAGCCAACATACGCAGGATGGAGGATCGGCCCCTGAGATAGCAGGTCCTCCCTCAAAGGCAACTGCCAGGGAGGCACAACAACCATCTTTACCAGGTCTGTGTACCAAGACCGATGAGGCCAGTCTGGAACCACCAGAATCACCGGAACATTCTCCACTGCCATCCTGCAGAGAAACCTCGACAACAGCTGTATTGGAGGGAAGGCATAAATCAGCCAATACTGGCTCCAAGGAGCTACCAATACGTCGGCCAGAGGATGGAGGTGGCGGGAAAGGGATTCCACCCGTTTGTCCACCGGGTCCTTGAAGGCCGGGGAATCTTCCACGGGTACCACAGTAGATTTATTAAACCTGCAAACAGGGTGGTCCACCCTAGGTGGCACCGTCCAGCGGTTGGAGACCGAGTCAACAAAGGGATAACTGCGTTTAAAGTGCTTAGGCACCCTGCCATTGTCCATTCAAAATACCATGTAAGGCCTCGAGACAAGGAAACACCTGACCCGATTTCTGGGCTGTGCAGGAGCCAAAAATACCTGTGTTCCCGACTGTGTGGGCTCATCAGTCAATTGTAAAGTTTCCCTTACTGAACAAATCAGTGCTTCCACCATAGCGCATTCCCACGCTGCGGCTGAGAAGGACAGGTCCTCTTTGCCATCCGAATGCGAGGACAGGGATCCCTCAGGGAGGGGGTTGTCCATGGCGACCATATCAGTCTCGGAGGCAGAAGACCAGAGAAGGCAGCGGACGTTTTTGGTTAGCAACATATTTCACGACAAGATCAACCTTTGATGCCAGACTTGTTAGACTTTCCAATGCTGCAGAAAAACACTATGGACTGCGAGCCAGACATACCGGCAGTCGCACTGAGGGGGTCTGATAGAGAATTTACCTCCTGGGACTCCATTTTGTGACCTTTAAATTTGCGGTTGCGGTCCGCCCTGCCCCATCGTGCTGTACTCCAAGTTACCCTTTAAACAGCAACGTCTGCAGCATTGAGTAATGAGCACAGGAAGCAACATCAATCCACAAGAGGCCGAACTGCCTGTGTCGCTCCAGGCTACAACAAAATGGCGCCAATACAACTGCATAGGAAGCCTAGGGAAAATGGCCACATCACCTCACACAGGGAGCCGATGCCCACACCTAAGATGGTGGCCGAACACTGCCATGCGGTCAAGACCCAGATACAAGGCCACACCAGTGACCTACCTAAACAGACCCCACAGGATAAGGTAACAATGTATACCCCCACCCCCCCCCCTCGGGCGCCAGACGCCGAATATTGTGCCCCCATGCGGGAGCAGAAAGGGCAGGGCTGGGATCCTGATAGGCCAGGGGGATCTTTTAGGAAAACAGGGTCCTATTATCCCCAGGAGTGGGCCCACATTCCCCCAAAGGCTACTAGGGACACCCGCAAAGTTACGAGTGGATCTCGAGCCCTTTCCCTACGATCCAGACAGACGAAAGGGCAGCTTGTGAGCAAAAAAGAAGGGACCCCGCTTACAGCAAGGTTAGTTGCCCTTAGCTGCCTGCGGAAGCAATGTACTCTTGCCTCCCGTAAGGCCCTTAAAAATCTCTTCCATAGAGGCACCGAACAAAACTGTCACCTACAAAGAGATCAGTCATGTGGTGAAGCATTACCACCGTAACTGAAACCCTGCCAGCTAAGGGGGGCCGCATCCAGGGGGGGCTGCATCACAAACATACTGTAACCCCGGGATCCACTGACTTGCCAGATCCGCCAGCTCAGAAGTGTGTTGACGCCCCTCCTGATCCTGGCGCAAAATCTTAGCCCATTCCATTAAAATCTGGGATACCAAGGTGATAGCAAACACCGGTCTCAAAATTGAACCAGCCACGGTGAAGAGGTACCGCACCAGAGCCTTAGCTCGTTTGTCCACGGGGTCCTTAAAGGACAGAGAATCCTCCACCGGCAAAAAAGTGTGGCCTTATTTAGCCTGGAAACCGGAGAATCCACCAAAGTTTCCTCAGAAGAGACTCCTCATAAAGGGATATCTCCTAGCAAAACGCTTAGGTATTCCAACCATGCGTTTCAGGGAACCCCACTGACTAGTGACAATCTCGTCAAAATAGGCAGGAAAGGGAAACACCATAGTCACCTTGGAAGATTTGCGTGTGCCAAACCGCACCGGCGTCACCGACTCAGCTGCAGCTGAGTCCTCCAATTTTAAAGTTTCCCCCACTGACACAATCAGAGCCTCCACCAACGCTTTTTCATGCGCGGCTGCAGAGGTGGAGGACTCATGCTTACTATTCGCGCACTCATAGTGCGTGGACGCAGACCCAGTGCGCTGACTCTCGTCCAGGGCAGCCAAATCCACCTCAGATTCTGATGAAGCAGAGGATACAGGTGAAGGGGGGGGGGGGGTCTTCTTGCCAGGCCTCCTTTGCACCCACGGCGCTATATACAGCAGAGGAAGGATTGAGTACCCCCAGAGACTCACCACCTGAGCTGGAGAACGCCAAAACAGTCTGCCACACTACTAGAAACACTGCCCTGAAACTAGAGGCCCCCACAGCCTCAGCACTGCAAACTACAGGAAAATGGCCACCATTAAAACTATGGGGCAACCAAAAACATGGCCGCCGGACTACACAAACATAGCCGCCAAAGCCGGGAATACAGAATCTACTGCAAAATGGCGGCACTACGTGGTGCTGCACGTGAAGGGAAGTACAGAGACCCCAGGAGGGGACCCCCCTGCAGCACTCCAGGTACAGACACCCCTACTAGGGGGCCGGTAGCGGCATCACCCACTACTTCTCTAGCCCAGCACCATACAAGCCCCCCCCCCCAGGGCATCTACACAGGGGAAACCCCGCTAAGGAGAAGGGGAAAAAGTATGAGGGGGAGGAAGGACACAGGAGGGGCCTACCATCCTTGGGGAAAGGCCCGCGACCACCCCAACAATTCCAGGGGGGGGGGACACTACTCACCATACCACAGTCACCAAGCGGGGGCTACTCCCAGCAGTCCACTGCACCATCCTGGAATGGGTGTGCTGTGGCCTGAGGTATGCTGCGACTCTGATCGCGACTGCTGTCGTGACCAGGGCTATGAGACCTCACAAGGTCTTTCTCTCGCCGGCCAGCCCCTGTCCAGTGGGGCTATGTCGCAGACAACCTAGTGCAGAGCTAATAGTTGGGTCACACTCGCAGGCCAGACTGGGAAGGCCATAAGGATCTAGAATATCCAGTGCGTCGCCCAGTCCAGCTGTTGATTGTAGTTCACACAGGAACAAAAATAATAAAGAAAAAGTAAACCAATTCCATTTAAAAAGGAAAAATGCCAGGACCGCAGATCCCAGCAGAGAGCCAGGTCCTTACTTCTGACTAGGCAGAAAAAACAGGAGTCCTACAGCAGGAAGTGATGGTATACCCTCTGGAACTGCCCCAGGGGTGTAACCAAAAAGATTTCCGCCTAGTCTTACTCCTAAAGAGAGACAGCATAAAGCCCAATGGTCTGAAGACTTGAAGCTGTGTCGGTCAGTGAATGAAGGAGAAATGCTGTTTATTTCCCTTGCATGTCCCCCTCAGATCTACAGCGAGTGCAGTTCTAAGTGCACTTGTAGTGTACAGTGGATTTGTCTTTAGTAAATAAACCCCAAAGCATGTCTCTCCTGAATTCAAATTCCTGTGGGTTTGCCCATTTTGGTTTACTACATAAAGTTCAATTTTAACCACTTCAACACCAGACCTATTCTGATACTTCTTACTTGTAAAAATCTACGTCCATTTTTTGCTAGAAAATTATTTAGAACTCCCCGGAATTATATATTTTTTTAAAGTAGAGGCCCTAAAGCAGTGAGCTCCACAAACTGTGGCCCTTTACTTGCCTTTATCTGGTCCTTGGGGCACTGTTCCTCCCACTGATACCAACAAAAGGGCACTATTACTGCAACTAACATCAATGGCAGGGCACCATTTCTCCCATTGTTACGAATGATGGGGTACTATTCCTACCCCCGATACCAATGATGGGGTACTATTTCTCCCACTGACACCAACAATGGGGTACCATTCCTCCCACTGACACCAACGATGGGGTACTATTCCTCCCACTGACACCAACGAAAGGGCACTATTCTTTCCGCTGACACCAACGATGGGGCATTGTTTACTCCCATTGACGCTGGGGCATTTTCTACTCTCTTTGGCCACAGTCTAGCCCTCCTTAAGCCTGAAGGACAGTACACTAGTCCTTGGTTTAGAAAGTTTGGAGACCCCCTGCTCTAGACCAAGGATACGTTTTCCTTGTGCTCTCCTTTTTTGCTGTGCCCTGTACAGTCCCCGAGCCAGGCCCACAGGAACCTCCTTACTCTGATCTTAGGAGCTTCCGTCTGTGCTCCCCTGCTAACTGGTGGGCCTAAAATTGGGGTCAGAACCCCCCACTCCTTTCAGGATCTAGTGCTTCCTATCTGGAATACATTGCTGGCCCCTCATTCTGCTAATCAGCTTACATGGATCCTTCTGATGAGCCAACGGGCCCACAGCAAGAGTATTTGAACCCTTATGATTGCTGCACCACGCTCTTGCTACCGGTCCCTTGCTGTGTCCGGATCGCTGTACTGAGACTCTGGCCCTCTCCCTTGCTATGCCACACTGCAGTCTTGTGATCCTGCTATTTGTCTCTCACTGCACCCTCGAGTCTTACCCCTGGGCTTGCCCCTTGATTCTGCAGAGTCTCTCTGGCTGTACGATACGGTTATCTTTCCCCACTCCTGTGTATGGAAATACGCCAATAAACACCCCCCACATGTCCCATGTGATCTGCCTCTGTGTGCGCTCATTCAGCTGTTAAAAGGGAATGTCAAAGTAGACCTCTGAAGCCCAACCCATGTGTGCTGGGCCTGGTATCCTGTATAGCACCAAAAGGGTACCAGGCATTGAAACATTCTGTATTCCAGCACCCACAACTGAGATAAAGCCCCCGTACCCTGTAGAATAAACTCTGCGTAAAAGTATAGGTAAAGCCCTAGTCATACAAGGGAGAGAGCAAGGGCTGTGAGTGCATGACCAGGTAAGTAAGCACTGACCACCATGCTGGGGGGGGGGGGGGGGGGGGGTTACATTTATTGCCACTGACCACTAATGCAGGGGAAGTGGTTACAAAAAAAAAAAAAAACACTGCCACCACCAGGGTGGGGGGTTTATTAATAGCATTGCACGTGAGCACCGGTGTAGCAGTATGATGGTTGGGGGTTAAAACCACTACCACCATCAATGAAGGTGGTTGTTATTGCAGCCACTGACACCAATGCTGGGACTATTACGACAGCCACTGAAACCAATATTAAGGTTACGATTGTGGCGGCTCATACCAATGCTGGGCGGGGGGGGGGGGGGGGGGGACTGCATTCACTGACACTGGTGCAGGTTTTTGCTATCACTGACACCAATACTCAGGGTTTTTATTGCAGCCACTAACACCAATGCTGGAGAGTTTTATTGCAGTCGCTGACACCAATGAAGAGGGTAACCACTGCGATCACTGGCACAAATGTTGGGGATTACTTTTGTGGCCACTGACACCAATAAGGGGGTTACCATTGCGATCTGACACCAATACTGGGGTTATCGCAGTCGCTGGCACCAATAATGAGAATTCCGATTGCGTTCACGGTCACCAATGTGGAGGTTATTATTGACATCACTGATGGAGATTTTATTTTTGCAGCCACTGAGACCAATGCTGGTGGTTATTATTGTGCCCACTGACACAAATAATGGGTGTCACCAACAGCGAGGGTTCATTTTAATGCCACTGGCACCAATGTTGGGGCTTATTTTACTTGCATTCTCTACAATGTGCATTGTAGTACACTGCAAAAAAAACACATCAGGATCAAAATTGTTGGGCATTGAGGTGCATTACAGCTCATTCAAAAGGGCTTCCTACCTTGACCCAATGAACCTGAACCCACAAACGCAGTCCTCAGTCAGGGGCTGCACTTGAAGGCCCTCTATAATTTTTAAGTTAGCCTAGGACATTGGGTGGTCAATAAATCATATAGGATAATTCAGCCATGTACTGTACAGACAAACCAATCAGGAGTGGGTGCTGAGCCTCAGTCAGACCACTTATCTGATTTACAGGGAGATTCTGCTTAACCCGTGAACAAGCGTATTAGAATAATGACCTGCCATTCTTCGCATTCATGATGAAACATACATAAAAAGAAGAAAAGACAGAAAAAAATAAAAACTTTTATTACATCACACAATGTATTGAGTTACAATGATGGGAAGGTGACAGTAAAGTATTCCGAGAGGATTCCTTCCATTTCCTCAGACTCGTAGTCCCTAACCAGGAACGAGTGTCCATCGTGTGCACCCCGAATCATTGCAGACAGTACTGTAAATAGAAGAAGCACAACGTGATTCTAGAGAATGGAAATGGGATACAAGAACATCTGCAGTTCAGGCGATTCTCGTTTATATAAAAAACTCTGCAGAGAGAATGAAGGATAGCACTCTCAGCTAGCTACAGACATTCATATAAGCCCATGTGGCCTACAGCCACCTGCCAGGCACCCACACTTCCCCTGTGATAAGGACTTGGTGGCTCTCAGGGGTTGTGTACAGCATAAAGAGGACCCTCCCGGACATTGCAGTGGTTAGTTTGCCTGAAGATATCCATAAGCTATAGTGCTATTACGCCTGACCTGTAGAAAAGGGTATTTCATCTTAAATGGGAACTTCACCCAAAAGAGGAAATTCTGATTTAGCTCCTTTCCCCCTTCATTTTTTTTTTTTTTTTTGGGAGGATTAGAGTGGAGGGGAAGTGGCTATTACCTAGGCGATAAGATCGAAAATAGAACAAAAGATAAACACTATACTAGTGCATCTCCCCGCGCCTCGGAAAAGGTTTTGATTAAATATAAAAGTATAAAAAGGTGTGTAATTAGAAATACAATATAAAAATATATATTGTGTGGCAGCAGCTGTAGGTTTAACCACTATACCACCGGAGGATTTTGCTGTCTTACGTCTGGGCCACGTTTTGCGATTCGGTACTGTGCGACTTTAACTGACAATTGCGCGGTCATGCAACGCTGTACCCAAACAAAATTGACGTCCTTTTATTCCCACAAAAAGAGCTTTCTTTTGGTGGTATTTGATCACCTGTGCAATTTTTACTTTTTGCGCTATAAACAAAAAAAGAAGTGACAATTTTGAAAAAAAAATAACAATATTTTTCACATTTCTTTTATATGAAATTCCCCCCCCCCCCCCCCCCCAAAAAATATAAAAATCAAGATTATTTATCATTTTAGGCCAATTTGTTTTCTGCTACATTTTTTTTTTTTTTCTACCAAAAATATCGCAATAAGCGTATTTTGATTGGTTTGCGCAAAAGTTATTGCGTTTACTAACTAAGGGAAAGATTTGTAGTTTTTGGTGTTTTTTTTAACGAGTAATGGCGGCGATCTGCGATTTTTTTTGCAGGACTGCGACATTGTGGCAGACAGATTGGACCCTTGACTGACATTTTTGGGGGTACCAGTGACATTACTACAGTAATCAGTGCTATACATATGCACTGTTACTGTAAAAATGACACTGGCAGGGAAGGGGTTAATTTTATTGGAGAGGGAGGGGTTAATGTATGCCTGGTGCTTACTGACGTGTGGGGGGGGAGGTGACTGAGTGACACAGGGACAGATCACAGGTTCAGCTATGCTGAACCCTGCAATCTGACCCTGCCTGTCACTTAGGAGATCCGCCCGCTTTGTTTACACAAGCGGCGGATCTCCACACTCGATTCCCCGACGATCGGGGAAGAGCAGCAGTGATCACCGCCGCTATTCCCCTGGTCCGACTCCCGCTGTGACTGAATACAGCGGGAGCGAGCCTCCGGTGGCACGTGCCGCTGAGAGAGGGGAATGTCTGGCGACGTAGGTCTACGTCGCCAGATGTTATCGAGCCACTTTGCCGCAGTAGAGCTCCAGTGAGCAGTGGTAAAGTGGTTAAATGGATGATAGAAAAATAGCCTAGGCTATATACAGCGCTTGCCTCAAAAAAATTATCTTAATGTATGTGAACAATGTTGAAAACTTATCTTTACAGTACAAGTGAAAATACAAATCAATTGAACATATGAAAATTAATAAAAAGTTCCAAGAAATTGATAGATAAACAAGTCTTTTCCGGTGGTGGTCAATATATGTGAATAAAATAAATGTAAAATTCAATAAAGTCTTTTCAAGTGGTGATCTGGGGCAAAGTGCTTCGTGCTCAATAAATAAAAGTTTGTGACGTGGATTCCTCTTTTCCTGTGGCTTGTGGTAGAAATAAAGGACTTACCAGAATTGTTGGGTCCTATGTGCTGTATAGCACTAGGACCTACAGCGCTTGGAGGCCGTTCAGGCTGGATTGGGGATCCCCTTTGTGGATGATCCTGGTGGGATACAGGTTAGGTTCCTCCTTACCCGATCCTCAGGATATGGGGTTAAAAGAAAGGCTCCAGATCGTGTATTATCGTTTTAAAAGTTTATTCATCAAATATTCATAAAAATCGGAGCGAAGAAAGACTCAAACTCCAAGTTTGCAGGCAAAGAAACCGCTTACAACCACCTCCTAGCAGAGTGGCAAGCGGAGTGTTCCAGCTTGCGTTCCACGTGGTGCGTAGCGTGCTGACGTGCGTTCCACAACCTTGACGCGTTTCGTCACTTCCTGTGACGTTTTCAAAAAGGTCACTTTGCACCTGATCACCACTTGAAAAGACTTAAATGTAAAATTCAATAATTTTATTCACATATATTGACCACCACCGGAAAAGATAAGAGCGAAAGGCTCCCTCACTCCGCTGTCTTCTGGGAGATGTCACAGGTCCATTCACAGAGCGTGGTTTGCCAGGTGAGTGCCCTGTTATTAAAAGTCAGCAACTACAGGAGATTATATATATTATCACTACTGTGAAGAACCTCTTTAAAAAAGTAGACTTTTGGTTTGCTCTGGGTGTCAGATGATTACTTTTAAATTTAAAAAAAAAAAGTCAAAGTATGGGCAAAGCTTTTTTTGGTCATACTTCTCTTTTTTTAGGTCACAGGAGTGCACTCACTTTTTCTCTCCTTTGACCCAGAATCTGGAGACATCACAGAGGGCTAGGATTTTTGGAAAGGTTTCCGACCATATTGTCGGGATCCACCCAGCTGCCTGTTTGACAGATGGGTCCGGATCTTAAGCTGGATACGCACTATACAACTTTTGTTGTTAGATTTAATTTAGATTAAAGCCTCGTACACACGCACCGATTGTTGGCCATAAATTTTCGGCCAACGTCCAATCAGCCGATTGTCGGCTTGTTAGTATGATGCTTCCGACAACCGACTGCGACTTTTCGGCCAAACAAAATCTGGTGTGCATGCTATAAAATTTTTGTTGGCCGTCAACAGAACGGCCGATTGTTCCTCAGTCAGAACAGATTTCGGCAGACAAAAATCAGATGAGCAAGACTGGGCATGCTCAGAGAAGAAAAAACACACGGAAAGTAAACCATCACATGACATCACTTCTGAAGTTGGTTGTTGTTGGCCAAAAACATTTGTGTGCAGTCTAGAGCACATTTCAACCAACACTGGACAAAAGTCGGCCGATCGGTCGGCCAACAATCGGTGCGTGTGTACGAGGCTTTACCTTCAACAATGCAGTGCAAGGGCCTGCCTGATTGCATACAAATTGAAAGCGTTTGGATTTGACCTCAGATTATATGGTTTTGGTAAATTTAAAGGAAAAAAATCTAGAAACAATGTTATAGTGTGTATGGCCCATTAGCGTGTGGCTGAGAGCTGAAGCCAGCTGTGCCTTGCCCCTCTACAGCAAACACTGGAGGGGCAGAGCAGAGAGCAGTGACTGACGGTCAACACTACGTTTAGAGCTAATCGAGAACTGAGCATTCAACAGTCATGCGATCACTCAGTTCTGAGGCTTTGAGCCGCCAGGAGACCGCTGCAGCATCACACCGATGAGTATTTATGTGTTTTTTTATACACTCACCACACCAGAATGCCAAGCGAGAAACCACACCACATTCCAATCGCATTGCCCTTGCAATCTGCAGCTGGTGTCAGTGCAAAGTTAACAATTTTGCAAACACAGTGCGCTTGCCCGCACCGGATCGTATGGTACATAAAAGTACAATGCGATTCAGTTGCAGTCTGTTGTGGTGCAATTTTAGTCCAAAATCGCACTTCATGTGAATCAGTCTTCCTGTGCGATTCACATGCAGTTCCTAGTGTGAATGGGCCTTTATACTTGGTTACATCTCAGTGGTGTACCAATGGCATTTCTCAGGGTGGGGTTCCTGATGGCAACAGCAGTGGAACAGGCCTGTGCACTGGCAGTGGGACAACACAAACGGAAGATAGGGACAGCAAATACGGACCTTCACGGCAGGAGGAGCAGGCACTATTTTAATGTTAGAAAGGTAGGGGTGACCAGCGCTATGGAGTAAAGACCTTAGACAGTGGTGAAGGTGTAAGCTGCCAACAACCGAACCCTCAAGGGGTTAAAGTGTGAAATATATATAAAAGGAGGTTGTAACGGCGCTACCTTAAAGTGAATAAGTGCTTGTTATATGTGCCAAAAAATAAAGTGCCAATAAAGTAAAAATGTGTCATAAAAATCATTGGTTTGAAATAAAGTGCACTAGTGGTTTGTGGTGTGACCAAGTTAGCTGATTATTAACCTGGGCCCATGAGGTGCAACTTTGTAAAGTGCAAGTGCTGTGTTGCATATACTCAAGGAGTATGAAACAATAAGTTCCCAATGTGCGTTTATTTCATGATGGCCGTTAATAATTTCAGCAAATTAAATTAAAATTCATAAATAAACCAGTGATTAAAATACATGAAAACAGTGAACATAAATTTATCCGTGCTATGCGTGGCGTTTTGTTGCCACTTATGTGAAAAGTAACAGGTTATATGAGAGAAAGAAATAGATAAAAAATGGGGTTGCAATTCTTTTGTACATCCACTAGATGTCGCCCCTAAGTATACGACCTGTACTTGAGGAAGAATGGTCGGTTGCTTCCGGGGTCCTCCAGTGAGCCAAACTTGGCTTTTAGTACTGCACACAGCTCTGGATATCCATCCTTCCCGGCGATCCGCTCCCGATGTGACGTCCTATAAGAGATCGCTCCTCACCATAACACACCTCTCCCGTCCTCTTCAAGCAGGATGGAATATAGAGACCGGAGATCTTCTCGAAGAGGCAGACGCCACGGGGCGTCGACCGCCAAATGCACGAGGTCTGCGTACCAGGACCGGCGAGGCCAGTCCGGTGCCACAAAAAACACTGTGTTCTGGTTCCGAGTTCAACCTGCGAAGGAACCTGGACAGCCATTGAAACGGTGAAAACGCATACATCAGTCGGTACTGATGCCACGGAGCTACCGACGCGTCTGCCCGAGGATCGCGCGGCCTTGCCACAAAGCCTTTTCACCATGCTGTTTAGATGAGACGCGAACAGGTCTACCTCCGGAAGACCCCACTTCGCGCACCACATCTGGAAGACATCCGGGTGGAAGGACCATTCCCCCTGGTCCGGGGACTGTCGGCTTCAGATAATCCGCCTGCCAGTTCTCCACCCCCGGAATGTGAACCGCCGATATCGCCGGGACGTGTGTCTCGGCCCAAGACAGAATGTCGGCCACTTCCCGAGCCGCTCGGGCTCTCTTGGTGCCCCCTTGGCAATTGACGTAAGCCACCGCCGTGGCATTGTCCGTCTGCACCCGAACCGGACAGCCCTGCAGCCCGTCCGGCCAATGGTGAAGGCAGAGATTCACCGCACGCAATTCCAGAATGTTGATCGGAAGGGAGGAAACCTCCTCCGACCAAGTTCCCTGGGCGGACAGAACGCCCAGAACACCACCCCAGCCCGACAGGCTGGCATCCGAGGTGACCACCGTCCATTAGAGAGGACGAAAAGACTTGTCCCCCGACACCGCCGGGGACTGGAGCCACCACAGAAGGTCCCTTCTGGTGCGATGGCCCAACGAAATCTGGAGATCCAGAGATTGCGGTCGCCCGTCCCACCTGGACAGGATCTCCGCTTGGAGACCCCGCGTGTGAAACTGGGCGAAGGGAATCGTCTCGAAGGCCGAGACCATCAATCCCAGACAACTCAAGCGCATCCGGAGTGACGAGCACGGAATGTCCCTAAGGGACCTGACTTCTTCCTGAAGAGTCCTGAGTTTGTCGTCTAGTAGGAAGATCTTCGCCCGGACCGAGTCCAGAATCATTCCCAGGTAGGGAAGACGAATCGACAAACACAGCGTCGACTTTGGAAAATCATCGTCCAACCAAACTCCTGTAGAGTCAGCATCGTGATGGACAGGTCCTCCTCCAGACCCTGGCTGGTCGCAGACCGAACCAGAATATCTTCCAGATACCCCAGGACAGGGATGCCCTGGGCTCCCAACAAACCAGAAACCGGTGCAAGCACCTTGGCGAAAAACCGTGGAGCTGAAGCGAGACCAAAAGGTAACGCCACGAATTGGTAGTGATCCTCCGCAATGGCGAATCGAAGGTACCTCTGGTGACCCTCGAAAAACGGGATGTGAAGGCACGCATCCTTCAAGTCGATGGAAGCCATGAATTCCCCCGGAACCAGGGCAGCCACCACCGACCGCAGGGATTCCATGCGGAACTAGCGAACCCGCACAAAGCGGGTCAGAGCCTGTAAGTCCAGAATTGGACGTACCCTGCCCTCCTTCCTGGGCACAGTGAACAGATTGGAAGAGAAACCCCTGAAATCTGTCCCGATGAGGCACCGGAACCTCCTGAAGGAAAAAAACCTGCTCTCCGGCCGAGAGAGAAAACTCGATCTTGTAGCCAGAACGAACAATTTCCTGAACCCACCTGTCCCAAACACGGGCCAACCAGGGTTGAAGAAAAACCGAGCAAGCGTCCCCCCACCCCAGAACTGGGTGAGGGCGCCCCTGCAGGCCACATTGCTATTGGCAGCGGGTCCGGACTGGCTGGACTTCTGGTAACCTGACCACGGCTTCTTTTGGGAGCCTTGACCTTTGAACGGCTTGCCCTTATAGTGCACCCGAAAGGCACGAAAGGACCCCCGAGAGGGCCTAAAAGAAGCATGCTTCTTACCATGAGCAACCTTAGCCTTGCGGGATTGGGGCAAGAGCGTGCTCCTACCACCCGTGATCCCCTTTATCAGTGTATCCAAGGATTCTCCAAAAAAAAGGCGAGATCCATCATAGGACAGATTGGCTAAGGTCTTGCGCGAAGATTGGTCCACAGACCAACACCGCAACCAAACCAGGCGGCGAGACAATACCGCCACACTGTGAACACGTGCAGCCAACGGTACTATATCCAAGTCCGCATCACACAAATACATGACACCCTGATGGATTTGATCCACCATATCCAATGTCGCCGGTGAGGCTGAATCAGCCACCAGGACGCGCCTGAGTACCTGCGTCCAATTCGCGACAGCCTGGGCTGTCATAAGCGAAGCAAATAGAGCCTTTAGCATAGAACCCGTAATAGAGTAAGTATGACGGGCAAGAGACTCCAGCCTCCTGTCCGTAGCATCCCGGAACACCGGGGTGTCCTCTGCAGGAATCGCAGTGGACTTATTCAAAACCGCCACCGCGTGATTTACCGGAGGTGGCACACACCACCGCTCATCAGTAGCGGGCGTGAAAGGATACTTGGGCGTATATTGCGCCATTTTTCCTTAACAGCGCGCAGAAAAACATCAGTGCAAGGAAAGACCTGCGAAGTCATGCGTCTTTTCTGCGTCCCATAAGCTGCCAGGGCAGCAGGAGGACATGGTTCATCCTGTAAACGCAGTGTTTGCTTGATAGAAGCAATCAATTCATCCATGAGTGCAAGCTCTTCAGGCGAGCCAGGGGGAGAATTATCCACCCCTTCTACCCCAGCCTCCACCTCGGACCCCCAAGATCCAGGGAGGAACGGGACCCTGATAAGGAGACCCCAGCTATAGCAGCCCCATCACCATCACCCTCTGAATCAGAGGAAATTGAAACTCTGGGCCGTTTTGTGGATCGAGCAGCCACAAGCATTTTCACCTGAGCAGCAATGTTAGCCACAACCGCAGCCAAACCCCCCCCCCCCTGGGGGGGGGGGGAAACAGCAGTCCCTTGGTCACCCACCAAAGTGTTAGGAAATTTCCTGAGAATCCATTGCCCCAATACCATGCCAGAGAATAAAGGGTTAACAGCCCCTTAAACAAGCGCGGCGAGCGCTGCCCACCGCACACACACACTAGCACAAGTTTGACCCCCCACAGGGAGAAAAAACTCAACTCAGGCAAGGAAATAGGGACAGGGAGGTAAAAACCTGTAAAGACCACCGCTGCTGCTGCCTCGATCGGGAAAGGAAGCTATGCAACACAGGGCGCTCTATGAAAGCCTATGGAAGGCTACAAGAAAATGGCCACCCGCAGTGAGACCATGCGGCCGGAATGAGCGCTGCCAAAATGGCGCCGTCTGGCGCTGAAAACGCCGCTCCTCCACCTCAGTGAAGTGGAGAAAACACACCACATGTATTAAAACATGGCGGAACGCCGCAGCGGTCGCTGTAATGTGCCCCAAACATGATATAAACATGCTCCACAGCACACAGCCGTTCACACATTCACAGTCTGACACAGATAGTGCAGCACATCCCCCCCTCCTCGCAGCCCACAGCATGCAGCCAGAGAGATAGGGAACTTAACAGTGTGAACACAGGCAGGGTTACACAGTCCCAGACTGACACCCCCCAGACAGACAGGTCACCACACAGATACACTTACCTCCTAGATGGCGTGGGGAACCCGCACAGGCGAACAAGCCACTGCACATGTGACAGGGAGAGTCGCATCCAGGACGCAGAAAAAATGGGGTTGAGAAACCGCACAGCGTCCAGTGAGGTAGCCACCTCACCATAGCATCCCTGCACCGAACAGGGATGGGTCGTTCATTGCGCCAGGAGCGTTACCTGGCTGAACGCTCGATGGCAGGCTGGGAAGCCACTGACCCACAACCTGCTAACAGGGGGATCAGCCCGAGACCCAGCCCGCACGAATCCTCTTCATCAGAAGAACTAACTAACGCTGACAAAAATAACAGCTAAGTAAAGAGAGAGAAAAAACTCAAACAAAAATCAAAAAAGAATAGAGAAAAGGCTGAGACAAAATGCCCCAGCACAGAGACATCCAGCTACTCCTGACAAGCTAGACATTGAAACTGAAGTATGAAACAGGAAGCAGGAGGGTATAGACTGAGGGGACCACCCCCTGGGGTGGGGATATGTTAAAAGCTTTAATATTGACATATTCTGTTGCCTAGCTACTCCTACGGAGCAAAGTCTAATACCCCATTGTGACGAATATGAAGATGGCGGCGACTGTCGGAGGACGTAAGAGAAAATCTAATTTTTTTTTACATTTTTGGCCAATTTGTTTTCTGCTACCTAGGTTTGGTAAAAAAAAAAATCACAATAAAGCATATTTTAAATGGTTTGCGCAAAAGTTATTGCGTTTACTAAGGGAAAGATGTCATTTTTGGGTTTTTTTTTTTTTTTAACGAGTAATGGCAGCGATCCGCGATTTTTTTTTTGCGGGACTGCGACGGACAGATCGGACCCTTGACTGACATTTTTGACACTTTTGGGGGTACCAGTGACATTACTACAGTAATCAGTGCTATATATGCACTGTTACTGTAAAAATGACACTGGCAGGGAAGGGGTTAATTTTATTGGAGAGGGAGGGGTTAATGTATGCCTGGTGCTTACTAACGTGTGTGGGGGGAGGTGACAGTGTCACAGGGACAGATCGCATGTTCAGCTATGCTGAACCCTGCAATCTGTCACTTCTTGTCACTTAGGAGATCCGCCCGCTCTGTTTACACAAGCGGGCGGATCTCCAGACACGATTCCCCGAAGATCGGGGAAGAGCAGCGGCAATCGCTGCTGCTCCTTCCCTGGCCCGACTCCCGCTGTGACTGAATACAGCACGTGCGCTGCCGAGATAGGGGAGTGTCTGGCGACGTAGGTCTACGTCGCCAGACGTTATCGGGCCACTTTGCCGCAGTAGTGCTCCAGTGAGCAGACACCAAGTGGTTAAAGATCATATGAGATTTTAGTGATCAAGGCCCCCTTGCATAGGGGGGTTTCTAGCTTCACAACGTGCTTCCCAGCGTTTTAGTGAACCTGGGAGGTAACGGTGCAGCATTTAGCCCTGCTGCCTTTAGCCAGCCAAAGTCTATGGCAAGCTCTGGATGGATGGCTCTGAATGCTGTACCGAGTCGTACTTGCGGGTATAGCCCTATGCATTCAGGGATGAAGGTCCAGGGCGCAGAAAACCTGCTTTTTGGGCATACATCCCTGAATGCATAGGGTCATAAAAGGGAGTACCACTTGATACAGCCATAGACTTTGGGGTTGATTTACTAAAACTGGTGTGTACAAAATCTGGTGCAGCTCTGCATAGAAACCAATCCACTTCCAGTTACAAACATGTTATACTTACCTGCTTTGTGCAATGATTTTTCATAGAGCAGCCCCGATCCTCTTCTTCTGGGGTCCCCCGCCGGCGCTCCAGGCTCCTCCTCCTTATCAAGTGCCCCCACAGAAAGCCATTTTCCCTGGGGGCACCTATTCAGACTTACTCCTGAGTCCCGCTGCTGCTTCCATCGTCAAGGACAGCGGGACTCGGCCCTGCCCCCCGCGTCGCAGGATTTGAGATTGCTAAGAAAAGGGGGTGGGGGATTCCGGAGGAACAGACGGTTTTTATCACCTTAACCAGTTTATGACCGCCCGCCACAGATGTACTGCGGCAGGCAGCTGCTCCCAGGCGAATTGCCATACATGTAGGGCGCTTGCTCTCAGGAGGCTAGGGGGCGAGCGTGCGACACGCTCCCGCCCCCACTCGTCAGCAGGGAAGCCGATGCAGCGGGCAAGTGGCCCTGATTGCCGCCTGACACCCGCGATTGTTCCTCGCTGAGAGAATGATCAGCTGTTATAAACACAGCTGACTGTTCTTCTCCCTGGAATGATCACAGAGTGCATGTGATCCTTCTATAAAGCATCACATGTCTCTATGGTCATTTCAGAAGCCACGCCCCCCACAGTTAGAATCACTCCCCTAGGCTCAGTTAACCCCTTGATCGCCCATAATGTTAACCCCTTCCCTGCCAATGTCATTATTACAGTAACAGTACGTATTTTTGGCACTGATTACTATAGTAACGTCACTGGTCCCCCCAAAAGTGTCAAAAATATCAGTCAGGGGTCCAATCTGTCCGCCGCAATGTCGCAGTCTCGAGAAAAAAAAAAAAAACGCAGAGTGCCGCCATTACTAGTAAAAAAAAAAAAAAAAAAAAACGACAAATCTTTTCCGTAGTTAGTAGACGCGGTAACTTTTGCGCTAACCAATCAAAATACGCTTATTGCGATTTTTTTTACCAAAAATATGTAGTGAGTTTCAGAATGTCATAGCAGAATGTGAAAAAACTGAATTTTTGTAGAATCTTACCGTAAAATTCCTTTCTCTGAGTCCTTTGACAGTCGCAGCCCACTCATTCAGTCTTCACCAATGGGTATTGACCTCTTATCCATAGGAGCAAGCTAGGCATAAGACTTCAAAACAAAGTAATTTACAGATACACACCTATGGGGGCTGTCCCACTGGTCCAATACCCCCCTGCTATCAGCATTCCCAACTCAGTTTGGTAGCAAGCAGTTAAGAGTCCAAAAGAACCCCAATAGAGGGGCGGGGGCGGCGACTGTCAGAGGACTCAGAGAAAGGAATTTTACAGTAAGATTTTACAAAAAT
The DNA here is from genome assembly GCF_965119305.1 of Pelophylax lessonae. NCBI lineage: Eukaryota > Metazoa > Chordata > Amphibia > Anura > Ranidae > Pelophylax > Pelophylax lessonae. The sequence goes on along the minus strand of NC_138770.1, from coordinate 665,757,195 downwards.
TCAGTTTTCTCTTACGTCCTCCGACAGTCGCTGCCCACTCATTCAGTCTTCACCAATGGGATGTCCCAAAGCAGTGTAGACATGAGGGGTGGGAAACGGAACCGTCACAAAGGCAACGCAGCACCCAAGTCAGAGAAAGGTAAATCCTCTGGGCAACAAAAAAGGGATCAACTGGAGCAACAACCCAGGAAAGCAAATAAACAAGGGTAAAACAACCCCAACAGCCAGGGACCCGCAAAACCAGGGTCCACTTAAGGCACTGCCGCACAGAGAACTTTGTGGCCAAAGGAGGCATCAGCTGATGCCAGAACATAAAGTTTGTAAAATTTGGAAAAGGTGTGCACCGACGACCAAGTCGCAGCCTTGCACACCTGAACCACGAAGCCTGGATGTTGGAAGGCCCAGGACGCACTCACCGCTCTGGTAGAGTGCGCCTTGACAGGGAAGGGCAGAGCCCGGTCCCTAAGCGAATAGGCCTGTACAATCGTCTGTCTGATCCATTTAGAAATGGTTGCCGCAGACGGAGCCATACCCTTCCGAGGTCCCTCAGGAAGGACAAAAAGAGAATCCGACTTCCGAAAGGATTCAGTGGACGACAGGTAAACCCTGATCACCCGGACAACATCCAAGGAATGTAAAGCAAACTCCCTAGGATTCGCACATAGCGAAGGCAAAACAATGTCCTCATTAAGGTGAAAATCAGTAACCACCTTAGGAAGGAACTGGTTAGGAGTCGGACCACCTTATCCCTATGAACCACCAGGTAAGGGGAGCGGCAAGACAGGGCCGCCAATTCCGACACTCTGCGGGCAGAAGTGATCGCCACCAGAAAGGCAACCTTTTGCGACTGCAGAGGCAAAGAAATTTCCCTGATGTTTTCAAAGGGAGGACGTTGCAAAACGGACGGAACCAAGTTCAAGTCCCAGGGAGGTAAAGGCGCCCTCCGAGGGGGGGCCAAATGACGCACACCTTGAATAAAGGTGCGAATCAAAGAGTTAGACGCCAAGGGGCGCTGAAAAAGGACAGCCAGTGCAGATATTTGGCCCTTAATCGTGGTCAACGCAAGGTGCTGGTCCACACCAGTTTGAAGGAAAGCCAACACCGTCGCCACCGAGGAGTGAGGAGGTACGCCCCTGGATTCACACCAAACAAAATAAGCCTTCCAGGTACGGTAATAGATCTTACCAGACGAGGCCTTCCTAGCCGTGAGTAGGGTAGGAATGACCTTCGATGAGAGACCCGTCTCTCAGAACCAGCGACTAAAGCAGGATGGAAGATCGGTTCCTTAGACAGTAGATCGTCTCGTAACGGTAGCCGCCATGGAGGCTCGACGGCCAGTTGAATGATGTCCGCGTACCAAGACGGGCACGGCCAGTCCGGGGCCACCAGAATCACCAACTTCGGTTCCGAGACCAACCTGCGAAGGAAGCAGGACAACAACTGAATCGGGGGAAAGGCATATATCAGACGATACTGATGCCAAGGCACCACCAGCGCATCCGAGGCATCTGCCAGAGGATCGCACATTCTTGCCACGAACCTTCCCACCTTGTTGTTTAGCCGGGACGCGAACAGATCCACATCCGGGGATCCCCATCTCGCACACAGCATTCGAAACGCCTCCGGATGCAGGGACCATTCCCCCTGGTCCAGGGTCTGGCGGCTCAGATAAATCGGCCTGCCAATTCTCCACACCCGGAATGTGAACTGCCGAAATCGCCGGGACATGTGTCTCGGCCCAAGACAGAATTCTGGTCACTTCCTGGGTCGCCCGGGCACTCCTGGTGCTCCCTTGGTGGTTGATGTAAGCCACCGCAGTGGCATTGTCCATCTGCACCCGTACAGGGCGGCTCCGAAGACGATCCGACCAATGGAGCAGGCACAGCCTGATCGCTCTCAATTTCAAGATGTTTATTGGCAGGGAGGATTCCTCCACTGACCAAGTGCCCTGGGCAGACAGGGGCCCAGAACGCCACCCCAGCCCAACAGGCTGGCATCCGTGGTAATCACCGTCCACAGCAATGGCCGGAAGGATTTCCCCTCCGCTACGGCCGGAGACTGGAGCCACCACAGAAGATCCACTCTGGTTTGGCGCCTCAAAAGATACCCTCAAGTCCCAGGACTGAGGAAGTCTGTCCCATCTGGCCAGTATCTCCGCCTGGAGAGACCGCGTGTGAAATTGTGCAAACGGTATCGCCTCGAAGGCTGACACCATCAACCCCAGGGACCGCATACAGGTCCTGAGCGACTGGGACTCGTTGTCCCTGAGGGACCGGACCTCGTCCTGCAGGGTCCGGAGCTTGTCCTCCGGCAGAAACACCTTCGCTTGGGCGGAGTCCAGGACCATCCCCAAATAGGGGAGACGAACCGAAGGAGACAAAGTCGACTTCTGAACGTTCATGGTCCACCCGAACTCCTGGAGCATCTGAACCGTAGTGGACAGATCGCGCAGCAGGCTCTGACTGGCACTCGACCTTAACAGGAGATCATCCAGATATCCCAAGATCGCAATGCCCTGTGCCCGTAACAGGGCCAAAACAGGAGCCAGCACTTTGGTAAACACCCTCGGAGCCGAAGTGAGAACGAAAGGTAACGCCACAAACTGATAAGTGTGCCTCCGCGATTGCGAATCGGAGGTTCCTCTGATGACCCTCGAATATGGGGATGTGTAAATACGCATCCTTGAGGTCGATAGAAGCCAGGAAATCTCCTGGGCTCAAGGAGGCTACCACCGAGTGGAGCGATTCCATGCAGAATTTGTGAACGCGCACGAATCGGTTTAGAGCTTTCAAGTCCAGAATTGGACGCACCTTGCCCTCCTTTCTGGGCACAGTTAACAGATTCAAGTAAAACCCCTGAAATCTGTCCCGATGTGGCACCGGGATGATAACCCCCTGGGTGAGAAGATCCTGAAGTGCCCGATGAAGATCTTGCAAACGATCTGCGGTCAAATGAAGATTTGAGGCAAAGAACCTGTCCGCTGGCCGCGAAAGGAATTCGATCTTATAACCAGATCGAATGATTTCCTGAACCCACCTGTCCGGCATCCGGAGCAGCCAAGGTTCGAGAAAACCGCGCAGACGTCCCTCCACCCCTGGAACGGGTGAGGGCGTCCCTTCAGGTCGAGGCAGACTGGGCCGCCGCTCCAGCCTGGGCGGCCTTTGACTTGCCCGCCCAAGGCTTACTCTTGCCACCATGGCCTTTTAAGGGTTTCCCCTTGTCCTGTGCTTTGAAAGCACGAAAGGACCCCTGGTTCGGTTTAAAGGAAGGGCCGCTTACCGCGGAAGAACTTACCCTTAGGATTCTGGGGCAGCTGAGTGCTCTTGCCCCCAGTGACTCCTTTAACCAACCAATTCGTCCAGGGATTCCCCAAAAAGACGAATCCCCGCATAAGGGATGTCAGACACCGTCTTCCTGGAAGTCTGGTCAGCCGACCAGCTCTTTAGCCAAACCAGGCGACGGTTAAGCACCGCTACACCAGACAGGCGCTCGGCTAAAGGGGCCTCATCTAAGGCCGCGTCACACAGGTACATAACCGCCTGACTAATCTGGTCCACCATCTCCAAAGTAGTAGCGGGGGCAGAGTCAGCCACAAGGGTGCGCCCAAGCACCTTGGTCCAGTCTGCCACAGCCTGAGACACCATGACGGATGCGAAAATAGGTTTCAGCAAGGAACCCGCCACCATATAGGCACGGCGGGCAAGGGATTCCAACCTCCTATCCGTAGGGGCCCTGAACACCGGAGAATCCTCAGTGGGTACCAGAGTGGCCCTGTTTAATCTGGACACCGTGTGATCCACCTTAGTGGCCACAGACCAGCGCGAATCTGTAGGAGACGCAAAGGAGTTGAAAACGTTTAGGCACCACAAAATTGCGCATCAAATTGCACCATTGTTCATTCCCCGTCTCGTGAAACTCAGTGGGGCAAGGGAACACCTGCGCCGCTTTTTGGGATCTGCGGGTCCCAAAAGAGGACCGCTTACCCGGAGGGTTGGGCTCATCCTCCAAATGTAGTGTATCTTTCACAGCAGTAATCAGCGCAGACATAGCAGCAGGTTCCTCTTGCCGTCCCAGGGGGGGGAATCACCCCCCTCCTCGTCCTCCGCCTCCCCTTCAGACTGGGAGGAATGAGACCCCTCCAGTGGTACACCATCTTCGGCAACCATGTCAGACTCAGAATCAGAAGAGTGAGAAAACCTAGGCCTTTTCCTAGAATCCCGTTCAGCCATCAAAAGATCCACCTTGGAGGCTAAAGTTGCAAGTGCAGCAGTAAGTGTAGATGATTCAGAGGAGCCTGAATCATCCACCAAAACTGGGGGAAATTTGCTGTCCTGGGACTCCATAAAAGAACTTTTTTGGCGCTGGCCCTTTAAATCGCACGGCGATCCCACCGCAATACACCGCTATTAAGGACTACACTGATAGACCCCTCAGGCAGGAATAAAGCTGATAGCCAGATATATTCCCCACAAAAACACAGACATGAGGGGATACCACAGACCTAGCAGACTGCCATCCCCCGACAGAGGCCCCACACAGAACGTACTTACCGTACCAGATGGCGTGGGGGCCTCTCCTCGACGGGAAGCCTCCCACCCCAGGTGATGGGGTGCCGTCAGCCAAAAAACGCAGGACTCTAGCAACGCACAGAACCGCGGTTGAGACGTCCAAGCGAGGTGGCCACCTCGCGGGCTTTCGTCCCTGAGGACAGGGACAGGTCGTTTGCGAGGCAAGGGCGTACGCATAGCCTGCTAAACGCTCGAAGGTGGGCTGCGATTCCATAAGGCCCCCTGTCCTGGAGCACCAGGACGGCCAGTCCGACTCCCAGCTCCGCAAACGCCGTAGTCTTCCGAAGATCCAACTAACTAGGCACAGGAACAAAATAAAAAGCTAGCAGTGCAAGAAAAAAAAAAAAAATGGATTTTTGACTTACCGTAAAATCCTTTTCTCTTAAGCTCATTGACAGACGCAGAATCCATATCTTGATATCCATAGGGTTATACTGCCCCCTACAGGAGTAGGACACTAGGCAGGAAAAAAGTTCTGGCCACACCTATGGGCAGTCCCAGGGGGTATATCCTCTCTCTCCCCGCTATAGGATGTCAGTTATGTAACAAAGCAGTGTCAAAGACTTATACCAACCCAACTCAAAAATAGAGGGGCGGGTACTGGGACAACAGAAAAAAATCCAATCCAGAATGCCAAAACAGAGCCAACCAGAAAAACAGAGGACTCAATTGAACTAAGCAGATGAGACCCACCTGAAAAAACAAAACCCCCGAGGTAGACCAAAGGTCCCCTCAAACAGCGGCCTGCAAAACCTTGCGGCAGAAAGAGGCATCCGCCGATGCCAGCACAACAACCTTATAAAATTTTGTAAAGGTATGAACCGACGACCAGGTAGCCGCCTTGCAAACCTGAAGCACCGACGCCTGATGGCGGAAGGCCCAGGAAGCACTAAGAACTCGAGTAGAGTGCACCTTAACAGGGAACGGAGGAACCCGACCCTTAATAGAATAAGCCTGCACCACCGTCTGTCTGATCCATCTGGAGATAGTCGCGGCAGACGCAGGCAACCCCTTTCTAGGGCCATCCGTGATCACAAAAAGTGAATCAGCCTTACGAAAAGTCAGTAGTAGCCAAATACACCCTGATCGCCCGAACCACATCCAAGGAGTGTAACGCAAACTCGAGGATGACTGGGCTTAGGACACAGGGAAGGTAACACAATATCCTCATTCAAGTGAAAGTCGGAAACCACCTTAGGAAGGAAGGATGGATTCGGACGAAGAACCACCTTATCCCTATGAACCACCAGATATGGTGAACGACAGGATAACGCGGCCAGTTCCGACACCCTGCGTGCAGAAGTGATAGCCACCAAAAAGACCACCTTCTGGGATAAGGTAAGCAAGGGAATCTCCCTAATATTTTCAAAGGGAGGTTTCTGGAGAACCGACAACACTAAATTAAGATCCCAGGGCAGCAAGGGAGGAGGAGGAGCCAGGTGCCGCACCCCCTGGATGAAATTCCGCACCAGAGAATGAGTAGCCAGTGGCCTCTGGAAGAAGATCGCCAATGCTGAAACCTGACCCTTGATAGTGCTCAAGGCCAGCTTCTGCTCAACCCCCCGTTGCAGGAAGGCCAATATCCGAGCCACCGAGTAAGAACGTGGAGGAACCCCGAGGGACTCACACCATGCGATACAAGACTTCCATGTGCGATGATAGATCTTTCTGGAAGTCGCTTTCTTCGCTTTAATCAGAGTAGGAATAACTGAAGCAGACAAACCCCTGTCCTTCAGCACCTGGCTCTCAAAAGCCAAGCCGTCAAAGCCAGCGACCGTAAAGCAGGATGGAAGTTCGGTCCCTGAGACAGCAGATCCTCCCTGAGAGGAAGTCGCCAATGAGCGTCCGCGACCAGCCTGACCAAGTCGGCGTACCAGGCCCGACGAGGCCAGTCCGGAGCCACAAGGATGACTGGAATTCCCTCCAACTCTATCCTGCGAAGAAGTTTCGGCAGCAACTTGAGAGGAGGAAAGGCATACAGCAGCTGATACTGCCCCCACGGAGCAACTAGTGCGTCTGTGGCGTCCGCAAGAGGATCGCGGGAGCAGGCTACAAACCTCTGCACCTTCCTGTTGAGCCGAGATGCCAAAAGATCCACATCCGGGGTGCCCCAACGAAGGCACAACTGGTGAAACACCTCTGGATGAAGAGACCATTCCCCTTGATCCAAGGTCTGACGGCTGAGAAAGTCCGCCTGCCAATTTTCCACGCCTGGAATGTGAACTGCGGAGAGAGCCGTAACAAACCGTTCCGCCCAACGAAGAATGCCGGCCACTTCCACGGCCGCCAGAACACTCTTGGTGCCCCCCTGGTGATTGACATAAGCCGCGGCCGTGGTATTGTCTGACTGAATCCGAACCGGGCAGCCCCGAAGATGCTTGTTTCAGGGAACCAGGCAAAGCCTGATCGCTCTCAGTTCCAATACATTTATCGGCAACCTGTATTCTTCCAGGGACCAGAGCCCCTGAGCAGACAGCCTGCCGAGAACCCCTCCGAACCCGGATAAACTGGCATCCGTGGTGACAATCGTCCAATAGATCGGAAGAAATGACTTCCCCTGACTGAGCATCGGAGACCGAAGCCACCAAACCAGAGACTCCCTGGTCCGCCCGCTCAGCCGGATCCGGTTGTCTAGGGAATCGGGATTCCGGTTCCATTTGAGAAGAATCTCCTTTTGGAGAATCCGCGTATGAGACTGAGCAAAAGGTACTGCCTCGAAAGATGCCACCATCAGTCCCAGAACCCTCATGCAAGTCCGAAGGGACGGCCATTTGACTGAATCTTCTGGAGTTTCTCCTAAGGGAGAAACACTTTGGCCAAGGACGCATCCAAAGTCAGGCCCAGATAGTCCAGCCTCCTGGCGGGAACCAGGGATGACTTCTGCAGGTTCACCAGCCACCCAAACTCTTCCAAAGAGATCATGGTGACTTCAAAGTTTGACAACAGAGCCTGCGGAGACTCCGCGCAGAGGAAGAGGTCGTCCAGGTAGCCCAGAACCGATATGCCCCGCTGCCGCAACAGCACCAGAACGGGCCAAAACCTTTGTGAAGACCCGGGGAGCAGAGGCGAGACCAAAGGGTAATGCCACAAACTGATAATGGTTCTCTCCCACAGCAAAGCGCAGAAAACGCTGGTGTCCTGCGTAAATGGGAATGTGAAGATAGGCATCCTTGATGTCTATGGACACTAGAAAATCCCCCTGATGCAGGGAGGCCACCACTGTGCGAATGGACTCCATCTTGAATTTTTGCACCCAGACAAAACAATTGAGCGCCTTCAAGTCCAGAATTGGACGCACCTTGCCCTCTTTCCTGGGCACTGTGAACAGGTTTGAGTAAAAACCCCGAAAACGTTCTCCACAGGGAACAAGAACCACCACTCCTTGTTGCATCAAGTCCTTCACTGCCCCCAACAGAGCCTTAGGCGATCCGGGGACAGTCGTATATTGGAAGGGAAGAACCGCACTGGTGGAAGCGATCAAAATTCGATCTTGTATCCTGACCGTATGACCTCGTGAACCCATTTGTCTTGAATTCTGGAGAGCCACGGGTCCGGGAACCGGCGAAGACGCCCCCCCCCCCACCCCTGATATGGGTGGGGGCGCACCTTCAGGCTGAAGTGGTCTTATCCTCAGGTCTGGTAGGACCGGATTTTTGCTTACCAAACCAGGGTCTCTTGAAACCCCCCGGGGGGGAGGGGGGGGGCTTTGGAGGGCTTCGCCTTGTCACCCGCCCCAGAGGAGCAAAAAAACTTCTTGTGAGCTGAAAAGGAAGGTCCCCGTCTGCGTTGAGGTTCCTTACCCTTAGTAGCCTGTGATAAAAAGGTGCTCTTGCCCCCAGTGAGACCCTTGATAATCTCATCCAAGGTAGCAACAAACAGGCGATCCCCCTGAAAAGGGAGATCAGTCAAGGCTTTTTTGGAAGCCTGATCCGCCGACCAGCACTTTAACCATAGCATGCGCCGGAGGACCACCGCCGAGATCGATATGCGCCCCAGCAATGGAGCAGCGTCGAGTCACAAACAAACTGTAGCCCCTGCAGCAACTCCGCCATGGCAGGGGGGAGACTTCTCCCCTCCAGGTCTCGGCATAACAACTTAGCCCATTCTGTCAACGTTTGCGAAACCAGAGCAATGGTAAACACTGGCCTCAAGGCCGACCCTGCCAGGGAGAATATGGAGCGGGACACAGATTCCGCCCTACGATCAACCGGATCCCGAAAGGACGGGGAATCCTCCAACGGGATGACAGTAGCCTTATTTAGTCTGGAAACCGGCGAATCCACCGAAGGTGGCACCGTCCATTTCTTAAGGAGGGACTCTTCAAACGGGTAGTGCCTAGCAATCCGTTTGGGCATCCCAGGAGGTCGTTTTGGACAGACCCACTCCTTTTTAATGAGATCCTCAAAGCATTTGGGAAAGGGGAACACCTTCACCACCCTGGAGGGCTTGCGAGTGCCAAAGGCAATTTCCGTATCAGCTGCATCCGCAGGTGCAACCTCCAGTTTTAAGGTCTCCTGGACAGACACAATCAGTGCGTCCACCAGCGCCTTGTCTTGCGCTATGGCGGAGGCAGAAAGGTCATCCTCACTATCAGAGGAGACGGGGCACGACACAGCAGCCCCAGAGGAGGGACCCGCAGCAGCGACTGGCTCAGAATCAGAATCTGAGGCATCAGACGAGACAGGGGTAGGCGGGGGTCACTTTTTAGCCCCCCCCTCCCTGACAGGCCACCTCCACCCGGGACAGAAGACTCCAGGACCGCCAAAAGCGCATCGATGGTGAGCGGAGAATCGGAGGGCCACCTCAAGAGGATCAGGTGGGGACACATGTGCAGCAGGGTCCATGGCAACACCAGGGGAACCCGTCAGCAAAATATGACAAAATTGAAAAATAAAAGAAAAACTTTTTTTTTGTTAAGAATCCCCCAGCGCTACAGCGCCCCTTAGTGGTCAGACAGCGTGCTTCGAGACCCCCGCAGAGAGAGAAAAGAGACCCCCAAAAGGCTCACCACACAATGCACCAGAGTTCAAACAGGACTGCTCTCAGCGCTGTCTACATGACAGGAAGTCTTGTGGAGCGATCTTCCTGGGTCTAGGGAGGGGCTCTGCCCCCCTCACACGCCCTCAGTAACACCCACAGCTGCTCAGCTCTCAAGCAAGACGAGCTGGGTGTACCAAGATGGCCGCCGCCATGCAGAGCACATGTAGGCTACAAGAAAATGGCGGCCCAGCAGCTTCAAAAGGGGACCCCGCGTGCCTACCCCCGGATCGATCGGCAGATGGGCCTGAAAAGCACAGGTAGTAACCCCCCGCGCACGATCGTTTAGGTCAACACCGGCGGCGCACCCCACCGCCCCTATCTGCGGCCTGTAACCTAGATTCAGCCCTCTGGAGTCACCTCCCACAACCCACTAGTGAGGGGGCAGATAAGTGGGGGTGCGTAACAGGACAGAGGGGAACCCGGTATCATGAGGGTCCGACCATCCCAGGGAGGGGCCCGCGTCCACCCCAAAACCCGTCAGGGGGAGAGGGGGAACATTTTACTCACCATACCGGAACAGGCGGGCGCCAACTCCTGACAGAACCCCTCTCCACCGAGGTGGGGGGGCTGTCGGCCAACAAGGACGCATCGACGAGATGTTTAACTCGCGGGGCCAGTCCCCGTCCAGCGGGACTATGTCGCGGCCGACCCTGCGCGGAGCTAGGGCCTGCACGCGCTCGTAGGCCGGCTGGGGTGACCACTGGATCTCAACATCCAGCCCGTCGCCCAGATCCGGCATACTTGCTTGAAGATCTCACAGGAAAAACTGGAGAAAAAAGCTAACTAAAAAAAAACTTGCCAGGACCAAAGATCCCAGCAAGGAACTTAGGTCCTTACTCCTGACTAGGCAGAAAAAACTGACATCCTATAGCAGGGAGAGAGAGGATATACCCCCTGGGACTGCCTATAGGTGTGGCCAAAACTTTTTTCCTGCCTAGTGTCCTACTCCTGTAGGGGGCAGTATAACCCTATGGATATCAAGATATGGATTCTGCGTCTGTCAATGAGCGACAGAGAAAAACACTTAGCATGAAATAAAAGTAATAAAAAAGAAGGCTGAGACTGTAGCCTCAGCACAGGGAGAGCCTATCTTACTCCTAACTAGGCAGAAGACAAACTGAGTTGGGAATGCCGATAGCAGGGGGGTATTGGACCAGTGGGACAGCCCCCATAGGTGTGTCTATGTAAATTACTTTGTTTTTAACAAGTCTTATGCCTAGCTTACTCCTATGGATAAGAGGTCAATACCCATTGGTGAAGACAGAATGAGTGGGCGGCGACTGTCAGAGGACGTAAGAGAAATATTGTTTTTTTCAAAATTGTCACTTTTTTTGTTTATAGCGCAAAAAAAATAAATAAATAAAAAAAAAATAAAAAAAAACCCAGGTGATCAAATACTACCAAAAGAAAAAAGGGGGAAAAAAAAAGGACAGCAATTTTATTTGGATACAGCATTGCACAACTGCGCAATTGTCCGTTAAAGTAACGCAGTGCCGAATCGCAAAATATGGCCTGGTCAGGAAGGGGGCAAATCCTTCCGGTCTTAAAGTGGTTAATGCATAGAATGCATTGGGGTGAAAAAACTTAAGGCATTATACCACTTTAAAAACAGTAACTCCCTGGGATTGCCCCATAACTGCAACATACTAGTCAACAATATTTTCAGAAATAAATCAGGTTGCAGCGTTCCCTGCCCTCATCACCAGAGCTGGCCTTATTAGGGATTCATGTTGATGCCCAACGTTCTCAGCATTCCAAGCTGCTGATCTCCCATCTTCTGTACTATGCCAAAAAGGAGATTCTCATAAAATGGGCTTCACCAACTCCTCTGGTTCTTTCCTCCTTGGAGGCAATGATAGATGCAGCCCTACCCATTTATAAGATTACTTCTATTAATAGGAGGCTGTTCATTAAATATGACAAGGTTTGGTCACTATGGACTTCCACTTGAATGCTGACTGCTGGATCTGTATACTTGTATGCTGGGGCATGTTGCTCAGGTCATTGAGATGGATGAACTGGCCCTTAGTAACACTCTTTACTTCCTCCTTTCTTCTGCGCGCCCCCCCCCCCCTTCTTGCTTTCTCCTTTCTTCTGCGCGCCCCCCCTTCTTGCCTTCATTTCAGGATATATAGGGTTGATCGTTACATCCCTTTTCTGTATACTCTGGCTAGAAGTATTGATTCCCTTAATTTATCTTTTCTTTGTCTTATCTGCGGTAAGAAATACCAGGCATTGTACCTTGTCATATAGATTTGATATTGTCATGTTTTTTTTTTTTCTTTTTTAATATCAATAAAGCACTCCTGTTTTGTTAAACAGTATCTCCACTTTTGTTGAGGGAAAAAAAAAAAAAAAAAAGAAACAAACAAAAAAAAACACCCCTCTGGGTGATTTATGCACACTGCAAGGGTTTTAACAAACTTTGTTTTCCTGAAGAAATAGCAGTTAGTTTGTCTGTGTCCATGTGTAGAGTGGGTCTGTATGGGAGTGGTTTCATAATTATAAATCAGCTGCTGCATCTGCATGGCTCTAATGAGGAAAGTGGCAGGGTCTGCACCCCTTTAGATGTAATTTCCCTTTGAGGGTATCTCTCTAAAAATTACATTTTTGTTACAGGTGATGCCAAAAAATCTGACTTGTATCTTAGTGCAAACTTTTGGGGAAATCAGTCAGCCAATCACACAAGCTGGAAATTACCTATCTGGGTTGGGGGGGGGGGGGGGGGGATCTGCGTACAGAATGACTCCGGGTTGCATTTTACAGAAAATTACAGCTCTGCAGATTGAAAAGGGAAGGTCATTTTGAATAACATTCAATTACAATATGACTTGTGTCACAATTGTATATTCTATATATTTTTTTTATTTGCTTCCCCCACATGAAAGTGGAGTTACAATTTCATTGAACAAGCTGATGTTATAAGTTGATTGGCTACCATGCATAGCTGCACCAGATTTTGCACTTTAGTAAATCAATCCCTTTGACAGGCAGTGGGGCTGGATGCTGCGCCTGTACAGTACCTCTAGGGAGTCACGCTGTGCAACTAGAAGCTCCCATACGCAAGCAGCCTTACCCTGTAACATCATACCTCCTGTACAGAAAGGCCAGTTTTACGTGTTCAGCAGTTGCTATTAAAGTGGTAGTAAACACAGTTTTTAAAGTTGTTTTGTACCTACAGATAAGCCTACAATAAGGCTTACCTGTAGGTACAGTGAATATCTCCTAAACCTGCACCATTATAGGAAATATTTACACTGCATACAGCCAGCGACGTCGCTCTGAAATATTTACCCTGCATGCAGCCAGTGACGTCGCTCTGAAATATTTACACTGCATGCAACCAGTGACGTCGCTCTGAAGGTCTGCCGTACCGTGCAGGACCTTCAGAGCTCTGTGCCGTAGCCGAGGGCTCCCGCGCACATGCGTGGCCGTGACATCATCACGGCCCGGCAACTCATGTAGCTGGAGGCCAGGAACCCAGAAGGAAGACCAGGGGAAGGTGGAAGCCCTGTCAGCGCACCGCTGGATGGCTTAATTTAAAAAGGTAAGTCTCTCATAATATGCTAGTATGCGATGTACACTAGCACATTATGACATTGTCCTCCAGGGGGTTACACAGAGGTGGTAATGGATTCCCCTGGGTTACCAATAGCAACAGTCTGATAAACGTATAACTTTTAAGTCCTTGGCTCAGTCAATGAACAGTCCAAGGTATTTGTTTTTGTTTTGTGTGCTTTATTTAGAACTGGGATAGGAGAAGGGATGAGTGGGATACTCCAACTTGAACTATGCACAATTTCTGAGGACACTAACTGTAATGAGTGCGGCAAGGCCGCTGCTTCACCTTGCCACTGAAGTGAAGATAAAGAAAATTAACTCTGTTTTAGGTTACCCTTCAGGGTATAACTTGGTACCCCCCTTTCTCACTTGCTGTGTGCACTGACTCCACTTCCTGGGCAGACCCCTGGCAAGCTCCCTGGGTACTCACAGACACTGTTTTTCCTCAGGTTGCTCTGCCACTTGCTCCACAGTCAGTAGCCTCTGGAACTCCTGGCTCAGCACCACACGTTTGGCCCACTAGGCCTACTGCCTGTGACCACCTTCCACACTGACAGGAGGAGAAACAGCAGTCACCCTCCTACTGGGACCTGGCTTCCCGCCCAAAGACATCCTGTCACATCTGCCCCCGGCTTTTATGGCCTATCCCAGGATGCACCACTTCTGTGCCAACCCACAGCCACAAAAGCCTGTGTATCATTGGCTGGGTTTCCTCCACTGTCCAACGGGTTCCCCTATTGGATACAGTGGGGATACTCCCTCAGACCAAGTGAATCACACATGGACACATGCAACAGGCATAACTAACAGATCAGGTTCCCCTGATAAGCAGATGGAGCAAACAATGCTTTTACCTAGCACCTATCTAGGAGGGTGCTACATCAACATTTAAAAAACACAACAACACACAAGACTTTATTTTCACTTTAGGCTCCATTCACACCTGAGCCTATCGTTTTTCAGGTGTTATTTTTTTAGGTGTTTGGAGGCAGGCATTGACATCTGACCAAAAATGCTTGCAATCTGCCAAAAAAGAAGCTCATGGACTTTTTTTTAGCTTCAGGCGAAAAAACGCTCATATGTGAACAGGGGCCATAGAAATCAATTGGGATTTTGCTTGTTGGGCGGTTTAGATGAAGGTTTGAATTCAGAGATGAGCGTTTTTCAGCTCGTAAAACGCTCAGGTGTGAACAGGGACTTAAGCTGCGGTTTATGACTGCTTTAAAGAGGTTGTAAACCCGTGCATTTTTTTTTTTTTTTTTTTCACCCTGCAAGAGAAAGCCATAATGAGATAGTATGCATCGCATACTAGTTCATTATGCAATACTTACCTTAGAACGAGCCCCCGCCGTGCCGCTCACTCACCTCTATGACGGGCGACATGTACAGTCCCCCGTCTTCCGGGATCGCGGCATCCGGCTATCTGATTGGCCGGAGCCGCGGTGACGTCACTCCCGCGCATGGGAGCCGCCGGTCACGGCACGGGACTCTGAAGGAACGGCACGATCGGCCGTTCCTTCAGAGCGCATGCGCCAGTGACGTCACTGGCTGCATGTAAGGTAAATATCTCCTAAACGGTGCATGTTTAGGAGATATTTACAGTACCTATAGGTAAGCCTTATCATAGGCTTACCTATAGGTACAAGTTGTACAGGAGGGTTTACTTCCTCTTTAAAGTATAACTAAAGGCAAAAGTTTTTCTCATTTGTGGATAGCGTGGAGAGGGATTAGAACCCGTCAGTTTTTATTGCTGTCTGTGCCCCTGTTTGGGAGATTCACCCTCTCCATTTGACCTGCTTATCATTGAAAGTGAAACTAAAAGAAAATCCCAAATTTTGGGTGGCCCCCAGAAAATAGAGGGGAAATCTTCCAATGGCAACACAATTTCTGGTGACCTAGGGGTTCCCAAGGAATTCCCTTAATTTTCAGGGATTTCCTCACTTCCTGTTTGGCTATGGGACAGGAAGTGAAAGAAAATCTCCCCATTGGGACACTGATCGCAAAAAAAAAAAAAAAAAAATCTGACAGGGGTTATATTCCTCCCTTGTTCTTATTAAAAAAATGTTTAAAAAGTGTCGCCTATAGTTCTTTAAAAAGCCTAAACTTTGATTTTCCGCTTTCCGAGGATTCAAAAAACACTGTATAAACATCTCACCTCGTCCAGAAGAGGGTCTGAATAGGCACAAGATCTTTTTATTCATTGCCAAAGCCCGGCCCAGCTCATAGCCAACACCCAGGGACGGCTGGGTCACTTCTGCCACTACCACATCGGACTGTTGGAGCCACTCGACATCTCTGTCATGGATGAATTTGTCTCCTTTCTCGAAAGCGTCTTCCCCTACAACAGACAACGCAGAAGATTAGGGTGCAGTTTCCCAAATCCTGATACCAATCCATTAGGGCTGAAACAACTAATCGATTATGAAAATAGTAAACGATTTTCATAATCGATTAGTTGGTCAGCTGATTAAGTTGTCCTGCATACAGAATGCATTATTTGTAGGGATGCACCGATCCGACTTTTTTGGTCCCGATCCTTTGTGAAATTGCCGATCCGGATTCCGATCCGGAAGTACTGTTTTGTGAGCTTATAACAAAATAATACTTCCGGATCGGGATCAGCAGATACCTAGGAAATGTCCACATCACACAGCCAGTGATGTGGATACCGAAAGAAAGACGACCCCCCCTATAAACAGAAGAAGAATGCCTGCAACTGTAGAATTAGATGAGTAAAAGCTTTTTTTCTCCTATTGAATTGATTGCGGGAGGGTCAGAAGCCTGGAGAGTAGCGACGCCCCGGATCGGCCTGTGGGTCTGCTAAATTTTACCGATCCCCGATCCAGCTATTTTGCCAGTATCGGGGCCGATATCCGATCCGAATAACGGATCGGTGCATCCCTAATTATTTGTTTACATATCAGAAAATACAGTGCAGCACACATACAGCTCAGTACACCATCCATACATGTATGTAGATGGAAGAGAACTTGTGAATGTGTGAGGAGCAATGCCTCATGGCAAATGTAGTCCTGGGCAAGAGAAGGAACCAAGTGATTCTAAAGGCAGAGTTTTTATTTTATTTTTACCTTGCTATAGGGACACGCTATACCAGCCGTTCTCAACCTTTTCAACACAGAGGAACCCTTGAACTAAAATTCTGGCCTCAGAAGACCCCTGCTAAAAAAAAAAATGACTATATCAACAACTCATGATACGTTAGTGCAGGGCTCGACCAACCCCGGCGCCAGGTCGCATTGGCGACTAGAATTAGCGACCTGGGGTGCACTGCATGAGGTGTCCTGTCCCTTTTGCGCCCACCCCCTCCCCGAGTGCGCCATCCGATAATTTGAGGCCGCTGCTTTACGGCCTTCTTCAGTGAGAGACGCTTCCAACAGGGAACTGGCGCCCTCTTGGGGTGGCCGGGAGTTTGATAAGCAGTCACTAATAGCTATGTTTCCCCTGCCTGTTCTCAATGCCTGCCAATCTCCTTCCCAAGAGGAGATGAGACGCAAGTTTTTGCAGGCTTCATCTCCCTGTCCACTTACCAGTGGTGCACCGAAATTTCCGGTCGAAATGGGCTTCTTCCATTTCGGCCAAAAATGGGTTAAAGATGCCGATATTAATGATGCCCGCTGCGGGCGCAGCGCAGGTTTCAAAAGACCCGCCTGTGGCCGGCGGGCCGCCTCCCGGTGAGGTCACTACTACTACGATGTGCACGAATGAACTAACACATCGGGCGAGCGAGCGGCCGCTAATAGCTGTAACTATTAACTGTAAGTGAGCGCTTCACTTGCCCATCAGGCGGGTATCTCCTCTGACAGGGAAGTGAAGGGCTCACTTAATTATAGCTATTAGCGGCCGCTCGCCCGCCTGCCCGGTGTGTTAGTTCATTCATGCACATCGTAGTAGTAGTGACTAGGGATGTAACGATATTACCGCTATCGCGGTATCGCAGTGTTTTACATGGCCCGATACCGTCGTGGT
Organism: Pelophylax lessonae; assembly: GCF_965119305.1. Lineage (NCBI taxonomy): Eukaryota > Metazoa > Chordata > Amphibia > Anura > Ranidae > Pelophylax > Pelophylax lessonae. The sequence continues at coordinate 665,740,039 of NC_138770.1, read as the reverse complement.
GGGTGCACGGTCTGGCCGCCGTCTATGTGTCTCGTCGGCGGCTCCTGTCTGTCACTCACTCACCTCTATGCTATGCTGTAGTGCTGCTTGCTTACTGGCCGAGCCGAGGGGAGCGGTTGCCAGTTTGTTAGAGCAGTGTGGGTGGGCGTGCTTGTGGGGCGGAGGCGGGCGGAGCCAGCGCATGATAGCGGAGGACTCGGCGGAGCAGAGCCAGCTTCCCAGGCAGGCACCACGGCAAGACACTGACACCGGACCACCGGTGAGTAATAAATGACTGTGTATAAGAAAGAAATTTAAAAAAAACACTGACGCCACTCATCATGACATGTACTTTACTACTGGATTGGTCGGTTTTTTTTACACAGAAAGAGAGGATAGTTCTCAGAGTAAGCACATTGAGAACAGTGCTAAGAAGAGAAGAGGTATCATAGGTGCCGTGCTAGTGGGGAGTGGACAAGAGCATGAGGCCCAAAATGTGGTGTCTTCTAATCTTAGAGAGAAGGAGTGACTGTAATGTATATATTTCAAAGTGATTTTTTATGTGTCTTACTGGCTTTGCTTTCACATATTTGCAAACTTATTTCATTCCACAATATCGCAATAAATATCGTACCGTGAGGTCAATATCGAAATTGTATCGTACCGTGAGATTTTGATATCGTTACATCCCTAGTAGTGACATCATCGGGAGGAGGGCCGCCAGCCAGAGGCGGGACTTTTGAAAGGAAGGACACAGGAGGAGCTGAGAGTAAGGAGATTGCATCATTGGGATGGGGAGGGACGCTGAGGCAGGGGGCGAGGGATGCTGAGGCGGGGGGGGGGGGGGGGGGGAGGAGACACACTGAGGCGAGGTTACCAATGGTATTTGTATTATGCAGCAAGAGGGGGTTAATGTATTGCCACTGCTGGTCACTGATGCATTAGTGACCGACCAGTGGCAGTTAATTAACCCCTTTGTGCTGCATTAGTGCAACCAGTGTTAATTAACACTGATACTGGTTGCACTGTGACAGGGTGGCAGCTACAGGTGCATGTTGCTGCCTGTTTTTGGTGTATGCCCCTGTTCTATTTTAAAATCTGGGGGAAAAAAGTAATTTTCGGTTTCGGCCAAGGGCATCCTACATTTTCGGTTTCGGCCCAGAATTTTCATTTCGGTGCATCCCTACCACTTATCTTTGCTTAAAAAGTTAAGTGGACAGGGAGTGTGGTTATTATAATTTATTTTTTAAATCATTTAAAAAAAATAAATATAAAATAAATATACATTATAATATATATATATATATATATATATATATATATATATATATATATATATATATAATTTCCCCCCCCCCCCCCCCCATCTCCCTGCCATGCCACAGCCACACAGCCGAAGGCCCCTTTCACACAGGCTGTCTGATCAGGTCCGCCTGTCAGTTTTTCAGGCAGACCTGATCGGACTCTTCATTCTCCTCTATGGAGCGGTAATCTGCCACCATCTGATCCTGTCCGCCAGAAACAGACGGATGGTGGTTCTATTTTCTATCCACCCCGTGGATAGGATCAGATGGAAACAGACAGATGGTCTGTTTCCATCCAATTGCCCTATAGAGAGCGGGTAAGTGTGACAAGTTTGTTAAAAAAAAAAAAAAAAAAAAAAAAAGGTTTACCAGTATTGTGCATTAGATTTAAAATTATTATATCCATGAGAAAAAAAAAAAAACGCCTCAGCTTTTAACAGTAACAGTGCATATTTGTAGCACTGATTACTGTAGTAATGTCACAGGCCCCCCCAAAAATGTCAGTCAGGGGTCCGATCTGTCTGCCACAATCCCGTTAAAAATCGATGGCTACCATTAATAATAGAAAAAAAATAAATAAAAATGACAAAGCTTTCCCCTAGTTGTAAGACGTGATCACTTTTGCGCAAACCAATCAAAATACATTTATTGCGATTTTTTTTTTACCAAAAATATATAGCAGAAAACAAATTGGTCTAAAATGTTAAAAAATTTTGATTTTTAAATTTTTTTTTTGGGGGGGGGGGGGGGAATTTCATATAAGAAAACGTGAAAAATATTGTTATTTTTTCAAAATTGACACTCTTTTTGTTTATAGCGCAAAAAGAAAAAAAAAAAAACGCACAGGTGATCAAATACCACCAAAAGAAAGCTCCGTTTGTGAGAAAAAAAGGACATCAATTTAATTTGGGTACAGTGTCGCACGACCGCGCAATTGTCCGTTAAAGTCACGCAGTGCTGAATCGCAAAATAGGGCCTGGTCTTTGGGCAGCCAAATCCTCCGGGGCTTAAGTGGTTAAATATCCAACAATATAGCTGGATATTTATATTTACCACTGCATATGAATATTCAAGATTATTAACTAAATTATACACCAATTTTTTTTTTTTTAGCTTTTTATCCGATTAATGGATTATGAAAATCGTTAGCTGCAGCCCTACAATCCATTCTCTGCAATAGGCACAAGGTCATCACCAGGCTGGAACTGTGTGGTTTTCTTAATTCAGGAGCACAACCTCAGATCAATGCTGGTAATCTCCTCAGCTCATCCGCTACATGTAAATGAAGGTCTGCTAGAAGCATGCAAGCTGAGCTTCAAAGACATGGCTGATCCAACACCGCCATGCAAAATTCTGGCACTGGAGCAGAGATTTAGCATGGATACAAGAAGACTGTTCTTCCTGGGAGGGGGGGGGGGGGGGGGTCAGCTTTCATCTCCTGATCTAAAATAATTGTCATCAAATGTTAATGAATTCGTTAACCACTTAACCCCCGGAAGATTTTACCCCCTTCCTGACCAGGGCCTATTTTGCGATTCGGCACTGCGTGACTTTAACCACTTAAGCCCCGGAGGATTTGGCTGCTAAAAGACCAGGGGGTATTTTGCGATTCGGCACTGCGTGACTTTAACGGACAATTGCACGGTCGTGCGACGCTGTACCTAAACGAATTTGGCGTCCTTTTTTTCCCACAAACAGAGCTTTCTTTTGTTGGTATTTGATCACCTGTGCGATTTTTTGATCATGCGCTATAAACAAAAAAAGAGCGTCAATTTTGCAAAAATAACAATATTTTTCACATTTTTTTTTATATGAAATTCCCCCCCAAAAAAAAGTAAAGATCAAAATTTAACATTTTCGGCCAATTTGTTTTATGCTACATATGTTTGGTAAAAAAAAAAAAAAAAAAAGCGTATTTTGATTGGTTTGCGCAAAAGTTATCGCGTTTACTAACAAAGGGAAAGATTTCTGTCATTTTTGTTGTTTTTTTTTTTAACGAGTAATGGCGGGGATCTGCAATTTTTTTTGCGGTACTGCGACATTGCGGCGGACAGATTGGACCCTTGACTGACATTTTTGACACTTTTGGGGGTACCAGTGACATTACTACAGTAATCAGTGCTATACATATGCACTGTTACTGTAAAATTACACTGGCAGTGAAGGGGTTAACTTTTGAGAGGGAGGGGTTATGTGTGTCCCTAGGGGCGTGATTCTAACTGTGATTGGCTGTGGCTTGAGGTGTAGGAACAGTGATCAACGGTCCTACATAGTAGAACCGTATGATCACTGTTTCTACACAGGAGAGAATGACAGGCGGCTTGTTTACATCAGCCGCCTGCCTTTCTCCCTCTGCACCGACGATCGCCAAGTGACCGGCGGACATCGTGTCACACGCGCGGGGGGGGGGGGGGGTGTCTCCGTGACCGCGCGCCTCCGGAGGCGCGCGCTCGCTCCCCAGAGCCTCACAGGCTAGTGACGTATATATACGTCACTTTGCCTGTGAGGGGCTGACCGCCGCAGTATATGTACTTGCGGCGGTCGGCAAGTGGTTAAAAGTGCCGACCCCTTAGGTCAAAATGTATTTTTTCATATATTTCAGCTGGTCATCAAGCATGAACCCTGAAGAAGTAATCCTTTGCAAAACGCGTCGGTTTGATACTCCTCTATAAAATGTGTCTTTTCAAACAAAATGTTAACAGCTCAACCCAGTCAATATATCCTGTTAATTAGTTTTTTCATAAACCAATGATACTATGCTTTTAAAAAGAGGAAGCAAACTGCCATTGTTTATTTATACCTATAGGTAAGCCTATAATAAGGCTTACCTATAGGTACTGTAAATATCTCCCAAACTTGCACCGTTTAGGATATATTTACTGTATATGCAGCCAGTGAGGTCATCGGTGCATGCGCTCTGAAGGAACAGCGACCCCTGCCATTTCTTCAGAGCCCTGTGCCGTGACCGGCGGCTCCCACGCGGGAGAGAGGTCAGGTGGCTCCAGCCAGTCACACAGCCGGAGTCCGTGGACCTGGAAGGAAGAAAGGCGAAGATGGATGCCTTCTTCCGGGTGACCATGAGGGCTTCTTTGGCAGGTAAGTTTCACATAATGTGCTAGTATACGATGCATACTAGCACATTATACCTTTACTTTGCAGGTCAAAAAAAAAAAAACCCACATTGCTTTACTTCCGCTTTAAGCTATTTCATAATAAAAAGTGTTTATGGAGCTAAACCGCTAACAGGAGGCAGGAGCCCGCTGACGGCTCATGTCACAAAGACGGGAGACCATATGGTCGGATCCACCCAGGTGCCTGTCAGGACTACCACCAGCTTTGTCATGTCCCCGCATACCTGTGGAACTCTAGGGTCACCCCCCCCCCCTCCCTGGCGTAGAGCTCTATGACCCTCCAGTTGTCATGTAACCCCCATAGAAAGCTATGAAGATCTGTCATTCATTTCCCCCACAGAGTCCTAAATACCCCCAGATCTGTCATTCCGCCACCCAAATACAGCTCTACGACCCCAAACTCTCTCATGCCCCTCAACATAACTGACCCCCCACAGCTCTTTCATGAACCCCCTGTAAAGCTCTATTAATCCCCAGACCTGTACCCCCCCCCCCCCATTAAGCTCCATCAGCCCCCAGTTCCGATATGTATGCCCCACTTTACCTTAAAGCTCGAAGAGCCCCCCAGCTCTGTCTTGCTGTCACCCCCCCCCCCCCAGAACCCCTATGGCCACCTGGTAGCACACACCCCCCCCCCCAATATAGCTCTATGACCCTTAAACTCTCTCATGCCCCCCAATAGAACTCTCTGGCCCCCACACAGCTCTGTCATTAACCCCCTGTAAAGCTCTTTTAATCCTTAATCCCCAGATGTCACCCCCCTCCATTAAGCTCTATCAGCCCCCAGCTCTGTTATGTACACCCCACTTTACCTTAGAGCTCCAAGAGCCCCCCAGCTCTGTCTTGCTGTCACCCTCCCCCCAAAACCCCTATGGCCACCTGGTCTGTCTGGTAGCACCCCCCCCCCCCCATACAGCTCTATGACCCTTAAACTCTCTCATGCCCCCCAATAGAACTCTCTGACCCCCCCCCCCCACAGCTCTGTCATTAACCCCCTGTAAAGCTTAATCCCCAGATCTATCACCCCCCCCCCTCCATTAAGCTCTATCACCCCCCGGCTCTGTTATGTACACATCACTTTACCTTAGAGCTCCAAGAGCCCCCCCAGCTCTGTCTTTCTGTCAACCTCCCCCCAAAACCCCTATGGCCACCTGGTAGCACACTCCCCCCCCCCCCCCCATTACAGCTCTATGACCCTCAAACTCTCTCATGCCCCCCCAATAGAACTCTCTGACCCCCCCCCCAGCTCTGTCATTAACCCCCTGTAAAGCTTAATCCCCAGATCTGTCACCCCCCCCCCCCTCCATTAAGCTCTATCACCCCCCGGCTCTGTTATGTACACATCACTTTACCTTAGAGCTCCAAGAGCCCCCCCAGCGCTGTCTTTCTGTCAACCTCCCCCCAAAACCCCTATGGTCAGGCCACCTGGTAGCACCCCCCCCCCCCCCCAAAAACACTCACTCATAGAAATCTTTGACCCCCATTGCAGTCATCTCTCCCCGCATAGAGCTTGCCCCCTTATGGGGGGCCCTGTGACCCCCCCCCCCAAATCCCAGATAAAGCACTATCCACTGTCAGCTCTGCTATGTGCACCCCCCCCCCCCCCCGGAGCTCCATCATGCTGACCCCTCCTCTCCAAGAACTCTATGACCCCCCCAAGTCTAGCATGCCACCCCTCCCCATAGAGCTCTATGAGCCCCCAGTGGGCAGTTTGTTCATAGGACGAAATAGATCATGACTGGAGACCTCACATGGTGCCCCTCAGAGAGCCGCCATTTTGTCGGAGCCCTACAGGAGACAGGACAGGTTCGGCTGTCATTACCGGCTTCAGAGATCTCCGGTCGAGCAATGTGCTCGGTCAGCACGGTGCCATACCGCTGCAGCTCCCGAACGATCCTCTCATACAGAGCCCGGTCCTCCCGACCGCCCCGAATACTACCACAGAAATACACCGAGCGCGACATTCCCGCCTGAGTACAGACCGACCAATGGGAAGCCGGGGAGGGGTTATGTGACAGCTCTCCTAGTCCTCAGAGGGGGTCATGTGACCTTTCTCCTCAGAGGGGGGTCATGTGACTCAGGGCAGAGAGTATAAATAGTTGAGGGAGAGTAGTGATAATGAGGAGACAAAAATTGATAAGATGGTGGAAAAGTTATGAAGTTAGTTATTCATTTCTTTCACCCAAACCTTTGGGCCCAATCACGATTCGATTTGCGGCAGTTTTAACCACTTGAACACCAGGCTTTTTCTGGCACTTTTTGTTTACAAGTATAAATCAGTATTTTTTGCTAGAAAATTACTTACAACTCCCAAACATTATATATTGTTTTTTTTTTTTTTTTAGCAGAGACCCTAGAGAATAAAATGGCATTCGTTGCAAATTTTTGTCACACAGTATTTGCGCATTGGTTTTGCAAACGCAATTGTTTTGGAAAAAATAAGTTTGAATGAATAATAAAAAAAATAAACAAAACATCCTGCAATTTTTTGGTTTTATATGAAAGAAGATGTTACACCGAGTAAATAGATACCCAACATGTCACGCTTTAAATTGCGCACACTCGTGGAATGACGCCAAACTTTGGTATTTAAAAATCTCCATAGGTGACGCTTTAATTACTTCAATACAGGGCAGTTACACCTCCTTCCTGCCCAGGCCAATTTTCAGCTTTTAGCGCTGTTGCATTATGAAATGACAATTGCACGGTCATGCAACACTGTAATCAAACTAAATTGATGTAATTTTCTTCCCACAAATAGAGCTTTCTTTTGGTGGTATTTGATCACTGCAAGGTTTTTTCTTTTTTGGTACACAAATAAAAAAATACTGAAAAGTTTGAAAAAAAAAAAAAGTTTTTTTGTTTAGGTTATAAAATTGTGTAAATAGATATGTTTTTTCCTGCACTGATGAGCACTGATGAGGCTGCACTGAAAGGCACTGATGAGGAGGCACTGATGGGGTGGCACTAATATGCAGCACTGATATGTGGCACTGATAGGTAGCACTGATGTGCAGAATTGGTGGGCACTTATAGGTGGCACTGATAGGCGGCACTGATAGGTAGCACTGATATGCAGCATTGGTGGGCACTGATAGGCAGCACTGGTGGGGGGCAATGGTGGGCAGCACTGATAGATGGCAATGGTGGGCAGCACTGATCGGGAGGGCACCACTGGCAAGCTCCCTGAGCCCTGATTGACATCCCTTGTGGCCATGGTGGGCATCCCTGGTGGTAATGGGTGGGCATCCATGGTGGCCATGGGTGGGCATCCCTGGTGGCTCTAGTGGCACCCCCCCCCCAGGGTCTGCACTAGTAATCAATGCTCTGATTACCAGCACAGACCCCCCCCCCCCCCCCCCCACCGTGAGAAGAGCCGCAGATCGGCTCTCCTCTACTCCTGCCTGTCAGGCACAAACTGAGGAAGGCTGATGAATGGCTCTTCCTATTTACTATGTGACCAGCCGTGATTGGACACAGCTGGTCACATGGTAAAGAGCCTACGTCAGTAGGCTCTTTACCGAGATCGGAGATGCGGTGTGTCAGAGTGACACACCGCAGCACCAATCGCCACTCTGCGCGCCCCCCAGGGGCGCATTATCCTGCAGGACGTCATATGATGACTGCTCAGGATAATACAACCACCTTTCCGCCATCATTTGCCTATAGGGTGGGCGGGAAGTGGTTAAAGGCCCTTACAGGTTTCCAGTTTAGAGTTACAGAGGAGGTCTAGCGCTAGAATTATTGCTCTCGCTCTAACGTAGTAACACAGACATATCTCACATGTGTGGTGCAAATTCCATTTACATATGTGTGGGCACCTTACATATGTGTTCGCTTCTGCTCATGAGCATGGAGGGATGGGGGAGCTTTACTTTTTTTTTTTCTCTTATTTATTTTACTTTTTATTTTAACACTATACCTTTTATTTTTTTTTTTATCCCTTTTACAAGTAATGTAAACATTCCTTGTAATAGAAATAAGGCCCCTTTCACACAGGCTTCCCTATCAGGTCCGCCTGTCAGTTTTTCAGGCAAACCTGATTGGACGCTCCATGCACCCCTATGGAGCGGCGGATGTCAGCGGTGACCAGCCGATCCCCGCTGAGCAAAATGTTACCTGAACCCCTCTGAGGAAAAACGTCACATGACCCCCTCTGAGGAGAAAAGTCACATGACCCCCTCTGAGGAGAAAAGTCACCTGAACCCCTCTGAGGAGAAAAGTCACCTAATTCCCACTGAGGAGAAGAGTCACCTGAACCCCTCTCAGGAGAAAAGTCACACGAGCCCCTCTGAGGAGAAAAGACACCTGACTCCCTCTGAAGAAAATAGTCCCCTGAAACCCTCTAAAAAAAAAGCACATAACCCCTCTGAGGAGAAAAGTCACCTGACCCACTCTTAGGAGAGCAGTCATCTGAACCCCTCTGAGGAGAAAAGTCACCTGAACCCCTCTGAGGAGAAAAGTCACCTGAACCCCTCTGAGGAGAAAAGTCACCTAAACCCCTCTGAGGAGAAAAGTCACCTGACCCACTCTGAGAAGAAAAGCCACCTGAACCCCTCTGAGAAAAGTCACCTGACCCCCTCTGAGGAGAAACGTCACATGACCCCCTCTGAGGAGAAAAAAGTCACCTGACCACCTCTAAGGAGAATAGTTACCCGACCCCTCTGAGAAAATTCACCTGACCTCCTCTGAGGAGAAGTCACTTGACCCCCTCTGAGGAGAAAAGTCACCTGAACCCCTCTGAGGAGAAAAATCACCTGACCCCCCTCTGAGGAGAAAAGTCACCTGAGCCCCTATGAGAAAAGTCACCTGAACCTCTCTGAGGAGAAACATCACATGGCCCCCTTTTGGAAGTCACCTGACTCCCTCTGAGAAAAGGCACCTGACAACCTCTGAGGAGAATAGTCACCTGACCCCTCTGAGGAGAAAATTCACCTGACCTCCTCCAAGGAGAAAATTCACTTGACCCCCTCTGAGGAGAAAAGTCACCTGACTTCCTCTGAAGGAGAAAAGTCACCTGACGTCCTCTGAAGGAGAAAAGTCACCTGACTTCCTCTGAGGAGAAAAGTCACCTGACTTCCTCTGAGGAGAAAAGTCACCTGACTTCCTCTGAGGAGAAAAGTCACCTGACTTCCTCTGAGGAGAATAGTCACCTGACCCCTCTGAGGAGAAAATTCACCTGACCTCCTCCGAGGAGAAAAGTCACCTGAACCCCTCTGAGAAAAGTCACCTGATTCCCTCTGAGGAGAAAAGTCACCTGAACCTCTCTGAGGAGAAATGTCACCTGACTTCCTCTGAAGAGAAAAGTCACCTGACTTCCTCTGAGTAGAAAAGTCACCTGATTTCCTCTGAGGAGAAAAGTCACCTGATTTCCTCTGAGTAGAAAAGTCACCTGACTTCCTCTGAGGAGAAAAGTCACCTGATTTCCTCTGAGGAGAAAAGTCACCTGACCCACTCTGAGGAGAAAAGTCACCTGAACCCCTCTGAGGAGAAAAGTCACCTGAACCCCTCTGAAGGAGAAAAGTCACCTGAACCCCTCTGAGGAGAAAAGTCACCTGAACCACTCTGAGAAAATTCACCTGATTCCCTCTGAGGAGAAAAGTCACATGAGCCCCTCTCAGGAGAAAAGTCACCTGACTCCCTCTGAGGAGAAAAGGTACCTGACCCACTCTGAGGAGAAAAGGCACCTGACCCACTCTGAGGAGAAAAGTCACCTAAACCCCTCTGAGGAGAAAAGTGACCTGAATCCCTCTGAGGAAAAAGGTCACCTGACTTACTCTGAGGAGAGAGTTCACCTGACCCCCTCTGAGGAGAAAGGTCACCTGAACCACTCTGAGAAAATTCACCTGATTCCCGCTGAGGAGAAAAGTCACATGAGCCCCTCTGAGGAGAAAAGTCACCTGACTCCCTCTGAGGAGAAAAGGCACCTGACCCACTCTGAGGAGAAAAGGCACCTGGCCCACTCTGAGGAGAAAAGGCACCTGAACCCCTCTGAGGAGAAAAGTGACCTTAATCCCTCTGAGGAGAAAGATCACCTGACTTACTCTGAGGAGAAAGGCACCTGAACCCCTCTGAGGAGAAAAGTGACCTGAATCCCTCTGAGGAGAAAGATCACCTGACTTACTCTGAGGAGAAAGGTCACCTGACCCCCTCTGAGGAGAAAAGTCACCTGAACCACTCTGAGAAAATTCACCTGATTCCCTCTGAGGAGAAAAGTCACATGAGCCCCTCTTCTCCACCCCCCTGCGCCTTCCAACCCCCCTGCAGTGCTTTCCAACCCCCCCCCTTAATTCTCTCCAGTCCCCCCCCCCTCCGTGCCATTCAGCTCCTCCAGTGCTCTCTGCTTCCCCTGTGCTCTCCGGACCCCCTAGTGCTCTTCTATCTTCTATCATGTCCGCAGTTCTTGACCTTCTCTTGTATCATGTCCACAGTCTCTGACCATCTCTTGTATCATGTCCACAGTCTCTGACCATCTCTTGTATCATGTCCACAGTCTCTGACCATGTCTTGTATCATGTCCACAGTCTCTGACCATCTCTTGTATCATGTCCACAGTCTCTGACCATCTCTTGTATCATGTCCCCAGTCTCTGACCATCTCTTGTATCATGTCCACAGTCTCTGACCATCTCTTGTATCATGTCCACAGTCTCTGACCATGTCTTGTATCATGTCCACAGTCTCTGACCATCTCTTGTATCATGTCCGCAGTCTCTGACCATCTCTTGTATCATGTCCACAGTCTCTGACCATCTCTTGTATCATAAATTTTAAAGAAATATTGCTAGAGATGAAGTAGGAAGCACCACATCCCTTTAATTAAAGTAACTACAATGAAGGGGGGCAAAGTGGGACTTTAACGGTGCAAAATGATGGAGAAAAATCTGAATTCTCAAAAATTGTACATTTTATTACACATAGCTGTGTAATGTGTAATAAAATGTACAATTTTTGAGAATTCAGATTTTTCTCCATCATTTTGCACCGTTAAAGTCCCACTTTGCCCCCCTTCATTGTATCTCTTGTATCATGTCCACAGTCTCTGACCATGTCTTGTATCATGTCCACAGTCTCTGACCATCTCTTGTATCATGTCCGCAGTCTCTGACCATCTCTTGTATCATGTCCGCAGTCTCTGACCATCTCTTGTATCATGTCCGCAGTCTCTGACCATCTCTTGTATCATGTCCTCAGTCTCTGACCAGCATGTGTATCATGTCCGCAGTCTCTGACCATCTCTTGTATCATGTCTGCAGTCTCTGACCATCTGCTGTATCATGTCCGCAGTCTCTGACCATCTCTTGTATCATGTCCATAATCTCTGACCATCTCTTGTATCATGTCTCATGTCTGCAGTCTCTGACCATCTCCTGTATCATGTCCGCAGTCTCTGACCATCTCTTCTACCATGTCTGCAACCTCTGACCATCTCCTGTACCATGTCTGCAGCCTTTGACTATCTCCTGTACCATGTCTGCAGCCTTTGACCATCTCCTGTATCATGTCCACAGCCCCTGACCACCTCCTGTATCATGTCCACAGCCCCACACTTTTTTCCCAGGACTTGACCCCTGAGTATAGACAAGAGTAAGCGCCGCATTTGTGCATCTGTGCCATCCATACCAGTCCACCTGCACCTCCATCATGACTGTGGCTTTGGCCTAAAGAGTAAGCACCACATTTTGTGCATCTGACTGTGCCATCCATACCAGTCCGGCTGCACCTCCATCATGACTACCTGAACTGAAACTTTATCCCCAAGCAGGAGCGGCCATTAATCTTCTTTCTCCAGTTACAGTATATTGGTCAAATTACAAGTTAACTTTGTGGGGGTAACACAGTTTCAGCTAAAGTTATTGTGTTCACAGGGTAATGCCAGGGAAATGCAGCTTCAACCACTTGACGACTGCCGCACGGCTATATATGTCGGCAGTCAGCCCCTCACAGGCAAAGTGACGCATATATACACGTCACTAGCCTGTGAGGCTCTAGGGAGCGAGCGTGCGCCGCCGGAGGTGCGCCCCCGCTCGTTCACGGACCCCCCCCCGCGCGAGTGAGCGGCGGACTCGATGTCCGCCGCTCACTCGCGATCCTCCGGTACAGCGGTAAAAAGGCAGACGGCTAATGTAAATAAAGCCGCCTGTCATTCTCCCCTGTGTAACAGCACAGATCATACGGTCCTGCTATGTAGGACTGTAGATCTGTGCTGTTACACACACAGCCACATCCAATCACAGTAAGAATCACGGCCCTAGGGACACACTTAACCCCTCCCTCTCAAACTAAGTTAACCCCTTGACTGCCAGTGTCATTTTTACAGTAACAGTGCATATGTATAGCACTGATTACTGTAGTAATGTCACTGGTACCCCCAAAAGTGTCAAAAATGTCAGTCAAGGGTTCCGATCTGTCCGCCGCAATGTCGCAGTCCCGCAAAAAAAAAAAAATCGCAGATCGCCGCCATTACTCGTTAAAAAAAAAAACAATAAAAATGACAAAAATCTTTCCCTTAGTTAGTAAACGCAATAACTTTTGCGCAAACCAATCAAAATACGCTTTTTGCGATTTTTTTTACCAAACAGATGGTAAAAAAAAAAAAGTGGCCTAAAATGTAAAAAAAATTTTGATTTTTACTTTTTTTTGGGGGGAATTTCATATGAAAAAAAATTGAAAAATATTGTTATTTTTGCAGAATTGTCGCTCTTTTTTTGTTTATAGCGCATGATCAAAAAAATCGCATAGGTGATCAAATACCACCAAAAGAAAGCTCTGTTTGTGGGAAAAAAAGAACGTCAATTTAATTTGGGTATATCGTCGCACGACCGCGCAATTGTCTGTTAAAGTCACGCAGTGCCGAATCGCAAAATAGGCCCTGGTCAGGAAGGGGGTAAAATCTTCCGGGGCTTAAGTGGTTAAAATGTATGGCTTCATAATGAAAAGTATGAGAGGTGGCTGGAGAAAGATCAGGACCCGGGATGTTTGACATTTCGAACATGGGAGAGGCAGCGCTGTCTAGCCACGCTAAAGGTGCAAAGCACCAGTCTGCAGCTGCGCGCTAGACAGCTTTCAATCCGATCGCTGTATTTTTCACCCGTGCGCCTGAGATGACACCAGCTCCCAGCTGTGGCAGCGGTGCTTCCATCTCATCCACCGTAAAACAAGGGACCATTTTGAGTCACGCTGTATCCAGAAATGAAACCCTAACTGCAGAGGTACTGTACACTACAAAGCTTGTCATTTATTTTAGTAAAAATATGCTGGGTGTGACATGGATTTTCTTCTTATTTAACATGTATACATAGACATTTCATGAAACTTTAGGTCATGAATATTTACGTGAAGTCATGGAAAAGTCATGGAATTTTATTGGTAAAAATGTGTATGAACCATGGCTGTGGCTTATGTCGATCACCAAGTGGGCACAAGAAGCGCCTTGGCGGCTCTGGAGGTAGCCGGATTTCTAAGGTCGGCAGAAGGGTTCGTTTCAGCCCTCTTCGCCGTACACATTCCCGGGGTGGAAAACCTGGCAGGCAGGTAACCTCAATCGGCAGGCGTTGGACCAGGGGGAGTGGTCCCTTCATTCGGAGGTGTTTCATCAGTTGTGTCTCCGGAGAGGCATCCCCGAGGTGGATCTGTTGGTGTCTCGGCTCAGCAGAAAGATGCAGAGGTTTGTGGCTTGGTCATGGGATCCTCTGGCAGAAGCCTCAGGTGCCCCCCTTGGGGTCAGTATCTTCTGATTTACGCCTTCCCTACTCTCAAGCTTCTGCCAAGACTTCTACGCAGGATCAAGGCTGAAGGGATTCTGGTTATCTTAGTGGCTTCGGACTGGCCTCGCTGGGCTTGGTACGCCAATCTGGGGCGGTTGGCCGGCAATGTTCCTTGAAAGCTTCCTCTCAGGGAGGAACTGCTGTCCCAAGGACCGATCTTCCATCCTGCTTTACAGTCGCTGGCATTGACGGCTTGGCTGTTGAATGCCAGGTGCTGAAGGATGGAGGTTTATCTGAGTCGGTGACTCCTACACTGTTAAAAGCTAGGAAATTTTTATTTCTAGGAAGATCTACCATCGTACATGGAAGACGTACATTGCAGGGTGCGAGTCTCTTGTGGTTCATCCTCGCTCCTTCTCGGTGGCTCTGATCTTGAGCTTCCATCATGGGGGGTTGAACAGAAATGGACCTTGAGTATCATCAAGGGCCAGGTGTCGCTCTGGCGGTCTTCTTCCAATGACCCTTGGACACACACTCCATGGTGTGTACCTTTCTTTAGGGTGTCTGACCTTTGGTTCCTCCAGTGTGGTCCCCGTTGCCACCTTGGGTCCTCAATTTGGTGCTTTCAGTCCTCCAGAAGCCTCCTTTTGAGAATCTTTGGGAAATACACTTGCTTATGCTGTCTCAGAAGGTGGCATTTTTGGTGGCTATCACCTCTGCGCGCAGGGTTTCGGAATTGGCAGCGTTATCTTGTCGTTCACCTTACTTGGGGATTCAGAGATAAGGTGGAGGTGGTTCTTTGCCCCTGTCCGTCGTTCCTCCGAAAGGTTGTCTCTAATTTTAATTTGAATTAAGACATTATGTTGCCTTCCCTGTGTCCCAGGCCGAAACAACCAAAGAAAATTGCCTTGGATGTGGTCCGGGCAGTTAGAGTGTACCTGGCAGCTACGGAGTCTTTTAGGAAGTCACTCACTATTTGTGCTCACGGATGGGCCTCAGAAAGGGTTGTCCACTTCCTCTTCAACCATTTCCAGATGGCTCAGGCAGACGGTGATTCAGGGCTATTCATCAAGGGTCAGGTTCCTCCTTTCTCTGTCAAGGTGCACTCTACTCAAGCGTTCAGTGCCTCCTGGGCCTTCCATCATCTGGCGTCAGTGAGTCAGGTTAGCAAGGCGGCCACCTGGTCATCGGTGCACACTTTCACAAAGTTTTATAAAGTGGATGTGTTGGCATCTGCGGATGCTTCTTTTGGCCGCAAGTTTTGCAGGCTGCGAGAGGACCTATTGTTGCAGGCTGCGAGAGGGTGTATTGTTTTTTTTTCAGGTGGGCTCCAGTTTGTTTTTGTTGAGCCCCTGTTGCCTGGTGTGTGTGTGTGTGTGTGTGCGTGCGTGCGTGCGTGCGTGCGTGCATGTGTGTATGTTTTCTTTGCTGTTCCCACCCCTCATGTTTTACACTGCTTTGGGACGTCCCAACGGTTATGGAGATCAGGAGCTGTGTCTGTCAATGAACGAATAAGAAAATGGGATTTTTGACTTGCCGTAAATTCCATTTCTCTGATGCTCATTGACAGACGCAGCACCCACCTCTCTGTGGAGTTGTAATTCTTCTGACACTGCCTGTCTCTAAACTGAGTGCCTATAGTAGAGCGAGGGAGTATACCCCCTGGGACTGCCCATGGGCATAGCCAGACTTTATTTCTGCCAAGTGTCCTACTCCTGTATAATGGGGCAGTATAACCCCGACAGTTATGGAGATCAAAAGCTGTGTCCGTCAATGAACATCAAAGAAATGGATTTTACGATAAGTCAAAAATCCCATTTCGGTTTTTTCCCCTCACAAATAGAGCTTTATTTTGGTGGTATTTGAACGCCTCTGCGTTTTTTTTTTTTTTGCGCTATAACTAAAGAACCACAATTTTGAGAGAAAAAAAAAAATAATTTTTACTTTCCGCTATAAAAATGTAAACTTTTTTTCATCAATTTAGGCCAATATGTATTCCGCTGCATATTTTGGGTAAAAAATTCTAAAGTGTATATTTCATTGGTTTGTGCAAAAGTTATAGCGTTTACAAACTATGGGATATATTTATTTTATTTTATTTTTTTACTAGTAATGGCGGTAATCAATGATTTTTAGCGGGATTGCGGCAGACAAATCTGATGCTAAGTAACACTTTTTGGGGACCAGTGACACCAATACAGTGATCAGTGCTAAAAAAAAAAAAAAAATTCATTGTTACTGTACTAATGACACTGGTAGGGAAGGAGTTAACACCAGGGGCGATCAAGGGGTTAAATGTACTCCTATGGAGTAGGGCAGTGGATGTATTGGAGGAAAAGAAAGTGTGAGGGCAGTGGATGTATTGGAGGAAAGAAAGGTCTGTGTTTCAGCTTGGCTGAAACACAGGATCTCTCTTTTACTCCCTGACAGAACAGCAGTCTGCTTTGTTTACATAGGCAGACCGCCATTCGGTCATTCCTCCGAATGATCAGCGGGTCCCGGCCGCAATCGGGGTCACTGGGCCTGCTGATTGGCTCACTGTGTACAATCATAGCAGGAGTGGCACCTGCGCACCCCCTACATCGTGTGCAGTGCATCCGGAAAGTATTCATAGCGCTTCACTTTTTCCACATGGATAAAATTCATTATTTTCCTAAAAATTCTACAAACAATCCCCCATAATGACAATGTGAAAGAAGTTTGTTTGAAATCTTTGCAAATTTATTAAAAATAAAAAAAAAAGTCCCATATACATACAGTGCCTTGCGAAAGTATTCGACTCCCTTGAACTTTGCGACCTTTTGCCACATTTCAGGCTTCAAACAAAGATATAAAACTGTAATTTTTTGTGAAGAATCAACAACAAGTGGGACACAATCATGAAGTGGAACGAAATTTATTGGATATTTCAAACTTTTAAAAAAAAATAAAAAACTGAAAAATTGGGCGTGCAAAATTATTCAGCCCCCTTAAGTTAATACTTTGTAGCACCACCTTTTGCTGCGATTACAGCTGTAAGTCGCGTGGGGTATGTCTCTATCAGTTTTGCACATCGAGAGACTGACATTTTTGCAAAACAGCTCGAGCTCAGTGAGGTTGAATGGAGAGCGTTTGTGAACAGCAGTTTTCAGTTCTTTCCACAGATTCTCGATTGGATTCAGGTCTGGACTTTGACTTGGCCATTCTAACACCTGAATATGTTTATTTGTGAACCATTCCATTGTAAATTTTGCTTTATGTTTTGGATCATTGTCTTGTTGGAAGACAAATCTCCGTCCCAGTCTCAGGTCTAGGTCAACATTGGATCATTCAGAAATCCTCACTGAACTTCTGGAGAGAGTTTGCTGCACTGAAAGTAAAGGGGCTGAATAATTTTGCACGCCCAATTTTTCCGTTTTTTAATTGTTAACAAAGTTTGAAATATCCAATAAATTTCGTTCCACTTCATGATTGTGTCCCACTTGTTGTTGATTCTTCCCAAAAAATTACAGTTTTATATCTTTATGTTTGAAGCCTGAAATGTGGCAAAAGGTCGAAAAGTTCAAGGGGGCCGAATACTTTCGCAAGGCACTGTAAAAAACTGAAAAATTGGGCGCGCAAAATTATTCAGCCCCTTTACTTTCAGTGCAGCAAGCTCTCTTCAGAAGTTCAGTGAGGATCTCTGAATGATCCAATGTTAACCTAAATGACTAATGATGATAAATAGAATCCACCTGTGCGTAATCAAGTCTCCGTATAAATGCACCTGCACTGTGATAGTCTCAGAGGTCCGTTTATTTTTTTTTTTTACATTTATAATTTTATTTGGAATTTTCAGAAAAAAAAAAAAAATCATTACAGAATATATAACTCCATAATAGGTAGATAGGTTACAAAGACATCATCCACATCAATTTTCTCATCTCCTAGGTCTAATAGAGACCTCTAGAGATTTCCAACTCATTAATATGTAGTCATTTGTCAAATATTCAGCTAAGGCAAGATATTGTTAAGTCAGCAAGTCTCTTTCTCTATTCCTGCTCATTCAATCCTTGCCTCTCTTTACTTCCTTGTACTTTAATTTAAATGACCTACCCTCTAATCTTGTCTTTGTTTCCCCTTCTTCTTTCTATCTGTTCATTCCTTTCCTTTTCCCTCATCTTTTCTATATTAACTCCCCCCCCCTCTCTCTCTCCTCATTCATAACCACTATCAAACACCACACACACAAAAGAAGAAAAAAAAAAAAAAAAAAAAAACCCCGGAAAGTTCTCCTTCCCTCTCTCACCTCTCCTCCCCCCCTCAAAGAGTGGTAAGGAACCCCTCCCCTCTCATGCCACTTCCACACTCTGAGGTGGGGGCACCAGCAATTGTTTGCCTGCATCTGAGGATATGAATAAGTTCCATGTTCTCCATGTTTTTTTGTATTGTTCCTGTTTGTGTTGTGAGGAAAGCACAAGGTCCTCCATTTTATTAATGTGTTCTAATTTTCTTACCCAGTCGGACACCGTTGGCGTTTGTCTATTTCTCCAGTGTTGGGGAATACATGCTCTTGCAGCATTCATCATATGTGGCAGTACTGATTTTGCATATTTCCTCTCTGACTGCTCTGATATCTGTAAGAGGCAGAAGGCAGCTTCTCCCTCGATTTTATAGTCTGTTACTTTTTGGACTATATCACCAATCTCTGACCAAAATTTCTTTATCTCTGGACAGTTCCAGAAAATGTGATATATTGTGCCTTCCCCTTCTCCACATCTCCAGCACCTATCTGATTCTTGAGTGTACCACTTATGCAATTTGTCTGGTGTATTATACCACCTAGTCAGAATTTTATAGTTTATTTCCTGCATTTTCGTGCATTTAGTTGGTCTAAATATTGCTCTAAACATCCTCTGTTTCTGTGTGTCCGTTATGTCTATATTTAGATCCACTTTCCATTTTTCCAACCATTTCAGATTCGGTTGATCCAATGGAGTGTTCAACATTTTATATAAAATAGATAATGGGCGATCTATACCTCCTGTTTTCTCACATAGTTTTTCAAAGTGTGTCAGTGGTTTCTTAAATTTTTCCGGCTCCGGCAGCGACTCTAAAAAGTGTCGCAGTTGGAGTGCCTCCCATAAGAATAGCCTATATGGACCCTCCTCATCCATTAGTCTACCTATTGTAGGCCACATCTGCTGGCTGGTAAAGTTTTTGATACCATCTTGTCCTGTTTCCCACAGTTTTTTAAAATGCTGTCTCTCTAAGCCTGGGATGAATTTGGGGTTTCCCAAGATCGGATATAGTGGGGATTCTATTGAAGTTAAGTTTTGTCTCAGGGTCTGTTGAAACCCTATTCTTATTGTGTTTCCCAACAAGGAATGTAACTTCAGAGGTTTAGGGAGTGTCTTATAGCACCATATTGCTCTCTTTAATGAGACCGTCGTTTGTGCTTGTTCCATTTGAACCTATCTTTTCGATTCCCAATGGTGCCACCAGTCCAATATTCTATTTAAATGGATGGCGTGGTAATATCTACGCAGGTCAGGTACAGCTAGTCCACCCATGTTTTTGGGGAGTGTTAGTGTATTGCGCGCTATACGTGGTTTTTTACCCGCCCAGATGTATCCACCAAACACACCCTGAATCATTTTGAAGAAACTATTAGGAATTTTGACTGGGAGCGCTCTCATGATATATAAATATTTTGGCAGGATGTTCATTTTGATTAAATTTCCTCTACCAAACCATGACTGGAGGCCTCCCCTCCATTGTTCCAGAATTTTCTTTGTCTCTCCAATCAGGGGGGTGAAGTTTAGTTCATAGATCTGGGCTAAATTTGCGGATATATAAGTCCCTAGGTATTTCACTGCTTTCTCTACCCATGAGAATCCGAAGTTGCTCTTTATTCTATCTTTATTTGTTTGTGATATTCCCACTCCCATTGCTTCGGATTTCCTATAGTTTATTTTGAAATTTGATAACTCTCCATATTGTTTAATTTCCTCTAGGAGTACTGGTAGCGATATTTCTGGTTCTGTCAGTGTGAACAGTAAGTCGTCTGCATATGCTGCAGTCTTGTATTGTTCCTTACCTACTGTAACTCCTTTTATATCCTGATTCAATCGAACTTTGTTCAAGAAGGGTTCCAGTGTCAGCACAAATAACAGGGGAGATAATGGGCAACCCTGTCTTGTACCATTTTTTATACTCAAAGGTTCCGACAACACACCATTTGCCTTCACTCTTGCGGTCGGGGTGGAGTATACCCTAGTTATTCTTTCCCGCATTATTTCGCCTACTCCTATATACTTGAGTACCGACTGCATAAAGGTCCATTCGACTCTGTCAAAGGCCTTTTCTGCGTCGGTACTCAGTATGATGCATGGTAGTTCTTCTTTGGTGACTATATGAATTAAATTAAGAACTCTTGTAGTGCTGTCCTTTGCTTCCCTCGCCGCCATGAAGCCCACTTCATCTAAGTGTATTATTTTAGGGAGTACCTTAGCCATCCTTGCCGCTAAGATTTTTGTGAAGATTTTTAAGTCCGTATTCAGAAGTGAAATGGGCCTATAACTTCCGCAATTCGAGGGGTCCTTACCCTCTTTTAAAATTAGCGTTATATACGCCATTAATGTATCCCTAGGTAGCGTCCCCTCTATTCCTCTCTCATTAAACAGTCTCTCCATGTATGGCCCCAAAATGGGGGCCAATACATGGAAATACTGTATTGTCAAGCCATCTGGGCCTGGCGCTTTGCCACTTTTCATACTTTTTATGGTCTGTTCTATTTCCGTCTGTGAAATATACCTTTCCAAATCATCTTTATCTTCCTCAGAGAGTTTCGGTAGTCCTGATTGTGCCATATAGTCGTCCATTTCCTTTTGCGATTTTCCTATTTCCGGTAAGTTATATAGCAATGAGTAGAAATTCCTAAATTCTTCCGTTATTTGATCAGGCAATATTTTTTTAACTCCTTCTGGAGATATAATTTGTGGGATATAAGATCTTACTTTTTGATTGTGAACAGATCTTGCTAGAACTTTACCGCATTTATTCCCTGATTCGTATGTGATTTTCTTTGATACTTGTATCGCGGCTTTCGCTTTATAATGCATTAAATCAAGTATCTGCTTTCTTACTAGAGTCAATTCCCCTACTGCTATATTTGCCTTTTTTCTTTTGTGTTCTGTTTCCAGTATTTTGAGCTTATCTAATAATGCTAGCCATTGTTTATTTCTTTCCCTTTTTATTCTTGCACCATGCTTCATTAGAATTCCCCTTATCACAGACTTATGTGCCTCCCATAACGTGCCTATCGTACAGCCGGGTAGGTCGTTAAAGTCAAAGTAATCCTTAAGTTCTTTTTGTACCTCTGACCTTACTTCCTCTATCTGTAACAGACCTTCGTTTAATTTCCAGAATCTTTGTTTAGTTGATTTAACTGTGGATATATTGTAAACCATCGACACCATTGCATGGTCTGACCATGAAATGCTGTTGATGTCGGTGTGTATCACCGCCCGAAGATGTGCATGTGGCACCAAAAAGAAATCTATTCTCGAGTAGGTCTCATGCGGATGTGAGAAAAAAGTGAACTCTTTTTCAGTTGGGTGCTGGAGACGCCATACGTCTATCAGTTGTTCCTTATAGATATTCTTCCTCATCCGCCGACTCATCGCTTCTGAGGAAGTAGATTTAGTTTTAGAGGTATCAGCCACGGGAGACAGCGGTGTATTGAAATCTCCCCCCACTATCAATTGACCTTGAGTAAATTCTCTGAGTATATTCAATGTTTTGGCGACAAATCTGTCCTGTTGCTTGTTAGGAGAATATAGGGTTGCCAGCGTCATCTGTGTTTCTCCTATTTTCCCTTTTAGGAAGAGATATCTACCGCTGTCATCACATAGCTTCTCCTCTGTTTGCCATGGTGTCTTACTATCAATTAATATTGATACCCCTCTTGATTTTGATTGTGTGTAAGTTGAATGATATATGTATGGAAATGCATTATTTCTTAGGTATGGCAAATTCCCTGATCTGAAATGCGTTTCTTGTATAAACGCTATATTCGCCTTAACTCTTTTGAGTTCTGATAGTAATATTCGCCTTTTTTCGGGCGTATTTAAGCCCTTTGCATTAACTGAAACAATCTTTATGTTCTCCATTTTTTACAAAAATGGGAACTGCAGATCGGAGGAGAAGGAGAGGGAAAAAAAAAAAAAAAAAAACCCTCTAAAAAATCTCACAACCTACTATCAGCACTCACTCACTCAGTCTTTCATCCACACACCTCACACTATTCCAATCACTCCTGTGCCCTTCCCTGTGGATCCTACCCTGCCGGTTGGAGCACAGAGCTCTTCCCGGTCAGATCCCCAGGTCGGATTTTTAAATCCTGTGTGTTCTAACTTTTTACAGGGAATTACCTGAGGCCTTCCCCTTTGTCCCCGCATTCTCCCTCCCTACTTTTGCTTGTATATATTATTTCCTATCTCCACTACCCATCCCTTTCTTCCTCTTCAGCCCTAGTCCCTAGTTTTCTGTGGCCCTAAGATGCTCCCCTCCTGAGCCTCTATGGATATTTTTAGAGCCTTGATGTCTAACAATAGCTTCCCCTATACAATACATCAAAAAAAAAAAAAAAGAGGAAACCCCGAACTTGCCCCCCTAACGTATAGGGTTCCCATTCCCCTTGAAACTTAATTAACTCTATTTGATAGGGGTTAATGTGCCCCACAAAAAAAAATATTATATTTCACCGTGCTGGAAAAAAAAAAAAAAAAAAAAGGGTGGGAAACCCCTCCCAATCAGTGTGAATCCACCATTCCCCTCAATACTTAATAGCCTCAACTTAATAGTGCCTATAAGTGAAAAGAAACAAAAGTAAATACCATGTTCTCAACAAAACTTGAGTGTCTTAACGTAATCGGTGCTACTATCCCCATGAACTTCACTGTGCTCCAAAGAAAAAAAAAAAGAGAGAAATTTTCTCCTTCTTCCCCTTCCTTTTTTTCTTCCTTTCTCTCTTAGGTCAAGGGGTAAAATATAAAAAATTGGGTAATAGGAGGGAAATGAAAAATGTAGCTACACTTTATGTGGTTTTCACAATTAACCTCATTAACCCATTCTTATTTGCTAATTGTTTTGTTGGGTCTCTATACCTCCTAGGGGCAGGCCACTACAGCTCCCAGCAATCCTCATTGGTATGATAATATACCTTATATTCAATAATCCGCTATGACAAAGAAAAAAAAAAAAAAAGGGGAGGTGGAGTGGAAAAAAAACCAACCACAAAAGAATGTGAACCCCCCATTCCCCTTAAGGACTTTGAAAAGTCTTAACTTAATAGTGAATGCTGTGCCCCTAACTTAGACCGTGCCAGAAAAATAGAGGGAAGAGGAAACAAAAAAAAAAAAAACATTGAGTACACCTTTATCAGAACTAAAATATCTTCTCTCAGTAATGAATGTTATACCCCTAAATTTTACTGTGTTCTAAAAAATATGTGGAAAAAAAAAAAAAGTGCGGTAAAGGGGGTTAATCCCACTGTCTCGTGAGGTCCCCCTTTCCCTAAGGACTTTGAAAAGTCTAACTTTGTGATGGGTGCTGTGCCCTTACATTTCACCGTGCCGAAAAAAAAAAAAAAAAAAAAAGCATACAATGAAGGGCCCGAGGGAAGATACTCTTTCCCTTTACCCCCGACCCATCCCTCCCCCATACCCAGAGGATTGCATCTCTCTTCTTCCCTTCTGTCCCCTTTAAGTTCCCCTAGAAAGCCTGGTTATCCGCTCCCCCGATAAAGAACCCCAAACCCTAGTCCCCACCTTCCCCCCTCCCCTCCATCCCCCGAGGTTGTGAAGGGTCTCTAGGCGAGTCACTGATCTTTCCCAACCAATTTGGGATCTCTATCTCCGGAACCCCCAGGAAATCAAAGAGAGCTATTCTATCTTGGAAGTTGCGCAGAGTGAAAAAACGTCCGTCTCTATTAAATGTTGCTGTGAATGGGAAGCCCCATCTATATGTACATCCCTTTTTTCTAGCCATTTCCAGTATGGGTTTTAGTATGGCTCTTCTCTTTAAAGTCCCTCTAGAGATATCCGAGAAAACCAGTATGGTCATTCCCTCCAGTTTCCACTCTCCGGTGTCTCGTGCCATTCTCAGTATCAGTTCTTTCTGGGCATAATAGTGCAGTTTACAGATTACATCTCTTGGTCTTTCCTGATCTCTCTTCATTGGGCCGGGTACTCTATGTATTCTGTCGAACTCTATTTTACCCGGGTAGCTTGCCCCCATAATGTCCTTAAATAGCCTATTTACTAATTCTTCCAGTTGTGTATTTTTTAGTGATTCTGTTAGGCCTCGAATTCTTAAATTATTACGGCGGCTTCGATTTTCCATATCTTCAATCTGTAACTGCAACCTAGCCTCTTTTTCCCCCTGATGTTCTATCTTCTTCTCCAGCACTGATAACCGCTCCTTTATTGCAGCAATTTCTGTATCCTCCTCTCTTTGTCTAGTGGACAGTGCTTGGATCTCCTTTTTAATAAGCTGGATCTCCTTTTTATGGGTCTCCTCTACTCGGTTCACTAGTTGTTCTATATCCGATTTGGTTGGAAGAGAGCTGAGCATAGCTCTGAATTCCGCCATTTGCGCCGCCCATTGGGCACTTGGGGATGGAGCATTCTTCTCTGTCTGGAATTTAGAGTTAGATCCGGAGTCTCTTTCCTCCAGGGGTGACGTAGCCCTAGAGTCTGTGATGTCACTAGAATCCCAATCTGTATGCATGTCCCCCTGCTCCGCCATATTACTTGCTGTTGTAGTTTTTAGGCTAGTAGAGAGGAATTTCCTTATCTCTCCTTCTGGTTTCCCTGGAATTTTTGCAGTATTCTTTTTAACCTTACGCTTTTTTGTAAGGGTCATACTAACTCTTTCTCCTACAGGTTAAAGGCCGGTGATGCAAAGCTGCGTAGCCCCCCTGATCTCCTTCAATTTTCTGGGGTGTTCTAACAAGCCATATGTGACTCGAAGTTTATAAGTCCCTCACAGCACGCTCAGCACTTTGCCACTTTTCACCTTCTATATTATCCTTCCTCTTATGGTCTCCCACAGCCCACAGGAGATTGAAGGAGTTAATTTCTCACAGGGCCCTTCCTCATCTATCTCCTTCCAGCTTTATCCCTGCTGTGACCGTGTGTCTGTGTAGCACTAGAGGTGTCTCTGTCAATTTTATTTACTGGTACGTATAGCCTTAAACAAGAGTAGGAAGTTTCACTCACGGTTTTAGGCAGGTTGACTCTTCTCCAGTACTTTTCTCTTCTGGCAGTCCTATGCTACTGAGTATACGGCCTCCCCGGGATACTTCTTGCATACCGTGTCACCAGGCAGGCTGGGAAGGGAATACAGGCTGCTAACACTGTCCTTCTGGATTTGGTATTCGTACAGGACACCACTGGACACAGACACTTTGCAACAATCGCCTGTCTTGTGTTCAGAAACAGTGCTGCGATTGCAGTAGGGCTCAGGCTCGGGATGGGAGCAGAGGAGGGAGGAGGGAGAATGCAAACACACCTGTGCAAACCAGCCGACCATCTATCTCCGGGCACCATCTGATCTGAGAGCCATCCAAGTAAGGGATGAGCTAGTGAAGTCCTGTCAGGGGACTAACAGATGGCATACAAGCAGTGCTGGGGATCGAAGCTGTAGCGGCGGCTAGCAGGCGGAAGGCAGATGATAGACCGAGCGCAGGGATTTTATAGTAAGCCAAAGGTCCGCCTGCAACTAACAGAAGCAGGTCGGGATCCCCACGCTACCGTCGGGCTCACAAGTCCTTTCATCCGCCGGCTCTATTGTTCAAATGTCCGGCCGCCGAGTTGTCTTCCCCTACACCGACCGCTAGGGGCCACTACCGCCTTCTAACTGGCCAAGCACCGGCTCTCTCCCCTCTCCTCAATCCAGGCGTTCGAATGGGCGATAGCTGAGTCACACGTCCTGACCTCCGGGTCCCGGTCTTAATCACTTAGCGGCCAGGCGAGCTACCCGACATGCGGAGCAGCTGTGGAGTCCGGTCACCGCCTCTGGCTGGCGGGGGAAGCTAGGTAGGAGTCCCTGTAGTTCACCCCCTCTGCTCCACTCTTTGCACGCTGGGTTTAGGCTCGCTTTCTCAGATGGGCGCCTTGGTAGGGAGGGAGTCTCACGGGGAACTCACGGAGTGCAGCCTCACATGTCCACTTCCGGGCACCTCAGAGGTCCGTTTAATGCGCAGAGAGCATCATGAAGAACAAGGAACACACCAGGCAGGTCCGAGATACTGTTGTGGAGAAGTTTAAAGCCGGATTTGGATACAAAAAGATTTCCCAAACTTTAAACATCCCAAGGAGCACTGTGCAAGCGATAATATTGAAATGGAAGGAGTATCAGACCACTGCAAATCTACGAAGACCTGGCCGTCCCTCTAAACTTTAAGCTCATACAAGGAGAAGGAGAATCCAAGAGGCCCATGATCACTCTGGATGAACTGCAGAGATCTACAGCAGAGGTGGGAGACTCTGTCCATAGGACAACTATCAGTCGTATACTGCACAAATCTGGCCTTTATGGAAGAGTGGCAAGAAGAAAGCCATTTCTTAAAGATATGATATCTATAAAATGTGTTGTTTAAAGTTTGCCAGAAGCCACCTGGGAGACACACCAAACATGTGGAAGAAGGTGCTCTGGTCAGATGAAACCAAAATCAAACTTTTTGGCAACAATGCAAAACGTTATGTTTGGCGTAAAAGCAACACAGCTCATCACCCTGAACACACCATCCCCACTGTCAAACATGGTGGTGGCAGCATCATGGTTTGGGCCTGCTTTTCTTTAGCAGGGTCAGGGAAGATGGTTAAAATTGATGGGATGATGGATGGAGCCAAATACAGGACCATTCTAGAAGAAAACCTGATGGAGTCTGCAAAAGACCTGAGACTGGGACGGAGATTTGTCTTCAAACAAGACAATGATCCAAAACATAAAGCAAAATCTACAATGGAATGGTTCACAAATAAACATATCCAGGTGTTAGAATGGCCAAGTCAAAGTCCAGACCTGAATCCAATCGAGAATCTGTGGAAAGAACTGAAAACTGCTGTTCACAAACACTCTCCATCCAACCTCACAAAAATTGCAGTCTCTCGATGTGCAAAACTGATAGAGACATACCCCAAGCGACTTACAGCTGTAATCGGAGCAAAAGGTGGCGCTACAAAGTATTAACTTAAGGGGGCTGAATAATTTTGCACGCCCAATTTTTCAGTTTTTTATTTGTTAAAAAAGTTTGAAATATCCAATACATTTCGTTCCACTTCATGATTGTGTCCCACTTGTTGTTGATTCTTCACAAAAGTACAGTTTTATATCTTTATGTTTGAAGCCTGAAATGTGGCAAAAGGTCAAAAATTTCAAGGGGGCCGAATACTTTTGCAAGGCACTGTAAGTATCAGTCTTTGCTCAATACTTTATTGAAGCACGTTTGGCACCAATTAGCCTCAAGTCTTTTTGAGTATGATGCTACAAGCTTGGCACACCTACTGTATTCTCCCATTCTTCTTTGCTGGACCTCTCAAGCTCCATCAGGTTGGATGGGGAGCGTTGGTGCACAGCCATTTTCAGAACTCTCCCGAGATGTTAATTGGGTTCAAGTCTGGGCTCTGGCCGGGCCACTCAAGGACATTCAAAGATTTGTCCTGTAGCCACTTCTTTGTGCTTAGGGTCTTGGTCCTGTTGGAAGATGGACCTTCGCCCCAGTCTGAGGTCCAGAGCGCTCTGTAGCAGGTTTTTATCAAAGATGTCTCTGTACAATGCTGCACTCATCTTTCCCTCGATCCTGACTAGTATCCCAGTAATGTGTGTGAAATATATTATATATATATACAGTATATATTATTTATGCATGCGATCTGGCGCACAGCTGCCGCCCTGTAGCAGTAAAACTGCTATAGGATGGTCGGCAAGTGGTAAAGCCTTTGGACTGCATTTGAAGATCCTTGGTGTGCTGGCGAATATGTGCACTAGCTCTGGTGTTTCCAGTAAGCAGCTGGTAATCACTACAGAACCCACTACTAATGAGCCCTGTTTCCAGGAACGAGTGCGATGGGAATATAGACAAGACTATTGGAGGAAAGACCTATGGTTTGTGTTCTACCAGGGTGAGGGTCATGCACTTCCTGAAGCCAATACCAAGGGGCAAACACTTTTAACAAATGCATTAAAATCTGATGATGGTTATTTTAGGTTAGTAGATGAAAGCTGACCCCTCCCAGGAAGGACAGTCTTACTCTATCTGTACTCCAGCCGTGGCCAAAAGTTTTGAGTGACGAAAAATGTTAATCTTGACAAAGTCTGCTGCTTCAGTGTGTTTGGATCCTTTTTGTCAGATGTTACTATGGTATACTGAAGTATAATTGCAAGCATTTCATTAGTGTCAAAGGCTTTTATTGACAATTACATTAACCACTCCAGGACCAGGCTTATTTCTGAAATTTCTTGCTTACAAGTTAAAATCAATATTTTTTGCTAGAAAATTACTTTGTACCCCTAAACATTATACAGGTGCATCTCATACAAATTAGAATATTATCCAAAAGTTAATTTATTTTAGTAATTAAATTCAAAAAGTGAATTGAAGTTTATTTTATATAGATGCGTTACAGTCATATTTCAATCATTTCTTTCTTTTAATTTTGACGACTATGGTTTACGGCTAGTGACAACCCAAAATTCAGTATCTTAGAAAATTAGACTATATAAGACTAATAAAAAAAAAAAAAAAAAACCGAATATTGCTTTACTGAAAAGTATGTCCATGTACAGTATAGTATGCACTCAATATTTAGTCGGGGCTCCTTTTTCATGCATTACTGCATCAATGCGGCGTGGCATGGAGGCGATCAGCCTGTGGCAATGCTGAGGTGTTATCAGCATCTACAGTTTCCTGGCCATGGACCTAAAATTTCGATGTTTTGTTCCCCAAGCCACTTAATTATCACTTTTAACTTATGGCAAGTTGCTCCATCATGCTGGAAAAGGCATTGTTCCTCACCAAACTGTTCTTGGATGGTTGGGAGAAGTTGCTCTTGGAGGATGTTTTTGTACCATTCTTTATTCGTGGCTTGTTTTTTTTTTTTTAAACTTGCAAAACAAAGTTTGAGATGCAAAACACGACAGCATGGTACAACGTTGTCCGAAACAAAGCAAAACAGAGGAACATAGCAAGGCTGCAAAGGGCAAAAATAGAACACGAGTAAATATACTGAAGTATACAGCACGCGGGGATGCATCCGCTATAGGGAAATTTAGCCTTTACAGAAATGAGATGGGGGAGCTACAGCATGGCTGTGTTTTTAGGCAGAATTGAGTGAGCCCAATCCCTTGGCTGAGAAGCAACCCCCACACATGAATGGTCTCAGGATGCCCTACTGTTGGCATGACACATGACTGATGGTAGCGTTCACCTTTTCTTCCCTGGACAAGGTTTTTTTCCGAATGCCCCAAACAATCGGAAAGGGGATTCATCAGAGAAAATGACTTTACCCCAGACCTCAGCAGTCCAATCTCTGTACCAGAACATCAGTCTGTCCCTGATGTTTTTCCTGGAGAGAAGTGGCTTCTTTGCTGTCCTTAACACCAGGCCATCCTCCAAAAGTCTTTGCCTCACTGTGGGTGCCGATGTACTCACACCTGCCTGCTGCCATTCCTAAACAGGCTCTGCACTGGTGGTGCCCTGAATCAACTGTAGGAAAAGGTCCTGGCGCTTGCTGGACTTTTTTGGGCGCCCTGAAGCCGCCTTCACAAATGCAGTCGAAATGTTTTTATGGGTTTAAATTCATTTTCATGGCAAAGAGGGACTTTATCTGATCACTCTTCATAATCTGGAGTACATGCAAATTGCCATCATAAAAATCGGGGCAGCAGACTTTGCGAAAATTATCATTTGTGTCATTCTCAAAACTTTTGGCCACGACTGTAGATGTTAGGAATGCTTCCTGAGCACACTGATGTGCTGTCATGAGTCTGCAATCTAAAGGGTTAACCTAGAGCAGACTAATTGCAATAATTGGCAAACAGGCTGCCTTATTTAAACAGCTCAGCAGTACTGTGTCTTTGCTGTCTTGTCTGCAGCTCCTCCTGTGTTCCTGAAACCTGCTTCCTGTTACCTGTTTGATACCCGTTTTGACCTTTGGCTTGTTCCTGACCTTGTTGACCTGCTGCCCGTCCTGACCCCCAGCTTGTTTGACCATTCTCTCGGATCTCCCTTGTCTGCTTATCTGCCTTCGGATCTTGACCAGTTTCTCCCTTGGTGGGGCGACCCTGAGGACTGCGACCTGGTATCCACACGCAGCAAAGTCCATCCTCACCACTAGAGGCTCTGGCAAAAACCGGTGGATACTTAAGGCCCGTACACACGTACCAATCGTCGGCCGAAAAGCTTCGGCCGACGACCGATCTGCCGATTGTAGGCTTGTAAGTATGATGCTTCCGACAGCCGACAGCGCACTTTCGGCCGAAAAGAATCTGTCTTGCAAGCATGAAAATTTTTGTATGCCGACACCAGAGCGGCCGATTGTTCGCTAGTCAGTACAGAATTCGGCCGACAGACAGCAGATTTGCAAGACTGGGCATGCTCAGAAAAGAAAAAACACAGGGAAAGTTAACCATTACATGACATCACTTCTGCAGTCGGCTGTAGTCGTCGGACAAAATTCTTGTGCAGTCTTTTGCACTTTTCAACAGACACCGACAGCCCTGGACAAAAGACGGCGTGTACAGGGCTTTAGATTCCACACCTCAGGTTAGCCTGTGTCACTTACCTTGGGGGTTCCTGTCTAAGCTCCGCCCTCCGACACACGTGGGGCCTTCCTCTGCCGTCAGGCTACCACTTGTATACCTAACAGTACAAGACAGCCATGACGGAGCCTGCAAGTGAAGCCTCACCGTTGGAAGAGATCTGCCAACACCTCGCAGCCCTGTCACAAGCCATAAAGTCGCTTCAAGACGACTACACACAGCTAGAGGAATGGCTGCGCTCTACGACACCTCAGGGGGATCCTCCTGTATTATCTGCTTCCTCTCCTGCTGCAGCACCCTCTGGACCTGCTTCTGGCCCTACCGTAGTGATGCTGCCACCAGAACCTCGAGTTCCTGCTCCCGAAAAATATTCTGGGGATCGCGGTAAATTCCGCACATTTCGCAACGCCTGCCAGCTGTATTTCTCCCTGCAACCTCGAACCTTTTCTTTGGAGGCCACCAAGGTGGGGTTTGTTATCTCCCTGCTCCTAGGCGAACCCCAGTCCTATGCTCATCGGCTCCTTGAAGAGGGCAGCCCCCATTTAAACTCCTTATGGTCATTTTTTTGAGGCCATGGCACAGCTCTATGATGACCCGCAGCGATCCTCCACCACAGAAGCTGCGCTTTATGTTCTTCAGCAGGGTCGCAGGCCCGTAGAAGACTACGTCACTGACTTCCGCCGGCTCAGTTCCGATACATCCTGGAACAAAGCAGCACTCCGGTATCAGTTCCGTCTTGGCTTGTCGGAAGGACTGAAGGACGAGCTGGCGCGGGTAGGTGTCCCCGACACCTTGGAAGATTTGATTTCCCAGGCCATTCAAATTGACCGGCGGCTACGGGAGTGCAGAGCAGAATGATCTCCGCAGCAGTTCAGACCAGCCTGGACGCTACCACGAGTTGCTCCTCCTGCATACTTTTCTTCCGCTGGGTCAGCTCCTACCAACCCCGCTCCCGCTGGAGTCGCCTCAGATACGCCTGAACCTATACAACTTGGGATCATACGGCCTGCTTTGTCCCCGGAGGAGAGATGCCGTCGCCAGTTGGGTAACCTGTGCCTGTATTGTGGTGAAGCTGGCCACTATGTGCGCTCCTGCCCGGCAAAATATCATAAGTTCCTGCAGGCCTCACCATCCAGTTGTGTGGCATCTGTTGCCAGTTCCTCCCACCTAGCCTTTCCTGTGTCATTACAGCTTGCGGAAGGACCCGTCCCAGTTACAGCAATCATTGACTCAGGAGCCTGCCGTTGTTTCATTGATCGCTTGTTCGCCCTGCAACATGGCGTACCTCTCCGGCACAAGACCCAGGACCTCACCATCTTCATGGCTGATGGCTCCCACATCAAATCCGGGCCCGTGACCCAAGAAGCTTTTCCCCTTCCTATGGTCTCCTCCTCCGGCCATAAGGAACTGATTAGCCTGGATGTTATCACATCCCCCTTATTTCCCATTATCCTGGGAGTACCGTGGTTGCAAGCACATAACCCGCAAGTCAATTGGATCACAGGCACCATCCAGTTCCCATCTCTTTACTGCAAGAATTCCTGTCTACCCGCTCCTCCTGAATCCCCCAAGACTCTGTTCTGTCTTGAATCAGAACCTGATGTATGTTCTGTGGTGCCAAAGCATACCATGATTTCCTGGACGTATTCAGCAAACGGGGAGCAGAGACCTTGCCCCCCCACCGTCCATATGACTGCCCCATCGACTTGCTCCCAGGAGCTGAAATCCCGTTCAGCCGGATTTACCCACTTTCTGAACGGGATCTGGACGTCTTAAAAGACTATGTAGACGAAAGTCTGAAGGAGGGGTTCATCCGTCCCTCTACCTCTCCAGCAGGGGCAGGTATCTTCTTCGTAGAGAAGAAGAATCACACCCTCCGACCCTGCATCGATTATAGGGACTTAAATAAAGTTACTATTAAAAACCGTTATTCCCTTCCTCTAGTCCCCGAACTCTTTCAGAGACTCAGATCTGCAGTCCTGTTTACTAAGCTGGATCTTCGTGGGGAGTACAACTTGGTGCGCATCCGAGAGGGTGACAAATGGAAGACTGCTTTCCCCACTAGATTCGGACATTTTGAATACCTGGTAATGCCATTTGGCCTTTGTAATGCTCCTGCCACGCTCCAACACTTTGTGAACAACATCTTCAGGGATTGGTTGGATATCTTCGTCATCGTATACTTGGATGACATCCTAATCTTCTCAACATCCCTAGAGCAGCATCGCGAGCACGTTCGAAATGTCCTCGGTCGCCTTCGCCAGCATGGTCTCTACGCCAAGGCCGAGAAGTGCGTTTTTGAGCAGAACAGTATCCCGTTTCTGGGGTTAATAATTTCCACAGATGGAATAGAGATGGATCCTCAGAAGGTCTCTGCCATTCTGGACTGGCCACCTCCATCAGACAAAAAGGGAGTACAGCGCTTTGTTGGCTTCGCCAATTTTTATAGGAGGTTCGTTAAGGGGTTCTCTAACATCATAGCCCCTATTACTCACCTTACTAAGAAGAACGTCCGCTTCCAATGGACCCCAGAAGCTCAGTCCGCCTTCTCGGTTCTTAAAAAACATTTTGCCTCTGCCCCTATCCTGAGTTACCCGGATCCTGCCTTACCCTATCTCCTGGAGGTAGACGCATCGGAAGTTGCGGTCGGGGAAGTCATCTCCCAAAGACAGGGAACTAGAGACTTAACTCACCCAATAGCCTTTTCCCGGAAACTCTCTCTCGCGGAGAAAAACTATGATGTCGGGGATCGGGAACTCCTGGCTATCAAAGCCGCTCTCGAAGAGTGGTGATATCTACTGGAAGGAGCATCACACCCGATTCTTATATTTACCGATCATAAGAACCTTGAGTACTTAAGATCTGCAAAGCGACTGAGACCCCGCCAGGCCCGATGGGCACTCTTCTTCTCCAGATTCTCATTCCATATTACCTATTGGCCCGGGTCAAAAAGTGTCAAACCGGATGCCCTGTCCCAGATGTTTGATAATCCTAAAGAAGATTTGGTACCCGACAATCCTAAAGAAGATTTGGTACCCGACACTATCCTGTCAGAGAAAAACTTCCTGCTCCTGCTCACTAGCCTGAAATCCCATCTTGAGCAAGCCTCTGCCAACATTTCCGGTCCACCTGGGATACCCCTGTCACGCAAGGATGGTTTGTTGTGGGCTAAGGACAAAATCTTTGTCCCCGGAGGGAGTCAGAGTTTCGGTTCTAGCTGCCTGCCATAACCACCCTCTGGCTGGCCATTTTGGCATTCATAGGACCCTTGATATGGAAAAAGACTGCAGAAGTTAGGTGTCTTCCTGTGTTTCTTGATCCAGGAGTAAAACCACCAGAAGTAAGGCGTGGGGTCTCCTCAGACCACTCCCCATCCCTGACCGGCCCTGGCAAACTATCGCCATGGACTTTATCGTGGAACTTCCACCTTCGGCCGGGTGCTCCGCCATTTTTGTGGTTGTAGACCGGCTTACTAAGATGGCTCACTTTCTACCCCTCAAAGGTACCCCCTCTGCGAAAGAAACTGCAGAAGTCTTCATTAGGGAGATCGTGCGACTCCAAGGGGTACCCACAAACATTATCTCAGACAGAGGGGTACAGTTCACGTCCCACTTTGAGGGCCTTGTGTAAGCTACTAAAAATTGAATTATCCATGTCCTCAGCTTACCACCCGCAGACGAACGGGCAAACAGAGAGGACGAACCAGACCCTGGAACAATATCTCCAGTGCTTTACCACCTTCGTCCAGGACGACTGGGTAGCATTACTACCATTTGCAGAATTTGCCTTTAATAATTCACGACATTCTGTTACCGGGCAATCTCCCTTCTTTGCCAATTATGGGTTTCATCCTTCCTTTCTGCCTGACTTCCCATCTGATTCTGGAGTGCCCGCAGTTCAGGTCACCATTGACTTCTTCACGAGTAACAACAAACTTCTGCAGGACACCTTGACCAAGGCTCAGATAGCGTCCAAAAGAATCTTTGATGGGAAAAAGACGGGAGAACTGATCCTCCAACCAGGTGACCAGGTCTTTTTATCCACAGCTAACCTCGGCTTGGCCTGCCCATCCAAGAAGTTGGCTCCCAGGTTTATCGGCCCATTCCCCGTTAAAAGAAGACTCAATGCCGTGTCCTATGAGTTATCCTTACCTGATACCCTATGGATCCATCCTCTGTTCCATGTCACTCTTTTAAAACCCGTGGTTCCCGACGCCTTCCCGGGCAGAAGCCCTGGACCTCCGGAACCAGTGATGGTGGATGGCGACATGGAGTTCGAAGTTGAGGCTGTACTTGATTGCCGGAAAAGAGGTAACCAGCTTCAGTTCCTTATTAAATGGAAGGGTTATGGGCCGGAAGAGAATTCCTGGGAACCTGAGAGGAACATTCATGCCGCAGACCTGATCCAGATGTTTTTTCTTGCCCATCCTCAGAAAAGCAGTTTGTTGGGCACCCGGAGGTTGCCCTTAAGGGGGGGGGCAATGTTAGGAATGCTTCCTGAGCATACTGATGTGTTGTCATGAGTCTGCAATCTAAAGGGTTAACCTAGAGCAGACTAATTGCAGTAATTGGCAAACAAGCTGACTTATTTAAACAGCTCAGCAGCACTGTGTCTTTGCTGTCTTGTCTGCAGTTCCTCCTGTGTTCCTGAAGCCTGCTTCCTGTTACCTGTTTGATACCCATTTTGACCTTTGGCTTGTTCCTGACCTTGTTGACCTGCTGCCGTCCTGAGCCCCAGCTTGTTTAACCATTCTCTCGGATCTCCCTTGTCTGCTTATCTGCCTTCGGATCTTGACCAGTTTCTCCCTTGGTGGGGCGACCCTGAGGACTGCGACCTGGTATCCACACGCAGCAAAGTCCATCCTCACCACTAGAGGCTCTGGCGAAAACCGGTGGATACTTATATTCCGCACCTCAGGTTAGCCTGTCTCACTTACCTTGGGGGTTCCTGTCTAAGCCCCGCCCTCCAGCACACGTGGGGCCTTCCTCTGCCATCAGGCTACCACTTGTATCCCTAACAGTAGATCTCCACTCCAGTGCCAGAATTTTGCATGGCGGTTTTGGACCAGCCACGTCTTTGAAACCCAGTTTGCATACTTTGAGCAGACCTTCATTTACAGGTAGCGGGTGAGCTGAGGTGATTACCAGCATTGATCTGAGGTTGTGCTCCTTAATTACGAAAACCACACAGTTCCAGCCTGGTGATGAGCTTGTGCCAAGCTTGTGTTTGTTTTATGTTACAGAGAATGGATCGGTATCAGGATTTGAGAAACCGCACCCTGATCTTCTGCGCTGTCTGTTGTAGGGGAAGACGCTGTTCTTGAGTGGCTTCAACAGGCTGGTGTGGTAGTGGCAGAAGTGACCCATCCGGCCTTCGGTATTGGCTTTGAGCTGGGCGGGGCTTTGGCAAAGAATAAAAATATCTTGTGCCTATTCAGACCCTCTTGTGGACGAGGTGAGGAATGTTTTTATACAGTGTTTTTGAATCCTTGGAAAGACTAAGATCAGTAGTTGCTTATTAAGGCCTACATTTTCAAACAAACTGGCCTTTCTGTACAGGGTAAGGCTGCTTGCATATGGGGGCATCTAGCTGAACAGCATGGCTCCTGGTGTTTTAGTGCACCTGAAGATACGGGTGCAGCATCCAGCCCCGCTGCATGTCAGTCTGGCTGGACAGTGTTCAGTGTTGTACTAAGTAGTACCCCCCCCCCCCTCAATCACCCTATCCTTTCAGGGATAAATGGCAAGAATGCAGGTTCTCTTTTCTTCTCTCTGGGCATAGGACCATAAATGCCAGGTGCAGTGTACAGCCCCATCCAGCCGCAGCTTGCCATAGACTTTGACAGGCTGAGGAAAATGGGCTGAATGCTGCCCCTGTACCTTCTCCCAAATTCACTAAAACACTGGAATGCAAGCTGTGTAGCTAGTAGCCCCCCTATGCAAAAGTGTTATCACAAAATTTTATATAACCTTTAAAACAGGGCTCGACAAATGCAAACTGGCAGGGCGCCTACACCTGAAAACATCAGTTGCGATACACGTTACATATCCCTGCGCAGGCCGGAATAAGAGCAATAATTCTAGCATCAGATGTCCCCTGTTAGAGGGATTTAAAAGTGTCGTCTATGGAAAATATAAGGTACTGACATGTATCTACAG
Source organism: Pelophylax lessonae (assembly GCF_965119305.1). NCBI lineage: Eukaryota > Metazoa > Chordata > Amphibia > Anura > Ranidae > Pelophylax > Pelophylax lessonae. Next base: position 665,702,973 of record NC_138770.1, on the reverse strand, counting down.
GCGGTCCCTGGGTTACAAACAAGATACGGACTGTAATACCTCGTTTCCACTGAGTGGTTCGGTATGGTACGCTATTTTGAGTGTTTCCATTATGAAAGTGGCCCATACAACCAAACCAAACTGCACCATTCCTGGTCCTCCTTCAGATGTAGTACCCATAGGTAATGATACAGTACGGTTAGGGTGGAGCTCCTGGTGTCACACTATACATTCCACTGATTGGCGGACAGGAAAACGTAAATGCTCACGTCAAACGAAAGCGCAAAACAAACACCACGTTTGGTGTAAACCTCACATGGCCCCTGGTGGCCTGGCTTGCAGTGGAAACGCTCACCTGAATAGGCTGGACCATTCTAACCCTTCAAAACTGTACCGACCCGAACCGTTTCGCTCAGTGGAAACGAGGCATAAGTTTCTTCCTAAGTTGAATTTGTTTGTAAGTCAGAACACACTTTTTTTTTTTTTAAGTTTAGCTCCAACCAAAAAACGAATTAAGTTTTTTGGATAGCATAGGGAAGGGTTAACACCCCTGTAACATTTGTTTTCACCTCACTTTCTTTCCCTGTGATAATTCGATTTTAAAAATTTTGGGTTGTTGTGAAAACATGGATTGGTGATCAAGCTTCAGTGGAGACACCTTTTTCCCATGAGAACTCTTACAGTAGTGAATTTCCCTTCCTAGGGGAAGATTTCCTCTCACCTCCGTTTGTAAGTAGGAGTTGTTTGTGACCCGGGGACCGCCTGTATTTGCTCGGTGCAACCTCAACTTTTATATTTTACAAAAAGATTTTGATAATTTCCTTTGTTTTTTGTACCTTCTAAAATTAACTTTTAATGTGTGTGTGTTTTTTTCTTTACTCCCTTAACGTTAGTTTGCGGTAATATGTGACATAAATGTCAGCATAAACATATGTGACATAAAAAATTGGAACTACCGCTATTTTATTCTCTAGAGCAGGGGTGGGGAACCTTTTTTTTCTGCCGTACAAAATGTATGCATAAATGTAATAGGCATTGCTTTGCGGCAAAAAAACGCTGTAAAAAATTGCGTGACTTTGAGGTCACAAAAGTGTGAAAGGGGCCTTCAGTAATCAAGGTATAGTGTGCCCCCTTTCAATGTAGACTGACCACAGCGTGCCCCCTTTGAATGCAGACTGACCACAGCGTGCCCCCTTTCAATGCAGACTGACCACAGCTTGCCCCCTTTCAATGCAGAGACCACAGCGTGCGCCCTTTCAATGCAGAAAGCCAGTGTACTTACCTGCAGCGGCGGCTTCTCCTCAAGTCCTCCCGCCTCCTCCTCGACCAATGGCATGGGTTCACCTTTCGGGCCAATCAGGAAGCAGATCTTGGACCCGCTTCCTGATTGGCCAGGAGGAGGATCCGTGTGACAATAGCGAATTTTCATTCGCTATTGTCACACAAATGGGTGGGCTTGGGGCGCACTGCTCTGCGCCCCGGGTCCACCCTTTTCTGAAGCTTTTCTGTGACTCGCACTGTCAGGACAGGAGCCATCAGCTCCTTCTGACAGCTCTGCTGGCATACACAGGCTCAGCGGCGCGGGGGATGGACGCAATGATTGTGCGGGCCGCAGGTTCCCCACCCCTGCTCTAGAGTGTCAGAAAAGATATAATGTTTAATTGCATTTCCGTATGCTGTGGGAGACCAGATATAACGAATTCATGTTCTGGGGCTAATAACACTTTAACCACTTAAATGAAATTACATTTCTACAGGTTACCAGTTTAGAGTTACAGAGGAGGTCTAGGGCTCAAATTATTGCTCTCGCTCTAACAATCGCGATGATATCTCACATGTGTGGTTTGAACATCATCTACATATGTGGGGTTGATTTGCGTATGCGTTCACTTCTGAATGCGAGCTCGGAGGGACAGGGTGCTTTAAAAAAACATTTCTCATTTATTTCTCATTTATTTTACCTTTTTTTATTTATTTTTACACTGTCCCTTTTTTAGAAAAAAATTTTGATCGCTTTCATTCCTATTCCAAGGAATGTAAACATCCCTTGCAATAGAAATAAGCAGGACAGGACCTCTTTAAGGTGAGATCTGCGGTCAAAAAGACCTCACATCTACACTAAAAAGCAATAAAAAGTTATTTTCATCAAATGGGCTCTTTAAGGCCGTTGGGGGAAGCGACGTATGACGTCGCTCCGGTCCTCCAAGCCCATAGGGTCAAGTGGCTTCCTGCCTAGGAGGGCACATATTTTTATGCTGTTGTTGCCACCAGGAACCCCACCCTGAAAAATGCCATTGCTGCACCAATGAGAAGTAACAATGTATAAAAGCTTTTTACATGCTAAGAGCCGGAGCCATCTGTCAAACAGGCAGCTGGGTGGATCCCAACAGTATGGTTGGGATCCTTCCAGAGCTTGGAGCGGCTCTGTGCTGTCAGCTAACAGCAGGCTTTCTCCCGCTGTCGGCAGATTCAGGATCCCAGGAAACATTAAGGCACTCCTGTGACCCAAAAGAAGTAGGACCAATAAAGCTTTGGCCCTTCTTGTGGGGGAAGGATGTAAATCTTCTGGAGGTCAAATAGCCTCTGTCTTACAGGGTCAGGTGTAGCAGCCTCCGTTTTACAGGGTCAGGTGTAGCAGCCTCCATCTTACAGGGTCAGGTGTAGCAGCCTCCGTCTTACAGGGTCAGGTGTAGCAGCCTCCGTCTTACAGGGTCAGGTGTAGCAGCCTCCATCTTACAGGGTCAGGTGTTGCAGCCTCCGCCTTACAGGGTCAGGTGTAGCAGCCTCCGCCTTACAGGGTCAGGTGTAGCAGCCTCTGCCTTACAGGGTCAGGTGTAATGGCCCCCTGCCTTACAGGGTCAGGTGTAATGGCCCCCTGCCTTACAGGGTCAGGTGTAATGGCCCCCTGCCTTACAGGGTCAGGTGTAATGGCACTACAGCTTATAGACCACTTCAGGCAAACTCTGGTCCCATAGACACATGAGATGTCCGGGGTGGGGTTCTTTCCCTGAGATAAACCTGAGAGCTGCCAAGTGCTTATCAGAGGGGAAGTATGGGCACCTCTTAGGTGGGTGTAGGACAGCTGAGCTTAGATTAGCCATGTTATTCATTCACAGGAATGATGTCTGTAGCTGTTAGCGCTATCCTTCATTCCCTCTGCAGCGTTTATATGAACGAGGATCGCCCGAACTGCAGCTGTTCTTATACCCCATTGTGCTCTTCTGTTTCCAGTATTGTCTCCAACGATTTGGGGGTGCACACGAGAGACACTTGGTCCTTGTTAAAGACTACGAGTCTGACAAAATCAAAGGAGTCCTTTCAGAATACTTTACTTTTTTTCTGGCTTTTCTTCTTTATATGTATGTTTCATTATGAATGAGAATAGCAGGTCATTCTAATACGCTTGTTCACAGGATAAGCAGATTCTCCCTGTAAATCTGAGCCGTGGTCTGTCTCAGGCTCACCACCCACACCTGATTGGTTTGTACAGTACATGGCCGAATTGTCATATATGGTTTATTAGCCTAGGACAGGTGATGGCCAATTTGAAAATTATAGAGGGCATTTGAGTGCAGCCCCTGACTGAGCACTGTGTTCGTGTGTTCAGGTGCATTGTGTCAAGTTAGGAACCTCATTTGAATGAGCTATAATGTGCCTCAACACCCAATGATTTTGGTCCTGATGTGGGTTATTTTTATTTTTTTTTGTAGTGTATCACAATGCCCATTGTAAAATAAGCTTCATCGTTGGTGTCAGTGGCATTATTATTGAAGGGGTTGTAAAGGGACAAGTCTTTTTACCTCTGTGCATAAAAGTAAAAAACCTTCTGTGTGCAGCCGCACCCCAATACTTACCTGAGCCCCCTCTCGCTCCAGCAATGTCCACGAGAACCTTGGCTCTATGGAGGCTCGCACTCCTGCTTGGCTTTTGGCAGCAGCGGGACCAGTGGCTCCCACTGCTGTCAATCACAGCCCATTATCCAATCCGGAGATGGAGGGGGTGGGGCTGAGCTACGGCTCTGTGTGTAAATGGATACATAGAGCCATGGCTCGGGAGTATGCCTCGCACAGCAAGCTGCTTGATGTGGGGGCACCCAGCAGGAGTGAGGGGCTAGGAGCGCCAGCGTGGAACCCCAGAAGAGGCAGATGTGGGCTGCTCTGTGCAAAATCACTGCACAGAGCAGATAAGTAGGATGTTTGTTTATTTTAAAGTAAAAAAGGAGGGTATATTAACACTGTAACCCTTGGTGTTGGTGACAGTGGCTGTAATACCAGCCAGCATTTGTGTGAGTGGGTGCAATGATAAATCCCAGCATTTGTGTGAGTGACAGCAATAATAGCCACCGCGTTTTTGTCGGTGAACCTAACAATAACCTCCTGCACTGGTGTCAGGGACTTCAAAAACCTCTAGTTTGGGGTCAGTGTCTACAATAATGCCAAGTACAGCAATCCAGGCACAGCAAGATCATGGTGCAGCAATCAAAAGGATTAAAAGATTCTTGCTGTAGGCTGTTGGCTCAGCAGAAGGATCAATGTAAGCTGATAAGCAGAGTGAGGGGCCATTAACGTCTTCCAGATAGGGAAAGGAGTGGGGGGTTCTGTCTACAATTTTAGGTCCACCAGTTAGCAGGGGAGTCAGGGCTGGCCCAAGACATTGTGCTGTCTGGGTCCAAAAATGAAATACTGCCCCCCCAAGAAAAAAATAGATTTTTGTTTTTTGTTTTGTTTCTAAAAATAGATTTTTGTTTTTTGTTTCTAAAAATAGATTTTTGATACAAACCTTCAACATTCATATAGTGTCGAACACACCTAGAAAAATAAATTACTGGCCTCCAAAATCCCCTATAGCCAGTCCAAAACACGCCTAATAAAAGTACAAACCCTAAATCTCCATATATAGGGTCCAACACACACCTAAATAAATATGGACTGGCATTAACAACCATGACTAAGAAAAATACAAGCCTTCAGCCTCCATATAAAGGGTCCAACACACACCTAAAATAAAAAAATACTGGCCTCCAGCTTCCCCTATAGCCAGTCCAACACACGCCTAAGTACAAACCTTAAATCTCCATATATAGGGTCCAACACACACCTAAAATAAAAAAAGTACTGGCCTCTAACGTCCCCTATAGCCAGTAAAACACATGCCTAAGTAAAAACATTCAACGTCCATATAGAGGGTCCAACACACACCTAAAATAAAAATAAACTGGCCTCCGACCTCCCCTATAGCCAGTTTGTGGTTTGCTTTGTTTCTAAAAATAGATTTTTGTTGTTTGCTTTGTTTCTAAAAATAGATTTTTGTTGTTTGCTTTGTTTCTAAAATAGATTTTTGTTGTTTGCTTTGTTTCTAAAAATAGATTTTTGTTGTTTGCTTTGTTTCAAACATAGATTTTTGTTGTTTGCTTTGTTTCTAAAAACAGATCCTTTTTTGTTTTGTTTCTAAAAATAGATTTTTGTTTTTTTGGTTTTGTTTACAAAAATATATTTTTGTTGTTTATTTTGATTCTAAAAATAGATCCTTTTTTTGTTTTGTTTCTCAAAAATAGATTTTTGTTGTTTGGTTTCTAAAAATAGATTTTTTTTGTTTGTTTTGTTTCTAAAAAATATATTTTTGTTTTGTTTCTAAAAATAAATGTTTGTTTTTGTTTTGTTTCTAAAAATAGATTTTTGTTGTTTGTTTTGTTTCTAAAAATAGATTTTTGTTGTTTGTTTTGTTTCTAAAAATAGATTTTTGTTTTGTTTCTAAAATTAGATTTTTGTTTTTCGTTTTGTTTCTGAAAATATAATTTTTTTGTTTGTATTGTTTCCAAAAATAGATTTTTTTGTTTTGTTTATACAAATAGATTTTTGTTGTGTGTTTAATTTCCAAAAATAGATATTTGTTTGTTTTGTTTCTAAAAATATATTTTTGTTGTTAGTTTTGTTTCTAGAAATATATTTTTGTTGTTTGTTTTGTTTCTAAAAATATATTTTTGTTTTGTTTCTCAAAAATAGATCTTTTTTTGTTTTGTTTATAAAAACAGATCCTTTTTTTGTTTTGTTTCTAAAAATATATTTTTGTTGTTTGTTTCTAACAATAGATTTTTGTTTTGTTTCTAGAAATATATTTTTGTGGTTTGTTTTGATTCTAAAAATAGATTTTTGTTTTTGTTTTGTTTCTAAAAATAGATTTTTGTTGTTTGTTTTGTTTCTAAAATAGATTTGTTTGTTTTGTTTCCAAAATTTTTTTGTTATGTTTATAAAAATAGATCCTTTTTTGTTTGTTTTGTTTCTAAAAATCGATCCTTTTTTTCTAAAAATAGATTTTTGGTTTTTTTGTTTTGTTTCCAAGAATAGATTTTTGTTTTGTAAAAATAAAAAATACTGGCCTCCAGCCTCCTCTATAGCCAGTCCAACACACGCCTAAGTACAAACCTTAAATCTCAAAATAGAGGGTCCAACGCACACCTAAAATAAAAAAAATGACCTCCCCTATAGCCAGTTTGTTGTTTGTTTTGTTTCTAAGAATAGATTTTTTTTGTTTTGTTTCCAAAAATAGATTTTTTTGTTATGTTTATGAAAATAGATCCTTTTTTTGTTTGTTTTGTTTCTAAAAATAGATTTTTGTTGTTTGTTTTGTTTCCAAAAATAGATTTTTTGTTTTGTTTATAAAAATAGATTCTTTTTTTGTTTGTTTTGTATCAAAAAATAGATTTTTGTTCTGTGCTTTCTTTCCAAAAATAGATATTTGTTTGTTTTGTTTCTAGAAATATATTTTTGTTTGTTTTGATTCTAAAAATAGATCTTTTTTGTTTGTTTTGTTTCTAAAAATAGATTTTTGTTGTTTCTTTTGTTTCTAAAAATAGATTTTTGTTTTTGTTTTGTTTCTAAGAATAGATTTTTGTTTTGTAAAAATAAAAAATACTGACCTCCGACCTCCCCTATAGCCAGTTTGTTGTTTGTTGTTTCTAAAACTAGATTTTTGTTGTTTGTTTTGTTTCTAAGAAAAGATTTTTTTGTTATGTTTATAAAAATAGATCCTTTTTTTGTTTGTTTTGTTTCTAATAATCGATTTTTGTTTTTTTGTTTCCAAAAATAGATTTTTGTTGTTTGTTTTGTTTCAAAAAATAGATTTTTTGTTATGTTTATAAAAAAATCCTTTTTTTGTTTGTTTTGTTTCTAATAATCGATTTTTGTTTGTTTTGTTTCCAAAAATAGATTTTTGTTGTTTGTTTTGTTTCTAAAATTAGATTTTTGTTGTTTGTTTTGTTTCTAAAATAGATTTTTGCTGTTTGTTTTGTTTCTAAAATAGATTTTTGTTGTTTGTTTTGTTTCTAAAATAGATTTTTGTTTTTTGTTTTGTTTCTAGAAATAGATTTTTGTGTTTGTTTTAATTCTAAAAATAGATCCTTTTTGTTTATTTTGTTTCTAAAAATAGATTTTTTGTTTTGTTTCTAAAAATAGATCCTTTTTTGTTTGTTTTGTTTATAAAAATATTTTTTTGTTTTGTTTTGTTTCTAAAAATAGATTTTTGTTTTTGTTTTGTTTCTAAAAATAGATTTTTGTTTGTATTGTTTCCAAAAATAGATTTTTTGTTTGTATTGTTTCCAAAAATAGATTTTTTTGTTTTATTTCTAGAAATATATTTTTGTTGTTTGTTTTCATTCTAAAAATAGATCCTTTTTTGTTTCTTTGTTTCTAAAAATTGATTTTTGTTGTTTCTTTTGTTTCTAAAAATAGATTTTTGTTTTGTAAAAATAAAAAATACTGGCCTCCAGCCTCCCCTATAGCCAGTCCAACACATGCCTAAGTACAAACCTTAAATCTCCAAATAGAGGGTCCAACACACACTTAAAATAAAAAACTGACCTCCGACCTCCTATTTTTGTTTGTTTTGTTTCTAATAATATATTTTTGTTGTTTGTTTTGTTTCTATAAATAGACCCTTTGTTTTTTTTGTTTCTAAAAATAGATTTTTGTTGCTTGTTTTGTTTCTAAAATAGATTTTTTGTTTATAAAAATAGATTTTTCTTTTTTGTTTTGTTTCCAAAATTAGATTTTTGTTTTTTGTTTTGTTTCTAAAAATATATTTTTGTTGTTTGTTTTGTTTCTAGAAATAGATTTTTTGTTTATAAAAATAGATCCTTTTTTGTTTGTTTCTAAAAACATATTTGTTTTGTTTCTCAAAAATAGATTTTTGTTGTTTGTTTTGTTTCTAAAATTAGATTTTTGTTGTTTGTTTTGTTTCCAAAAATAGATTTTTGTTTTTTATTTCTTAAATAGATATTTGTTATTTGTATTGTATCTAAAAATACATTTTTGTTGTTTGTTTTGTTTCTAAAAATAGATCCTTGTTTGTTTGTTTTGTTTATACAAATAGATTTTTGTTTTGTAAAAATAAAAAATACTGGCCTCCAGCCTCCCCTATAGCCAGTCCAACACACGCCTAAGTACAAACCTTAAATCTCCAAATAGAGGGACCAACACACACCTAAAATAAAAAAACTGACCTCCGACCTCTTTTTTTGTTTGTCTTGTTTCTAAAAATAGACTTTTGTTGTTTGTTTCTAACAAAAGATTTTTGTTTTTTGTTTTGTTTCTAGAAATATATTTTGTTTGTTTTGTTTCTAAAAATAGATTTTTGTTTTTGTTTTGTTTCTAAAAATAGATCCTTTTGTTTGTTTTAGTTCTAAAATAGATTTTTGTTGTTTGTTTTGTTTATACTAATAGATTTTTCTTTTTGTTTCCAAAAATATATTTTTTGTTTTGTTTCTAAAAATAGATCCTTTTTTGTTTGTTTTGTTTCTAAAAATATTTTTTTGTTGTTTGTTTTGTTTCTGAAAATAGATTTTTGTTTTGTTTCTAAAATTAGAATTTTGGGGGCGTGGCCAAACTGTTCATGTAGGCAGAAGTGTGTTGCCTCGGCTCCGCTATCCTATGCTATCCTGAATAGCCGCCCGCTATCTCCACAACAATTGCCCGCTTACTTCGCTCCAGGCTCTGCCTACCTCCGGTACCGATCTCAGGGCTCCGGACCTCTCTAGTCGTCATGGCTAACAAGAAGAAGGAGGACGGGTCGCACGCGGCCAAGCAGGCCCAAAATGGTGGCGCTCCGCTGCCTCAGAGGACGGGGAAGGACAAGCAGCCCTCGGCACTCTCCAAGTTGGGGCAGTTCGCCCATGACCCAGCTGCCCGCAAGCAAGTCACCACCGCCTCTACAGCTGCCCGCAGCCCTCAGGCCAGACAATCGCCTCCCGCCCCGGACCCCCTCACCAATATACGTTAGCCAGGCCGCGGCGCTGCCGGGGAACACAGTGAATTTCCCTCTGGAGCAGGGGGGGGGGCGAACGCCATGGATACCGGAGACATTTCGAAACCTACCCTGCACGATGTCCTGGCAGCGGTCCACACCTATGGTGCCTCCATAACGGTCCTGTCAGATGAAGTTAAAAGTATGAAGGAGGGGCTGCTGCACATTCGGCAGGACATGCAGAAGATCAGGGAGAGAGCCACCGCGTTACATAGTAGGTGAGGTTGAATAAAGACAATAGTCCATCCAGTTCAACCTGTGTAGGTGTGTATGGCTGTAATCATCTCACATACCCCTGAATGTTCTGATCCTTGAGATGTAAGTCTAAGAGTCTTTTGAAAGCCACCATACTACCCGCAGAAACCACCTCTTGTGGTAGAGAATTCCACAATCTTGTAGCCCTAACAGTAAAGAACCCCCCACGTTGCCTGAGGTTAAAACGCTTCTCCTCTAATCGCATTGTATGCCCTCGAGTCCTCATGCAATCCCTTCGAATGAACAGCTTTTTTTCTAAGCTGGGATCCTGTAAGATTCTGGTACCTTCGGTACCCTTATTGCCCATTTTCCTTTGCATATTGCGTCCCACCTTTTCAGTTAGGTGGAACGCATATACCTTTAAACCGCATGACATCATCACTGAGCGCCGCTCTGAGCGGCTATTTCAATCGCCGGCTTTCTCTCACAGGTTGTTCGTTCAACCCACATGCTTAACTGCCTTGTCTTATACTGCCGGAGCCTCCAGCTAATGTCCTTACCTGGAACAGACCGGAACCTCGCTATTGATCCCGTATCTCGCTACCGGATCACTCTCTTACTACCGGACCCTTCTGCTTACTAACCTCACTAGTGATAAGTACCCCACAGGGGATTCCTTCATAACAAACTTACACTATCTACTTCTGCACACTAAGGACTGTTACTATCTATGCATTACTATTCTATCATCTGCACTGTTACATAGATTGCTAGTTCTTGAGTCTACTACCATCTATATCCTCGCACTAGGTTAGTCTCTCCTGTATATATCATCTGCTATCCCCTACCACCTGTTACCATACATGATTACTAACCTATCTGCTTTCTACCTATTACCATCTACTACTCTCCTGAACAATACTATCAAGTGCTTATCATTGCTATCACTGCTCACGCCTGTCCCTTCAGCACATCACCTCTATACTATCGTATACATAATATACGAATACGTAATACCGTATAATATCGTATCACTCCAGGAACATCTTATTGAGTGTATGTATATTTGCATGCTGAAGCAGGCCGGGCCACAATGATGAGTCTGGAGAGTTGGATCTGGTAATTCAACACATCTCTACACGACTACTGAGTGGAGATTCTGCAGCTGCAAATCCAGCTCACTAGAACAAAAACGCAGGAGTGTTACAGATCCCCATTAAGATATTTATAAATTGCTATCATGTCCCCCCTCAGACGTCTCTTCTCCAGGGAGAATAAATCGAGCGATTGTAGATGCTCTTCATAGTCAAGGTCCTCCAATCCCCTAATTAGTTTAGTTGCCCTTCTCTGGACTCTCTCCAGCTCCAACACATCCCTCCTGAGGACTGGCGACCAGAACTGGACAGAATACTCCTAATACTTACACTTCTCCATGTTAAACCTCATTTGCCATGTCGTTGCCCACTCCGTAATTTTGTCCAGGTCATTCTGTAGGATATCTGCTTCATGCTGTGCAGTTATTGCCCTGGCCAATTTTGTGTCATCTGCAAAAACTGATATCGAACTACTGATCCCGTCCTCAATGCTGTTTATGAATAAATTACGTTGGAGGGCCGAGTTAGTGCGGTGGAGGACGATCTTGGCCCTCTAGCCCAGGATGTCCGAAGGAACAAGGCGGGGGTTACTGAAGCCTGGAACAAACTTGAGGATATGGAGAATCGCCTACGCCGCAGTAACCTGAGGTTAGTAGGTATTCCTGAGAAGGCGAAAGGGAAAGACCTGGTAACGTTTATTGAACAATGGCTGACCGATACCTTTGGTAAAGGCAATTTGTCCCCTTTTTTCTCTGTGGAGAGGGCGCACAGAGTGTCGTTCCGTGCCCCTCCACCCGGTGGTCCGGATCGCCCCTTCCTGTTAGAGCTCTTAAAGCTCTTTAAGGACAGAGATGCCATACTGAGACTGGCTAGACAGCACCCTAGAATGGAAATACAAGGTGCGAGGGTCTCCATATACCCTGATTTATCTGCTGCCTTACAACGACAACGTGCCAAATTCCTAGATGTCAAGAAACGCCTGCGGGCTATCCCTCTTGTGTATTCTATGCTTTACCCTGCCAAACTACGAGTGGTGGCTAATGGTACTGTGCACTTCTTTGACAACACCAAACATGGCGACTAACTGGCTGGATCGACAGAAGGGTCAGCTGAGAGCTGCTGCGGAGAGATGATCTTCTTGCCCTGAATCTCCTTACTTATGCGGGTGGGCTCTCTATGCCCCTCAACAGGAGCCTAGATGTTTTTTTTCCCTAGCTGGATATAGTGCTGCCTGGATTTTGCTCCATTACTTGTTTGCGGCACTATGGTTCACTTGCTTTTACATGTTTTGGGACCTGTGGACATGCAATTACGGGTCTCAGTGTTTGATCGAGTTCGGGCCCTCACTACCTACCCCCATGCCCCACTGGGGCCAACAAATTGTTCCCTGCGGGGCTTGGATGGCCATGGCCTTGTTTGCTGCCTGCCATCTCCTGTTTTGTGTTCCGTTTTGTTCCTTTTTGTTTCTGTTTTTATCTCAGCTCATTTTCTTGGTGGATCCCTCCTTCATGCTCACTGTGCTTCCTCGACTTCTCAGGACCGGGATGTTATATTCCTCATTGCGCTATTTCTTCTGTTTCTACTGCCGCCCTGGCCCTCCGCTGGCGCTCTGATGTTCATACCCCTGGGCAGACTGCCCTGCCTCCCTACCTGGTTGATCTATCCACATGGCTGTCATTGATGGTTCGCTGCTCTCCTGGAATGTACAGGGACTAGGTGACTCTCGTAAACGCACAGCAGTGATGTCATTTCTGTCGCTCCATGGGCCCACCGTGGTGTGTCTACATGAAACTCACCTCACTGCAGACTCGGTCGGGAGCCTCCGCTCGCGGAGGTTTCCAGTACAGTTCCACTCTTTTCATAGTCAATACTCCCGAGGAGTTTCTATTTTGGTCGCTGCTACTGCTAAATTTGAATCTCTGGACTCCCTGATAGACTCGCAGGGTAGATTTATTTTTCTGGTTGGGTTGTGGGATGTCTATAAATGTATTATTGCAAATGTGTATGTCCCCCCCCCATTTTCTTTTGAGGTGCTAGAGTGCCTGTCTCGGTTCATTGGTAAACACCCCCAGGTCCCAATCCTGGTGCTGGGGGATTTTAACAATATCCTTGACCCGTCCCTGGATTTACATAAAAGATTCTGAAGAAAAGAAGAAAGATCCGCGCTTAGGATAAGCTATCTATAAAATAGTGCGTAAAATTTCTATAAATAAAACACTAATGGCTGCTGCCCACTCCAAAAGATGCACCCCCAATGGGGGAGCGTCAGGTGTAAATGTCAAAAAGGGAAGTGATTGGCGCTGCCAGGAAAGTAGGTTAATGGGAAATCTGGGTTAGGCTCCTATAGTTCAAGACCAAGTTCAACACATGCAAATGCACATAGAATGTATGTGGGAATGAGAACTATATAAGTAATAGGATATAAAAACACAATGGGTGTGTAATATGTGTGTAAAATTAACACTATGTGCTGATACCAAATCAATAAATAAATAAATGTGTTCAATACCTAAAGGACTTATTGAGACTCAACATAAATATGCAAATATATGTAAATGTAGGTATAAAAATATAAAAGCACATAAAGATAGTATTAATAAATTATGGTGATATAGAGAGTTAATGTGCAAAGGTGCTAAAAAATAAATATAGTGCACTAATCAAACTAAATAAGGTGCATTCCGAATAGTCATAACCATCTATTCAATAAAGTGCAACTGCATACTCATAAGCAATGAAAATAAATAAGTGGGTGAACTATGTGCATCCCACACTGGTGACAATATAAACACTAGTAAATAAATAAGTGCAGCCGTGCAAATAACTATAAATTATGAAAGTGAGAACCATATAAATTCAAAGGCTCAAAAAGCAGGTTCTGTGTATTTTAAAATTGTCCAAAAATAGTGCAATCAGAGCTGGTACAGAAATCATAAAGTTCTATAGTCCATATAAGGATGGAGTAAGGTGCTCTTTTTTTCTATGAAGCCGGGAGTGCAGTGAGTGGTTGGAAGATAGGGTGCTCCCCCTCTCCTGGGGTCCTGTGCTTACCGGATGTCCATACCCCTACAGGGGTAAATGGCGGGTCGATAACAGTGATCGATCCCATACACCGGCAATCTGGTTCCATCCTATCCTTCCTATTACCACTCGTATCCACTCCTTGCTCCGGTACACATAGAGGTTAAAGCATCAGGGAGAGAGCTCCAGTACAATTCCCGGGTATATGAAAAAGGGGAAAAACAGAAGCCTCCGATAGTGCAGGATTGCCTTTAAAACTTTTATTTAGATTCCAAAAAAGACATGTACTCACATAAAATCAACATGCAGCGCATCCGTATGGCATAGGGTCCGCAACTACCTCGTTCGCGGTGCTCGCCTGGGATCAGCGTGCGTCCCAACAGCCGGATATGCGTTCCTAGCCTCGGGATCGTTCATGTCTTTTTTGGAAAAAAAGAGCACCTTACTCCATCCTTATATGGACTATAGAACTTTATGATTTCTGTACCAGCTCTGATTGCACTATTTTTGGACAATTTTAAAATACACAGAACCTGCTTTTTGAGCCTTTGAATTTATATGGTTCTCACTTTCATAATTTATATAGTTATTTGCACGGCTGCACTTATTTATTTACTAGTGTTTATATTGTCACCAGTGTGGGATGCACATAGTTCACCCACTTATTTATTTTCATTGCTTATGAGTATGCAGTTGCACTTTATTGAATAGATGGTTATGACTATTCGGAATGCACCTTATTTAGTTTGATTAGTGCACTATATTTATTTTTTAGCACCTTTGCACACTAACTCTCTATATCACCATAATTTATTAATACTATCTTTATATGCTTTTATATTTTTATACCTACATTTACATATATTTGCATATTTATGTTGAGTCTCAATAAGTCCTTTAGGTATTGAACACATTTATTTATTGATTTGGTATCAGTACATAGTGTTAATTTTACACACATATTACACACCCATTGTGTTTTTATATCCTATTTCTTATATAGTTCTCATTCCCACATACATTCTATGTGCATTTGCATGTGTTGAACTTGGTCTTGAACTATAGGAGCCTAACCCAGATTTCCCATTAACCTACTTTCCTGGCAGCGCCAATCACTTCCCTTTTTGACATTTACATAAAAGATTCTGCCCCGGAGGATCCAGTATGCCCACTCCCTTTGCCAAGTTCATGGGTGAGCTGGGTCTTGTGGATCTTTGGCGCTGTAAACATCCCCTTGAGGCCGGGTTTTCCTGCCACTCCCTGACCCACTCCACGCTGTCCCGAATTGATATGGCCTTTGGTTCTGACTCGCTGCAGCCCCTTGCACCTAAGGTGGAATACCTTGCCAGGGGTCTCTCTGACCACTCCCCGTTGAAAGTTTGCGTTACATTTCCAGGCCCCAAGCTGCCGATGCACTGGAAACTGAACCCGTTCTGGCTCCAATTGTTCCCTGACCTGACTTCCCTCTCAGAGCAATTAAGGAATTTTTTATCGACAACAGGCACTCTGCAGCTCCGGGAGTGGTGTGGGATACTATGAAAGCTTTTTTGCAAGGTTTGTGTATTAGGGAGGTGTCAGCCATCAAGTCTAGGAGCAGACTTTGGGCGCAGGATGCTAGTGATGCTGTGCTCTGCGCTGAACGTGAGTTTCTACACTCCCCCACACCTGATTTGGAGGCCAGATGGTTGGACGCGCAGCGTTTCTTCCGCTCTGTTCAGCATCGGCAGGCGGACCATAAATGTTTTTTCGCCTCTCAGGCACACTTTGAGGAGGGGGAAAAGACGGGCCACATGCTCGCAGCCATTTCCAGAGCCCAAAACCCCCCATCTATTATTCATCGGCTGGCTCTTCCTTCGGGTCAGGTGGTGTCTGATACAGCTGCTATTTTACAGGGCTTCGGGGCTTTTTATGAGGATCTGTACTCCTCCAGGGTCTCTTATGACCCGGGGGACCTCAGACTATTCTTGCAGGGGCTTCACTTGCCGCAGGTTTCTGGAGGGGATCGGGCGGTGCTGGACTCCCCCATTAAATTGGAGGAGCTCCAGGCTGCCATGGCTTCATTCCCCAACTCCAAGGCGCCGGGTACTGATGGTATCCCCATTGAGCTGTATAAGGCCTTTGGTGGAATCCTACTTCCTGAGTTACTTACTACTCTTCTGGCTGCCTTCGAGGTGGGGGAACTTCCGAGATCCATGTACGACGCGGTGGTAGTGGTCATTTTGAAGCCAGGGAAGGATCCGACTCGACCTGAATCTTACAGACCGATCTCCCTGCTACCCACCGATCTGAAGCTGCTAGCTAAGGTACTGGCTAACAGGTTGTCTAAAGTGATTGCTAAATTGGTCCACGGGGATCAATCTGGGCTTATACCGGGCCGCTCCACTGCTGCCAATATACGTAGACTGTACCACAACATGCAATTGCCCCCGGATAACTGTGGACATAGAGCGATACTGTCACTCGATGCTGCTAAAGCTTTTGATAGTGTGGAGTGGCAGTATCTGTGGATGGCCCTCGAGAGCTTTGGCTTCGGTCCCTCCTTCATACGCTGGATTAAGATTCTATATGGGGCGCCCACGGCCTGTTTGCAGATTAACGGTTCTATTTCCTGTTCGTTTCCGCTCCACAGGGGCACTAGACAGGGGTGCCCGCTGTCGCCCCTGCTCTTTGCCTTAGCCGTGGAACCCCTGGCATCGGCTATCAGGGCCGATTCGAATATTATAGGTTTTAGGAGAGGTGAGGGGGGAGGACAAAATTGCCTTATATGCAGATGACGCGTTATTTTTGGGGGACACTTCGGGCTCCCTGGTTGCCTTGATGCACTTGATTCACAGATTCGGATTCTTCTCTGGTTTCCAGATCAACTGGGATAAGTCTGTTCTGCTCCCGTTAGATCCCCTTGAGACTGCACTGCCCCCTTAGGCGTCGCAGATCTTGGTGGTAGACCAGTTCCGCTATTTGGGGGTGGTTGTCCATCCTGATCTGGGGCGCTATGTTAAGCTTAATGTTCTGCCGTTACTGCATAGGTTCAGGGACAAAATGGCTAGCTGGATTAAGTTGCCTCTGTCTGTGGTTGGCAGATGCAACCTGATCAAAATGATCTGGAACCCGCAGTTGTTGTATGTGCTGCACAACTCCCCGGTGTGGATCCCTATTCATATCTTTAAAAAGTTCAACACGATATACCGTGCTCTTATTTGGAGGAAGTTGTCTCCCAGAATTTGTCTAGAGACGTTGCACGAGACCAAGGAGAGTGGTGGATTGGCGGTACCAAACCCCTACTATTACTTTCTGTCATCCCAACTGCAGCACTTTACGGGATGGCTGCAGGATGACGACTCTGACCCTGTCAGGCGTGTTCTAACGGCACGCCTGGCGGGGGGCTTTCTGGTTGAATCCCTGGAGGCGGGCACCCTGGGGCTCTTTCCGGGATGCCCCACCCTCAAGTTGCTCAATAAGGTCTGGCACAGGGCCAGGAGTCACTTTGGCTACAGTGGCTACTCAAGGTACTCACGTATTCTAAACAACGCTCACTATCTCGAACTGGATAAGCTCCGGCACTCCTTCACCTGGGGTGACTACGGAGTGAAATATATTTCTCAATTGTATTGGGGGGACAAATTGAGAGATTTCCAATCTCTCCGTGCTGAGTTTGGGTTGCCCAATTCCCTTTTCTTTCAATACTTGCAGTTGCGCCATGCCATCAGCTCTCAGTCCCGGATCTCCCCATGGGGTCTCTGCCGCCCGGTTATACTCACTGATCTGGTGACCACTAGTATTGAGAAGGGGCAGATCTCATCCCTGTACTCAGCCTTTATGGAGCATATTTCGAAAGCCATCTCTTTTAAGTGTAGAGAAGCCTGGGTTGCGGATATAGGTCCCATCTCCTCAGAGGAATGGACGGGTATTTTAGAGAACGTCCCTAAGGTGTCTCTGTCTTCCTCGCAAAGACTTACGCAGCTGTTTATTCTCCACCGGACGTACAGGACCCCTCAACGGCTGTACAGCTGGCAGAGAAGAGACTCTCCCCTCTGTCCTAGATGTCAGGCCCACACAGGCACCCTGCTCCACATGCTGTGGCGGTGCCCGAAGTTGCACCGGTACTGGCATGCGGTGGTGAGGACCATTAACTCGCTATGGAAACTGACACTATCTGTGGAGCCAAAGTTGTGTATCTTGGGTTGGCTAGACGAAGAGCTCTATCAACCTGAGGTTCATGCTGCGGTACTCAGGCTTCTCTTTCTGGCCAGGAAGCTGATAGCGTAGCGGTGGATTTCCACTGTAGCGCCGTCTCATGCTGACTGGATCGAGGAAGTCAAGGTGCTTCTGAATAGGGAACATCTCACTTACAAACACAGGGGGAATGCTTTGAAATTTGACCGTATATGGGGGCCGTGGCTGGACGTTCCTGGTCTGGCTCCCACTCATTTGGTCACCAACCGATTCCTGGGTGGTGTTATCTCCTCCACGTAAGGTATTGGAAACAGTTCTTTTGAGACCCGGCAGCCTACAGGGGGGCGCTGCTCATTGCACACTGGGTAGTGGATACGTATATTTATGGGAAGTATGAGGCTCTCCAATTTTACTGGTTATTTTGTTGGAATTCACCTATTATATCCTTTATTGCTTGAGTTGTCATCACCAATTGGATATGTGGGATGGGGCGGGTTTGCTGCTCACCATGATTAGATGGGTACATATCTTCTGTGCCGTTACTGTTTCGGATTGCCTTGTAGGCTCCTGCTATGCTGATGCTTATAATCCCCCCTGTACCCTGGTAATATTGTCTACTGAACGTGTGTGATGACTTCTCTCGAGATGTGAGCAGGTTTTTTTGTTTCTTTTTGTTTCTGTTTGGTTTTGTCTTGTATTGTTTGTGACAAAAAAAGTTTTCAATAAAAATTATCTGAATAAAAAAAATTAGAATTTTGTTGTTTGTTGTTTCCAAAAAATAGATTTTTTTGTTTGAATTGTTTCCAAAAATAGATTTTTTTGGTTTTGTTTATAAAAAATAGATTCTATTTTTTGTTTATTTTGTATCTAAAAATAGATTTTTAATTGTTTTGTTTATACAAATAGATTTTTGTTCTGTGTTTTCTTTCCAAAAATAGATATTTGTTTGTTTTGTTTCTAAAAATATATTTTTGTTTGTTTTGTTTCTAAAAAATAGATCCTTTTTTTGTTTGGTTTATAAAAGCAGATGCTTTTTTGTTTTGTTTCTAAAAAACGGAAAATTGATATCAAATACTTACTGTAATTTTCCTTTCCTGATGGACTCCATGGCAGCATACGTTTGGGTAGGCCCCGCCTCCTCTCCTACCTCATAGGACCCCACTCCCATAAATCTTTGCTCCCTTTCAGCATCAGTGTTCTGTAACTAGCCTACTCAGGAATTGGGAGGGGACTCCTGCTGCCATGGAGTCCAGCAGGAAAGAAAAATTACGGTAAGTATTTGATATCAATTTTCCGTTTTCCTGACAGACTCCATGGCAGCATACGTTTGGGAAATAACTCGCTATACACTCCCGGGTGGGAAGATGCTGAACAAAGAAAACTTTAATTGGCACTGTCAACTGACAAGACTTGAACGCCAAAATTAACGGAAGACAAAGCAGCAGGTTCAAAACAATAATGGGAAAGAAAAGTATTAACAGATGACCAAGATGCTGCCTTGCAGATCACGTCAGGTGCGACGTGCTTGGAAGCTGCCCAAGACGTAGCGACACTTCTTGTAGAGTGAGCTGTAATCGCCTCTGGAGGAGCCAAGCCCTTTGCTCTATACGCCCATTGGATAGCCTGAACGATCCACGCAGCCATTGCTCTGGAAGATGCCCGCATTCCTTTCTTTTTGCCATGTAGCAGAACGAAAAGGAAGTCCGATTGGCGGAAGGAGGATGTGGCCTCCAAATATTGACTTAGAGTGTTGCCCACGTCTAGAGGATGGACTGAAGAATTCTCATCAGTTCTGAAGGTGGGAAGAACTATCTCAGCATTTTCGTGGAAGACAGAGGTCACTTTTGGATTTGACCCTAGCATAGGGATAAGGACCACCCTGTCTTGAAAAAAGGTCAAAAAAGGTTCTTTGTGACCCAGATTGTGTATCTCGGAGACCCTCTTAGCAGAGGAAATAGCCACCAAAAATGCTGTTTTCAACGTAAGTTCCTTGACAGACATGGAAGCAACATCCTTTGAAGAAAAAAATTCCAAAACTAAAGGAAGATCCCATTTTGGGAATCTTGGCCTTCTCTGAGGCCTAAGCCTGACTGCTCCCTTAAAAAATTGCTGGATCAGATGATGACTTGCCCACTGAATTCCGGTAAAGGCTGAAATGGCGGATACTTGCACCCGGAGAGAACTAACCGAGAGGGGCAGATCCAGACCAGACTGCAAAAAACTTAAAATCTGCTGAACAGTAGGTGTACCTACTGGACCTGACCCCTGGGCCTGATGACTCATGAACCTGGCCCATATCCTTTCATATACCCTGTTGGTGCTGGGCCTTCTTGAACTCATGAGAGTCGGAATCACCTCCTCTGGACATCCGAGAGCTTCCAACCTCCCCCTCTCAAAAACCAAGCCCTGAGGTGAAGCCGTGCAGGGCATGGGTGCAGAGTAGGACCCTGAGACAGAAGGTCCGACCTGAGAGGTAGAGGGATTGGATCCCTGAAGCTCAGAAGGGACAGCAGGGGAAACCATGGCCTGTTGGGCCAGAAGGGGATTATTGCCACGATCTCTACTTCCTCCATCTTCAGTCTCCGCAGGAATTGGAGTACTATTGGCACTGGTGGAAAGGCATAAGCAGACTGGAAGTTCCACCTGTCCGTGAGGGCATCCACTCCGAAAGCTTGAGGATCTCTGAATCTCGTGTAGTACTTCCGAAGCTTCCTGTTGCGTGGACTCGCAAACAGATCCACTTCGGGTGAAATCCCCAGAGATAACACCCAGTTGAACACCTCTTGGTGGAGGGACCACTCGTTGTTGTCTAGTTGGAAACGAGATAGGAAGTCTGCCTCCACATTCAACACTCCCGGGACAAAGACCGCTGAGAGATTGGCCAGATGATGCTGAGCCCATGTCATGATCGGTTCTGTTTCTTGGAGGAGAGACATACTGCGTGTTCCTCCCTGCCTCTTGACATAAGCCACTGCCGTGGTGTTGTCCATCCTTAACAGCACTGAAGCCCCCTGTGTTAGATGGTGAAAAGCCTGGAGTGCTTTGAGGGCGGCTCGAAGTTCTAAAACGTTGGACACTACTCCGTGACCTGGGAAGTTCCATCTGCCTTGTGCCACTTCGGTCAGACAGTGGGCTCCCCAACCGGTATTGCTGGCATCGGAGGTTATCGTTACCCAGGAAATCGGAGCGATTGAGTGGCAGTTGGTCAGATTTGTACGGCGTAACCACCAGGGAAGGCATCCCTTCATGAATGGAGTCAGGTGAATAACCTGTGACAAATTCTCCGTCGTCCACTGTTGGAGAAACCCCTTCTGGAAGGGTCTCAGCTTCCACATAGCCCACTTCACCATAGGCGAGGTGGCTACAAGCGTCCCTACTACCTTTAGACACTGGTGAGCAGTGAGACGAGAGGCAGCGAGAGCGTGAGACACCCTGCTCTGAATTACAGGAATTTTCTCTTCTGGCAGGGAAATGGTGCACTTCACCATGTTGAACAGTGGCCCGAGAAACACCAGCGACTGTGTAGGCACCAGATGGCTCTTCTCTAGATTCAGAATCCAACCGAATTCCTGAAGAGTCGATGTCACTTGCTCCAGATGTAAGAGTAACTGATGTCTGTCCTGGGACAGAAGGAGGAGATCATCCAGATAATGATGCAATCTGATGCCTCTGTTCCTGATGAGAGCCACAACTGCCAGCAAGGTCTTGGAGAACGTGCGAGGCGAAGTTGAGAGCCCGAAGGGAAGACACGTAAATTGCATGTGGGCATGACCTACAGCAAACCGGAGAAACTGATGGTACTCTTTTGCCACAGGAACGTGGAAGTATGCGTCTTTTAGATCGATCGATGCCAACCAATCTCCTGGAAGGATCGAATGTTGAATGGTGACTAGGGACTCCATTTTGAACCTCTCTTGACGGATAGACCTGTTGAGATATGTGAGGTCTATTACCGGACGCCAGGTGCCGTTCTTCTTCTGAACGAGAAACAGAGGTGAATAGACTCCCAACCCTCGTTCTGCCTCGGGAACTGGCACAACAGCTCGCTGAACCAGTAAGGAGTCCACGTAGGCGAGAAGAATCTTCTTTTTCTCTGCCGAAAGAGGAAGTGAGGTTGCGACAAACCTGGGTTTGGGAACGTTGTCGAACGCCCACGAATGTCCCTGGGACACGATGTTTAACACCCAGGGATCCTGGATCGAGGCCGCCCAGACATCCCGAAATTGGAGCAACCTGGCCCCTACCGGGAAGGCCTGGACGGGCCCAACCTCAAAAGGATTTGGTGGCCTCCCGGTCACCAGACGAAGAGCCTTTAGGGCCTTTCTGGAAGGTGGATTGCCTTGACTTCCAACCTCTTCCGTAAGACTTGCCTGGTCTGTAGCTGCGTGCTTCCCTGGCACGATTGGTAGTTTGTCTTCTCGGGAAAGAGCGCTTCTGAGCGCCTGGGCGTTTATCCTGAGGGAGGAACCCAGATTTTCCACCCGTGGCCCGAGTTATGGCTGCATCCAATTTGTTCCCAAAGAGGGAAGAACCCTCAAAGGGAATTCGGCACCACGCCTGTTTGGAAGCAGCATCAGCAACCCAAGGCCTAAGCCAAAGGGCGCGTTTAGCCGTAACCGAAGCCAGCATAACTCGAGCCAAAAGGCGAATGGTGTCTAGAGACGCCTCCCCCAGAAAACCCGCAGCCATCTTCAGCTCCTGGATTGGGGAGCTCTGGAGCACTTCTTCTGAAACTCCTCCAAGAGTGCCCTCGAGGGCATTAATCCAGACTTCCATGGCCTTTGAAATTGTAGCCAAAGCCAAAGCTGGCTTACAGGCCATGCCGGCCGAAAGATATGCTCGTTTAAGGTCAGCGTCGATCCTCCTATCCAACGGATCCCTAAAAGAGGCTGTATCCTCCATTGGAAGGGTGACATGCTTGACCAAACGCATCACAGCTGCATCCACACTTGGGGAAGATTCCAGGTACTTCACCTTTTCTTGTTTAAATGGATACAGCTTCGCCATTTTTGTGGTCAGAGAATTTTTCCTTTCCACTTTGCTCCACTCTTCTGTAATTATATCTCCCAGCTCCCCTAGAAATGGAAAGTCCAAGCGCTCTTTGCATAGCTGCTTGAAATATTTTCGTTGTTTTGGGGAGGAGACAGCTGGATCCTCCCATTCAAGGGCTTCTCTCACCGCCTTCACTAGAGGGGAGACATGGCTGAACTCAAATCCTGAACCGGAGTCATCTGAATCAGATTCGGACTCTGACGGAAGGATAGAAGGATGGCTGGGCTGGGAGGACTCAAAAGGATCCTGAACCAGAAGATCTCTTTCCGGAGAGCGGGATGGCCCTGCAGAAGTACTTGGCTTTTGTAACTCAGCCAGAGAGTCTTTGAGGACTCTGCGTACCACTTCCTCAATATGATGGTCCGACTTCTCCCTTTCACCCGTAGCTTGGGCATAACAGGGTTTACACAGAGAGGAACCATCTGTTACTATGGTACCACATCCCCAGCATTTCTTCCCGTGCGGGCGATCAGAACGGCCATGATGTGTTGAACCAGAAGTTTCGCCATCACGTCCCCTATTATGGGGGGGAATTGCGTCTGGACCTGGATGAGGAGTGCCGGTGATGCGACTTTGAACGTCTATCATCTCTGCGTGCGTTAGGCTGCTGATCAGACCTAGAAGAGCTAGAGATAGAAACATGTAGAGGTATATAAGAGAAACACCGAGAGATTCCCTCCCCCTTAAACGCCCAGCACATACCTGGTATGAGCGGGCTGGCCACTAGGGGGCGGAGAAGCGTCCATGTCACAACAATAGAGGGCGAAAAAACACTCTTCCTACAGCCAGATACAAAAGACACACTGTACCAAGAATACTAAAGAGAACTGCCAAAAGATCCTTTTAAAATTGCGAATCTTACCTGAATCCCGCTAGTCAGAGTCTGGGGGAGGCTGTATCAACGCTGCCGACCTTCCCACCAGCTCTGACAAACACAGGCTTTAAATATGCCGCCTCGCGGCCGCCAAACGTTACCGCGCATGCGCGAGTGACGTCACGCGTCATCCCCGCGCATGCGCACCGAATCCTGTGCCCGACGGCTACCGCGCATGCGCAGAAGCGCCGCGCAACCCGGAAGCGGCGGCCGCAAACGCGGCCACGGCAAGACCGGGAGCCGCCGGGCACCGATAACAGGGGCAAAAACGCTGACTCTGAAAAGTGACACCCAGCTACAGAACCCACACTCAACCAAGCCACAGTAAGTAACCTAAGACACTGACAAATAGTAAAAAACACTGAAGTAAAAACGAAGTAAAAAGAGGTCCCATAACAGGGCTTACCACCCTGCCCAGAGCAGAGAAGAGTCCCAGAGGCGCACCACCGGTCCATATCTTCGGGCAAATTTAGGCCACCCGCGGCAGCAGGGCTCTCTCGGCCAGACCCCCAGGCTCCTGCAAGGGGGTTTCTTCCATTGCCCCCTCCATACCCTGCTAATAGCCAGGGCTTAGCGGAGACTCTACGACCCCTTCTGCTCCAAAGTATAGGACTGGAATAGTAGGAACATAACACCGTATGTATGAGGAGGACGAAAAAAGAACACTGATGCTGAAAGGGAGCAAAGATTTATGGGAGTGGGGTCCTATGAGGTAGGAGAGGAGGCGGGGCCTACCCAAACGTATGCTGCCATGGAGTCTGTCAGGAAATATATTTTTTTTGTTTGTTTTGATTCTAAAAATAGATCTTTTTGTTTGTTTTGTTTCTAAAATTAGATTTTTGTTGTTTCTAAAAATAGATTTTTGTTTTTTGTTTTGTTTCTAAGAATAGATTTTTGTTTTGTAAAAATAAAAAATACTGGCCTCCAGCCTCCCCTATATCCAGTCCAACACAGGCCTAAGAACAAACCTTAAATCTCCAAATAGAGGGTCCAACACACACCTAAAATAAAAAAAACGGACCGCCGACCTCCCCTATAGCCAGTTTGTTTGTTTTGTGTCTAAAAATAGATTTTTGTTGTTTGTTTTGTTTCTAGAATAGATTTTTGTTTGTTTTGTTTCCAAAAATAGATTTTTTTGTTGTTTCTAAAAATAGATCCTTTTTTTGTTTGGTTTATAAAAGCAGATCCTTTTTTTGTTTTGTTTCTAAAAATATATTTTTTTTGTTTGTTTTGATTCTAAAAATAGATCTTTTTGTTTGTTTTGTTTCTAAAAATAGATTTTTGTTGTTTGTTTTGTTTCCAAAAATAGATTTTTTTGTTATGTTTCTAAAAATAGATCCTTTTTTGTTTGTTTTGTTTCTAAAAATAGATTTTTGTTGTTTGTTTTGTTTCTAGAATAGATTTTTGTTTGTTTTGTTTCCAAAAATAGATTTTTTTGTTTCTAAAATAGATATTTGTTGTTTGTATTGCATCTAAAAATAGATTTTTGTTGTCTGTTTTGTTTCTAAAAATCGATCCTTTTTTTCTAAAAATAGATTTTTGGTGTTTGTTTTGTTTATACAAATAGATTTTTGTTTTTTAAAAATAAAAAATACTGGCCTCCAGCCTCCCCTATAACCAGTCCAACACACGCCTAAGTACAAACCTTAAATCTCCAAATAGAGGGTCCAACACACACCTAAAATAAAAAAAACTTACCTACGACCTCCCCTATAGCCAGTTTGTTTGTTTTGTGTCTAAAAATAGATTTTTTGTTGTTTGTTTTGTTTCTAATAGATTTTATAGTCTGTTTTGATTCTAAAAATAGATTTTTGCTGTTTGTTTTGTTTATACAAATAGATTTTTGTTTCCAAAAATAGATTTTTGTTTTTGTTTCTAAAAATAGATCTTTTTTGTTTGTTTTGTTTCTAAAATAGATTTTTGTTGTTTGTTTTGTTTCTAAAAACAGATCCTTTTTTGTTTTGTTTCTAAAAATAGATTTTTGTTGTTTGTTTCTAACAATAGATTATTGTTTTTTTGTTTTGTTTCTAGAAATATATTTTTGTTGTTTGTTTTGATTCTAAAAATAGATCCTTTTTTGTTTGTTTTGCTTCTAAAAATAGATTTTTGTTGTTTTTGTTTCTCAAAAATAGATTTTTGTTGTTTTGTTTCTAAAATAGATTTTTGTTGCTTGTTTTGTTTCTAAAATAGATTTTTGTTGTTTGTTTTGTTTCTAAGATAGATTTTTGCTGTTTGTTTTGTTTCTAAAAACAGATCCTTTTTTGTTTTGTTTCTATAAATATATTTTTGTTTGTTTTGTTTCTAAAAAAGATTTGTTTTGTTTCCAAGAAAAGATTTTTGTTTGTTTTGTTTCCAAAAATTGTTTTTTTTGTTTTGTTTCTAAAAATATATTTTTAATGTTTGTTTCTATCAATAGATTTGTTTTTTTTCTAGAAATATATTTTTTTGTTTGTTTTGATTCTAAAAATAGATCCTTTTTTGTTTGTTTTGTTTCTAAAAATAGATTTTTGTTGTTACTTTTGTTTCTAAAAATAGATTTTTGTTTGTTTTGTTTCTAAAAATAGATTTTTGTTTTTTGTTTTGTTTCTAAGAATAGATTTTTGTTTTGTAAAAATAAAAATACTGGCCTCCAGCCTCCCCTATAGCCAGTCCAACACATGCCTAAGTACAAACCTTAAATCTCCAAATAGGCTGTCCAACACACACCTAAACTAAAAAACTGACCTTTGACCTGCTTTTTTTGTTTCTAATAGATTTTTGTTGTTTGTTTTGTTTCCAAAAATTAGATTTTTGTTGCTGGTTTTGTTTCTAAAAATAGATTTTTGTTGTTTGTTTTGTTTCTAAAAATAGATTTTTCTGTTTTTGTTTCTAAAAATAGATTTTTGTTTTTTTATTTCTAAAATAGATTTTTGTTGTTTGTTTTGTATCTAAAAATAGATTTTTGTTTGTTTTGTTTCTAAAAAATAGATCCTTTTTTTATAAAAATAGTTTTTTGTTTTTTGTTTTGTTTATACAAATAGATTTTTGTTTTGTAGAAATAAAAAAAAAACTGGCCTCCAGCCTCCCCTATAGCCAGTCCAACACATGCCTAAGTACAAACCTTAAATCTCCAAATAGAGGGTCCAACACACACCTAAAATAAAAAAAAATACTGGCCTCCGACCTCCTTTGTTTGTTTTGTTTCTAAAAATAGATTTTTGTTTGTTTTGTGTCTAAAAATCTATCCTTTTTTCTAAAAATAGATTTTTGTTGTGTGTTTTCTTTCCAAAAATAGATATTTGTTAGTTTTGTATCTAAAAATAGATTTTTGTTGTTTTGTTTCTAAAAAATAGATTTTTGTTTTGTTTCTAAAAATATATTTTTGTTGTTTGTTTTGTTTCTAAAAACGGTTCTTTTTTGTTTTGTTTCTAACAATAGATTTTAGTTTGTTTTTTCTAGAAATATATTTTTGTTGTTTGTTTTGATTCTAAAAATAGATCTTTGTTGTTTTTGTTTTGTTTCTAAGAAAAGATTTTTGTTTGTTTTGTTTCTAAAAATAGATCCTATTTTTGTTTGTTTTAGTTCTAAAAATAGATTTTTTGCTGTTTGTTTTGTTAATACAAATAGATTTTTGTTTTTGGTTTCTAAAAATAGATTTTTGTTGTTTGTTTTGTTTCCAAAAATAGATTTTTTGTTTTGTTTCTAAAAATAGATCCTTCTTTGTTTTTTCTTTTTTCTAAAAATAGATTTTTGTTTTTGTTTTGGTTATACAAATAGATTTTTGTTTTTCGTTTTGTTTCCAAAAATAGATATTTGTTTGTTTTGTTTCTAAAAATATATTTTTGTTGGTTTTGTTTCTAGAAATATATTTTTGTTTGTTTTGTTTCTAAAAAATAGATCCTTTTTTTGTTTTGTTTATAAAAACAGATCCTTTTTTGTTTTGTTTCTAAAAATATATTTTTGTTGTTTGTTTTGATTCTAAAAATATAATTTTGTTGTTTCTTTTGTTTCTAAAAATAGATTTTTGTTTTCTTTCTAAAAATAGATTTTTGTTTTCTGTTTTGTTTCTAAGAATAGATTTTTGTTTTGTAAAAATAAATACTGGCCTCCAGCCTCCCCTATAGCCAGTTCAACACACGCCTAAGTACAAACCTTAAATCTCCAAATAGAGGGTCCAACACACACCTAAAATAAAAAAAACTGACCTCCGACCTCCCCTATAGCCAGTTTGTTTGTTTTGTGTCTAAAAATAGATTTTTTTGTTTTGTTTCTAGAATAGATTTTTGTATGTTTTGTTTCCAAAAATAGCTTTTTTTGTTATGTTTCTAAAAATAGATCCTTTTTTTTTGTTTGTTTTGTTACTGAAAAAATAGATTTTTTTGTTTGTTCTGATTCTAAAAATAGATCTTTTTTGTTTGTTTTGTTTCTAAAAATAGATTTTTGTTGTTTCTTTTGTTTCAAAAAATAGATTTTTTTGTTTGTATTGTTTCGAAATATAGATTTTTTTGCTTGTATTGTTTCCAAAAATAGATTTTTTTGTTTTGTTTCTAGAAATATATTTTTGTTTGTTTTCATTCTAAAAATAGATCCTTTTTTGTTTATTTTGTTTCTAAAATAGATTTTTGTTTCTTTTGTTTCTAAAAATAGATTTTTGTTTTGATTCTAAGAATAGATTTTTGTTTTGTAGAGATAAAAAAATACTGGCCTCCAGCCTCCCCTATAGCCAGTCCAACACACGCCTAAGTACAAACCTTAAATATCCAAATAGAGGGTCCAACACACACCTAAAATAAAAAAGCTGACCTCTGACCTCCCCTATAGCCAGTTTGTTTGTTTTGTGTCTAAAAATAGATTTTTGTTGTTTGTTTTGTTTCTAGAATAGATTTTTGTTTGTTTTGTTTCCAAAAATTGATTTTTTTTGCTATGTTTCTAAAAATAGATCCTTTTTTTGTTTGTTTTGTTTCTGTTTCTAAAAATATTTTTTGTTTGTTTTGTTTCTAAAAATAGATTTTTGTTTTTGTTTTGTTTCTGAAAATAGAATTTTGTTGTTTGTTTTGTTTCTAGAATAGATTGTTTGTTTTGTTTCCAAAAAATTGATTTTTTTGTTATGTTTCTAAAAATAGATCCTTTTTTTGTTTGTTTTGTTTCTAAAAATAGATTTTTTTTATTTCTAAAATTGATATTTGTTTTTTGTGTTGTATCTAAAAATAGATTTGTTTTGTAAAAATAAAAAATACTGGCCTCTAGCCTCCCCTATAGCCAGTCCAACACACGCCTAAGTACAAACCTTAAATCTCCAAATAGTGGATCCAACACTAAAATAAAAAACTGACCAACCTTTTCTTGTTTGTTTTGTTTCCAAAAATTGATTTTTTTGTTTGTTTTGTATCTAAAAATAGATTTTTAATTGTTTTGTTTATACAAATAAATTTTTGTTCTGTGTTTTCTTTCCAAAAATAGATATTTGTTTGTTTTGTTTCTAGAAATAGATTGATGTTTCTTATGTTTCTAAAAATAGAATTTTGTTGTTTGTTTTGTTTCCAAAAATAGTTTTTTTGTTTTGTTTATAAAAATAGATCCTTTTTTGTTTGTTTTGTTTATAAAAATATTTTTTGTTTTGTTTAGTTTCTAAAAATAGATTGTTTTTGTTTTGTTTCTAAAAATAGATTTTTGTTTGTTTTGTTTCCAAAAATAGATTTTTTTGTTTGTATTGTTTCCAAAAATAGTTTTTTTGTTTTGTTTATAAAATAGATTTTTGTTGTTTGTTTTGTTTCAAAAAATAGATTTTTTTGTTTGTACTGTTTCCAAAAATAGTTTTTTTGTTTTGTTTATAAAAATAGATTTTTTTGTTTGTATTGTTTCCAAAAATAGATTTTTTTTGTTTGTATTGTTTCCAAAAATAAATTTTTTTGTTTTTTTTAGAAATATATTTTTGTGGTTTGTTTTCATTCTAAAAATAGATCTTTTGTTTATTTTGTTTCTAAAAATAGATTTTTGTTGTTTCTTTTGTTTCTAAAAATAGATTTTTGTTTGTTTTGTTTCCAAAAATAGATTTTTTTGTTATGTTTCTGAAAATAGATTTTTTTAATTCTAAAATAGATATTTGTTGTTTGTATTGTATCTAAAAATAGATTTTTGTTGTCTGTTTTGTTTCTAAAAATCGATCCTTTTTTTCTAAAAATAGATTTTTGGTGTTTGTTTTGTTTATACAAATAGATTTTTGTTTTTTAAAAATAAAAAATACTGGCCTCCAGCCTCCCCTATAGCCAGTCCAACACACGCCTAAGTACAAACCTTAAATCTCCAAACAGAGGGTCCAACACACACCTAAAATAAAAAAAACTTACCTACGACCTCCCCTATAGCCAGTTTGTTTGTTTTGTGTCTAAAAATAAATTTTTTGTTGTTTGTTTTGTTTCTAATAGATTTTATAGTCTGTTTTGATTCTAAAAATAGATTTTTGCTGTTTGTTTTGTTTATACAAATAGATTTTTGTTTTTTGTTTCCAAAAATAAATTTTTGTTTTTGTTTCTAAAAATAGATCCTTTTTGTTTGTTTTGTTTCTAAAATAGATTTTTGTTGTTTGTTTCTAACAATAGATTATTGTTTTTTGTTTTGTTTCTAGAAATATATTATTGTTGTTTCTTTTGTTTCTCAAAAATAGATTTTTGTTGTTTTGTTTCTAAAATAGATTTTTGCTGTTTGTTTTGTTTCTAAAAATAGATTTTTGTTGTTTGTTTTGTTTCTAAAAACAGATCCTTTTTTGTTTTGTTTCTAGAAATATATTTTTGTTTGTTTTGTTTCTAAAAAAAGATTTTTTTGTTTTGTTTCCAAGACAAGATTTTTGTTTGTTTTGTTTCCAAAAATTGATTTTTTTGTTTTGTTTCTAAAAATATATTTTTGTTGTTTGTTTTTATCAATAGATTTGTTTTTTTTTCTAGAAATATATTTTTTTGTTTGTTTTGATTCTAAAAATAGATCCTTTTTTGTTTGTTTTGTTTCTAAAAATAGATTTTTGTTGTTACTTTTGTTTCTAAAAATAGATTTTTGTTTGTTTTGTTTCTAAAAATAGATTTTTGTTTTTTGTTTTGTTTCTAAGAATAGATTTTTGTTTTGTAAAAATAAAAAATACTGGCCTCCAGCCTCCCCTATAGCCAGTCCAACACATGCCTAAGTACAAACCTTAAATCTCCAAATAGGCTGTCCAACACACACCTAAAATAAAAAAACTGACCTTTGACCTGCTTTTTTTGTTTCTAATAGATTTTTGTTGTTTGTTTTGTTTCCAAAAATTAGATTTTTGTTGTTCGTTTTGTTTCTAAAATAGATTTTTGTTGCTGGTTTTGTTTCTAAAAATAAATTTTTGTTGTTTGTTTTGTTTCTAAAAATAGATTTTTCTGTTTTTGTTTCTAAAAATAGATTTTTGTTTTTTTATTTCTAAAATAGATTTTTGTTGTTTGTTTTGTATCTAAAAATAGATTTTTGTTTGTTTTGTTTCTAAAAAATAGATCCTTTTTTTCTAAAATCAGATTTTTGTTTTTTGTTTTGTTTATACAAATAGATTTTTGTTTTGTAAAAATAAAAAAAACTGGCCTCCAGCCTCCCCTGTAGCCATTCCAACACATGCCTAAGTACAAACCTTAAATCTCCAAATAGAGGGTCCAACACACACCCAAAATAAAAAAAAACTGACCTCCGACCTCCTTTGTTTTGTTTCTAAAAATAGATTTTTGTTGTTTGTTTTGTGTCTAAAAATCTATCCTTTTTTTCTAAAAATTGATTTTTGTTGTGTGTTTTCTTTCCAAAAATAGATATTTGTTAGTTTTGCATCTAAAAATAGATTTTTGTTGTTTTGTTTCTAAAAAAATAGATTTTTTTGTTTGTTCTGATTCTAAAAATAGATCTTTTTTGTTTGTTTTGTTTCTAAAAACAGATTTTTGTTGTTTCTTTTGTTTCAAAAAATAGATTTTTTTGTTTGTATTGTTTCGAAATATAGATTTTTTTGTTTGTATTGTTTCCAAAAATAGATTTTTTTGTTTGTATTGTTTCCAAAAATAGATCCTTTTTTGTTTATTTTGTTTCTAAAATAGATTTTTGTTTCTTTTTTTTCTAAAAATAGATTTTTGTTTTGATTCTAAGAATAGATTTTTGTTTTGTAAAAATAAAAAAATACTGGCCTCCAGCCTCCCCTATAGCCAGTCCAACACACGCCTAAGTACAAACCTTAAATATCCAAATAGAGGGTCCAACACACACCTAAAATAAAAAAGCTGACCTCTGACCTCCCCTATAGCCAGTTTGTTTGTTTTGTGTCTAAAAATAGATTTTTGTTGTTTGTTTTGTTTCTAGAATAGATTTTTGTTTGTTTTGTTTCCAAAAATAGATTTTGTTTGCTATGTTTCTAAAAATAGATCCTTTTTTTGTTTGTTTTGTTTCTGTTTCTAAAAATATTTTTTGTTTGTTTTGTTTCTAAAAATAGATTTTTGTTTTTGTTTTGTTTCTGAAAATAGAATTTTGTTGTTTGTTTTGTTTCTAGAATAGATTTTTATTTGTTTTGTTTCCAAAAAATAGATTTTTTTGTTATGTTTCTAAAAATAGATCCTTTTTTTGTTTGTATTGTATCTAAAAATAGATTTTTGTTGTTTTTGTTTTGTGTCTAAGAATAGATTTGTTTTGTAAAAAAAAAATACTGGCCTCCAGCCTCCCCTATAGCCAGTCCAACACACGCCTAGTACAAGTACAAACCTTAAGTCTCCAAATAGTGGATCCAACACTAAAATAAAAAAAACTGACCGACCTTTTCTTGTTTGTTTTGTATCTAAAAATAGATTTTTAATTTTTTTGTTTATACAAATACATTTTTGTTCTGTGTTTTCTTTCCAAAAATAGATATGTGTTTGTTTTGTTTCTAGAAATAGATTTTTGTTTTTTTTTGTTTCCAAAAATAGATTTTTGTTGTTTGTTTTGTTGCTAAAATTAGATTGTTTTGTTTCTAAAATAGATTGTGGTTTGTTTTGTTTCTAAAATAGATTTTTGTTTGTTTTTTTCAAAAAATAGTTTTTTTGTTTTGTTTCTAAAAATAGATCCTTTTTTGTTTGTTTTGTTTCTAAAAATAGATTGTTTTTGTTTTGTTTTCAAAAATAGATTTTTGTTTGTTTTGTTTCAAAAAATAGATTTTTTTGTTTGTATTGTTTTCAAAAATAGATTTTTTTGTTTGTATTGTTTCCAAAAATAAATTTTTTTGTTTTGTTTCTAGAAATATATTTTTGTTGTTTGTTTTCATTCCAAAAATAGATCTTTTGTTTATTTTGTTTCTAAGAATAGATTTTTGTTTTGTAAAAATAAAAATACTGGCCTCCAGCCTCCCCTATAGCCAGTCCAACACATGTCTAAGTACAAACCTTAAATCTCAAAATAGAGGGTCCAACACACACCTAAAATAAAAAAACTGACCTCCGACCTCTTTTTTTGTTTCTAATAGATTTTTGTTGTTTGTTTTGTTTCCAAAAATTTGATTTTTTTGTTTTTGTTTCTAAAATAGATTTTTGTTGTTTGTTTTGTTTCTAAAAATAGATCCTTTTTTTCTAAAAATAGATTTTTGTTGTTTGTTTTGTTTATACAAATAGATTTTTGTTTTGTAAAAATAAATACTGGCCTCCAGCCTCCCCTATAGCCAGTCCAACACATGCCTAAGTACATACCTTGAATCTCCAAATAGAGGGTCCAACACACACCTAAAATAAAAAAAACTGACCTCCGACCTTTTTTTGTTTCTAAAATAAATTTTTGTTGTTTATTTTGTTTCTAAAACAGATCTTTTTTGTTTTGTTTCTAAAAATAGATTTTTGTTGTTTGTTTCTAACAATAGATTGTTTTTTTGTTTTGTTTCTAGAAATATATTTTTGTTGTTTGTTTTCATTCTAAAAAATATATTTTTGTTGTTTGTTTTGTTTCTAGAAATATATTTGTTTGTTTTGTTTCTAAAAATATATTTTTGTTTTGTTTTTAAAAAATAGATCCTTTTTTGTTTTGTTTATAAAACAGATCCTTTTTTTGTTTTGTGTCGAAAAATATATTTTTGTTGTTTATTCCTAACAATAGATTTTTGTTTTTTGTTTTGTTTCTAGAAATATATTTTTGTTGTTTGTTTTGTTTCTAAAAATAGATTTTTGTTTTTTTATTTCTTAAATAGATATTTGTTATTTGTATTGTATCTAAAAATAGATTTTTGTTGTTTGTTTTGTTTCTAAAAATCGATCCTTTTTTTCTAAAAATAGATTTTTTTTGTTTTTGTTTTTACAAATACATTTTGTTTTGTAAAAATAAATACTGGCCTCCAGCCTCCCCTATAGCCAGTCCAACACACGCCTAAATACAAACCTTAAATCTCCAAATAGAGGGTCCAACACACACCTAAAATAAAAAAACTGACCTCCGACCTCTCTTTTTTTGTTTCTAATAGATTTTTGTTGTTTGTTTTGTTTCCAAAAATTCGATTTTTTTGTTTTTGTTTCTAAAATAGATTTTTGTTGTTTGTTTTGTTTCTAAAAATAGATCCTTTTTTTTCTAAAAATAGATTTTTGTTGTTTGTTTTGTTTATACAAATAGATTTTTGTTTTGTAAAAATAAATACTGGCCTCCAGCCTCCCCTATAGCCAGTCCAACACATGCCTAAGTACATACCTTGAATCTCCAAATAGAGGGTCCAACACACACCTAAAATAAAAAAACTGACCTCCGAACTTTTTTTGTTTCTAAAATAGATTTTTGTTGTTTGTTTTGTTTCTAAAAATAGATTTTTGTTTTGTTTCTAAAACAGATCTTTTTTGTTTTATTTCTAAAAATAGATTTTTGTTGTTTGTTTCTAACAATAGATTTTTGTTTTTTTGTTTTGTTTCTAGAAATATATTTTTGTTGTTTGTTTTCATTCTAAAAAATAGATCTTTTTTGTTTGTTTTGTTTCTAAAAATTAATTTTTTTTGTTTGGTTTAGTTCTAAAAATAGATTTTTATTTTTCGTTTTGTTTATACAAATAGATTTTTGTTTTTTGTTTCTAAAAATAGATTTTTATTTTTGTTTTGTTTCTAAAATTAGATTTTGGTTTTTCGTTTTGTTTCTGAAAATAGAATTTTGTTGTTTGTTTTGTTTCCAAAAATAGATTTTTTTGTTTGTATTGTTTCCAAAAACAGATTTTTTTGTTTTGTTTATAAAAATAATATCTTTTTTGTTTGTTTTTTTATCTAAAAATAGATTATTAGTTTTGTTTATACAAATAGATTTTTGTTGTGCGTTTTCTTTCCAAAAATAGATATTTGTTTTGTTTCTAAAAATATATTTTTGTTGTTTGTTTTGTTTCTAGAAATATATTTGTTGTTTGTTTTGTTTCTAAACATATATTTTTGTTTTGTTTCTCAAAAATAGATCCTTTTTTTGTTTTGTTTATAAAACAGATCCTTTTTTTGTTTAGTGTCTAAAAATATATTTTTGTTGTTTATTCCTAACATTAGATTTTTGTTTTTTTGTTTTGTTTCTAGGAAATATATTTTTGTTGTTTGTTTTGATTCTAAAAATAGATTTTTGTTGTTTGTTTTGTTTCTAAAAATAGATTTTTGTTTTTTTATTTCTTAAATAGATATTTGTTATTTGTATTGTATCTAAAAATAGATTTTTGTTGTTTGTTTTGTTTCTAAAAATCAATCCTTTTTTTCTAAAAAGGATTTTTTTGTTTTTGTTTTTACAAATACATTTTGTTTTGTAAAAATAAATACTGGCCTCCAGCCTCCCCTATAGCCAGTCCAACATATGTCCAAGTACAATTCTTAAATCTCCAAATAGAGGGTCCAACACACACCTAAAATAAAAAAAACTGACCTCCGACCTCCCCTATAGCCAGTTTGTTTTGTGTCTAAAAATAGATTTTAGTTGTTTCTTTTGTTTCTAAAAATAGATTTTTGTTTTGTTTTGTTTCTAAGAATAGATTTTTGTTTTGTAAAAATAAAACATACTGGCCTCCAGCCTCCCCTATATCCAGTCCAACACAGGCCTAAGTACAAACCTTAAATCTCCAAATAGAGGGTCCAACACACACCTAAAATAAAAAAAACAGAACTCCGACCTCCCCTATAGCCAGTTTTTTGTTTGTATTGTATCTAAAAATAGATTTTTGTTGTTTGTTTTGTTTATACAAATAGATTTTTGTTTTGTAAAAATAAAAAATACTGGCATCCAGCCTCCTTCATTCTAAAAAATAGATCCTTTTTTGTTTATTTAGTTTCTAAAAATAGATTTTTGTTGTTTGTTTTTTCTAGAAATATATTTTTTTGTTTGTTTTGATTCCAAAAATAGATCCTTTTTTGTTTGTTTTGCTTCTAAAAATAGATTATTGTTTGTTTTGTTTCTAAAATAGATTTTTGTTTGTTTTTTTCCAAAGATAGTTTTTTTGTTTTGTTTCTAAAAATAGATTGTTTTTGTTTTGTTTCTAAAAATAGATTGTTTTTGTTTTTTTTCCAAAAATAGATTTTTGTTTGTTTTGTTTCCAAAAATAGATTTTTGTTTGTTTTGTTTCCAAAAATAGATTTTTGTTTGTTTTGTTTCAAAAAATAGATTTTTGTTGTTTGTTTTGTTTCTAAAATAGATTTGTTGCTTGTTTTGTTTCTAAAAATAGATTTTTTTGTTTTTGTTTCTAAAAATAGATTTTTGTTTTTTTATTTCTAAAATAGATTTTTGTTTGTTTTGTTTCTAAAAATAGATCCTTTTTTCTAAAAATAGATTTTTGTTGTTTGTTTTGTTTATACAAATAGATTTTTGTTTTGTAAAAATAAATACTGGCCTCCAGCCTCCCCTATAGCCAGCCCAACACATGCCTAAGTACATACCTTGAATCTCCAAATAGAGGGTCCAACACACACCTAAAATAAAAAAAACTGACCTCCGACCTTTTTTGTTTCTAAAATAGATTTGTTGCTTGTTTTGTTTCTAAAACAGATCTTTTTTGTTTTGTTTCTAAAAATAGATTTTTGTTTTTTTGTTTTGTTTCTAGAAATATATTTTTATTGTTTGTTTTCATTCTAAAAATTAGATCTTTTTTGTTTGTTTTGTTTCTAAAAATTTATTTTTTTTGTTTGGTTTAGTTCCAAAAAAGATTTTTGTTTTTCGTTTTGTTTATACAAATAGATTTTAGTTTTTTGTTTCTAAAAATAGATCTTTTTTGTTTGTTTTGTTTCTAAATAGATTTTTGTTGTTTGTTTTGTTTCTAAAAACAGATCCTTTTTTGTTTTGTTTCTAAAAATAGATTTTTGTTGTTTGTTTCTAACAATAGATTATTGTTTTTTGTTTTGTTTCTAGAAATATATTTTTGTTGTTTGTTTTGATTCTAAAAATAGATCCTTTTTTGTTTGTTTTGCTTCTAAAAATAGATTTTTGTTGTTTTTGTTTCTCAAAAATAGATTTTTGTTGCTTTGTTTCTAAAATAGATTTTTGTTGCTTGTTTTGTTTCTAAAATAGATTTTTGTTGTTTGTTTTGTTTCTAAGATAGATTTTTGCTGTTTGTTTTGTTTCTAAAAATAGATTTTTGTTGTTTGTTTTGTTTCTAAAAACAGATCCTTTTTTGTTTTGTTTCTAGAAATATATTTTTGTTTGTTTTGTTTCTAAAAAAAGATTTTTTTGTTTTGTTTCCAAGAAAAGATTTTTGTTTGTTTTGTTTCCAAAAATTGATTTTTTTGTTTTGTTTCTAAAAATATATTTTTGTTGTTTGTTTCTATCAATAGATTTGTTTTTTTTTCTAGAAATATATTTTTTTGTTTGTTTTGATTCTAAAAATAGATCCTTTTTTGTTTGTTTTGTTTCTAAAAATAGATTTTTGTTGTCACTTTTGTTTCTAAAAATAGATTTTTGTTTGTTTTGTTTCCAAAAATTGATTTTTCTTTTGTTTTGTTTCTAAAAATATATTTTTGTTGTTTGTTTCTATCAATAGATTTGTTTGATTTCTAGAAATATATTTTTTTGTTTGTTTTGATTCTAAAAATAGATCCTTTTTTGTTTGTTTTGTTTCTAAAAATAGATTTTTGTTGTTACTTTTGTTTCTAAAAATAGATTTTTGTTTGTTTTGTTTCTAAAAATAGATTTTTGTTTGTTTTGTTTCTAAAAATAGATTTTTGTTTTTTGTTTTGTTTCTAAGAATAGATTTTTGTTTTGTAAAAATAAAAATACTGGCCTCCAGCCTCCCCTATAGCCAGTCCAACACATGCCTATGTACAAACCTTAAATCTCCAAATAGGCTGTCCAACACACACCTAAACTAAAAAACTGACCTTTGACCTGCTTTTTTTGTTTCTAATAGATTTTTGTTGTTTGTTTTGTTTCCAAAAATTAGATTTTTGTTCCTGGTTTTGTTTCTAAAAATAGATTTTTGTTGTTTGTTTTGTTTCTAAAAATAGATTTTTCTGTTTTTGTTTCTAAAAATAGATTTTTGTTTTTTTATTTCTAAAATAGATTTTTGTTTGTTTTGTATCTAAAAATATATTTTTGTTTGTTTTGTTTCTAAAAAATAGATCCTTTTTTTTCTAAAAATAGATTTTTGTTTTTGTTTTGTTTATACAAATAGATTTTTGTTTTGTAAAAATAAAAAAAACTGGCCTCCAGCCTCCCCTATAGCCAGTCCAACACATGCCTAAGTACAAACCTTAAATCTCCAAATAGAGGGTCCAACACACACCTAAAATAAAAAAAATACTGGCCTCCGACCTCCTTTGTTTGTTTTGTTTCTAAAAATAGATTTTTGTTTGTTTTGTGTCTAAAAATCTATCCTTTTTTCTAAAAATAGATTTTTGTTGTGTGTTTTCTTTCCAAAAATAGATATTTGTTAGTTTTGTATCTAAAAATAGATTTTTGTTGTTTTGTTTCTAAAAAATAGATTTTTGTTTTGTTTCTAAAAATATATTTTTGTTGTTTGTTTTGTTTCTAAAAACGGTTCTTTTGTTTTGTTTCTAACAATAGATTTTAGTTTTTTTGTTTTTTTCTAGAAATATATTTTTGTTGTTTGTTTTGATTCTAAAAATAGATCTTTTTTGTTTTTTTTTTGTTTCTAAGAAAAGATTTTTGTTTGTTTTGTTTCTAAAAATAGATCCTATTTTTGTTTGTTTTAGTTCTAAAAATAGATGTTTGTTGTTTGTTTTTATTCTAAAAATAGATCTTTGTTGTTTTTGTTTTGTTTCTAAGAAAAGATTTTTGTTTGTTTTGTTTCTAAAAATAGATCCTATTTTTGTTTGTTTTAGTTCTAAAAATAGATTTTTTGCTGTTTGTTTTGTTAATACAAATAGATTTTTGTTTTTGGTTTCTAAAAATAGATTTTTGTTGTTTGTTTTGTTTCCAAAAATAGATTTTCTGTTTTGTTTCTAAAAATAGATCCTTCTTTGTTTTTTCTTTTTTCTAAAAATAGATTTTTGTTTTTGTTTTGTTTATACAAATAGATTTTTGTTTTTCGTTTTGTTTCCAAAAATAGATTTTTTGTTTTGTTTCTAAAAATAGATCCTTCTTTGTTTTTTCTTTTTTCTAAAAATAGATTTTTGTTTTTGTTTTGTTTATACAAATAGATTTTTGTTTTTCGTTTTGTTTCCAAAAATAGATTTTTTGTTTTGTTTCTAAAAATAGATCCTTCTTTGTTTTTTCTTTTTTCTAAAAATAGATTTTTGTTTTTGTTTTGTTTATACAAATAGATATTTGTTTGTTTTGTTTCTAAAAATATATTTTTGTTGGTTTTGTTTCTAGAAATATATTTTTGTTTGTTTTGTTTCTAAAAAATAGATCCTTTTTTTATTTTGTTTATAAAAACAGATCCTTTTTTGTTTTGTTTCTAAAAATATATTTTTGTTGTTTGTTTTGATTCTAAAAATATAATTTTGTTGTTTCTTTTGTTTCTAAAAATAGATTTTTGTTTTCTTTCTAAAAATAGATCCTTTTTGTTTGTTTTGTTTCTAAAATAGATTTTTGATGTTTCTTATGTTTCTAAAAATAGAATTTTGTTGTTTGTTTTGTTTCCAAAAATCGTTTTTTTGTTTTGTTTATACAAATACATTTTTGTTTTGTAAAAATAAATACTGGGCTCCAGCCTCCCCTATAGCCAGTCCAACACACGCCTAAGTACAAACCTTAAATCTCCAAATAGAGGGTCCAACACACACCTAAAATAAAAAAAACTGACCTCCGACCTCCCCTATAGCCAGTTTGTTTGTTTTGTGTCTAAAAATAGATTTTTGTTGTTTGTTTTGTTTCTAGAATAGATTTTTGTGTTTTGTTTCCAAAAATAGATTTTTTTGTTATGTTTCTAAAAATAGATCCTTTTTTTGTTTGTTTTGTTACTGAAAAAATAGATTTTTTTTGTTTGTTCTGATTCTAAAAATAGATCTTTTTTGTTTGTTTTGTTTCTAAAAATAGATTTTTGTTGTTTCTTTTGTTTCAAAAAATAGATTTTTTTGTTTGTATTGTTTCGAAATATAGATTTTTTTGTTTGTATTGTTTCCAAAAATAGATTTTTTTGTTTTGTTTCTAGAAATATACTTTTGTTTGTTTTCATTCTAAAAATAGATCCTTTTTTGTTTATTTTGTTTCTAAAATAGATTTTTGTTTCTTTTGTTTCTAAAAATAGATTTTTGTTTTGATTCTAAGAATAGATTTTTGTTTTGTAAAAATAAAAAAATACTGGCCTCCAGCCTCCCCTATAGCCAGTCCAACACACGCCTAAGTACAAACCTTAAATATCCAAATAGAGGGTCCAACACACACCTAAAATAAAAAAGCTGACCTCTGACCTCCCCTATAGCCAGTTTGTTTGTTTTGTGTCTAAAAATAGATTTTTGTTGTTTGTTTTGTTTCTAGAATAGTTTTTGTTTGTTTTGTTTCCAAAAATAGATTTTTTTTGCTATGTTTCTAAAAATAGATCCTTTTTTTGTTTGTTTTGTTTCTGTTTCTAAAAATATTTTTTGTTTGTTTTGTTTCTAAAAATAGATTTTTGTTTTTGTTTTGTTTCTGAAAATAGAATTTTGTTGTTTGTTTTGTTTCTAGAATAGATTGTTAGTTTTGTTTCCAAAAAATAGATTTTTTTGTTATGTTTCTAAAAATAGATCCTTTTTTTGTTTGTTTTGTTTCTAAAAATAGATTGTTTTTATTTCTAAAATTGATATTTGTTTTTTGTGTTGTATCTAAAAATAGATTTGTTTTGTAAAAATAAAAAATACTGGCCTCTAGCCTCCCCTATAGCCAGTCCAACACACGCCTAAGTACAAACCATAAATCTCCAAATAGTGGATCCAACACTAAACTAAAATACTGACCGACCTTTTCTTGTTTGTTTTGTTTCCAAAAATTGATTTTTTTGTTTGTTTTGTATCTAAAAATAGATTTTTAATTGTTTTGTTTATACAAATAGATTTTTGTTCTGTGTTTTCTTTCCAAAAATAGATATTTGTTTGTTTTGTTTATAAAAATATTTTTTGTTTTGTTTAGTTTCTAAAAATAGATTGTTTTTGTTTTGTTTCTAAAAATAGATTTTTGTTGTCTGTTTTGTTTCTAAAAATCGATCCTTTTTTTCTAAAAATAGATTTTTGGTGTTTGTTTTGTTTATACAAATAGATTTTTGTTTTTTAAAAATAAAAAATACTGGCCTCCAGCCTCCCCTATAGCCAGTCCAACACACGCCTAAGTACAAACCTTAAATCTCCAAATAGATTGTCCAACACACACCTAAAATAAAAAAAACTTACCTACGACCTCCCCTATAGCCAGTTTGTTTGTTTTGTGTCTAAAAATAGATTTTTTGTTGTTTGTTTTGTTTCTAATAGATTTTATAGTCTGTTTTGATTCTAAAAATAGATTTTTGCTGTTTGTTTTGTTTATACAAATAGATTTTTGTTTTTTGTTTCCAAAAATAAATTTTTGTTTCTAAAAATAGATCCTTTTTGTTTGTTTTGTTTCTAAAATAGATTTTTGATGTTTCTTATGTTTCTAAAAATAGAATTTTGTTGTTTGTTTTGTTTCCAAAAATAGTTTTTTTGTTTTGTTTATAAAAATAGATCCTTTTTTGTTTGTTTTGTTTATAAAAAAATTTTTTGTTTTGTTTAGTTTCTAAAAATAGATTGTTTTTGTTTTGTTTCTAAAAATAGATTTTTGTGTGTTTTGTTTCCAAAAATAGATTTTTTTGTTTTGTTTCTAAAAATAGATTTTTGTTGTTTGTATTGTTTCCAAAAATAGATTTTTTTGTTTGTATTGTTTCCAAAAATAATTTTTTTTGTTTTTTTGTAGAAATATATTTTTGTGGTTTGTTTTCATTCTAAAAATAGATCTTTTGTTTATTTTGTTTCTAAAAATAGATTTTTGTTGTTTCTTTTGTTTCTAAAAATAGATTTTTGTTTGTTTTGTTTCCAAAAATAGATTTTTTGTTGTTTGTTTTTTTCTAATAGATTTTATAGTCTGTTTTGATTCTAAAAATAGATTTTTGCTGTTTGTTTTGTTTATACAAATAGATTTTTGTTTTTTGTTTCCAAAAATAGATTTTTGTTTTTGTTTCTAAAAATAGATCCTTTTTGTTTGTTTTGTTTCTAAAATAGATTTTTGTTGTTTGTTTTGTTTCTAAAAACAGATCCTTTTTTGTTTTGTTTCTAAAAATAGATTTTTGTTGTTTGTTTTGTTTCTAAAAACAGATCCTTTTTTGTTTTGTTTCTAAAAATAGATTTTTGTTGTTTGTTTTGTTTCTAAAAACAGATTCTTTTTTGTTTTGTTTCTAAAAATAGATTTTTGTTGTTTGTTTCTAACAATAGATTATTGTTTTTTGTTTTGTTTCTAGAAATATATTTTTGTTGTTTCTTTTGTTTCTCAAAAATAGATTTTTGTTGTTTTGTTTCTAAAATAGATTTTTGTTGCTTGTTTTGTTTCTAAAATAGATTTTTGTTGTTTGTTTTGTTTCTAAGATAGATTTTTGCTGTTTGTTTTGTTTCTAAAAATAGATTTGTGTTGTTTGTTTTGTTTCTAAAAACAGATCCTTTTTTGTTTTGTTTCTAGAAATATATTTTTGTTTGTTTTGTTTCTAAAAAAAGATTTTTTTGTTTTGTTTCCAAGACAAGATTTTTGTTTGTTTTGTTTCCAAAAATTGATTTTTTTTGTTTTGTTTCTAAAAATATATTTTTGTTGTTTCTATCAATAGATTTTTTTCTAGAAATATATTTTTTTGTTTGTTTTGTTTCTAAAAATAGATTTTTGTTGTTACTTTTGTTTCTAAAAATAGATTTTTGTTTGTTTTGTTTCCAAAAATAGATTTTTTTTGTTTTGTTTCTAAAAATAGATTTTTGTTGTTTGTTTCTATCAATAGATTTGTTTTTTCTAGAAATATATTTTTTTGTTTGTTTTGTTTCTAAAAATAGATTTTTGTTGTTACTTTTGTTTCTAAAAATAGATTTTTGTTTGTTTTGTTTCTAAAAATAGATTTTTGTTTTTTGTTTTGTTTCTAAGAATAGATTTTTGTTTTGAAAAAATAAAAAATACTGGCCTCCAGCCTCCCCTATAGCCAGTCCAACACATGCCTAAGTACAAACCTTAAATCTCCAAATAGGCTGTCCAACACACACCTAAAATAAAAAAAACTGACCTTTGACCTGCTTTTTTTGTTTCTAATAGATTTTTGTTGTTTGTTTTGTTTCCAAAAATTTGATTTTTGTTGTTCGTTTTGTTTCTAAAATAGATTTTTGTTGCTGGTTTTGTTTCTAAAAATAGATTTTTCTGTTTTTGTTTCTAAAAATAGATTTTTGTTTTTATATTTCTAAAATAGTTTTTTGTTGTTTGTTTTGTATCTAAAAATAGATTTTTGTTTGTTTTGTTTCTAAAAAATAGATCCTTTTTTTTCTAAAAATAGATTTTTGTTTTTTGTTTTGTTTATACAAATAGATTTTTGTTTTGTAAAATTAGAAAAACTGGCCTCCAGCCTCCCCTATAGCCAGTCCAACACATGCCTAAGTACAAACCTTAAATCTCCAAATAGAGGGTCCAACACACACCCAAAATAAAAAAAAACTGACCTCCGACCTCCTTTGTTTTGTTTCTAAAAATAGATTTTTGTTGTTTGTTTTCTTTCCAAAAATAGATATTTGTTAGTTTTGTATCTAAAAATAGATTTTTGTTGTTTTGTTTCTAAAAAAATAGATTTTTTTGTTTGTTCTGATTCTAAAAATAGATCTTTTTTGTTTGTTTTGTTTCTAAAAATAGATTTTTGTTGTTTCTTTTTTTTCAAAAAATAGATTTTTTTGTTTGTATTGTTTCGAAATATAGATTTTTTTGTTTGTATTGTTTCCAAAAATAGATTTTTTTGTTTGTATTGTTTCCAAAAATAGATTTTTTTGTTTTGTTTCTAGAAATATATTTTTGTTGTTTGTTTTCATTCTAAAAATAGATCCCTTTTTCTTTATTTTGTTTCTAAAATAGATTTTTGTTTCTTTTGTTTCTAAAAATAGATTTTTGTTTTGATTCTAAGAATAGATTTTTGTTTTGTAAAAATAAAAAAATACTGGCCTCCAGCCTCCCCTATAGCCAGTCCAACACACGCCTAAGTACAAACCTTAAATATCCAAATAGAGGGTCCAACACACACCTAAAATAAAAAAGCTGACCTCTGACCTCCCCTATAGCCAGTTTGTTTGTTTTGTGTCTAAAAATAGATTTTTGTTGTTTGTTTTGTTTCTAGAATAGATTTTTTGTTTGTTTTGTTTCCAAAAATAGATTTTGTTTGCTATGTTTCTAAAAATAGATCCTTTTTTTGTTTGTTTTGTTTCTGTTTCTAAAAATATTTTTTGTTTGTTTTGTTTCTAAAAATAG
Organism: Pelophylax lessonae; assembly: GCF_965119305.1. Taxonomy (NCBI): domain Eukaryota; kingdom Metazoa; phylum Chordata; class Amphibia; order Anura; family Ranidae; genus Pelophylax; species Pelophylax lessonae. The sequence continues at coordinate 665,658,456 of NC_138770.1, read as the reverse complement.
ATTTTTGTTTTTGTTTTGTTTCTGAAAATAGAATTTTGTTGTTTGTTTTGTTTCTAGAATAGATTTTTGTTTGTTTTGTTTCCAAAAAATAGATTTTTTTTGTTATGTTTCTAAAAATAGATCATTTTTTTGTTTGTATTGTATCTAAAAATAGATTTTTGTTGTTTTTGTTTTGTGTCTAAGAATAGATTTGTTTTGTAAAAAATAAAATACTGGCCTCCAGCCTCCCCTATAGCCAGTCCAACACACGCCTAAGTACAAACCTTAAGTCTCCAAATAGTGGATCCAACACTAAAATAAAAAAAACTGACCGACCTTTTCTTGTTTGTTTTGTTTCCAAAAATAGATTTTTTTTGTTTGTTTTGTATCTAAAAATAGATTTTTAATTTTTTTGTTTATACAAATACATTTTTGTTCTGTGTTTTCTTTCCAAAAATAGATATGTGTTTGTTTTGTTTCTAGAAATAGATTTTTGTTGTTTGTTTTGATTCTAAAAATAGATTTTTGTTTTTTTTTGTTTCCAAAAATAGATTTTTGTTGTTTGTTTTGTTGCTAAAATTAGATTGTTTTGTTTCTTAAATAGATTGTGGTTTGTTTTGTTTCTAAAATAGATTTTTGTTTGTTTTTTTCCAAAAATAGTTTTTTTGTTTTGTTTCTAAAAATAGATCCTTTTTTGTTTGTTTTGTTTCTAAAAATAGATTGTTTTTGTTTTGTTTCCAAAAATAGATTTTTTTGTTTGTATTGTTTTCAAAAATAGATTTTTTTGTTTGTATTGTTTCCAAAAATAAATTTTTTTGTTTTGTTTCTAGAAATATATTTTTGTTGTTTGTTTTCATTCCAAAAATAGATCTTTTGTTTATTTTGTTTCTAAGAATAGATTTTTGTTTGTATTGTTTCCAAAAATAGATTTTTTTGTTTCTATTGTTTCCAAAAATATATTTATTTTTATTTTGTTTCTAGAAATATATTTTTGTTTGTTTTCATTCTAAAAATAGATCCTTTTTGTTTGTTTTGTTTCAAAAAATAGATTTTTGTTTTGTTTCTAAGAATAGATTTTGGTTTTGTAAAAATAAAAAATACTGGCCTCCAGTCTCCCCTATAGCCAGTCCAACACACGCCTAAGTACAAACCTTAAATCTCTAAATGGAGGGTCCAACACACACCTAAAATAAAAAAAACTGAACTCCGACCTCCCCTATAGCCATTTTTTGTTTGTTTTGTGTCTAAAAATAGATTTTTGTTGTTTGTTTTGTTTCTAAGAATAGATTTTTATAGTTTGTTTGATTCTAAAAATATATTTTTGTTGTTTGTTTTGTTTCCAAAATGTTTTTATGTTTATAAAAATAGATCCTTTTTTGTTTGTTTTCTTTCCTATAATAGATTTTGGTTTTGTAAAAATAAAAAACACTGGCCTCCAGCTTCCCCTATAGCCAGTCCAACACATGCCTAAGTACAAACCTTAAATCTCCAAATAGAGGGACCAACACACACCTAAAATAAAAAAACTGACCTCCGACCTCTTTTTTTGTTTGTTTTGTTTCTAGCAATAGATTTTTGTTTTTTGTTTTGTTTCTAGAAAAATGGATTTTTGTAAGATCTTACCGTAAAATCCTTTTCTCTTAGCTCATTGACAGACGTAGTCCTCTTTGATTCATATCAATTGGGTTATGCTGCCCTCTACAGGAGTAGGACTAGGCAGAAGGAAAACGTTCTGGCTCCACCTTAGGGGCAGTCCCAGAGGGTATATCCCCTCTCTCTCTGCTACAGGATGTCAGTTATGTCACAAAGCAGTGTCAGAGAATTTAACCCAACCCAACTCAACAGTAGAGGGGCGGGTACTACATCTGTCAATGAGCTAAGAGAAAAGGATTTTACGGTAAGATCTTACAAAAATCCATTTTTCTCTGTCGCTCATTGACAGACGTAGTCCTCTTTGATTCATATCAATTGGGATGTCCCAAAGCAGTGCCACAAATGAGGGGTGGGATTGACAAAAATCAAAATCCTATCTAGAAGGCCCAACCGGTGCCAACTAGAAGTTCAAAGGCTCATCAGACTAAAGGGATGAGACTCAAATAAAAATCCAACTGAAAAAAACCCTCGAGGTAGACCGCCGGTCTCCTCAAATTGCGGCCTGCAAAACCTTGCGGCCAAAAGAGGCATCTGACGATGCCATCACATCAACTTTATAGAACTTTGCAAAGGTATGCACTGACGACCAAGTACCTGCCTTGCAAACCTGAAGGACTGACGCCTGATGGCGAAAGGCCCATGACGCACTAAGCGCCCGAGTGGAGTGCGCTTTAACAGGGAACGGGGGCTCCCGACCCTTAATAGAATAAGCCTGTACCACCGTCTGTCTGATCCATTTGGAAATAGTCGCAGCAGATGCAGGCAACCCCTTTTTGGGGCCATCCGGGATCACAAAAAGTGAATCCGTCTTGCGAAACGAGTCCGTCGTTTTCAAGTATACCCTGATCGCCCGAACCACATCCAAGGAGTGTAAAGCAAACTCCCGATGATGGCTGGGCTTAGGACACAGGGAAGGTAATACAATATCCTCATTCAGATGAAATTCTGAAACCACTTTTGGTAGGAAGGATGGATTCGGACGTAGAACCACCTTATCTCTATGAACCACCAAATATGGGGGACAAGATAATGCAGCCAGTTCTGACACCCTGCGTGCAGAAGTGATGGCCACCAAGAAGGCCACCTTCTGGGATAAGGTAAGCAAGGGAATCTCCCTAATATCTTCAAAGGGAGGTTTCTGAAGAACCGACAACACCAGATTAAGATCCCAGGGCGGTAAAGGCGCGCGCACTGGCAGAGCCAGATGTCGCACCCCCTGGATGAAATTCTGTACCAAGGAATGAGTAGCCAAAGGTTTCTGAAAGAAGATAGCCAATGCTGAAACCTGACCCTTGATAGTGCTCAAGGCCAGTTTCTGCTCAACTCCTTGTTGCAGAAAAGCCAATATTCGGTTAACCGAATAGGAACGTGGAGGAAACCCAAGAGATTCACACCACGCAATATAAGACTTCCATGTGCGATGATAAATCTTTATGGAAGTCGCTTTCCTAGCTTTAATTAGAGTCGGAATAACTGAAGTTGACAACCCCTTGTCCTTCAGCACCTGGGTCTCAATAGCTAGGCTGTTAAAGCCAGCGATTGTAAAGCAGGATGTAAGATTGGTCCCTGAGACAGCAGATCTTCCCTGAGAGGAAGTCGCCACGGGACATCCGCTACCAGTCTGACCAAGTTGGCGTACCAGGCTCGACGAGGCCAGTCCGGAGCTACCAGAATAACTGGGATTCCCTCCACCTCTATCCTGCGAAGAAGCTTCGGCAGTAACTTGAGAGGAGGGAAGGCATACAGTAGCTGATACTGCCCCCACGGGGCGACCAGCGCGTCTGCGGCTTCTGCTAGATGATCGTGGGAGCGAGCCACAAACCTCCGCACCTTCCTGTTGAGTCGAGATGCCAACAGATCCACATCCGGGGTGCCCCAACGAAGGCACAATAGGTGGAACACTTCTAGATGGAGGGACCATTCCCCCTGATCCAGAGTCTGACGGCTGAGATAATCTGCCTGTCAATTCTCCACTCCCGGAATAAACACAGCGGAGAGAGCTGGAACACACCGTTCCGCCCAACGAAGAATGCGGGCCACTTCCCTGGTCGCCAGGACATTCTTGGTGCCCCCTTGGTGATTGACATAAGCCACAGCTGTGGCGTTGTCCGACTGGATCCGAACCGGGCTGCTGTAACGCTCCTGCATTTTTGTTCTAGTGAGCTGGATTTGCAGCTGCAGAATCTCCACTCAGTAGTCATGCAGAGATGTGTTGAATTACCAGATCCAACTCTCCAGACTCATCATTGTGGCCCTGCCTGCTCCAGCATGCAAATATACATACACTCAATGAGATGTTCCTGGAGTGATAGGATGTATACGATAGTATAGAGGTGATGTGCTGAAGAGACAGGCGTGAGCAGTGATAGCAATGATAAGCACTTGATAGTAATGTTCAGGAGAGTAGTAGCTGGTGATAGGTAGAATGCAGATAGGTTAGTAATCATGTATGGTAACAGGTGGTAGGGGACAGCAGATGATATATACAGGAGAGACTAACCTAGTGCAAGAATAGATGGTAGTAGACTCAAGAGCTAGCAATCTATGTAGCAGTGCAGATGGTAGAATAGTAATGCATAGATAGTAACAGTCCTTTAGTGTGCAGAAGTAGATAGTGTAAGTTTGTTATGAAGGAATCCCCTGTGGGGTACTTATCACTAGTGAGGTTAGTAAGCAGAAGGGTCCGGTAGTAAGAGTGATCCGGTAGCGAGATACGGGATCAATAGCAAGGTTCCGGTCTGTTCCAGGTAAGGGAATTAGCTGGAGGCTCCGGCAGCATAAGACAAGGCTGTTAAGCATGCGGTGAAGATCAGGTAGCGAGATACAAGATCAAAAGGTGAAGCTCAGGAACAGGTAGCGAGATACAAGTCCAGGTAGCGTCAGGCATAGTTGCATGCAGGCGGCTTGAATGAACTACCTGTGAGAGAAAGCCGGCGATTGAAATAGCCGCCCAGAGCGGCGCTCAGTGATGATGTCATGCGGCTTAAAGGTATATGCGTTCCACCAAACTGAAAAGGTGGGACGCAATATGAAAAGGAAAATGGGCAATAAGGGTACCGAAGGTACCAGAATCTTACAGCTGCCTTGGAGCTGCTCGGTCCAGTGTATCAGACAAAGTCTGATCGCCCTGATCGCCCTCAGTTCCAATACATTTATCGGTAACCTGGACTCCTCCAGAGACCAGAGCCCCTGGGCAGTTAATCGACCGAGAATTCCTCCCCAACCGGAAAGGCTCGCATCCGTGGTCACAATCATCCAGTATATTGGCAGAAATGACTTCCCCTGGCTGAGCGCCGGAGATCGAAGCCACCAGACCAGGGACTCCCTGGTCCACTCGCTCAATCGGATCCGATTGTCCAGAGATTCTGGATTCCGATTCCATTTGAGAAGAATCTCTCCTTGAAGGATTCGGGTATGGAACTGGGCAAATGGTACTGCTTCGAAAGAGGCCACCATTAACCCCAGGACTCTCATGCAAGTCCGAAGAGAAGGCCAGTTGTCGGATAGTAACAACTGAATTGCTGATTGAATTTTCCGGAGTTTCCCCACACTTGCCCTGGAAGTGTCTAGAATTACACCCAGATATTCGAGCCTCCTGGTGGGAACCAGAGATGACTTCTGCAGGTTCACTAGCCACCTGAACTCTTGCAAAGAGATCATGGTGATCTCTAGGTCTTGTAACAAGGTCTGTGGAGACTCCGCACGGAGTAGAAGATCGTCTAGGTAACCTAGAATCGATATGCCTCGTTGCCGTAACAGCGCCAACATTGGGGCCAACACCTTTGTGAAGACCCGAGGAGCTGATGCGAGACCGAAGGGTAACGCCGCAAACTGATAATGGTTCTCTTCTACGGAAAAACGCAGGAAACGCTGATGTCCTGCGAAAATGGGAATGTGAAGATAGGCATCTTTGATGTCTATGGACGCCAAAAAATCCCCCTGATGCAGGGAGGCTGTCACTGTGCGAATGGACTCCATCCTGAATCTTTGTGTCTTGACAAAAAAATTGAGTGCTCTTAAGTCCAGAATTGGACGCACCTTGCCCTCTTTCCTGGGTATTGTAAACAGGTTTGAATAAAACCCTTGAAAACGCTCTGTCCAAGGAACGTGGACTACCACTCCTTGTTGTAGTAAATCCGTGACCGCTCCCCGCAGAGCTTCTAAGCGATCCGGAGATAGTCGGATATTGGAAGGGAAGAATCGCACCGGTGGAAGAGATCGAAACTCGATCTTGTAACCTGACCTTATGACCTCGCAAACCCACTTGTCCGGGATTCTGGAAAGCCATGGATCCGGAAACCGGCGAAGACGTCCCCCCACCCCCGCTATGGGGGGGGCGCACCTTCAGGCTTTAGTAGTCTTATCTTCAGGTCCGGAAGGGCCGGGCTTTTGCTTGCCCGACCAGCGCCCCTTAAAACCTCCCGAAGGAGTTTTGGGGGGCTTTGCTTTTTCGCCCGTGGGGCGAAAAAACTTCTTCTGGGCGGAAAAGGAAGGCCCCCGTCTCGGATGAGGTCCTTTACCCTTAGCACTTTGTGGCAAGAAAGTGCTCTTGCCTCCAGTGAGATCCTTGATAATCTCATCTAAGTTGGCCCCAAATAGGCGCTCACCCTGAAAGGGGAGATTAGCCAAAGCCTTCTTGGAACCTTGGTCTGCCGACCAACATTTTAGCCACAGTGTACGCCTGAGAACCACTGCTGAGACTGATGCTCGCCCCAATAATGGAGTGGGGTCTAGCGCAGCGTCGCAGATAAACTGTAGTCCTTGTATCATCTGCTCCAGCAGATCTGATACTGCCTGACGGATATCACTCCCTTCTAAATCCCGGCGTAACCACTTGGTCCATTCTGTTACAATTTGAGAAACCAGACCAATAGCAATTACTGTTCTGAAAGCTGACCCAATCAGGGAAAAGATGGCGCGAGACACGGCTTCCACCTTACGATCCACTGGATCCTTAAAGGACGGAGCATCCTCCAATGGGATAACCGTAGATTTATTCAATCTGGAGATTGGAGAATCTACCATAGATGGTACTGTCCACTTCTTGAGGAGGGATTTCTCGAACGGATAACACCTATTAATGCGTTTGGAAATAGTAGGGGCTCGTTTTGGATGACCCCATTCTTCCTTAATTACATTACCGAAACACTTGGGTAAGGGAAATACTTTCGCCATTTTGGCGTGTTTATTAGTACCAAATGGAATCTCAGTATCAGTTACTTCTGATGGTGTAACCTGTAGTCCTAAGGTTTCCCGAACGGCTACAATTAATGCGTTTACCAACGCTTCCTCTCGGGGTATGGTAGATGCTGAGACATCCTCCTCACTGTCTGAAGAGACAGTACCCGAGACACAAACCCCAGATGAGGTACCTGCAACTGCAGGGATAGGCTCAGACTCTGAATCTGAAGTTTCAGATGAATTGGGGGTAGGCGGGGGTCGCTTCCTTGCACCCTGTCCCTGACAAGCCACTTCCACCCGGGAGAAAAAAGTTTCCAAAACTGCTGACAATGACTCAATAGTCAGTGGGGAACTGGAGGGTCCTGCAGCCACCTCGAGGGGATCAGGTGGAGATACATGTGTGGCAGGGTCCATGTTAACCCTGGACACTTTGCCAGTGAAAACATTTTTTAAAAAAATAAAAAATACCCTTTCTTTTTTTTTATCTGTAATCCACCAGCGCAATAGCGCCCCTCAGCGTACCTGCTTTGGACCCCCACAGAGAGAGAGAGAGACCCCAAGGGCTCACCACCTGATGCAGAGAAGTTTCCTTATCAAACTGCGGTCAGCGTTGTCCTATGCAGACTGGGAAGTCCTGTACTAGGTTTCCCGGGTAAAAGGAAGTGGCTCCGCCCCCTGTGCACGGCTTCCGGCGTTCCCAGCTGCTCCTCGAGGTCTGCTGGGCACATCAAACATGGCCGCCCCCATGTGGAAGACAATAGACTTCGAAAAAATGGCGGCCTGCGTGACCTGCGGGCGGCCTGTGTAGGCAATGCAGACATGCGGTCTACAACAAAATGGCGGCGGACTGCCGATCTAGCGTGGCTCCTCCAGTGCAGTGGCCTGTGACCGGCTCTGGAACAGCTGATGGCGGCCTGTCGGCCTGCGGGAGCATGGCGATATCTACAGTCTAAGGTAGGCTATACCTCCTTTGCTCTGGATGCTATATGTTTACTATGGTAAATCGAACCAGGCTTCCTTGGATCAATCTGCTAGAGAAACCAAGGCTGCTGAAGTGTCAGCCCCCAAACCAAGGTTGATTTTAAAGTGTTAGCTCCCAAACCAAGCCCGCTGAAGTGTCAGCTCCTAAATCAAGGTTGCTAGAGTGTCAGCTCCTAAACCAAGGTTTGCTTAGAGTGTTAGCTCCCAAACCAAGCCAGCTGAAGTGTCAGCTCCTAAATCAAGGTTGCTAGAGTGTCAGCTCCTAAACCAAGGTTTGCTTAGAGTGTTTAGTTCCCAAACCAAGCCTCTGGAGTATCAGCTCCCAAACCAGATCACACTATCCAGGGGATAGGTGAATTTGTCATAGGCTAAAAGGGGGAACCTTAATGTCAGAAAGGATCGGACCATACACAGAGGGGCCCGTATCCCGAAAACCCCACAGGGGGGAAGGGGGAATATTTACTCACCATACCGGAACTGATGGGCACCCTCTCTTCACAGTACCCTCTCCACCGAGATGGGGGGCTGTCGACCAATACGGACGCCGTGACTCTGCTGGTTCCTGGCGTTCAAGCAAGACGTTCAACTCGCAGGGTCAGTCCCCGTCCAATGGGACTATGTCGCGGACGACCCAGCGTGGAGCTATGGTCTGCACGCGCTCGTAGGCTGAGCCGGGGTGACCACTGGATCTCAACATCCAGCCCGTCGCCCGGTCCCGCATACTTACTTGAATGTGTCGCGGCCGACCCAGCGCAGAGCTATGGCCTGCACGCGCTCGTAGGCCGGCTGGGGTGACCACTGGATCTCAACATCCAGCCCGTCGCCCAGATCCGGCGTGATTTGCTTGAAGATCTCACAGGAAAACTGGAGAAAATAACTACCTAAAAAAAAGAAAAAAGTTTTTGTAAAAAAATCTTGCCAGGACCAAAAGATCCCAGCCAGGAGCTTAGGTCCTTACTCCTGACTAGCCAGAAAAAAACTGACATCCTGTAGCAGAGAGAGAGGGGATATACCCTCTGGGATTGCCCCTAAGGTGGAGCCAGAACGTTTTCCTTCTGCCTAGTCCTACTCCTGTAGAGGGCAGCATAACCCAATTGCTATGAATCAAAGAGGACTACGTCTGTCAATGAGCGACAGAGAAATATATTTTTGTTGGTTTTGATTCTAAAAATATATTTTTGTTGTTTGTTTTGTTTCTAAGAATAGATTTTTATAGTTTGATTCTAAAAATATATTTTTGTTGTTTGTTTTGTTTCCAAAATGTTTTTATGTTTATAAAAATAGATTTTTTTGTTTGTTTTGCTTCTAAAAAATCGGATTTTTGTAAGATCTTACCGTAAAATCCTTTTCTCTTAAGCTCATTGACAGACGTAGTCTTCTTGATTCACAAGAACTGGGTTATGCTGCCCTCTACAGGAGTAGGACAAGGCAGAAAGAAAAAACGTTCTGGCTCCACCCTAGGGGCAGTCCCAGAGGGTATATCCTCTTCCTGTCTGCTACAGAGAATCAGTTCTGTCACAAAGCAGCAACAGAGAATTTAACCCAACCCAACTCAGTGATAGAGGGGCGGGTACTACGTCTGTCAATGAGCTTAAGAGAAAAGGATTTTACGGTAAGATCCTACAAAAATCCGATTTTCTCTGTCGCTCATTGACAGACGTAGTCTTCTTGATTCACAAGAACTGGGACATCCAGTAGCAGTGCCACAAATGAGGGGTGGGATTGACCGAAATCAAAATCCAAACTAGAAGGCCCAACCGGAGCCAACCAGAAGTATCAAAGGACTCATCGAGTAAACAGATGAGACCTACCCCACAAATCCTCGAGGTAGACCAACAGTCTCCTCAAACAGTGGCCTGCAGGAACCTTGCGGCCAGAAGAGGCATCTGACGATGCCATCACATAAACCTTATACAATATTGTAAAGGTATGAACCGACGACTAAACAGTCGCCTTGAAAACCTGAACCACTGACGCCTGATGGCGGAGGGTCCAGGAAACTCTAAGCGCCCGCCGAAGCCACCAGACCAGAGACTCTCTGGTCTGTTTGCTCAATTGGATCCGATAGTCCAGGGACTCCGGATACCGAGAATTCCTCCCCATCCGGATAGGCTGGCATCCGTCTGACTAGACAGAAAAAAACTGATTCTCTGTAGCAGACAGGAAGAGGATATACCCTCTGGGACTGCCCCTAGGGTGGAGCCAGAACGTTTTTTCTTTCTGCCTAGTCCTACTCCTGTAGAGGGCAGCATAACCCAGTTCTTGTGAATCAAGAAGACTACGTCTGTCAATGAGCGACAGAGAAATTGATTTTGGTTTTGTAAAAATAAAAAATACTGGCCTCCAGCCTCCCCTATAGCCAGTCCAACACAAGCCTAAGTACAAACCTTAAATCTCCAAATAGAGGGACCAACACACCTAAAATAAAAAAAACTGACCTCCGACCCCTTTTTTTGTTTGTTTTCTTTATAACAATAGATTTTTGTTTTTTGTTTTGTTTCTAGAAATATATTTTTGTTGGTTTTGATTCTAAAAATATATTTTTGTTTTTGTTTTGTTTCTAAAAAATTTTTTTGTTTGTTTGGATTCTAAAAATAGATCTTTGTGTTTTGTTTCTAAAAATAGATTTTTGTTGTTTCTGTTTCTAAAAATAGATTTTTATTTTAGTTTTGTTTCTAAGAATAGATTTTTGTTTTGTAAAAATAAATACTGGGCTCCAGCCTCCCCTATAGCCAGTCCAACACACACCTAAGTACAAACCTTAAATCTCCAAATAGAGGGTCCAACACACACCTAAAATAAAAAAAACTGACCTCCGATCTCTTTTTTTTGTTTCTAATAGATTTTTGTTGTTTGTTTTGTTTCCAAAAATTAGATTTTTGCTGTTTGTTTTGTTTCTAAAATAGATTTGTTGCTTGTTTTGTTTCTAAAAATAGATTTTTGTTGTTTGTTTTGTTTCTAAAAATAGATTTTTTTGTTTTTGTTTCTAAAAATAGATTTTTGTTTTTTTTATTTCTAAAATAGATTTTTGTTGTTTGTCTTGTTTCTAAAAATAGATCCGTTTTTTTCTAAAAATAGATTTTTGTCGTTTGTTTAGTTTATACAAATAGATTTTTGTTTTGTAAAAATAAATACTGGCCTCCAGCCTCCCCTATAGCCAGTCCAACACACGCCTAAGTACAAACCTTGAATCTCCAAATAGAGGGTCCAACACACACCTAAAATAAAAAAACTGACCTCTGATCTTTTTTTATTTGTTTCTAAAAATAGATTTTTGTTGTTTGTTTTGTTTCTAACAATAGATTTTTGTTTTGTAAAAATAAAAAATACTGGCCTCCAGCCTCCCCTATAGCCAGTCCAACACATGCCTAAGTACAAACCTTAAAATCTCCAAATAGAGGGTCCAACTCACACCTAAAATAAAAAACTGACCTCCGACCTCCTATTTTTGTTTGTTTTGTTTCTAAAAATAGATTTTTGTTTGTTTTGTTTCCAAAAACAGATCCTTTTTTGTTTTGTTTCTAAAAATAGATTTTTGTTGTTTGTTTTGTTTCTAGAAATATATTTTTGTTTGTTTTGATTCTAAAAAATAGATCCTTTTTTGTTTGTTTTGTGTCTAAGAAAAGATTTTTGTTTGTTTTGTTTCCAAAAATTTTTTTTTGTTTGGTTTCTAAAAATAGATCCTTTTTTGTTTGTCTTGTTTCAAAAATTAGATTTTTGTTTTTGTTTTGTTTCTAAAAATAGATTTTTTGTTTTACGTTTTGTTTCTGAAAATAGATTTTTGTTTGTTTTGTTTCCAAAAAATCGATTTTTTTTGTTTGTATTGTTTCCAAAAATCGATTTTTTTGTTTTGTTTATACAAATAGATTTTTGTTGTGTGTGTTTTCTTTCCAAAATAGATATTTGTTTGTTTTGTTTCTAGAAATATATTTTTGTTTTGTTTCGAAGAATAGATTTTTGTTTTTTATTTCTAAAAAAGGTATTTGTTGTTTGTATTGTATCTAAAAATAGAATTTTGTTGTTTGTTTTGTTTATAAAAATAGATTTTTTTTGTTTGTTTTGTATCTAAACATAGATTTTTAATTGTTTTGTTTATACAAATAGATTTTTGATCTGTGTTTTCTTTCCAAAAATAGATATTTGTTTGTTTTGTTTCTAGAAATATATTTTTTTGTTAGTTTTGATTCTAAAAATAGATCTTTGTTTGTTTTGTTTCTAATAATAGATTTTTGTTGTTTCTGTTTCTAAAAATAGATTTTTGTTTTGTTTCTAAGAATAGTTTTTTGCTTTGTAAAAATAAAAAATACTGACCTCCGACCTCCCCTATAGCCAGTTTGTTTGTTTTGTGTCTAAAAATAGGTTTTTGCTGTTTGTTTTGTTTCTAAGAATAGATTTTTGTTTTGTTTCCAAAAATAAATTTTTGTTGTTTGTTTTGTTTCTAAAATAGATTTTTTTGCTTGTTTTGTTTATTAGAAATAGATCCTTTTTTGTTTGTTTTGTTTATAAAAATATTTTTTTGTTTAGTTTTGTTTCTAAAAATAGATTTTTGTTTTTGTTTTGTTTCTAAAAATAGATTTTTGTTTGTATTGTTTCCAAAAATAGATTTTTTTGTTTGTATTGTTTCCAAAAATAGATTTTTTTGTTTTGTTTCTAGAAATATATTTTTGTTTGTTTTAATTCTAAAAATAGATCCTTTTTTGTTTGTTTTGTTTCTAAAAATAGATTTTTGTTTTGTTTCTAAGAATAGATTTTGGTTTTGTAAAAATAAAAAATACTGGCCTCCAGCCTCCCCTATAGCCAGTCCAACACACGCCTAAGTACAAACCTTAAATCTCCAAATGGAGGGTCCAACACACACCTAAAATAAAAAAACTGAACTCCGACCTCCCCCATAGCCAGTTTTTTGTTTGTTTTGTGTCTAAAAATAGATTTTTGTTGTTTGTTTTGTTTCTAAGAATAGATTTTTATAGTTTGTTTGATTCTAAAAATATATTTTTGTTTGTTTTGTTTCCAAAATGTTTTTATGTTTATAAAAATAGATCCTTTTTTGTTTGTTTTCTTTCCTATAATAGATTTTGGTTTTGTAAAAATAAAAAACACTGGCCTCCAGCCTCCCCTATAGCCAGTCCAACACACGCCTAAGTACAAACCTTAAATCTCCAAATAGAGGGACCAACACACACCTAAAATAAAAAAACTGACCTCCGACCTCTTTTTTTGTTTGTTTTGTTTCTAGCAATAGATTTTTGTTTTTTGTTTTTTGTTTTGTTTCTAGAAATATATTTTTGTTGGTTTTGATTCTAAAAATAGATTTTTGTTTTTGTTTTGTTTCTAAAAAAATGTTTTGTTTGTTTTGATTATAAAAATAGATCTTTGTTTGTTTTGTTTCTAAAAATATATTTTTGTTGTTTCTGTTTCTAAAAATTGATTTTTATTTTAGTTTTGTTTCTAAGAATAGATTTTTGTTTTGTAAAAATAAATACTGGCCTCCAGCCTCCCCTATAGCCAGTCCAACACACACCTAAGTACAAACCTTAAATCTCCAAATAGAGGGTCCAACACACACCTAAAATAAAAAAAAACTGACCTCCGACCTCTTTTTTTGTTTCTAATAGATTTTTGTTGTTTGTTTTGTTTCCAAAAATTAGATTTTTGCTGTTTGTTTTGTTTCTAAAATAGATTTGTTGCTTGTAATTTTTCTAAAAATAGATTTTTGTTGTTTGTCTTGTATCTAAAAATAGATTTTTTTGTTTTTTTTTCTAAAAATAGATTTTTGTTTTTTTTATTTCTAAAATAGATTTTTGTTGTTTGTTTCTAAAAATAGATCCTTTTTTCTAAAAATAGATTTTTGTTGTTTGTTTTGTTTATACAAATAGATTTTTGTTTTGTAAAAATAAATACTGGCCTCCAGCCTCCCCTATAGCCAGTCCAACACACGCCTAAGTACAAACCTTGAATCTCCAAATAGAGGGTCCAACACACACCTAAAATAAAAAAAACTGACCTCTGATCTTTTTTTATTTGTTTCTAAAAATAGATTTTTGTTTTGTTTCTAAAACAGATCCTTTTTTGTTTTGTTTCTAAAAATAGATTTTTGTTTGTTTCTAACAATAGATTTTTGTTTTTTTTTTGTTTTGTTTCTAGAAATATATTTTTGTTTGTTTTCATTCTAAAAAAATAGATCTTTGTTTGTTTTGTTTCTAAAAATTAATTTTTTTTGTTTGGTTTAGTTCTAAAAATAGCTTTTTGTTTTTCGTTTTGTTTATACAAATAGATTTTTGTTTTTGTTTTGTTTCTAAAATTAGATTTTGGTTTTTCGTTTTGTTTCTGAAAATAGAATTTTGTTGTTTGTTTTTTTTCCAAAAAAATTGATTTTTTTGTTTGTATTGTTTCCAAAAATAGATTTTTTTGTTTTGTTTATAAAAATAAGATTCCTTTTTTTTGTTTGTTTTGTATCTAAAAATAGATTATTTGTTTTGTTTCTAAAAATATATTTTTGTTGTTTGTTTTGTTTCTAGAAATATATTTGTTGTTTGTTTTGTTTCTAAAAATATATTTTTGTTTTGTTTCTCAAAAATAGATCTTTTTTGTTTTGTTTATAAAAACAGATCCTTTTTTGGTTTTGTGTCTAAAAATATATTTTTGTTTTGTTTCTAGAAATATATTTTTGTTGTTTGTTTTGTTTCTAAAAATCGATCCTTTTTTTCTAAAAATAGATTTTTTTGTTTTTGTTTTTACAAATACATTTTTGTTTTGTAAAAATAAATACTGGCCTCCAGCCTCCCCTATAGCCAGTCCAACACATGTCCAAGTACAAACCTTAAATCTCCAAATAGAGGGTCCAACACACACCTAAAATAAAAAAACTGACCTCCGACCTCCCCTTAGCCAGTATGTTTTGTGTCTAAAAATAGATTTTTTGTTTTGTTTATAAAAATAGATCTTTTTTGTTTGTTTTGTTTCTCAAAAATAGATTTTTGTTGTTTGTTTTGTTTCTAAAAAATAGATCCTTTTGTTGTTTTGTTTATAAAAAACAGATCTTTTTTTGGTTTGTTTCTAAAAATATATTTTTGTTTGTTTCTAACAATAGATTTTTGTTTTTTGTTTTTTTTTCTAGAAATAGATTTTTGTTTTTTGTTTTTTTTTCTAGAAATATATTTTTGTTGTTTGTTTTGATTCTAAAAATAGATTTTTGTTGTTTCTTTTGTTTCTAAGAATAGATTTTTGTTTTGTAAAAATAAAAAATACTGGCCTCCAGCCTCCCCTATAGCCAGTCCAACACACGCCTAAGTACAAACCTTAAATAGTAGAGAGAAAAGTGGAGGTACACCACAACCCACGGACTCTAATTGAGCCCCAAAGAGACCGTCTCACGGGGGTGGTAGGCCTAGGAGTGGGATTTTAAAGGTGAAGCTTGCCAGGTATATGATAGATAAATAATAAATTAAGCAAAAAGTAGTAAAATATGAAAGTTTTATTACAATATCATCATAAAAACAAATCACATTGAGTGATAATAATTCTGTGCATAAAGATACATAATATACAAGGAACCATAGTTGTGTGAGTGGGGCCACTTATGTCCGACATGTTTCGCCAGCAGGCTTCCTCTGGGACATTACAAGCTGGTGACCTCAACACAGGTTCTAGATATAAACAATATAAAGTGAGTTAAACAATATAATTACAACATTATGTAGTTATTGATGTTTTTTGATTGAGGCTCACCAAAAAATTGTATCTGAAAAATTGCACATGCATCCATATACCAGGGACCTCCGCCGTATATCCAAAGGTGGGTTGTAAACCCTGGACAGAAAGTCCAGCCAGATCTATCCTCTCTAAATTGATAGGAACCAGACCGGGCTATGTCGACTCACAGCATATCTAAAGAAATCAATAATTGTAGAGAGAGTCTCATCACTATTAATCCCAACCTAGCAGGTAATTGGGAAAAGGCCTACAAGTGCCAGAAAATGGGTCTTCAAAAGCATGACACAAGCTGTGATGGAATTTGTGAAGGAAGAAGTGACAAATAAACAGAAGACACCATGACTAAAATGTGCATTGTATACACTTACAAAGAGAAACAGATAGAGTAAGTGCAGTTACTACATATATGGGAGCGGTTCATGCCATAAGCAGCTCCCAGTGTGGATAAATATCACATCTCAGATGTGAAAAGGTGCCTTAGGGAAATAAGTGCAAAGAGCAGTTGAAGGAGAAAGATATCCCGAGACATGAGTGCATTGAGGAACGCTCAAGAGATAAACACCAAGCATATAGTACCAAGAGAGCCCAGTCTAGATATCAGGAATACCTCGTGGAAAATATAAGATCCAAGATGGCCTGTGAGACAAGAGAGAGGAGGAGAAGTCCCAAAGAGCCGTGCGATCGATGGACCCATGTAGTAAAAGGCTTACCTTGTACGCTGCAGTCATGTGGTAACAAAGACAGCGCCACTGTAGTCGTGGCCTGTTTTTACCACGCTGTGTTCGGCATTTATATGCGCGGCCCCACCGGAAGTAATAAGGTACTTCGTGACCTCCAACTGATCACTTCCGGTGCGGGCGCCATCTTGTGGTCCTACCCGCGCCTGCGCCAGAGGAGGAGGCGGCGCCGGTGGGTCGGAGCGCTGAACATCCGCCCTGGAGAAAGAGGGCGGACTCGGGGAATACAGTGGGAGGAGGAAAGGGAAGAAAAACCTCAACTCACCACCCCCGGCTTGGCGCCCGAATCCCTATCAAAGCAAGGGGGGAGGAGAGTACCAGCCCAATGGATTCCACCGCGGGCAGGTCTCCCATGGAGTGGATGGATGTGCATCTGAAAAAAGACGAATAAGATATGTAATCATGAATTCAATTATAGAAAAAGATTCCATGTAACATTATTAAATTCATTAGAAGCCAAATTGTAGAAAAGCAGAAGGAAAATTGAAAAAATTAATAGGAAGGCATACACATTATGCCCTATCCTACACAAGGACATATATCAGTGTGATATGCCACTGTATTGTCATGTCAGTGTGCATGAGTATATACAGTACTCTGTCATAGATCCCCTGGTATATAGTAGTGGACAAAGAGATATGAAAACCCATAAGGATATCTAGGAGGGAAGCCAAAGGATTATTAATGGTTGGGCACTTGGGGGAGGATTAGTCAGCAGTAATTACACTCATCGGGGTGTAGTTATGAGCTATTCCAAGAATGGTTTAAATGATAAAGCTGTGTTTAACCCTGGTGGTCTAGTGGCCTGTAGCCTATATATCCACTTGACTTCTGCTTTACGAATAGCATTATCGTAATTACCGCCTCGTGGATTTTTGTTGATTGCCTCCAGCACAATAAATTTAATGGTATGGGGATCAAAATTATGATGTAAGCCCACATGCTTACAGATAGGTGTGAACATAAGCCCAGTATCCATATAATAAAGATGGTCCTGGATACGCCGGGCAAATGGCCTAATAGTTTTACCGACGAAAAACGCCCCACAGAGGCATGTGGCTAGATACACCACACCCTCTGTGAGGCAGGTAGCCCTAAACCGAGGTTTAAGAATTCCTCCCCGGGGTAGGGGGAAAGTGTAACCCTCTCTAACCCAGGGGCATTCAGAGCATTGTCCACATCTGTATGTACCCAGACCCCCCACTGCTCCAGTGGCTTCATCATCCTCAATAGATTTGTGGTGGCTATGCACAAGTTTGTCTCTAAGTGAGGCAGACTTGCGATATACCACCTCAGGGTATGGTTTGATGTACTTTGAGACCGTAATGTCGTCTGCTAGGAAGTGCCAATTGTTGGCCAAAATCTTGCGTAATTTTGGTGATGGGAGTTGTATTTAGTAATAAGTTTGGTAGTGTTCATAGGAATCATTTGACGAGAGCCAAAGATTAGTTTATCACGTGGTTGAAGATTTGCCCTCTTATAGGCTTTTTTAAGAAGTTTCCTACTGTAGCCACGGGCCAAGAGCCTTTGCTGCAGGGCCTTGGCTTCTCGTTTATAGTCAGATTCCAGTGCGCAGTTTCGTCGTATTCTCAAATATTGGGAATTCGGGATACTGCGCACTAGAGATCGTGGATGGCTGCTGGTATAGTGTAGTATTGTGTTTCCCGCTGTATCCTTGCGGTACAGTGAGGTGTAAATACTCCCATCTGAATTTAAATAAACCATGGTGTCAAGGAAGGCTATTTTCTGAGTATCATATTGAACTGTAAATTTTAAGTTGTAATCATTGTTTGATATGAACTCAATAAATTCCAAAAGTGTGGATATTGAGCCTGTCCACACAACGATGACGTCGTCGATATACCTGCGCCACAAGGCTAGGTGGCGCAGGTATATCGACGCGGCATCATTGGCAAATAGCTCCCTTTCCCACCCCCCCAGGTACAGGTTGGCATACGATGGGGCACACGAAGTCCCCATTGCTACTCTCTGTACCTGGAGGTAGGTGGTTTCGCCAAAAACAAAGATGTTCGATCTTAGAATATGATTAAGTAACTGAAGAGTGAAGTCGGCCATGGCCCACATGCAATGGGTCTGCTCCTTCAAAAAAGTAGTAATCACCTCAATTTCCCTAGTATGCGGAATACCAGAGTAGAGGGCTTCGATGTCAAGAGTAACCAATAAGGAATCCCTGGGGACAGTGAGGCCCTCACGGACTCTCAACAGCTCCAGGGTATCCTTGAGATATGAGGGCAGACCCATCACATGTGGGTGGAGCTGATCATCCACGAAGTGACTGGAAGGCTCGGTAATAGATCCCATGCCCGACACAATCGGGCGGCCCGGGGGTTTGTCCAAATTCTTATGCACTTTGGGTAGTGCGTAAAAAGTAGGCAAAATTGGCCATTTAACATTTAAGTAGTCATATAGATCTTGATCGATCACATGTGACTGTAAAGCATCAAAGATTATTGATTTAAATCTACCTTTCATAATATCCACTTCCTCTATGGATATTGGCCTGTACCATTCTTCATTAGACAGTATGTCGAAACACATGGTTTCGTACTGATGCCTGTCCATGACGACCACGTTGCCGCCCTTGTCAGAGGGTTTGATGACAACGAGGTCGTCATGGATAAGGTCATCTAAA
Organism: Pelophylax lessonae; assembly: GCF_965119305.1. Taxonomy (NCBI): domain Eukaryota; kingdom Metazoa; phylum Chordata; class Amphibia; order Anura; family Ranidae; genus Pelophylax; species Pelophylax lessonae. Next base: position 665,639,559 of record NC_138770.1, on the reverse strand, counting down.
GCAGCTCTTTGGGAGGCCAACAAATTCGAGGTCCCAAGTGGGGGGGCCTCCAAGTTGTCGATCTCCTGAGTGTGCTTCACAAAAGCCCATATAGCTGGGCAAGTCTGGAGTTTGGGAAAGCGCGTAGACTTAGGTTTGAATTTATTCGGATCACCATGTGGCTCCCCATCCTCATCAGAGGAGGAGTCAGATGATGAATAATCTGGATGTTGTTTATTTTCCTCCATTAGTTGCATTAATGTTTTTAGATTACGGAAATCCTGAGCTTTGAATCCTTTGTATAAATCCTCATCCAGTGTGTTAATATTGCCCTTATTTTTATCAAAAATATATTTGTATGTCAAAAAGGTGAAGGTCTTTCACCACCTCAAATTTGTTTAGTTGTTGATCTGGACAGAAACTCAGACCCAGTTGAAGAACTTCCTTCTCCATTTTAGATAAAGGCCGGGAGGATAAATTGATAATATCCAGGGAATTTTTGACTTCTGTAGGTATGACCTGATTTGATTTATTGGATATCACATAATCAGTACCTTCTGATGATACAGTTATAGGGGCTGAAGATTGGATATCCGTGTATGTGGGATTTATTCTGGGTCTGTTGTTTGACCCCTTATTACGAAGGTGTCTAGAGTTCCTCCTCTTTTTTCTGTTTTGTCATCTATTGGTTGTGAGGGAAAGGGGGTCCCTAAAGGGGATCCCTGAGGTGCCCCCCCACTTTCTAAAGCCGGAGTTGGCTCATTCCTAGAGGTCCTGGGAATTGCTCCCAGGTCCCTAACAATACCCATGGATGGAGAGGTTTTTGCATTAGGTGTAGATTGTGGGGATAAATTACGTTTTCTGTTTGATTTCTCGGTTTCTCCTACCACATTTTGGGGATGATTTCCTTTATTGTTTCGTTTGCCAGTTTTACCGCTATTCCCCTGTCCCTGTTTATTCTGACCTCTATGTGTCGACCGCGATGATGAAGCGGATGATACAAGAGACAACTCAGAGTCTGATGGGTATTGATGCCCTATTTTATCGGGTACTGTTCTTGAAAATCTATTTTTACGAGTATGGTTAAATCTTTGCCATCTGTAGGCATAGCCTCCAGTAAAGGCTAATTTGTCTTTGTAAAACTTTAGATCTTTTCTCATTAGGAGGTTCTTATTATAACTCTCTAGATGAGTTTGTAGTTCTAATTCTCTCCTATTGTATTCTGCATTTTTCGTAAGTATACGATTTTTAGTTTGTAGGTTTTCAATTTCCTTATCAATGTCCATCAGGTCTGATTTATATTTGTCTCTAAGAAGCTCCATCATGTTGGAGGTACACTGGGTTAAATTTTTTTCCCATTTTTCTTTGAGAGTTGTATCATGTACTTCAAATGAGGGGAAAATTTGTATCCGTAACCCCATAGGGTTCACCCCTTCCCTAATGTATTTGTCAAAAAATCTAATATGCCAACCATATTAGATTTTCTTTCCATTAAACGTTTGATTTTTTTTAAAAATACCTCGATATCAACATCATTTACAAACCTTAAATCTCCAAATAGAGGGTGCAATACACACCTAAAATAAAAAAAACTGAACTCCGACCTCCCCTATAGCCAGTTTTTTGTTTGTTTTGTGTCTAAAAATAGATTTTTGTTGTTTGTTTTGTTTCTAAGAATAGATTTTTGTTTGTTTTGTTTCCAAAATGTTTTTGTTATGTTTATAAATATAGATCCTTTTTGTTGTTTTGTTTCTAAAAATAGATTTTGTTTTTTTTTATTTCTAAAATAGATATTTGTTGTTTGTATTGTATCTAAAAATAGATTTTTGTTGTTTGTTTTGTTTATACAAATAGATTTTTGTTTTGTAAAAATAAAAAATACTGGCATCCAGCCTCCTTTCATTCTAAAAAATAGATCCTTTTTTGTTTATTTTAATTCTAAAAATAGATTTTTGTTTCTTTTGTTTCTAAAAATAGATTTTTTGTTTTGTTTCTAAACATAGATTTTTGTTATTTGTTTTGTTTCCAGAAATAGATTTTTTGTTTTGTTTCTAAAAATAGATCCTTCTTTGTTTTTTTTCTTTTGTTTCTAAAAATATATTTCAGTTGTTTGTTTTGTTTCTAAAAAATAGATCTTTTTTTGTTTTGTTTATAAAAACAGATCCTTTTTTTGTTTTGTTTCTAAAAATATATTTTTGTTGTTTGTTTCTAATAGATTTTTATTTTTTGTTTTTTTCTAGAAATATATTTTTTTGTTTTGATTCCAAAAATATATCCTTTTTGTTTGTTTTGTTTCTAAAAATAGATTTTTGTTACTTTTGTTTCTAAAAATAGATTTTTGTTACTTTTGTTTCTAAAAATAGATTTTTGTTTTGTTTCTAAAAATAGATTTTTGTTTTTTGTTTTGTTTCTAAGAATAGATTTTTGTTTTGTAAAAATAAAAAATACTGGCCTCCAGCCTCCCCTATAGCCAGTCCAACACATGCCTAAGTACAAACCTTAAATCTCCAAATAGACTGTCCAACACACACCTAAAATAAAAAAAACTGACCTTTGACCTGCTTTTTTTGTTTCTAATAGATGTTTGTTTGTTTTGTTTCCAAAAATTAGATTTTTGTTGCTTGTTTAGTTTCTAAAATAGATTTTTGTTGCTTGTTTTGTTTCTAAAAATAGATTTTTGTTTGTTTTTGTTTCTAAAAATAGATTTTTGTTTTTTATTTCCAAAATAGATTTTTGTTGCTTGTTTTGTATCTAAAAATAGATTTTTGTTTGTTTTGTTTCTAAAAATAGATCCTTTTTTTCTAAAAAATTGATTTTTGTAAAATCTTACCGTAAAATCCTTTTCTCTTAGCTCATTGACAGACGTAGTCCTCGGTGATACACCACCTTCGGGTTATGTTGCCTCCACAGGAGCAGGACTAGACAGGAAATTAAAAAGCTCTGGCCACACCCCAGGGGCAGTCCCAGAGGGTATATCCTCTCTCTCTCTGCCTCAGCAAGTCAGTTATGTGAAAAAGCAGTCTTTAGAGATTTTAACCCAACTCAAAAAAACAGAGGGGCGGGGACTACGTCTGTCAATGAGCTAAGAGAAAAGGATTTTACGGTAAGATTTTACAAAAATCCATTTTTCTCTAGCGCTCATTGACAGACGTAGTCCTCGGTGATACACCACCTTCGGGACGTCCCAGAGCAGTATCACAACTGAGGGGTGGGAAAATGGAAATCAAATCCCAATCTAGAAGGCCCAACCGGTGCCAACTAGAAGTTTACAATGCTCATCCTTAATGATGAGACTCAACAAAAAAAGAGAAAAAAAAAATTTTTTTTTTTTTTTTTTTTTCAAACAGAAAAAACCCTCGAGGTAGACCACCGGTCTCCTCAAATTGCGGCCTGCAAAACCTTGCGGCCAAATGAGGCATCCGCCGATGCCGTCACATCAATTTTATAAAACTTTGTAAAGGTATGTACCGACGACCAGGTGGCCGCCTTACATACCTGGACCACTGACGCCTGATGGCGAAAGGCCCAGGAAGTACTGAGCGCTCGAGTGGAGTGCGCCCTAACAGGGAACGGAGGACTCTGACCTTTAATAGAATAAGCCTGTACCACCGTTTGTCTAATCCATTTGGCAATGGTCGCGGCAGATGCAGGCAAACCCTTTCTGGGGCCATCCGTGATCACAAAAAGTGAATCCGTCTTACGGAATGATTCCGTAGCTTTCAGGTATACCCTGATTGCCCGAACCACATCTAAGGAATGCAACGCATGTTCCCGATGATGCTTGGGCTGAGGACACAAGGAAGGTAGTACAATATCTTCATTCAGATGAAAATCTGAAACCACCTTGGGAAGAAAAGATGGCTTAGGATGAAGTACTACCTTATCCCTATGAATCACTAGGTATGGTGACTGGCATGATAATGCAGCCAGTTCTGACACCCTGCGAGCAGAAGTAATAGCCACCAAGAAGGCCACCTTCTGGGATAAAGTAAGCAAGGGAATCTCCCTGATGTTTTCAAAGGGAGGTTTCTGTAGAACCGACAAAACCAAATTAAGATCCCAAGGCGGTAAGGGCGCGCGGACTGGAGGAGCCAGGTGCCGCACCCCCTGGATGAAATTCCGCACCAAGGATTTGGTAGCTAAAGGCTTCTGAAAGACGATTGCTAATGCTGAAACTTGACCCTTGATGGTGCTCAAGGCTAGCTTCTGCTCAACCCCTTGTTGCAAAAAGGCCAATATTCGAGACACCGAATAGGTACGTGGAGGAAATCCTAAAGATTCGCACCACGCAATATAAGTTTTCCATGTGTGATAATAGACTTTGCTGGAAGTCGCTTTCCTTGCTTTAATAAGGGTAGGAATGACTGAAGCTGACAAACCTCTGTCCTTCAGTACTTGGGTCTCAATGGCCAGGCCATTAAACCCAGCGACTGTAAAGCATGATGGTAAATTGGTTCTTGAGACCACAGACACTCCCTGAGACGAAGTTCCCACGGAACGTGTACGACTAACATGTCCAAGTCGGCCAGGCCGGCTTGAGGAGGCCAGCCTAGAATTTCTAGGACCACTGGCGCTGATTGAATCTGAACCAGGCGTCCCTAGAGCTATCTGGCCCCGACCATCCGAGAAAGTCTGGTCGTTTTCTGTTCCCACACATTTATCAGATACCTGATAGTTATCAGGAAAGGTGATCTTTTCTGGTTGAACCTCAGGGACCGAAGTCACCCGACTAGAGGCTGCTTGGCCTATCTGGTCAACCAGATCCGATTCCTGTGAGGTATCGGGACTAATCTTGGGAAAAGGTAAAGGAAAAGATCTATTCAGGGAACGGTAACTACCGCTTCCTGTAGTACTTAAATGTTGGAAGGGAAGAATCGCACCGGTAGTAGTGGTTGATGCTCGATCTAATGTCCTGAATACCGGTGAAAACGTCCCCCCACCCTGAAACCGGGTGGGGGCGCACCTTCAGGCTGTGTACTCCTTTGCTTCAGGTTTGGCTGGGTTGGTCCCCTTCTTGAACCCTCCTGGAGGAGTCTTGCCTTTCCCGCTAGTACCAGCCGGGCGCCCTTTATGGGCGGTAAAGAAAGGTCCTCGCTAGTTGCGAGGTCCCTTAGCTTTAGCAGCCTGTGGCAAAAAAGTGCTCTTGCCCCCAGTGGCATCCTTAATGATTTCATCTAGGTTGGCCCCAAATAGACGATTCCCCTGAAAGGGGAGATTTGTCAAGGTCTTTTTGGAACCTAGGTCAGCTGACCAGCATTTTAACCACAGCACACGTCTGAGGATCACCGCTGTCTTAGATGCATGCCCTAATAAGGGAGTAGTGTCCAAGGCTGCGTCACAGATAAACTGTAGCCCTTGTATAATCTGTTCCATCAAATCAGATGTCTCCTGGGGAATATCTTTTCCCCTAAGATCTTGACGTACCATTTTCGCCCATTCCGTAAGTGTCTGGGAAACTAGACCAATAACAATTACTGGTCTAAAAGCTGACCCTATCAGAGAGAAGATGGTGCGGGACTCTGCTTCCATCTTTCGATCCACCGGATCCTTAAAGGACGAAGTGTCCTCCACTGGAATAACCGTGGCTTTATTCAGCCTGGAAATAGGCGGATCCACGACTGGTGGTACCGTCCATTTCTTAATGATGGATTCCTCAAACGGATAGCGTCTAGCAATACGCTTGGAAATAGTAAAGGTACGTTTAGAATGCTCCCATTCTCCTTTAATCTGATTACCGAAACATTTAGGTACAGGAAAAGCCTTCATCGTCTTGATGGGCTTATTAGTACCAAAAGGAATCTCTGTTTCAGTTGCCTCTGCCGGTAAAGCCTCAAGTTTTAAGGTTTCCTGCACTGCCACAACTAGTGCGTCCACCAATGCTTCTTCCTGAATAATAGCAGGAGAAGAAGCGTCCTCCTCACTGTCTGAGGGGGCTTTACCTGGGATAACAGCCCTTGCAGAGGAACCTGCAATTGCCGTGACCACCTCTGAATCTGAGTCAGAGGTGTCAGATGGTATAGGGGTAGGCGGGGGTCGCTTCCTTGACCCCCGTCCCTGACAGGCCGCCTCCACCCGAGCCACCATAGACTCCAAAATTGCTGTAAATGACTCTATACTCTGTGCACCGGCGGGTCCCGTGGCCCCCTCGAGGGAAACAGGTGGGGGAATATGTGTGGCAGGGTCCATGATAATTCCAGTTACTTCCTGGATAATATAATTCAAAAATAAACTTTTTTTTTTTTTTTTTTTTTTTTCGACCCCCAGCGCCACAAAAGCCCCTTAGTGTTACCTGCTAGGGATCCCTATCGATCGAGAGAGAGAGAGAGATAGACCCCCAGGCTCACCACTTGATGCTCAGAGTTTAACTGCAACAGGTTACAGCGCTGTCTTGACAAACAGGAAGTCTTTTGGCTGGCTGCCCAGGAAAAAAGGAGGCAGCTCCGCCCCTCTGTACGCCTTCCGGCGCCTCCCCCAAGGTCCACGAGGTGTTTGGATCACCTCAAACATGGCCGCCCCCATGCTGGAGACACGAGGCTACGCCAAAATGGCGGCTCGTGCGATCCAGCAAAAAAAATGGCGGCGGCCCGTACTGAATAGCGGTGTGCTGCAGGGCACACAACACTCTCTCTGCATGGGGATATGGCGTGGTTGGCGGTACCGGCCCTGGCGGACCGCATGGCCGTTCGGGAGGCCTGCTAATAGCTGGAGATCTGATTAGGAAGGCAGTCTACATGTCCGTGGCTTCTGACTGGTAGGTAGCTTATTCTTAACCCATAAGATTCCCAGAATGCCACAGATTACATCTTTAAAACATGTATACAATTTGATTGTTAGCTCCCAAACCAAGCCTCCTGGCTTTTTGCACACATAAAATCACACTCAAAGTAGGAGGATCTGTGTCATGTTGTAGGATAGAAAGGGACTCTATCTTACCATACAGAGAGAGGCCCGCGTTCACCACACAACCCGTCAGGGGGAAAGGGGGAACATACTACTCACCATACCGGAACCAGGCGGGCACCAACTCCTGACAGTACCCCTCTCCACCGGGGCGGGAGGGCTGTCGACCGATACGGACGCCGTGACTCATGGTCTTTGGCGTTTCAGCGAGACGTTTAACTCGCGTGGACAGTCCTTTAATGGGACTTTGTCGCGGCCAACCCAGCGCGGAGCTATGGCCTGCACGCGCTCATAGGCTGAACTGGGGTGACCACCGGATCTCAACATCCAGCCCGTCGCCCAGTTCAGCTTTCTTGCTTGAAGATCTCACAGGAACACTGGAGAAAAAAAGCTGTCTAAAAAATCCTTTAAGAAAAAATTCTTGCCAGGACCTAAGATCCCAGCAAGGTATCTAGGTCCTTACTCCTAACTAGACAGAAAAAAACTGATTTGCTGAGGCAGAGAGAGAGAGGATATACCCTCTGGGACTGCCCCTGGGGTGTGGCCAGAGCTTTTTAATTTCCTGTCTAGTCCTGCTCCTGTGGAGGCAACATAACCCGAAGGTGGTGTATCACCGAGGACTACGTCTGTCAATGAGCGCTAGAGAAAATAGATTTTTGTTTTTTGTTTTGTTTATACAAATAGATTTTTGTTTTGTAAAAATAAAAAATACTGGCCTCCAGCCTCCCCTATAGCCAGTCCAACACATGCCTAAGTACAAACCTTAAATCTCCAAATAGAGGGTCCAACACACCTAAAATAAAAAAACTGACCTCCGACCTCCTTTGTTTGTTTTGTTTCTAAAAATAGATTTTTGTAGTTTGTTTTGTTTCTAAAAACCTATCCTTTTTTTGTAAAAATAGATTTGTTTTTTGTTTTTTTCTAAAAATAGATTTTTGTTGTGTGTTTTCTTTCCAAAAATAGATATTTGTTTGTTTTGTATCTAAAAATAGATTTTTGTTTTGTTTCTGAAAATATATTTTTGTTGTTTGTTTTGTTTCTAAAAACGGTTCTTTTTTGTTTTGTTTCTAAAAATATATTTTTGTTGTTTGTTTTGTTTATAAAAACGGTTCTTTTTTTGTTTTGTTTCTAACAATAGATTTTTGTTTTTTGTTTTTTTCTAGAAATATAATTTTGTTGTTTGTTTTGTTTCTAAAAAATAGATCCTTTTGTTGTTTTGTTTATAAAAACAGATCTTTTTGTTTTGTTTCTAAAAATATATTTATGTTTGTTTCTAACAATAGATTTTTGTTTTGTTTCTAGAAATATATTTTTGTTTGTTTTGATTCTAAAAATAGATTTTTGTTGTTTCTTTTGATTCTAAAAATAGATTTGTTTTGTTTCTAAAAATAGATTTTTGTTTTTGTTTGTTTATGAAAAGAGATCTTTTTTTGTTTGTTTTGTTTCTCAAAAATATATTTTTGTTGTTTGTTTTGTTTCTAACAATAGATTTTTGTTTTGTAAAAAAATAAAAAATACTGGCCTCCAGCCTCCCCTATAGCCAGTCCAACACATGCCTAAGTACAAACCTTAAAATCTCCAAATAGAGGGTCCAACTCACACCTAAAATAAAAAACTGACCTCCGACCTCCTATTTTTGTTTGTTTTGTTTCTAGAAATAGATTTTTGTTTGTTTTGTTTCCAAAAACAGATCCTTTTTTGTTTTGTTTCTAAAAATAGATTTTTGTTTTTTGTTTTGTTTCTAGAAATAGATTTTTGTTGTTTGTTTTGATTCTAAAAAATAGATCCATTTTTGTTTGTTTTGTTTCTAAGAAAAGACTTTTGTTTGTTTTGTTTCCAAAAATAGATTTTTTTTGTTTGGTTTCTAAAAATAGATCCTTTTTTGTTTGTTTTGTTTCTAAAAATAGATTTTTGTTTTTTTGTTTCTAAAAATAGATTTTTGTTTTACGTTTTGTTTCCAAAAAAAACAATTTTTTTTGTTTGCATTGTTTCCAAAAATAGATTTTTTTGTTTTGTTTATACAAATAGATTTTTGTTGTGTGTTTTTTCTTTCCAAAATAGATATTTGTTTGTTTTGTTTCTAGAAATATATTTTTGTTTGTTTTGTTTCCAAGAATAGATTTTTGTTTTTTATTTCTAAAAAAGGTATTTGTTGTTTGTATTGTATCTAAAAATAGAATTTTGTTGTTTTGTTTATAAAAATAGATTCTTTTTTTGTTTGTTTTGTATCTAAACAGATTTTTAATTGTTTTGTTTATACAAATAGATTTTTGATCTGTGTTTTCTTTCCAAAAATAGATATTTGTTTGTTTTGTTTCTAAAAATAGATTTTTGTTTGTTTCTAAAAATAGATTTTTGTTGTTTGTTTCTAAAAATATATTTTTGTTCTTGTTTTGTTTCTAAGAATAGATTTTTGCTTTGTAAAAATAAAAAATACTGACCTCCGACCTCCCCTATAGCCAGTTTGTTTGTTTTTTGTCAAAAAATAGGTTTTTGCTGTTTGTTTTGTTTCTAAGAATAGATTTTTGTTTTGTTTCCAAAAATAAATTTTTGTTGTTTGTTTTGTTTCTAAAAGATTTTTTTGCTTGTTTTGTTTATAAGAAATAGATCATTTTTTGTTTGTTTTGTTTATAAAAATATTTTTTGTTTAGTTTTGTTTCTAAAAATAGATTTTTGTTTGTATTGTTTCCAAAAATAGGATTTTTTTGTTTGTATTGTTTCCAAAAATAGATTTTTTTGTTTGTATTGTTTCCAAAAATATATTTTTTTGTTTTGTTTCTAGAAATATATTTTTGTTTGTTTTCATTCTAAAAATAGATCCTTTTTTGTTTGTTTTGTTTCTAAAAATAGATTTTTGGTTTGTTTCTAAGAATAGATTTTGGTTTTGTAAAAAAAAAAATACTGGCCTCCAGCCTCCCCTATAGCCAGTCCAACACACGCCTAAGTACAAACCTTAAATCTCCAAATGGAGGGTCCAACACACACCTAAAATAAAGAAACTGAACTCCGACCTCCCCTATAGCCAGTTTTTTGTTTGTTTTGTTTCTAAAAATAGATTTTTATAGTTTGTTTGATTCTAAAAATATATTTTTGTTTGTTTTCTTTCCAAAATGTTTTTGTTTATAAAAATAGATCCTTTTTTTGTTTGTTTTTTTTCCTATAATAGATTTTGGTTTTGTAAAAATAAAAAACACTGGCCTCCAGCCTCCCCTATAGCCAGTCCAACACACGCCAAAGTAGAAACCTTAAATGTCCAAATAGAGGGACCAACACACATCTAAAATAAAAAACTGACCTCCGACCTCTTTTTTTGTTTGTTTTGTTTATAACAATAGATTTTTGTTTGTTTTGTTTCTAAAAAATTTTTTGTTTGTTTTGATTGTAAAAATAGATCTTTGTGTTTTGTTTCTAAAAATAGATTTTTATTTTAGTTTTGTTTCTAATAATAGATTTTTGTTTTGTAAAAATAATACTGACCTCCGACCTCCCCTATAGCCAGTTTGTTGTTTGTTTTGTGTCTAAAAATAGATTTTTGTTGTTTCTTTTGTTTCAAAAAATTGATTTTTTTGTTTGAATTGTTTCCAAAAAAGATTTTTTTGTTTGTATTGTTTCCAAATCTAGATTTTTTTTTGTATTATTTTCAAAAATAGATTTTTTTGTTTTGTTTCTAGAAATATATTTTTGTTTTGTTTCTAAGAATAGATTTTTGTTTTGTAAAAATAAAAAATACTGGCCTCCAGCCTCCCCTATAGCCAGTCCAACACACACCTAAGTACAAACCTTAAATCTCAAAATAGAGGGTCCAACACACACCTAAAATAAAAAAACTGACCTTCGACCTCTTTTTTTTTGTTTCTAATAGATTTTTGTTGTTTGTTTTGTTTCCAAAAATTACATTTTTGCTGTTTGTTTTGTTTCTAAAATAGATTTGTTGCTTGTTTTGTTTCTAAAAATATATTTTTGTTTTTTATTTCTAAATTAGATTTTTGTTGTTTGTTTTGTTTATACAAATAGATTTTTGCTTTGTAAAAATAAATACTGGCCTCCAGCCTCCCCTATAGCCAGTCCAACACATGCCTAAGTACAAACCTTGAATCTCCAAATAGACTGTCCAACAAACAGCTAAAATAAAAAAACAAACCTTTGACCTCCTTTTTTGTTTCTAATAGATTTTTGTTGTTTGTTTTGTATCTAAAAATAGATTTTTGTTGTGTGTTTTCTTTCCAAAAATAGATATTTGTTTGTTTTGTATCTAAAAATAGATTTTTGTTGTTTTGTTTCTAAAAATATATTTTTGTTGTTTGTTATGTTTCTAAAAACGGTTCTTTTTTTGTTTTGTTTCTAACAATAGATTTTTGGTTTTTTTCTAGAAATATATTTTTGTTGTTTGTTTTGTTTCTAAAAAATAGATCTTTTTTTGTTTTGTTTTTAAAAACAGATCCTTTTTTGTTTTGTTTCTAAAAATATATTTATGTTTGTTTCTAACAATAGATTTTTGTTTTGTTTCTAGAAATATATTTTTGTTGTTTGTTTTGATTCTAAAAATAGATTGTTGTTTCTTTTGTTTATAAAAATAGATTTTTGTTTTGTTTCTAAAAAAAGATTTTTGTTTTTGTTTGTTTATGAAAAGAGATCTTTTTTGTTTGTTTTGTTTCTCAAAAATAGTTTTTTGTTTTGTTTATAAAAATAGATCTTTTTTGTTTGTTTTGTTTCTAACAATAGATTTTTGTTTTGTAAAAATAAAAAATACTGGCCTCCAGCCTCCCCTGTAGCCAGTTCAACACATGCCTAAGTACAAACCTTAAATCTCCAAATAGAGGGTCCAACACACACCTAAAATAAAAAACTGACCTCCGACCTCCCATTTTTGTTTGTTTTGTTTCTAAAAATAGATTTTTGTTTGTTTTGTTTCCAAAAACAGATCCTTTTTTGTTTCTAAAAATAGATTTTTGTTGTTTGTTTCTAACAGATTTTTGTTTTTTGTTTTGTTTCTAGAAATATATTTTTGTTGTTTGTTTTGATTCTAAAAAATAGATCCTTTTTTGTTTGTTTTGTTTCTAAGAAAAGATTTTTGTTTGTTTTGTTTCCAAAAATTTATTTTTTTTGTTTGGTTTCTAAAAATAGATCCTGTTTTTGTTTGTTTTGTTTCTAAAAATAGATTTTTATTTTTGTTTTGTTTATAAAAATAGATTTTGTTGTTTGTTTTGTTTATACAAATATATTTTTGTTTTTGGTTTCTAAAAATAGATTTTTATTTTTGTTTTGTTTCTAAAAATAGATTTTTGTTTTTCGTTTTGTTTCTGAAAATAGATTTTGTTTGTTTTGTTTCCAAAAATAGAATTTTTTTTGTTTATACAAATAGATTTTTGTTGTGTGTGTTTTCTTTCCAAAAATCGATATTGGTTTGTTTTGTTTCTAGAAATATATTTTTGTTTGTTTTGTTTCCAAGAATAGATTTTTGTTTTGTAAAGATAAAAAATACTGGCCTCCAGCCTCCTCTATAGCCAGTCCAACAAACCTTAAATCTCCAAATAGAGGGTCCAACACACACCTAAAATAAAAAAAAACGACCTCCCCTATAGCCAGTTTGTTTTTTGTTTTGTTTCTAAGAATAGATTTTTGTTTTGTTTCCAAAAATAGATTTTTTGTTATGTTTATGAAAATAGATCCTTTTTTTGTTTGTTTTATTTCTAAAAATAGATTTTTGTTTTTTATTTCTAAAATAGGTATTTGTTGTTTGTATTGTATCTAAAAATAGAATTTTGTTGTTTGTTTTGTTTATAAAAAATAGATTCTTTTTTTGTTTGTTTTGTATCTAAACATAGGTTTTTAATTGTTTCGTTTATACAAATAGATTTTTGATCTGTGTTTTCTTTCCAAAAATAGATATTTGTTTGTTTTGTTTCTAAAAATAGAATTTTGTTGTTTGTTTTGTTTATAAGAAATAGATCCTTTTTTGTTTGTTTTGTTTCTAAAAATAGATTTTTGTTTTGTTTCTAAGAATAGATTTTGGTTTTGTAAAAATAAAAAATACTGGCCTCCAGCCTCCCCTATAGCCAGTCCAACACACGCCTAAGTACAAACCTTGAATCTCCAAATGGAGGGTCCAACACACACCTAAAATAAAAAAAAACTGAACTCCGACCTCCCCTATAGCCAGTTTTTTGTTCGTTTTGTGTCTAAAAATAGATTTTTGTTTGTTTTGTTTCTAAGAATAGATTTTTATAGTTTGTTTGATTCTAAAAATGTATTTTTGTTGTTTGTTTTGTTTCCAAAATGTTTTTAGGTTTATAAAATAGATCCTTTTTTGTTTGTTTCTAAAAATAGATTTTGGTTTTGTAAAAATAAAAAATACTGGCCTCCAGCCTCCCCTATAGCCAGTCCAACACACGCCTAAGTACAAACCTTAAATCTCCAAATAGAGGGACCAACACACACCTAAAATAAAAAAACTGACCTCTGACCTCTTTTTTTGTTTGTTTTGTTTCTAACAATAGATTTTTGTTTTTGTTTCTAGAAATATATTTTTGTCGGTTTTGATTCTAAAAATAGATTTTTGTTTTTGTTTTGTTTCTAAAAATAGATTTTTGTTTTAGTTTTGTTTCTAAGAATAGATTTTTGTTTTGTAAAAATAAAAAATACTGACCTCCGACCTCCCCTATAGCCAGTTTGTTGTTTGTTTTGTGTCTAAAAATAGATTTTTGTTTCTAGAAATAGATTTTTGTTTGTTTTGATTCTAAAAATAGATCTTTGTTTTGTTTCTAAAAATAGATTTTTGTTGTTTCTTTTGTTTCAAAAAATAGATTTTTTTGTTATGTTTATAAAAATAGATCTTTTTTTGTTTGTTTTGTTTCTAATAATCGATTTTTGTTTGTTTTGTTTCCAAAAATAGATTTCTGTTTGTTTTGTTTCAAAAAATAGATTTTTTGTTTGTATTGTTTCCAAATATAGATTTTTTGTTTGTATTGTTTCCAAAATTAGATTTTTTGTTTGTATTGTTTCCAAATATAGATTTTTTGTTTGTATTGTTTCCAAAAATAGATTTTTTTGTTTGTATTGTTTCCAAAAATAGATTTTTTGTTTGTATTGTTTCCAAATATAGATTTTTTGTTTGTATTGTTTCCAAAAATAGATTTTTTTGTTTGTATTGTTTCAAAAAATTTATTTTTTTGTTTGTATCGTTTCCAAAAATAGATTTTTTTGTTTTATTTCTAGAAATATATTTTTGTTGTTTGTTTTCATTCTAAAAATAGATCTTTTATTTTGTTTCTAAAAATAGATTTTCGTTTTGTTTCTAAGAATAGATTTTTGTTTTGTAAAAATAAAAAATACTGGCCTCCAGCCTCCCCTATAGCCAGTCCAACACACGCCTAAGTACAAACCTTAAATCTCCAAATAGAGGGTCCAACACACACCTAAAATAAAAAACTGACCTCCGACCTCTTTTTTTGTTTCTAATAGATTTTTGTTGTTTGTTGTGTTTCCAAAAATTAGATTTTTGCTGTTTTGTTTCTAAAATAGATTTTCTTGCTTGTTTTGTTTCTAAAAATAGATTTTTGTTGTTTGTTTTGTTTCTAAAAATAGATTGTTTTTTTTTTATTTCTAAAATAGATTTTTGTTGTTTTTTGTTTCTAAAATAGATCCTTTTTTTCTAAAAATAGATTTTTGTTGTTTGTTTTGTTTATACAAATAGATTTTTGTTTTGTAAAAATAAATACTGGCATCCAGCCTCCCCTATAGCCAGTCCAACACACGCCTAAGTACAAACCTTGAATCTCCAAATAGAGGGTCCAACACACACCTAAAATAAAATAAACTGACCTCTGATCTTTTTTTATTTGTTTCTAAAAATAGATTTTTGTTTTGTTTCAAAAACAGATCATTTTTTGTTTTGTTTCTAAAAATAGATATTTGTTTGTTTTGTTTCTAGAAATATATATTTGTTGTTTGTTTTGATTCTAAAAATAGATTTTTGTTGTTTCTTTTGTTTCTAAAAATTTATTTTTGTTTTGTTTTGTTTCTAAGAATAGATTTTTGTTTTGTAAAAATAAAAAATACTGGCCTCCAGCCTCCCCTATAGCCAGTCCAACACACGCCTAAGTACAAACCTTAAATCTCCAAATAGAGGGACCAACACACACCTAAAATAAAAAAAAAACTGACCTCCGACCTCTTTTTTTGTTTGTTTTGTTTCTAGCAATAGATTTTTGTTTTTTGTTTTGTTTCTAGAAATATGTTTTTGTTTGTTTTCATTCTAAAAATAGATCCTTTTTTGTTTGTTTTGTTTCTCAAAAATAGATTTTTGTTGTTTGTTTTGTTTCTAAAAAATAGATCCTTTTGTTGTTTTGTTTATAAAAAACAGATCCTTTTTTGTTTTGTTTCTAAAAATATATTTTTGTTGTTTGTTTCTAACAATAGATTTTTGTTTTTTGTTTTGTTTCTAGAAATATATTTTTGTTGTTTGTTTTGATTCTAAAAATAGATTTTTGTTGTTTCTTTTGTTTCCAAGAATAGATTTTGGTTTTGTAAAAATAAAAAAAACTCGCCTCCAGCCTCCCCTATAGCCAGTCCAACACACGCCTAAATACAAACCTTAAATCTCCAAATAAAAGGTCCAACACACCTAAAATAAAAAAAACCGACCAAACTTTTTTTGTTTGTTTTTTTCAAAAAATATATTTTTGTTGTTTGTTTCTAATAGATTTTTGTTTTGTTTTGTTTCTAGAAATATATTTTTGTTGGTTTTGATTCTAAAAATAGATCCTTGTTTTGTTTGTTTTGTTTCTAAAAATAGATCCTTGTTTTCTTTGTTTTAGTTCTAAAAATAGATTTTTGTTTTTCGTTTTGTTTCTGAAAATAGAATTTTGTTTTGTTTTGTTTCCAAAAATAGATTTTTGTTTTTTGTTTTGTTTCTAGAAATATATTTTTTTGTTTGTTTTGATTCTAAAAATAGATCCTTTTTTGTTTGTTTTGTTTCTAGAAATATAGGTTTGTTGTTGGTTTTGTTTCCAAGAATAGATTTTTGTTTTGTAAAAATAAAAAATACTGGCCTCCAGCCTCCTCTATAGCCAGTCCAACACACGCCTAAGTACAAACCTTAAGTCTCCAAATAGAGGGTCCAACACACACCTAAAATAAAAAAAAAACAACCTCCCCTATAGCCAGTTTGTTGTTTGTATTGTTTCTAAGAATAGATTTTTGTTTGTTTTGTTTCTAAAAATAGATTTTTGTTTGTTTTGTTTCTGAAAATAGAATTTTGTTTGTTTTGTTTCCAAAAAATAGATTTTTTTGTTTGTATTGTTTCCAAAAAATAGATTTTTTTTGTTTTGTTTATAAAAATAGATATCTTTTTTTGTTTTGTATCGAAAAAAATAGATTTTTAATTGTTTTGTTTATACAAATACATTTTTGTTCTGTGTTTTCTTTCCAAAAATAGATGTTTGTTTTGTTTCCAAAAATAGATTTTTGTTGTTTGTTTTGTTTCTAAAATAGATTTTTTGTTTGTTATGTTTTAAAAAAACGGAATTTTTGTAAAATCTTACCTGTAAAATTCCTTTCTCTGAGTCCTCCGACAGTCGCCGCCTCTTCATATTCGTCACAATGGGGACGTCCCAAAGCAGTGCAAACATGAGGGGTGGGAAACGCATCTGCGCTGTAAGGCAACGCAGTCTCCGCATCAAAGAAAGGAACCTTACCAAAGGAAGGAAACCAGCTGGGCAATAGGAAAAAACTTGCTCAACAGGAGCAACAACCCAGGAAAAACAAATAACCAGGGAATAAAAGACATATCCCAACAGCCAGGGATCCCAACAGGTGATCCTAGGGAACAGCCGCACTAAGAACCTTGCGGCCAAAGGAAGCATCCGCCGATGCCTGAACATCTACCTTGTAGAATTTTGTGAAAGTGTGTACGGTCGACCAGGTCGCCGCCTTACCCACCTGGGCTACAGAAGCCCCATGACAACAGGCCCAAGACGTACTCAGAGATCTAGTAGAGTGCGCCTTCACAGGCACAGGGGGAACCTTCCCCTGCAAAGCATAGGCCTGTTCAATGGTCTGCCTGATCCATTTGGCGATGGTAGAGGCCGACGCCGCCATGCCCTTCCGAGGACCCTCTGGAAGAACAAACAAGGAATCCGTCTTTCGAAAAGACTCAGTCGATTTAAGGTAAACCCTTATCTCCTCATTGAGATGGAATTCCAAAACTCGCTTCGGAAGAAAAGAAGGATTAGGTTGCAAGACCACCTTATCCAAGTGAATAACCAGATACGGAGACTTGCAGGACAAAGCCGCCAGCTCCGACACTCTGCGAGCCGAAGTGATCGCAACCAAAAAGGCGACCTTTTTGGACAACATAGACAACGAGATCTCCCTGATCTGTTCAAAAGGAGCACGTTGTAACACAGATAGAATGAGATTCAAGTCCCAAGGGGGCAGAGGATCCCTCCTAGGAGGAACCAGATGCCGCACTCCCTGAACAAAAGTGCGAACAAAGGAGTTGGAAGCCACGGGACATTGAAAAAGAACGGCCAGCGCAGACACCTGACCCTTTATCGTAGCCAGCGCCAAACGCTGATCGACACCTGTTTGAAGGAAGGACAACACTCGGGAAACCGAGTACGTGCGGGGTGAAAACCCCCTGGACTCACACCAGGCAAAATAGGCCTTCCAAGTACGGTAGTAAACCTTCCCCGAGGAAGACTTCCTCGCATTGATCAAGGTATGAACGACCTCTGGGGAGAGACCCCTCTCCTTCAGGACCTCGGTCTCAACAGCCAGGCCGTCAAAGCCAGCGACTGTAAAGCAGGATGGTATATCGGCCCTTGAGACAGGAGATCGTCTCGAAGAGGCAGACGCCACGGGGCATCGACCGCCAGATTCACGAGGTCTGCGTACCAGGACCGGCGTGACCAATCCGGCGCCACAAGAATCACCGTGCTGCATTCCGAGTGTAACCTGCGAAGGAACCTGGACAGCAACTGAATCGGTGGAAACGCGTACATCAGCTTGTACTGATGCCACGGGGCCACTAACGCATCCGACGCGTCTGCCCGAGGGTCGCGCGTCCTTGCCACGAACCTTCTCACCTTGATGTTGAGACGAGACGCGAAAAGGTCCACATCTGGAAGACCCCACTTCGCGCACAACATCTGGAAGACAGCCGGGTGGAGAGACCATTCCCCCTGATCCAGGGTCTGGCGACTCAGATAGTCCGCCTGCCAGTTCTCCACCCCCGGAATGTGAACCGCCGTTATCGCCGGGACATGAGTCTCGGCCCAGGACAGAATGTCGGCCACTTCTCTAGCCGCTCGGGCACTCCTGGTGCCCCCTTGGTGGTCGATGTAGGCCACCGCCGTGGCATTGTCCGTCTGCACCCGAACCAGGCAGCCCTGCAGCCGGTCCGTCCAACGATGAAGACAGAGATTTATCGCACGCAATTCCAGAATGTTGATCGGAAGGGAGGACTCCCCCTCCGACCAAGTTCCCTTGGCGGAAAGAACGCCCAGAACACCACCCCAGCCTGACAGGCTGGCATCCCTGGTGATCACCGTCCACGAGATAGGACGAAAAGACTTGCCCCCCGACACCATCGGGGACTGGAGCCACCACAGAAGGTCCCTTCTGGTGCGATGGCCCAACGAGATTTGAAGATCCAGAGATTGAGGTCGCCCGTCCCACCTGGACAGGATCTCCGCTTGGAGACCCCCCGTGTGAAACTGGGCGAAGGGAATCGCCTCGAAGGCTGAGACCATCAATCCCAGACATCTCATGCACGTCCGCAGAGACGAGTGCGGAAAGTCCCTGAGGGACCTGACTTCCTCCTGAAGAGTTCCGAGTTTGTCTTCCGGCAGGAAGACCTTCGCCTGAACCGAGTCCAGGATCATTCCCAGGTAGGGAAGACGAACCGACGGACTCAGTGTCGACTTTGGAAAATTTATCGTCCAACCAAACTCCTGCAGAGTTTGCATCGTGACAGACAGGTCCTTCTCCAGACCCTGGCTGGTCGCAGACCGAACCAGAATGACGTCCAGATACCCCAGGACAGAGATGCCCTGGGCTCTCAATAATGCCAGAACCGGTGCAAGCACCTTGGTGAAAACCTGCAGAGCCGAGGCGAGACCAAAAGGTAATGCCACGAACTGGTAGTGATCATCCGCAATGGCGAATCGAAGGTACCTCTGGTGACCCTCGAAAATGGGGATGTGAAGATACGCATCCTTCAAATCGATGGAGGCCATGAATTCCCCTGGAACCAGGGCAGCCACCACCAACCGCAGGGATTCCATGCGGAACTTGCGAACCCGCACAGAGCGGTTTAGAGCCTTCAAGTCCAGAATTGGACGAACCTTGCCCTCCTTCCTGGGCACGGTGAACAGATTGGAATAAAACCCCCGAAATCTGTCCCGATGAGGCACCGGAACCACCACTCCCTGAGCCCTCAGGTCTCGCACCGCCAGGTGCAGGTCCCGTAAACGCTCTGGAGACAGTTGAAGATTTGAGGGAAAAAATCTGCTCTCCGGCCGAGAGAGAAACTCGATCTTGTAACCAGATCGAACGATCTCCTGAACCCACCTGTCCCGCACGCGGGCCAACCAGGGTTGAAGAAAACCGAGCAAGCGTCCCCCCACCCCAAAACTGGGTGAGGGCGCCCCTTCAGGCCCCACTGTTATGGGCAGCGGGTCCGGACTGACCGGACTTCTGTTTACCAGACCAGGGCTTCTTTTGAGAGCCTTGTCCCTTGAACGGTTTGCCCTTGTAGTGCGACCAAAAGGCACGAAAGGACCCCTGAGGGGGCCGAAAATTAGCATGCTTCTTCCCAGAAGCCCCCTTAGCCTTGGAGAAATGGGGCAAGAGAGTGCTCTTACCTCCGGTGATCCCCTTAATCAACACATCCAAGGACTCCCCAAAAAGGCGAGACCCATCATAAGGCAGATTGGCTAAGGTCTTACGTGAAGATTGGTCCACCGACCAACACTTCAACCAAACCAGGCGGCGAGACAACACCGCCACGCTGTGTACACGTGCAGCCAACGGGACTAAGTCCAAGTCCGCATCACACAGATACATGACACCCTGGTGGATTTGATCCACCATATCCAGGGTCGCCAGCGAGGCCGAATCGGCCACTAGGACGCGCCTAAGCATCTGCGTCCAACTTGCGACAGCCTGGGCCGCCATGAGAGAGGCAAACAGAGCTTTAAGCATAGAACCCGTAACAGAATAAGTATGACGGGCAAGAGACTCCATTCTTCTATCCGTGGCATCACGGAACACCGGGGAATCCTCTGCAGAAATCGCAGTGGATTTGTTCAAAACCGCAATTGCGTGATCCACCGGGGGTGGTACACACCACCGTTCATCAGTGGAAGGCGAAAAAGGATAACGCAGCTTGAACCTACTTGGCACAGCAAAAGGTTTGCGTAAATTGCGCCATTGTTCCTTAACAGCGCGCTGAAAATCATCATTGCAGGGAAAAACCTGCGGCGTCCTGCGTTTTCTCTGCGTCCCATTAGCCGCCAAGGCAGCGGGGGGACACACTTCATCCTGCAAACGCAGCGTTTGTTTTATGGAAGCAATCAATTCATCCATGATTGCAAGCTCTTCAGGCGAGCCAGGGGGAGAATTATCAACCCCCTCAACCTCAGCCTCCACCTCGGACCCCACTAGATCCAGGGAGGAGCGGGACCCCGATAAGGAGACCCCCGCCATAACAGCCCCATCACCTTCACCCTCAGAATCAGAGGAAATAGAAACTATGGGTCTTTTAGTAGATTGAGCAGCCACCAGCATCTGCACCTGAGCAGCAAGGCCGGCCACAATAGTGGCCAAATCCCCCCCTGGGGGGGAAACAGCGGTCCCCTGGCTTTCCACCAAGGTGGCAGGAAATTTGCCCTCCTGAGAATCCATTGCCCCAATATGATATGCCGGAGAATAAAGGGTTAACTGCCCCTTTAACAAGCGCGGCGAGCGCAGCCCACCGCACCACACACAAGCACAATGAGACCCCCACAGGGACAATAAACTGACACAGGCAATGGATATAGCAAGAACAGAAGGATAAAACCTGAGGAGACCCTCGCCGCTGCTGCTGCCTCGATCGGTGTACCCAGGAGAAGAGGAAGTGATGAGACCAGGGCGCTCTATTAAAGCCTATGGGAGGCTATAAGAAAATGGCCGCCATGCATGTAGAACATGCGGCCGGAGCGAGTGCAGGCAAAATGGCGCCGTTTGGCGCCGAAACCGCCGCTCCTACAGTACAGTAATGCACATAACACCATCCATATAAAAAAACATGGCAGATCGCCGCAGCGATCGCTGTATTGTGCCCAAACATGCCACAAAACATGCCACACAGCTTCTCACACTGAACAAGGCTGACACAGACAGTGTCACACAGCTCCCCCCCTTGCAGCCCGCAGCATGCAGCAGAGTGATAGGGAGACACACAGTGTGAACAGAGGCAGGTTGCACAGTCCCAGACTGACATCCCCCCAGACAGACAGGTCCCCACATAGATACACTTACCTCTCAATGGTGTGGGGGACCCGCACAGGCGAACAAGCCGCTGCACATGAGGCAGGGAGAGTCGCATACAAGACGCACAAAATGGGGGTTAAGAAACCGCACAGCGTCCAGTGAGGTAGCCACCTCACCAATCATCCCTGCACCGAACAGGGATGGGTCGTTCACTGTGCCAGGAGCGTTACCTGGCTGAACGCTCGATGGCAGGCTGGGAAGCCACTGACCCATGACCTGCGACCAGGGGGATCAGCCCGAGACCCAGCCCGCATGATCCTCTTCGTCAGAAGAACTAACTAATGCTGACAAAAAGAACAGCTAAGTAAAGAGAGAGAAAAAACTCAAACAAAAAATCAAAAAAGAAGAAAGAGGCTGGGGCACAAAGCCCCAGCACAGAGAACCAGCTACTCCTGACAAGCTAGACATTGAAACTGAGATATGGTTGCAGGAAGTAGGAGGGTATTGACTGAGGGGACCACCCCTTGAGGGTGGGATATGTAAAAAGCTTTAACCACTTAAGCCCCGGAGGATTTGGCTGCTAAAGGACCAGGGTTTTTTTTGCGATTTTTTACTGCGTGACTTTAACGGACAATTGCGCGGTCGTGCGACGCTGTACCTAAACGAATTTGACGTCCTTTTTTTCCCACAAACAGAGCTTTCTTTTGGTGGTATTTGATCACCTGTGCGATTTTTTGATCACGCGCTATAAACAAAAAAAGAGCGTAAATTTTGCAAAAATAACAATATTTTTCACATTTTTTATATGAAATTCCCCAAAGAAAAAGTAAAAATCAAAATTTTTTAACATTTTTCGGCCAATTTGTTTTATGCTACCTATGTTTGGTAAAAAAAATCGCAAAAAGCGTATTTTGATTGGTTTGCGCAAAAGTTATCGCGTTTACTAACAAAGAGAAAGATTTTTGTCATTTTTGGTGTTTTTTTTTTTTAACGCGTAATGGCGGCGATCTGCGATTTTTTTTTCGGTACTGCGACATTGCGGC
Organism: Pelophylax lessonae; assembly: GCF_965119305.1. NCBI lineage: Eukaryota > Metazoa > Chordata > Amphibia > Anura > Ranidae > Pelophylax > Pelophylax lessonae. Next base: position 665,617,159 of record NC_138770.1, on the reverse strand, counting down.
GGACAGATCGGACCCTTGACTGACATTTTTGACACTTTTGGGGTTACCAGTGACATTACTGCAGTAATCAGTGCTATACATATGCACTGTTACTGCAAAAATGACACTGGCAGGGAAGGGGTTAACTTTATTGGACAGGGAGGGGTTAAGTGTGTCCTAGGGGCGTGCTTTCTACTGTGTAGGGACATTCCTATTGGTGTAAAAGCAAAGATCAACCGTTCTACATAGTAGAACGGTCAGATCTTTACTTTTACACAGGGAGAACTGACAGGCAGCTTGTTTACACAAGCTGCTCTGTCTTTCTCCCTTCACAGGAGCGATCGCAGTGTGACTGGCGGACATCGAGTCCGCCGGTCACACGCACTGACTTGCCTGTGAACGAGCCGCGGCGGGCGCGCGCCTCGGCGGGCGCGCGCCCGCCCGCGATAGGCTCGCAAGTCAGTGACAGGCGAGTGACGTACCGATACGTCACTCTGCCTGGCCGGGGCTGACCGCCGCAGTATATAGTCGTGCGGCGGTCGGCAACCGGTTAATGTTAACATATTCTGTTGCCTAGCTACTCCTTCGGAGCAAAGTCTAATACCCCATTGTGACGAATATGAAGAGGCGGCGACTGTCGGAGGACGTAAGAGAAATAGATTTTTTGTTATGTTTATAAAAATAGATCCTTTTTTTGTTTGTTTTTTTTCTAATAATCGATTTTTGTTTGTTTTGTTTCTAAAAATAGATTTTTGTTTTGTAAAAATAAAAAATACTGGCCTCCAGCCTCCCCTATAGCCAGTCCAACACACGCCTAAGTACAAACCTTAAGTCTCCAAATAGAGGGTCCAACTGACCTCCGACCTCCTATTTTTGTTTGTTTTGTTTCTAATAGATTTTTGTTTGTTTTGTTTCTAAAAACAGATCCTTTTTTGTTTGTTTCTAACAATAGATTTTTGCTGTTTGTTTTGTTTCTAAAATAAATCCTTTTTTTTCCAAATAGAGGGTCCAACACACACCTAAAATAAAAAAAACTGACCTCCGACCTCCTTTGTTTGTTTTGTTTCTAAACATAGCTTTTTGTTGTTTGTTTTGTTTCAAAAAATCTATCTTTTTTTGTAAAAGTAGATTTGTTTTTTGTTTTTTTTTCTAAAAATAGATTTTTGTTGTGTTTTCTTTCCAAAAATAGATATTTGTTTGTTTTGTATATAAAAAGATTTTTGTTGTTTTGTTTCAAAAAATATATTTTTGTTGTTTTGTTTCTAAAAACGGTTCTTTTTTTGTTTTGTTTCTAACAATAGATTTTTGTTTTTTGTTTTTTTCTAAAAAATAGATTTGTTTTTGTTTTGTTTCTAAAAAATAGATCCTTTTTTGTTTTGTTTATAAAAACAGATCCTTTTTTTGGTTTGTTTCTAAAAATATATTTTTGTTGTTTCTTTTGTTTCTAAAAATACATTTTTGTTTTGTAAAAATAAAAAATACTGGCCTCCAGCCTCCCCTATAGCCAGTCCAACACACGTCCAAGTACAAACCTTAAATCTCCAAATAGAGGGTCCAACACACACCTAAAATAAAAAAAACTGACCTCCGGCCTCCCCTATAGCCAGTTTGTTTTGTGTCTAAAAATAGATTTTTGTTGTTTGTTTTGTTTCTAGAATAGATTTTTGTATGTTTTGTTTCCAAAATAGATGTTTTGTTAGGTTTCTAAAAAAATATCCTTATTTTGTTTGTTTTGTTTCTAAAAATAGATTTGTGTTTTTTATTTCTTAAATAGATATTTGTTGTTTGTATTGTATCTAAAAATAGATGTTTGTTTTGTTTCTAAAAATAGATCCTTTGTTTGTTTTGTTTCTCAAAAATAGATTTTTGTTATTTGTTTTGTTTCTAAAATAGATTTTTGTTTGTTTTGTTTCTAAAAATAGATCCTTTTTTTCTAAAAATAGATTTTTGTTTTGTAAAAATAAAAAATACTGGCCTCCAGCTTCCCCTATAGCCAGTCCAACACATGCCTAAGTACAAACCTTAAATCTCCAAATAGAGGGTCCAACACACCTAAAATAAAAAAAAACTGACCTCCGACCTCCTTTGTTTGTTTTGTTTCTAAAAATAGATTTTTGTAGTTTGTTTTGTTTCTAAAAATCTATCCTTTTTTGTAAAAATAGATTTGTTTTTTGTTTTTTTTTCTAAAAATAGATTTTTGTTGTGTGTTTTGTGTCTAAAAACGGTTCTTTTTTGTTTTGTTTCTAACAATAGATTTTTGTTTTTTTCTAGAAATATATTTTTGATTTTTGTTTTGATTTTAAAAATAGATCTTTTTTGTTTGTTTTGTTTCTAAAAATAGATCCTTTTTTTCTAAAAATAGATTTTTGTTTTTTGTTTTGTTTATACAAATAGATTTTTGTTTTGTAAAAATAAAAAATACTGGCCTCCAGCCTCCCCTATAGCCAGTCCAACACATGCCTAAGTACAAACCTTAAATCTCCAAATAGAGGGTCCAACACACACCTAAAAAAAACTGACCTCCGACCTCCTTTGTTTGTTTTGTTTCTAAAAATAGATTTTTGTAGTTTGTTTTGTTTCTAAAAACCTATCCTTTTTTTGTAAAAATAGATTTGTTTTTTGTTTTTTCTAAAAATAGATTTTTGTTGTGTGTTTTCTTTCCAAAAATAGATATTTGTTTGTTTTGTATCTAAAAATAGATTTTTGTTTTGTTTCTAAAAATATATTTTTGTTGTTTATTTTGTTTCTAAAAACGGTTCTTTTTTTGTTTTGTTTCTAAAAATAGATTTTTGTTTTTTGTTTTTTTCTAGAAATATAATTTTGTTGTTTGTTTTGTTTCTAAAAAATAGATCTTTTTTTGTTTTGTTTATAAAAACAGATCTTTTTTTGTTTTGTTTCTAAAAATATATTTATGTTTGTTTCTAACAATAGATTTTTGTTTTGTTTCTAGAAATATATTTTTGTTTGTTTTGATTCTAAAAATAGATTTTTGTTGTTTCTTTTGTTTCTAAAAATAGATTTGTTTTGTTTCTAAAAATAGATTTTTGTTTTTGTTTGTTTATGAAAAGAGATCTTTTTTTGTTTGTTTTGTTTCTCAAAAATAGTTTTTTTGTTTTGTTTATAAAAATAGATTTTTTTGTTTGTTTTGTTTCTCAAAAATAGATTTTTGTTGTTTGTTTTGTTTCTAACAATAGATTTTTGTTTTGTAAAAATAAAAAATACTGGCCTCCAGCCTCCCCTATAGCCAGTCCAACACATGCCTAAGTACAAACCTTAAAATCTCCAAATAGAGGGTCCAACTCACACCTAAAATAAAAAACTGACCTCCGACCTATTTTTGTTTGTTTTGTTTCTAAAAATAGATTTTTGTTTGTTTTGTTTCCAAAAACAGATCCTTTTTTGTTTTGTTTCTAAAAATAGATTTTTGTTTTTTGTTTTGTTTCTAGAAATATATTTTTGTTGTTTGTTTTGATTCTAAAAAATAGATCCATTTTTGTTTGTTTTGTTTCTAAAAATAGATTTTTGTTTTTTGTTTCTAAAAATAGATTTTTATTTTACGTTTTGTTTCCAAAAAAAAAATCGATTTTTTTTGTTTGCATTGTTTCCAAAAATAGATTTTTTTTGTTTTGTTTATACAAATAGATTTTTGTTGTGTGTTTTTTCTTTCCAAAATAGATATTTGTTTGTTTTGTTTCTAGAAATATATTTTTGTTTGTTTTGTTTCCAAGAATAGATTTTTGTTTTTTATTTCTAAAAAAGGTATTTGTTGTTTGTATTGTATCTAAAAATAGAATTTTGTCGTTTGTTTTGTTTATAAAAATAGATTCTTTTTTTGTTTGTTTTGTATCCAAACAGATTTTTAATTGTTTTGTTTATACAAATAGATTTTTGATCTGTGTTTTCTTTCCAAAAATAGATATTTGTTTGTTTTGTTTCTAAAAATAGATTTTTGTTGTTTGTTTCTAAAAATAGATTTTTGTTCTTGTTTTGTTTCTAAGAATATTTTAAAAAATTTTAAGAATAGATTTTTGCTTTGTAAAAATAAAAAATACTGACCTCCGACCTCCCCTATAGCCAGTTTGTTTGTTTTTTGTCTAAAAATAGGTTTTTGCTGTTTGTTTTGTTTCTAAGAATAGATTTTTGTTTTGTTTCCAAAAATAAATTTTTGTTGTTTGTTTTGTTTCTAAAAGATTTTTTGCTTGTTTTTTTATAAGAAATAGATCCTTGTTTGTTTTGTTTATAAAAATATTTTTTGTTTGTATTGTTTCCAAAAATAGGATTTTTTTGTTTGTATTGTTTCCAAAAATAGGATTTTTTTGTTTGTATTGTTTCCAAAAATATATTTTCTTGTTTTGTTTCTAGAAATATATTTTTGTTTGTTTTCATTCTCAAAATAGATCCTTTTTTGTTTGTTTTGTTTCTAAAAATAGATTTTGGTTTTGTAAAAATAAAAAATACTGGCCTCCAGCCTCCCCTATAGCCAGTCCAACACACGCCTAAGTACAAACCTTAAATCTCCAAATGGAGGGTCCCACACACACCTAAAATAAAAAAACTGAACTCCGACCTCCCCTATAGCCAGTTTTTTGTTTGTTTTGTGTCTAAAAATATATTTTTGTTGTTTGTTTTCTTTCCAAAATGTTTTTGTTTATAAAAATAGATCCTTTTTTTGTTTGTTTTTTTCCTATAATAGATTTTGGTTTTGTAAAAATAAAAAACACTGGCCTCCAGCCTCCCCTATAGCCAGTCCAACACACGCCTAAGTACAAACCTTAAATCTCCAAATAGAGGGACCAACACACATCTAAACTAAAAAAACTGACCTCCGACCTCTTTTTGTGTTTGTTTTGTTTATAACAATAGATTTTTGTTTTTTGTTTTGATTCGAAAAATAGATCTTTGTGTTTTGTTTCTAAAAATAGATTTTTATTTTAGTTTTGTTTCTAAGAATAGATTTTTGTTTTGTAAAAATAAAAAATACTGACCTCCCCTATAGCCAGTTTGTTGTTTGTTTTGTGTCTAAAAATAGATTTTTGTTGTTTGTTTTGTTTCTAGAAATAGATTTTTGTTTCTTTTGTTTCAAAAAATTGATTTTTTTGTTTGAATTGTTTCCAAAAAAAGATTTTTTTGTTTGTATTGTTTCCAAATCTAGATTTTTTTATTTGTATTATTTTCAAAAATAGATTTTTTTGTTTTATTTCTAGAAATATATTTTTGTTTGTTTTGATTCTAAAAAAAGATCTTTTGTTTATTTTGTTTCTAAAAATAGATTTTTGTTTTGTTTCTAAGAATAGATTTTTGTTTTGTAAAAATAAAAAATACTGGCCTCCAGCCTCCCCTATAGCCAGTCCAACACACACCTAAGTACAAACCTTAAATCTCCAAATAGAGGGTCCAACACACCTAAAATAACTGACCTCTGACCTCTTTTTTTTGTTTCTAATAGATTTTTTGTTGTTTGTTTTGTTTCCAAAAATTACTTTTTTGCTGTTTGTTTTGTTTCTAAAATAGATTTGTTGCTTGTTTTGTTTCTAAAAATAGATTTTTGTTTTTTATTTCTAAAATAGATTTTTGTTGTTTGTTTTGTTTATACAAATAGATTTTTGCTTTGTAAAAATAAAAACTGGCCTCCAGCCTCCCCTATTGCCAGTCCAACACACGCCTAAGTACAAAACTTGAATCTCCAAATAGAGGGTCCAACACACCTAAAATAAAAAAACTGACCTCTGATCTTTATTTGTTTCTAAAAATAGATTTTTGTTTTGTTTCTAAAACAGATCCTTTTTTGTTTTGTTTCTAAAAATAGATTTTTGTTTGTTTCTAATAATAGATTTTTGTTTTTTTGTTTTGTTTCTAGAAATATATTTTTGTTTGTTTTCATTCTAAAAAAATAGATTTTTGTTTGTTTTGTTTCTAAAAATTAATTTTTTTTGTTTGGTTTAGTTCTAAAAATAGATTTGTTTTTCATTTTGTTTATACAAATAGATTTTTGTTTTGTTTCTAAAATTAGATTTTGTTTTTTTGTTTTGTTTCTGAAAATAGAGTTTGTTTTGTTTCCAAAAAATAGATTTTTTTGTTTGTATTGTTTCCAAAAAATAGATTTTTTTGTTTGTATTGTTTCCAAAAATAGATTTTTTTGTTTTGTTTATAAGAATAAGATTCCTTTTTTTGTTTTGTATCTAAAATAGATTTGATTGGTTTATACAAATAGATTTTTGTTGTGTGCTTTCTTTCCAAAAAAAGATGTTTGTTTTGTTTCTAGAAATATATTTGTTGTTTGTTTTGTTTCTAAAAATATATTTTTGTTTTGTTTCTCAAAAATAGATCCTTTTTTTGTTTTTTTTTATAAAAACAGATCCTTTTTTGTTTTGTGTCTAAAAATATATTTTTGTTGTTTATTCCTAACAATAGATTTTTGTTTTTTTGTTTTGTTCCTAAAAATAGATTTTTGTTTTTGTTTGGTTTCTAAAAATAGATTTTTGTTTTTTGTTTTGTTTCTAAGAATAGATTTTTGTTTTTTAGAAATAAAAATACTGGCCTCCAGCCTCCCCTATAGCCAGTCCAACACATGCCTAAGTACAAACCTTAAATCTCCAAATAGAGGGTCCAACACACACCTAAAATAAAAAAACAAACCTTTGACCTTTTTGTTTAATAGATTTTTGTTGTTTGTTTTGTTTCTAAAAATTTTTTTGTTTGTTTTGTTTCTAAGAATAGATCCTTTTTTTCTAAAAATAGATTTTTGTTTTTTGTTTTGTTTATACAAATAGATTTTTGTTTTGTAAAAATTAAAAATACTGGCCTCCAGCCTCCCCTATAGCCAGTCCAACACATGCCTAAGTACAAACCTTAAATCTCCAAATAGAGGGTCCAACACACACCTAAAATAAAAAAAACTGACCTCCGATCTCCTTTGTTTGTTTTGTTTCTAAAAATAGATTTTTGTAGTTTTGTTTTGTTTCTAAAAACCTATCTTTTTTTGTACAAATAGATTTGATTTTTGTTTTGTATCTAAAAATAGATTTTTGTTGTGTGTTTTCTTTCCAAAAATAGATATTTGTTTGTTTTGTATCTAAAAATATATTTTTGTTGTTTTGTTTCTAAAAATATATTTTTGTTGTTTGTTATGTTTCTAAAAACGGTTCTTTTTTTGTTTTGTTTCTAACAATAGATTTTTGTTTTTTTCTAAAAATATATTTATGTTTGTTTCTAAAAATATATTTATGTTTGTTTCTAACAATAGATTTTTGTTTTGTTTCTGGAAATCTATTTTTGTTGTTTGTTTTGATTCTAAAAATAGATTTTTGTTTTGTTTGTTTATGAAAAGAGATTTTTGTTTGTTTTATTTCTCAAAAATAGTTTTGTTTTGTTTATAAAAATAGATCTTTATTTGTTTGTTTTGTTTCTAACAATAGATTTTTGTTTTGTAAAAATAAAAAATACTGGCCTCCAGCCTCCCCTGTAGCCAGTTCAACACATGCTTAAGTACAAACCTTAAATCTCCAAATAGAGGGTCCAACACACACCTAAAATAAAAAACTGACCTCCGACCTCCCATTTTTGTTTGTTTTGTTTCTAAAAATAGATTTTTGTTTGTTTTGTTTGCAAAAACAGATCCTTTGTTTTGTTTCTAAAAATAGATTTTTGTTGCTTGTTTTGATTCTAAAAAATAGATCCTTTTTTGTTTGTTTTGTTTCTAAGAAAAGATTTTTGTTTGCTTTGTTTCCAAAAATTTATTTTTTTTGTTTGGTTTCTACAAATAGATCCTTTTTTGTTTGTTTTGTTTCTAAAAATAGATTTTTATTTTTGTTTTGTTTCTAAAAATAGATTTTGTTGTTGGTTTTGTTTATACAAATATATTTTTGTTTTTGGTTTCTAAAAATAGATTTTTATTTTTGTTTTGTTTCCAAAAAAAGATTTTTTGTAATGTTTTTAAAAATAGATCCTTTTTTTGTTTGTTTTGTTTCTAAAAATAGATTTGTTTTTTTATTTCTTAAATAGAGATATTTGTTGTTTGTATTGTATCTAAAAATAGATCCTTTGTTTTGTTTCTAAAAATAGATTTTTTTAATTTCTAAAATAGATTTTTGTTGTTTGTTTTGTTTCTGAGAATAGATTTTTATAGTCTGTTTTGATTCTAAAAATAGATTTTTGTTGTTTGTTTATTTCCAAAAATAGGTTTTTTGTTTTGTTTCTCAAAAATAGATTTTTGTTGTTTTGTTTATAAAAAACAGATCCTTTTTTGTTTTGTTTCTAGAAATATAATTTTTGTTGTTTGTTTTGATTCTAAAAATAGATTTTTGTTGTTTTTGTTTCTAAAAATAGATTTGTTTTGTTTTGTTTCTAAGAATAGATTTTGGTTTGTAAAAATAAAAAATACTGGCCTCCAGCCTCCCCTATAGCCAGTCCAACACACGCCTAAGTACAAAAATTAAATCTCCAAATAGAGGGACCAACACACACCTAAAATAAAAAAACTGACCTCCGACCTCTTTTTTTGTTTGTTTTGTTTCTAGCAATAGATTTTTGTTTTTTGTTTTGTTTCTAGAAATATGTTTGTTTTCATTCTAAAAATAGATCCTTTTTTGTTTGTTTTGTTTCTCAAAAATAGATTTTTGTTGTTTGTTTTGTTTCTAAAAAATAGATCCTTTTGTTGTTTTGTTTATAAAAAACAGATCCTTTTTTGTTTTGTTTCTAAAAATATATTTTTGTTGTTTGTTTCTAACAATAGATTTTTGTTTTTTGTTTTGTTTCTAGAAATATATTTTTGTTGTTTCTTTTGTTTCTAAAAATCGGATTTTTGTAAGATCTTACCGTAAAATCCTTTTCTCTTAGCTCATTGACAGACGTAGTCTTCTTGATTCACAAGAACTGGGTTATGTTGTCTCCGCAGGAGCAGGACTAGGCAGAAAGAAAAAACGTTCTGGCTCCACCTTAGGGGCAGTCCCTGAGGGTATATCCTCCCTCTCTCTGCTACAAGGCATCAGTTCTGTCACAAAGCAGCAACAGAGAATTTAACCCAACCCAACTCAATGATAGAGGGGCGGGTACTACGTCTGTCAATGAGCTAAGAGAAAAGGATTTTACGGTAAGATCTTACAAAAATCTGATTTTCTCTGTCGCTCATTGACAGACGTAGTCTTCTTGATTCACAAGAACTGGGACATCCAGAAGCAGTGCCACAAATGAGGGGTGGGATTGACCGAAATCAAAATCCAATCTAGAAGGCCCAACCGGTGCCAAACTAGAAGTTTTAAAGGCTCATTATAAACAAAGAATGAGACTCAAATAAAAATTCCAACGGAAAAAAAACCCTCGAGGCAGACCACTGGTCTCCTCAAATGGCGGCCTGCAAAACCTTGCGGCCAAACGAGGCATCAGACGATGCCATTACATCAACTTTATGTTTTGTAAAGGTATGCACCGACGACCAGGTAGCCGCCTTGCACACCTGGACCACTGACGCCTGATGGCGAAAGGCCCATGACGCACTATGTGCCCGAGTGGAGTGCGCAGGGAACGGGGGCTCCCGACCCTTAATAGAATAAGCCTGTACCACCGTCTGTCTGATCCATTTGGAAATAGTCGCGGCAGATGCAGGCAACCCCTTTTTGGGTCCATCCGGGACCACAAAAAGTGAATCCGTCTTGCGAAACGAGTCTGTCGTTTTCAAGTATACCCTGATCGCCCGGACCACATCCAAGGAGTGCAAAGCAAACTCCCGAGGATGACTGGGCTTAGGACACAGGGAAGGTAATACAATTTCTTCATTCAGATGAAATTCTGAAACCACTTTTGGTAGGAAGGATGGATTCGGATGAAGAACCACCTTATCTCTATGAACCACCAGATATGGGGAACGACAAGATAAAGCGGCCAGTTCTGACACCCTGCGTGCAGAAGTGATAGCCACCAAGAAGGCCACCTTCTGGGACAACGTAGGTAGAGGAATCTCCCTAATATCTTCAAAGGGAGGTTTCTGAAGAACCGACAATACTAAATTAAGATCCCAGGGTGGTAACGGCGCGCGCACTGGCGGAGCCAGATGTCGCACCCCCTGGATGAAATTCCGCACCAAGGAATGAGTAGCCAAAGGCTATTGAAAGAAGATAGCTAATGCTGAGACCTGACCCTTGATAGTGCTCAAGGCCAGTTTCTGCTCAACCCCTTGTTGCAGAAAAGCTAATATTCGACTAACCGAATAAGACCGTGGACGGAACCCCAGAGGTTCACACCATGCAATGTAGGACTTCCATGTACGATGATGAATCTTTCTGGAAGTCGCTTTCCTTGCTTTAACTAGAGTAGGAATAACTGAAGCTGACAATCCCTTGTCCTTCAGCACCTGGGTCTCAATAGCCAGGCCGTTAAAGCCAGCGATCGTAAAGCAGGATGGAAGATCGGTCCCTGAGACAGTAGGTCCTCCCTGAGAGGAAGTCTCCACGGGACGTCCGCCACCAGTCTGACCAAGTCGGCGTACCACGCTCGGCGAGGCCAGTCCGGAGCTACCAGGATTACTGGAATTCCTTCCTCCTCTATCCTGCGAAGAAGTCTTGGCAGTAACCCGAGAGGAGGGAAGGCATACATTAGCTGGTATTGCCCCCACGGGGCGATCAGTGCGTCTGCGGTCTCTGCTAGAGGATCGCGGGAGCGAGCCACGAATCTCTGTACTTTCCTGTTGAATCGTGATGCCAACAGATCCACATCCGGGGTGCCCCACCGTAGGCACAACTGGTGGAAAACTTCTGGATGGAGAGACCATTCCCCCTGATCCAGAGTCTGACGGCTGAGATAATCTGCCTGCCAATTCTCCACCCCCGGAATGAACACCGCAGAGATAGCTGGAACAAATCGTTCCGCCCAGCGAAGAATGCAAGCCACTTCTTTGGCCGCTCGGACACTCTTGGTGCCCCCCTGGTGATTGACATAAGCCACGGCCGTGGCGTTGTCCGACTGGATCCGAACCGGGCTGCCCTGGAGCTGCTCGGTCCAGTGAATCAGACAAAGTCTGATCGCTCTCAGTTCCAATACATTTATCGGCAACCTGGATTCTTCCAGGGACCAAAGTCCCTGGACAGATAACTGACCGAGAATTCCTCCCCATCCGGATAGACTGGCATCCGTGGTCACTATCGTCCAATATATTGGCAGAAATGACTTTCCCTGGCTGAGCATCGGAGACCGAAGCCACCAGACCAGAGACTCTCTGGTCTGTTTGCTCAATCGGATCCGATTGTACAGGGATTCCGGATTCCGATTCCATCTGAGAAGAATCTCTTGCTGAAGAATTCGGGTATGGGACTGGGCAAATGGGACTGCTTCGAAGGAAGCCACCATCAACCCCAGAACCCTCATGCAAGTTCGAAGAGAAGACCAGCTGTTGGATAGTAACAACTGGACTGCTGATTGAATCTTCCGGAGTTTCCCTACCGGAAGGAACACTCTTGTCCTGACTGTGTCTAGAATTAGACCCAGATATTCGAGCCTCTGGGTGGGAACCAGAAATGACTTTTGCTGGTTCACCAGCCACCTGAATTCCTGTAAAGAAATTATAATAATTTCAATGTTTTGTAGCAGGATCTGAGGAGACTCTGCATGAAGCAGGAGATCGTCTAGGTAACCTAGAATCGATATGCCTCTTTGGCGCAGTAGTGCCAACATTGGGGCCAACACCTTCATGAAGACCCGAGGAGCCGTGGCGAGACCGAAAGGTAACGCCACAAACTGATAGTGGTTCTCTTCTACGGAAAAGCGTAGAAACCGCTGATGTCCTGCGAAAATGGGAATGTGAAGATAGGCGTCCTTGATGTCTATGGACGCTAGGACATCCCCTGGATGCAGGAAGGCTGCTACTGTGCGAATGGATTCCATCTTGAATTTCCTTATGTTGAGAAAGGAATTGAGTGCCCTTTAGTCCAGAATTGGATGCACTTTGCCCTCTTTCCTGGGTATTGTAAATAGGTTTGAATAAAACCATTGAAAACGTTCTGTCCAAGGAACGTGGACTACCACTCCTTGTTGTAGTAAATCCGTGACTGCTCTCCGCAGATCTTCTAAACGATCCGGGGATAGTCGGATATTGGAAGGGAAGAATCGCGCCGGTGGGAGAGATCGAAACTCGATCTTGTACCCTGACCTTATGACTTCGCAAACCCACTTGTCCGGGATTCTGGAAAGCCATGGATCCGGGAACCAGCGAAGACATCCCCCCACCCCAATTATGGGTGGGGGCGCACCTTCAGGCTTTGGACGATTTATCTTCAGGTCTGGAGGGGGCGGGCTTTTGCTTGCCCGACCAACGTCCCCTGAAGCCTCCTGAAGGAGCTTTGGAGGACTTAATTTTTTCACCCGCGGGACGAAAAAACTTTTTGTGAGCAGAGAAAGAAGGCCCTCGTCTTTGACGAGTTCCTTTCCCCTTAACATTTTGCGGTAAAAAGGTGCTCTTTCCACCCGTGAGATCCTTAATGATCTCATCTAAGTTGGCTCCAAATAGCCGCTCTCCTAAAAAGGGGATATTAGCCAATGCTTTTTTGGAACCTTGGTCGGCTAACCAACCTTTTAGCCACAGTGTACGCCTGAGAACCACTGCTGAAACTGATGCTCGCGCCAATAATGGAGTGGCGTCTAACGCCGCATCACACACAAACTGTAACCCCTGTATCATTTGTTCCAACAAATCTGATAACGCCTGAGGGACCTCTTCTAAGTCCCGGCGTAACCACTTGGTCCATTCAGTTACAGTCTGCGAAACCAGACCAATAGCAATTATTGGTCTGAAAGCTGATCCAATCAAGGAAAACATGGTGCGAGACATAGCTTCTATCTTGCGATCCACTGGATCTTTAAAAGACGGAGCGTCTTCTAAAGGAATAACTGTGGCTTTATTCAATCTAGCAATTGGTGAATCCACCACAGGTGGTTCTGTCCATTTCTTAATGAGGGTTTCCTCAAACGGATAACGCCTGTTAATGCGTTTAGAAATAGCAGAGGTGCGTTTTGGCAGACTCCATTCTTCTTTGATTGGATTGCCAAAACATTTGGGCAATGGAAAAACCTTCGCCACTTTGATGCGTTTTTTAGTCCCAAAAGGGATTTCAGTTTCAGCTATTTCCGACGGAATACCCTGTAATCTTAAGGTTTCTTGAACAGATACAATGAGTGCGTTTACCAACGCTTCCTCTCGGGCTATGGCTGATGCCGAAACATCCTCCTCACTGTCTGAAGAGACAGTACCCGAGACACCAATCCCAGATGAAGTACCTGCAACTGCAGAAATAGGCTCAGATTCTGAATCCGAAGTTTCAGATAAGGGGTTAGGCGGGGGTCGCTTTCTTGCGCCCTGTCCCTGACAAGCCACTTCCACCCGGGACACAAAAGTTTCCATAATAGCTGACAATGATTCAACCGCCAGTGGGGTGCTGGAGGATCCTGCAGACACCTCGAGGGGATCCGGTGGAGATACATGAGTGGCAGGGTCCATGTTAATTCAGGACACCTCTGCCAGAAAAAACAAAAAACTTTTTTTTTTTTAAATAAAAAAAACACCTCTTTTTTTTTTAATGTGTCTCCCCCTAGCGCAAAAGCACCCCTCAGAGTACCTGCTTCTCGATCCCCACAGGAGAGAGAGGGACCCCCAAGGCGCACCACCCGATGCAGAGAAGTTTCCAACCAACTGCAGTCAGCGTCTGTCTTTTACAGACTGGAAAGAGCTGTGTTCGTTTTCCCGGGTAGAAGGAAGTGGCTCCGCCCCCTGTGTACACCTTCCGGCGTTCCCAGCTCTCCACGAGGTAGCTGGGCTCATCAAACATGGCCGCCCCCATACGGGAGACAATAGACTCCAAAAACATGGCGGCCGGCGTGACCTGAGGACATTCATGCACCCGGTCTACGGCAAAATGGCGGCGGACTGCCGAAATAGTTTTTCCCAGCACATCCACCTGCATCTTGCTAAGTGGCGGTTTATTGATCTGCAGGAGGTACACTACAATTAAGGTAGGATTATACCTCCTATGTCTGCTGTAATACTACAGTCTGCTGGGTAGAGTGTTAGCTCTCAAACCAAGTCACTTCCCACCAAACACATACTGTATTTACAAGGGGGACTTTTAGTGTCAGATATATACTGACCATGTATGGAGGGGCCCATAATTCATACTGCCTCATAACGAGGAAAAAAGGGAACGTTTACTCACCATACCGAACCGACAGGCACCCTCTCTTCACAATACCCTCTCCACCGGGGTGGGGGGTTGTGGACCACTCGACGCCTCGACTCTCTGGTTCCTGGCGTCCAAGCGAGAGACTTTTAACTCGCAAGGTCAGTCCCTCCAATGGGACTCCGTCGCGGCCGACCCAGCGCGGAGCTCTGGTCTGCACGCGCTCGTAGGCAGAAACCGGGGTGACCACTGGATCTCAACATCCAGCCCGTCGCCCGGCCCCGCATACTTGAATGTGTCGCGGCCGACCAAGCGCAATGCAATGGTCTGCGCGCGCTCGTAGGCCGGCTGGGGTGACCACTAGTGTCGCCCAGTCCGGCGTATTTGCTTGAAGATCTCACAGGAAAAAAACACTGGAGAAACTACCTAAAAAATATTTTTTCTAAAGAAAAAATCTTGCCAGGACCAAAAGGATCCCAGCAAGGAACTTAGGTCCTTACTCCTGACTAGACAGAAAAAAACTGATGCCTTGTAGCAGAGAGAGGGAGGATATACCCTCAGGGACTGCCCCTAAGGTGGAGCCAGAACGTTTTTTCTTTCTGCCTAGCCCTGCGGAGACAACATAACCCAGTTCTTGTGAATCAAGAAGACTACGTCTGTCAATGAGCGACAGAGAAAATAGATTTTTGTTTTGTTTTGTTTCTAAGAATAGATTTTGGTTTTGTAAAAATAAAAAATACTGGCCTCCAGCCTCCCCTATAGCCAGTCCAACACACGCCTAAGTACAAACCTTAAATCTCCAAATAAAAGGTCCAACACACCTAAAATAAAAAAAACTGACCGACCTTTTTTTGTTTGTTTTTTTTCAAAAAATATATTTTTGTTGTTTGTTTCTAATAGATTTTTGTTTTTTGTTTTGTTTCTAGAAATATATTTTTGTTGGTTTTGATTCTAAAAATAGATCCTTGTTTTGTTTTAGTTCTAAAAATAGATTTTTGTTTGTTTTGATTCTAAAAATAGATTTGTTTTTCGTTTTGTTTCTGAAAATAGAATTTTGTTTTGTTTCCAAAAATAGATTTTTGTTTTTTGTTTTGTTTCTAGAAATATATATTTTTTGTTTGTTTTGATTCTAAAAATAGATCCTTTTTTGTTTGTTTTGTTTCTAGAAATATAGGTTTGTTGGTTTTGTTTCCAAGAATAGATTTTTGTTTTGTAAAAATAAAAAATACTGGCCTCCAGCCTCCTCTATAGCCAGTCCAACACACGCCTAAGTACAAACCTTAAATCTCCAAATAGAGGGTCCAACACACACCTAAAATAAAAAAACAACCTCCCCTATAGCCAGTTTGTTGTTTGTATTGTTTCTAAGAATAGATTTTTGTTTGTTTTGTTTCTGAAAATAGAATTTTGTTTGTTTTGTTTCCAAAAAATAGATTTTTTTGTTGTTTATAAAAATAGATTTCTTTTTTTGTTTTGTATCGCAAAAAATAGATTTTTAATTGTTTTGTTTATACAAATACATTTTTGTTCTGTGTTTTCTTTCCAAAAATAGATGTTTGTTTTGTTTCCAAAAATAGATGTTTGTTTTGTTTCTAAAAAAGATTTTTTGTTTGTTATGTTTATAAAAATAGATTTTTGTTTTTTAAAAATAAAAAATACTGGCCTCCAGCCTCCCCTATAGCCAGTCCAACACACGCCGAAGTACAAACCTTAAATCTCCAAATAGAGGGTCCAACTGACCTCCGACCTCCTATTTTTGTTTGTTTTGTTTCTAAATTTTTGTTTTGTTTCTAAAAACAAATCATTTTTTGTTTTGTTTCTAAAAATAGATTTTTGTTGTTTGTTTCTAACAATAGATTTTTGATTTTTGTTTTGTTTTTAGAAATATATTTTTGCTGTTTGTTTTGTTTCTAAAAATAAATCCTTTTTTTGTTTGTTTTGTTTCTAAAAATAGATTTTTGTTGTTACTTTTGTTTCTAAAAATAGATTTTTGTTGTTTGTTTTGTTTCAAAAAATCTATCTTTTTGTAAAAGTAGATTTGTTTTTTGTTTTTTTTCTAAAAATAGATATTTGTTTGTTTTGTATATAAAAATAGATTTTTGTTGTTTTGTTTCTAAAAATATATTTTTGTTTGTTTTGTTTCTAAAAACGTTTTTTTTTGTTTATTTTCTAAAAATAGATTTGTTTTTGTTTTGTTTCTAAAAAATAGATCTTTTTGTTTTGTTTATTAAAACAGATCCTTTTTTTGGTTTGTTTCTAAAAATATATTTTTGTTTGTTTCTAACAATAGATTTTTGTTTGTTTTGTTTCTAAAAATAGATCCTTTTTTTCTAAAAATAGATTTGTTTTGTTTTGTTTCTAAAAAAGAGATCTTTGTTTTGTTTATAAAAACAGATCCTTTTTTTGGTTTGTTTCTAAAAATATATTTTTGTTTGTTTCTAACAATAGATTTTTGTTGTTTCTTTTGTTTCTAAAAATACATTTTTGTTTTGTAAAAATAAAAAATACTGGCCTCCAGCCTCCCCTATAGCCAGTCCAACACACGCCCAAGTACAAACCTTAAATCTCCAAATAGAGGGTCCAACACACACCTAAAATAAAAAAAACTGACCTCCCCTATAGCCAGTTTGTTTTGTGTCTAAAAATAGATTTTTGTTGTTTGTTTTGTTTCTAAAATAGATTTTTGTATGTTTTGTTTCCAAAAATAGATTTTTTGTTATGTTTCTAAAAATAGATCCTTTTTTGTTTGTTTTGTTTCTAAAATAGATTTGTTTGTTTTGTTTCTAAAAATAGATCCTTTTTTTCTAAAAATAGATTTTTGTTTTGTAAAAAAAAATACTGGCCTCCAGCTTCCCCTATAGCCAGTCCAACACATGCCTAAGTACAAACCTTAAATCTCCAAATAGAGGGTCCAACACACCTAAAATAAAAAAAACTGACCTCCGACCTCCTTTGTTTTGTTTCTAAAAATCTATCCTTTTTTTGTAAAAATAGATTTGTTTTGTTTTTTTTTCTAGAAATATATTTTTGATGTTTGTTTTGATTCTAAAAATAGATCTTTGTTTGTTTTGTTTTTAAAAGATTTTTGTTTTTGTTTCTAACAAAAGATTTTTGTTTGTTTTGTTTCTAAAAAAAATAGATCCTATTTTTGTTTTAGTTCTAAAAATAGATTTTTGTTGTTTGTTTTGTTTATACAAATATATTTTTGTTTTCAAAAATAGATCCTTCTTTGTTTTTTCTTTTTTCTAAAAATAGATTTTTGTTTTTCGTTTAGTTTCTGAAAATAGATGTTTGTTTTGTTTCTAAAAATATATTTTTGTTGGTTTTGTTTCTAGAAATATATTTTTGTTTGTTTTGTTTCTAAAAATAGATCCTTTTTTTTCTAACAATAGATTTTTGTTTTGTAAAAATAAAAAATACTGCCTAAGTACAAACCTTAAATCTCCAAATAGAGGGTCCAACACACCTAAAATAAAAAACTGACCTCCGACCTCCCATTTTTGTTTGTTTTGTTTCTAAAAATAGATTTTTGTTTGTTTTGTTTCCAAAAACAGATCCTTGTTTTGTTTCTAAAAACAGATTTTTGTTTTTTGTTTTGTTTCTAGAAATATATTTTTGTTTGTTTTGATTCTAAAAAATAGATCCTTTTTTGTTTCTAGATACAGATTGGGAGCTGCCCCTTAGGTGCCATAATCCTAATATTACATAACAAAGGAAAAATGGATGGTACAACGTAGGTTTTCCAAACATATATTGTGGCGGACTTTCAAGGCACACGCTGAGTAAGCACACTTATATTATTTAAAATAATTGTATTTATTAAGAAAGTTTAAAAAAAACATACAACGAAAATTATTTAAATGAACATTAACATGAGTATGCTTTTCTATACATTCAAGAAGTAGTATACAAACATTGTTGACATGGTGAGGGTTACAGTTTATACAAATCTGATAAGGTCAACGCGTTTCGCACAGATCCTTGTTTTGTTTCTAAAAATAGGTTTTTGTTGTTTGTTTTGATTCTAAGAAAAGATTTTTGTTTGTTTTGTTTCCAAAAATTTATTTTTTGTTTGGTTTCTAAAAATAGATTTTTATTTTTGTTTTGTTTCTAATAGATTTTTGTTTTGTAAAAATAAAAAATACTGGCCTCCAGCCTCCTCTATAGCCAGTCAAACAAACCTTAAATCTCCAAATAGAGGGTCCAACACACCTAAAATAAAAAAACGACCTCCCCTATAGCCAGTTTGTTTTTTGTTTCCGTTTCTAAAAATAGATTTTTGTTGTTTCTGTTTCTAAGAATAGATTTTTGCTTTGTAAAAATAAAAAATACTGATCTCTGACCTCCCCTATAGCCAGTTTGTTTTGTGTCTAAAAATAGGTTTTTGTTGTTTGTTTTGTTTCTAAAATAGATTTTTGTTGTTTGTTTATAAGAAATAGATCCTTTGTTTTGTTTCTAAAAATAGATATTTGTTTTGTTTCTAAGAATAGATTTTGGTTTTGTAAAAATAAAAAATACTGGCCTCCAACCTCCCCTATAGCCAGTCCAACACACGCCTAAGTACAAACCTTAAATCTCCAAATGGAGGGTCCAACACACCTAAAATAAAAAAAACTGAACTCCGACCTCCCCTATAGCCAGTTTTTTGTTCGTTTTGTGTCTAAAAATAGATTTTTGTTGTTTGTTTTGTTTCTAAGAATAGATTTTTATAGTTTGTTTGATTCTAAAAATGTATTGTTTGTTTTGTTTCCAAAATGTTTTTATGTTTATAAAAATAGATCCTTTTTTTGTTTGTTTTGTTTCTAAAAATAGATTTTTGTTTCTAAAAAGAGATTGTTTTGTAAAAATAAAAAATACTGACCTCCGACCTCCCCTATAGCCAGTTTGTTTTGTGTCTAAAAATAGATTTTTGTTTGTTTTGTTTCTAGAAATAGATTTTTGTTGTTTCTTTTGTTTAAAAAAATAGATTTTTTTGTTATGTTTATAAAAATAGATTTTTTTTGTTTGTTTTGTTTCTAATAATCTATTTTTGTTCGTATTGTTTCCAAATATAGATTTTTTGTTTGTATTGTTTCCAAAAATAGATTTTTTTTGTTTGTATTGTTTCCAAAAATTAGATTTTTGTTTGTTTCTAAAATAGATTTGTTGCTTGTTTTGTTTCTAAAAATAGATTTTTTTGTTTTTGTTTCTAAAAATAGATTTTTGTTGTTTGTTTTGTTTATACAAATAGATTTTTGTTTTGTAAAAATAAATACTAGCCTCCAGCTTCCCCTATAGCCAGTCCAACAAACGCCTAAGTACAAACCTTGAATCTCCAAATAGAGGGTCCAACACACACCTAAAATAAAAAAACTGAACTCCGACCTTTTTTTATTTGTTTCTAAAATAGATTTGTTTGTTTTGTTTTCTAAAAGTAGATTTTTGTTTTGTTTCTAAAACAGATCCTTTTTTGTTTTGTAAAAAATTGGTTCCAGATGATTGGTACCTCCAATTGCCATCATCCCAATTAGTCAATGCATAGAACTAACACTAAAAAGTGTTAAACTCCTCTAAGAGAAAGGGGGGGATTTTTAAGGCAATACATGAAAAAAACAAAATAAATAAAATTTATGAAATTTATTGATTAAAAACGACATATGTCATGAATACATAAATATACAAATTCACTGGCCGAATGTGGAAAACCACAGCAGGCCATGGAACACAAAAACATGTGACATATCGTAAAGTACAGAAATAGAAATCAAAATTGTGAAGACATGTAAGAAAGCAAGGGATGTAGTACCCCTCCCGCACCAGGGTGCAACCCTAGGTGAAGGAGAGCGTTAATCCAACGCGTTTCGAGTGATTAAACGAACTTTTAGTTCCAGTCTTCGTCAGGGATATATATACTAGTCCCTTTATTTTCTTACCTAAAGAAGAAATAAACACAAACAAGAAAACAATGTAAGACTACATTTGAGGCATGAATACATTACCCACCCAACACCTGAAGTCCAAGATCATGGATGTAATAGATGGACAGAGATATAACAATGTGCATATATGGATATAAATACCCACCATTGCCTCCTCATGGCAACGAATGTTGTAGTTGCTAAAATGATCCGAGCTTCAGCAAAAAAGTATATCGCTGTTGATCCACAGAAAGATCAAAGTGGCTCACAAATTGTCCTAGATATAGGGTCTGGCACCCCTCATTTGCCCCTCCAGTAGACTCACGGGGTATATAACAAAAAAGGGATACCCCTTAACATATGGTGCCTGAAACCAATAAAGAGTATATATATTGTTGGGAGCGAAAACAAACCAAAAAATGGACCAAAAAATGATGGTAAAAAATGGAATAGTACCTAAAGCCCAATTAGCCCAAATGAGAAGCTTCCAGTAAAAGGCAAATGGGGGAGAAAGAAGGGGGAGAGGGCAAGGACACAGCTGGAGATATATGCCTATAAGTTCAGCCGATAAATCATGCTATCTGGCCGAAAATCAAGCAGATCTCCCAAGAGAGGTCACCAAATTATTACTTACAGGCATCCAGAAATGGTAATCCTGAACGGACACAGGTTCAGCCTGGACAAATCCCAGAGAGGCCAACAAGTGATGAGTATAGAGCAGCTCTCAGATCCCTGGCTACCTCCTACAGCATGGAGGAGCAGGGAGGTAAGGCACCGCAGTGAGCCTTGGCGTCCTCTATTTCAAGGAGAGGTGTGGTCACGTGGTCTCCTTTCTTACATGTCTTCACAATTTTGATTTCCATTTCTGTACTTTAAGATATATGTCACATGTTTTTGTGATCCATGGCCTGCTGTGGTTTTCCACATTCGGCCAGGGAATTTGTATATGTATTCATGACATATGTCGTTTTTAATCAATAAATTTCATACATTTTATTTATTTTGTTTTTTTCATGTATTATTGCCTTAAAAATCCCCCTTTTCTCTTAGAGGAGTTTAACACTTTTCTATGCCTTTTTTGTTTTGTTTCTAGAAATCTATTTTTTAGAATGAAAACAAACAGCAAAAATATATCTTTGTTTGTTTTGTTTCTAAAAATTAATTTTTTTTGTTTGGTTCTAAAAATAGATTTTTGTTTTTCATTTTGTTTATACAAATAGATTTTTGTTTTTTGTTTCTAAAAATAGATTTTTGTTTTTGTTTTGTTTCTAAAATTAGATTTTGGTTTTTCAATTTGTTTCTGAAAATATAATTTTGTTGTTTGTTTTGTTTCCAAAAATAGATTTTTTTGTTGTTTATAAAAATAAGATTCCTTTTTTTGTTTGTTTTGTATCTAAAAATAGATTTGTTTTGTTTATACAAATAGATTTTTGTTGTGTGTTTTCTTTCCAAAAATAGATATTGGTTTGTTTTGTTTCTAAAAATATATTTTTGTTGTTTGTTTTGTTTCTAAAAATATATTTGTTTTGTTTCTCAAAAATAGATCCTTTTTTTGTTTTGTTTATAAAAACAGATCCTTTTTTGTTTTGTGTCTAAAAATATATTTTTGTTTATTCCTAACAATAGATTTTTGTTGTTTGTTTTGTTTCTAAAAATCTATCCTTTTTTTCTAAAAATAGATTTTTTTGTTTTTGTTTTTACAAATACATTTTTGTTTTGTAAAAATAAATACTGGCCTCCAGCCTCCCCTATAGCCAGTCCAACACATGTCTAAGTACAAACCTTAAATCTCCAAATAAAAGGTCCAACACACCTAAAATAAAAAAACTGACCGACCTTTTTTTGTTTGTTTTGTTTCTAAAAATATATTTTTTGTTGTTTGTTTCAAATAGATTTTTGTTTTTGTTGTGTTTCTAGAAATATATTTATGTTGGTTTTGATTCTAAAAATAGATCCTTGTTTTGTTTGTTTTAGTTCTAAAAATAGATTTTTGTTTTTCGTTTTGTTTCTGAAAATAGAATTTTGTTTTGTTTTTCTTCCAAAAATAGATTTTTGTTTTTTGTTTTGTTTCTAGAAATATATGTTTTTTTGTTTTGATTCTAAAAATAGATCCTTTGTTTGTTTTGTTTCTAGAAATAGATTTTTGTTGTTTCTTTTGTTTCTAAAAATATATGTTTGTTGTTTGTTTTGTTTCCAAGAATAGATTTTTGTTTTGTAAAAATAAAAAATACTGGCCTCCAGCCTCCTCTATAGCCAGTCCAACACACGCCTAAGTACAAACCTTAAATCTCCAAATAGAGGGTCCAACACACACCTAAAATAAAAAAAAACGACCTCCCCTATAGCCATTTTTTTGTTTGTTTTGTTTCTAAGAATAGATTTTTAATTGTTTTGTTTATACAAATACATTTTTGTTCTGTGTTTTCTTTCCAAAAATAGATGTTTGTTTTGTTTCAAAAAATAGATTTTTTGTTATGTTTATAAAATAGATCTTTTTTTGTTTGTTTTGTTTCTAATAATCGATTTTTGTTTTGAAAAAAATAAAAAATACTGGCCTCCAGCCTCCCCTATAGCCAGTCCAACACACGCCTAAGTACAAACCTTAAATCTCCAAATAGAGGGTCCAACTGACCTCCGACCTCCTATTTTTGTTTGTTTTGTTTCTAATAGATTTTTGTGTTTTGTTTCTAGAAATACATTTTTGCGGTTTGTTTTGTTTCTAAACAATAGATCCTTTGTTTTGTTTATAAAAAGAGATCCTTTTTTTGTTTGGTTTCTAAAAATTGGATTTTTGTAAGATCTTACCGTAAAATCCTTTTCTCTTAGCTCATTGACCGACGTAGTCCTCTTTGATTCACATCAATTGGGTTATGCTGCCTCCACAGGAGTAGGACTAGGCAGAAAGAAAAACGTTCTGGCTCCACCCTAGGGGCAGTCCCAGAGGGTATATCCTCTTCCTGTCTGCTACAGGGAATCAGTTCTGTTATACAGCAGTGTCAGAGAATTTAACCCAACCCAACTCAATGATAGAGGGGCGGGTACTACGTCTGTCAATGAGCTAAGAGAAAAGGATTTTACGGTAAGATCTTACAAAAATCCAATTTTCTCTGTCGCTCATTGACAGACGTAGTCTTCTTGATTCACATCAATTGGGACATCCAGAAGCAGTGCCACAAATGAGGGGTGGGATTGACAGAAATCAAAATCCAATCTAGAAGGCCCAACCGGAGCCAACCAGAAGTATCAAAGGACTCATCGAGCAAACAGATGAGACCTACCCAACAAACCCTCGAGGTAGACCAACAGTCTCCTCAAACAGCGGCCTGCAGGAACCTTGCGGCCAGAAGAGGCATCTGACGATGCCATCACATAAACCTTATACAATATTGTAAAGGTATGAACCGACGACCAAACAGTCGCCTTGAAAACCTGAACCACTGACGCCTGAAGGCGGAAGATCCAGGAAACTCTAAGCGCCCGAGTAGAATGCGCCTTAACAGGGAACGGGGGATCCCGACCCTTAGATAGAATAAGCCTATACCACCGTCTGATCCATCTAAAGATGGTCGCGGCAGAAACAGGCAACCCCTTCTTAGGGCCATCCGTGATCACAAACAGTGAATCCGTCTTACAAAATGAATCCGTAGTATTCAAATATATCCTGATCGCCCGAACTACATCCAAGGAATGCAACGCAATTCGAGGATGATAGGGCTTAGGACATAGGAAAGACAATACAATGTCCTCATTCAAATGAAACTTTGAAACCACCTTAGGAAGGAAGGATGGATTTGGATGAAGAACAACCTTATCCCTATGAACCACCAGATCTGGGGAACAACAGGATAATGCAGCCAGTTCTGACACCCTGCGTGCAGAAGTGATAGCCACCAAGAAGGCCACCTTCTGGGATAAAGCAAGCAAGGGAATCTCCCTGATATTTTCAAAAGGAGGCTTCTGAAGAACCGACAGCACCAAATTAAGATCCCAGGATGGTAACGGCGCGCGCACTGGCGGAGCCAGGTGTCGCACCCCCTGGATGAAATTCCGCACCAAGGAATGAGTAGCCAAAACCTTCTGAAAGAAGATAGCTAATGCTGAAAACAGACCCTTGATAACACTCAAGGCCAGCTTCTGTTCAACTCCCTGTTGCAGAAAGCCAATATTCGGGCTACCGAATAAAGACGTGGAGGGAACCCAAGGGATTCACACCACGCAATATAAGACTTCCATGTACGATGATACATCTTTCTGGAAGTTGCTTTCCTTGCTTTAACTAGAGTAGGAATAACTGAAGCTGACAATCCCTTGTCCTTCAGCACCTGGGTCTCAATAACCAGGCCGTTAAAGCCAGCGATCGTAAAGCAGGATGGAAGATCGGTCCCTGCGACAGCAGATCCTCCGTAAGAGGAAGTCGCCAAGGAACGTCTGTGACCAGCCTGACCAGGTCGGCGTACCAGGCCGACTAGGCCAGTCCTGATCTACCAGGATAATCGGAATTCCCTCCACCTCTATCCTGCGAAGAAGCTTCGGCAGTAACTTGAGAGGAGGGAAGTAGCTGATACTGCCCCCACGGGGCGATCAGCATGTCTGCGGTGTCTGCTAGAAGATCGTGGGAACAAACCACAAACCTCCGCACTTTCCTGTTGAGCTGCCAACAGCTCCCATTCGGAGTGCCCCAACGGAGGCACAGTTGGTGGAATATCCCTGGATGAAGAGATCATACCCCTTGATCCAGAATCTGACGGCTGAGATAATCTGCCTGCCAATTCATCCCCGGTCCAAAAACTGCTGACAATGACTCCCTATTAAGTGGGGAACTGGAGGGTCCTGCAGCCACTTCGAGGGGATCAGGTGGAGGTACATGTGTGGCAGGGTCCATGTTAATCCAGGACACTTTGCCAGTAAAAAAGAAAAATTTTTTTTTTTTTTTTTTTTAAATACCTTTTTTAATTCACCAGCGCAATAGCGCCCCTCAGCGTACCTGCTTTGGACCCCCAGAGAGAGAGACCCCAAGGGCTCACCACCAGATGCAAAGAAGTTTCTTATTAAAACTGCTGTCAGCGTTGTCTTGTGCAGACTGGGAAGTCTTGCACTAGGATTCCCGGGTGAAAGAAAGTGGCTCCGCCCCCTGTGTACGCCTTCCGGCGTTCCCAGCTGCTCCTCGAGGTTTGCTGGGCACATCAAACATGGCCGCCCCCATGCAGGAGACAATAGGCTACGAAAAAATGGCGGCTTGCGTGACCTGCGGGCGGCTTGTGTAGACCATGCAGACATGCGGTCTACAACAAAATGGCGGCGGACTGCCGATCTAGCGTGGCGCCTGCATGCTGGAAAACAGCTGATGGCGGCCTGTCGGCCTGCGGGAGTATGGCGATCTAAGGTAGGCTATACCTCTTATGTGTTCTATAGCAAATCGAACTCGGCTTCCTTGCTAGAGAACCCAAGGCTTGCTGAAGTATCAGCTCCCAAACCAAGCCTGCTAGAGTGTCAGCTCCCAAACCGAGGTTTGTTTAAAGTGTTAGCTCCCAAACCAAGCCTGCTGGAGTGTCAGCTCCCAAACCAGATCACACTATCACAGGGGATATGTGAACATGTCATAGGCTACAAGGGGGAACTTTAATGTCAGAAAGGATCCGACCATACACAGAGGGGCCCGCATCCCAAAGACCCCACAGGGGGGAAGGGGGAACATTTACTCACCATACCGGACTGACAGGCACCCTCTCTTCACAATACCCTCTCCACCGAAGTGGGGGGCTGTCGACCAATCCGGACGCCTTGACTCTCTGGTTCCTGGCGTCCAAGCGAGACGTTTAACTCGCAAGGTCAGTCCCTCCAATGGGACTCTGTCGTGGCCGACCCAGCGCGGAGCTATGGTCTGCACGCGCTCGTAGGCTGAACCGGGGTGACCACTGGATCTCAACATCCAGCCCGTCGCCCGGTCCCGCATACTTACTTGAATGTGTCGCGGCCGACTAAGCGTGATGCTATGGTCTGCGCGCGCTCGTAGGCCGGCTGGGGTGACCACTGGATCTCAACATCCAGCCCGTCGCCCAGATCCGGCGTAATTTGCTTGAAGATCTCACAGGAAAAAAACTGGAGAAACTACCTAAAAAAAATATTTTTTCTAAAAAATCTTGCCAGGACCAAAGATCCCAGCAAGGAACTTAGGTCCTTACTCCTGACTAGACAGAAAAAAACTGATTCCCTGTAGCAGACAGGAAGAAGATATACCCTCTGGGACTGCCCCTAGGGTGGAGCCAGAACGTTTTTCTTTCTGCCTAGTCCTACTCCTGCGGAGGCAGCATAACCCAATTGATGTGAATCAAAGAGGACTACGTCTGTCAATGAGCGACAGAGAAAATATATTTTTGTTTGTTTCTAATAGATTTTTTTTTTCTAGAAATCTATTTGTTTGTTTTGTTTCTAAAAATAGATTTTTGTTGTTACTTTTGTTTCTAAAAATAGATTTGTTTGTTTTGTTTCTAAAAATAGATTTTTGTTTTGTAAAAATAAATACTGGCCTCCAGCCTCCCCTATAGCCAGTCCAACACATGCCTAAGTACAAACCTTAAATCTCCAAATAGAGGGTCCAACACCTAAAATAAAAAAAACTGACCTCGACCTCCACTATAGCCAGTTTGTTGTGTTTAAAAATAGATTTTTGTTGTTTGTTTTGTTTCTAAAAATCTATCTTTTTGTAAAAAGAGATTTGTTTTTTGTTTTTGTTTTTCTAAAAATAGATTTTTGTTGTGTTTTCTTTCCAAAAATAGATACTTGTTTGTTTTGTTTCTAAAAATAGATTTTTGTTGTTTTTTTTCTAAAAAAAATTGATTTTTGTTTTGTTTCTAAAAATATATTTTTGTTTGTTTTTTTTCTAAAAACGGTTCTTTTTTGTTTTGTTTCTAACAATAGATTTTTGTTTTTTTCTAGAAATATATTTTTGTTTGTTTTGTTTCTAAAAAATAGATCCTTTTTTGTTTTGTTTCTAAAAATAGATTTTTGTTTTTCGTTTTTTTCCAAAAATAGATATTTGTTTGTTTTGTTTCTAAAAATATTTTTGTTGGTTTTGTTTTGTTTCTAAAAAATAGATCCTTTTTTGTTTTGTTTATAAAAACAGATTTTTTTTGTTTTGTTTCTAAAAATAGATTTTTGTTTTGTAAAAATAAAAAATACTGGCCTCCAGCCTCCCCTATAGCCAGTCCAACACACGCCTAAGTACAAACCTTAAATCTCCAAATAGAGGGTCCAACACACACCTAAAATAAAAAAAACTGACCTCCGACCTCCACTATAGCCAGTTTGTTTTGTGTCTAAAAATAGATTTTTGTTACTTGTTTTGTGTCTAAAAATAGATTTTTGTTACTTGTTTTGTTTCTAGAATAGATTTTTGTATGTTTTGTTTCCAAAAATAGATTTTTTTGTTATGTTTCTAAAAATAGATCCATTTTTTGTTTTTTATTTCTTAAATAGATATTTGTTGTTTGTATTGTATCTAAAAATAGATGTTTGTTTTGTTTCTAAAAAATACATTTTTGGTGTTTGTTTTGTTTCTAAAAAATACATTTTTGGTGTTTGTTGTGTTTCTAAAAATACATTTTTGGTGTTTGTTTTGTTTCTAAAAATACATTTTTGGTGTTTGTTTTGTTTCTAAAAATACATTTTTGGTGTTTGTTTTGTTTCTAAAAATACATTTTTGGTGTTTGTTTTGTTTCTAAAAATACATTTTTGGTGTTTGTTTTGTTTCTAAAAATACATTTTTGGTGTTTGTTTTGTTTCTAAAAATACATTTTTGGTGTTTGTTTTGTTTCTAAAAATACATTTTTGGTGTTTGTTTTGTTTCTAAAAATACATTTTTGGTGTTTGTTTTGTTTCTAAAAATACATTTTTGGTGTTTGTTTTGTTTCTAAAAATACATTTTTGGTGTTTGTTTTGTTTCTAAAAATACATTTTTGGTGTTTGTTTTGTTTCTAAAAATACATTTTTGGTGTTTGTTTTGTTTCTAAAAATACATTTTTGGTGTTTGTTTTGTTTCTAAAAATACATTTTTGGTGTTTGTTTTGTTTCTAAAAATACATTTTTGGTGTTTGTTTTGTTTCTAAAAATACATTTTTGGTGTTTGTTTTGTTTCTAAAAATACATTTTTGGTGTTTGTTTTGTTTCTAAAAATACATTTTTGGTGTTTGTTTTGTTTCTAAAAATACATTTTTGGTGTTTGTTTTGTTTCTAAAAATACATTTTTGGTGTTTGTTTTGTTTCTAAAAATACATTTTTGGTGTTTGTTTTGTTTCTAAAAATACATTTTTGTTTTGTAAAAAAAATACTGGCCTCCAGCCTCCCCTATAGCCAGTCCAACACACGCCTAAGTACAAACCTTGAATCTCCAAATACAGAGTCCAACACACACCTAAAATAAAAAAACTGACCTCCAACCTTTTTTTATTTGTTTTGTTTCTAAAATAGATTTGTTTATTGTTTCTAAAAATTGATTTTTGTTTTTGGTTTTGTTTCTTAAAACAGATCCTTTGTTTTGTTTATAAAAATAGATTTTTGTTGTTTGTTTCTAACAATAGATTTTTGTTTTTTGTTTTGTTTCTAGAAATATATTTTTGTTGTTTGTTTTGATTCTAAAAAATAGATCCTTTTTTGTTTGTTTTGTTTCTAAGAAAAGATTTTTGTTTTGTAATACTGGCCTCCAGCCTCCTCTATAGCCAGTCCACACGCCTAAGTACAAACCTTAAATCTCCAAATAGAGGGTCCAACACACACCTAAAATAAAAAAGAAACGACCTCCCCTATAGCCAGTTTGTTGTTTCTCTAAGAATAGATTTTTGTAGTTTGTTTTGTTTCCAAAAATAGATTTTTTTGTTATGTTTATGAAAATCGATCCTTTTTTGTTTGTTTTGTTTCTAAAAATAGATTTTTGTTTTTTTATTTCTAAAATATGTATTTGTTGTTTGTATTGTATCTAAAAATAGAATTTTGTTGTTTTGTTTCCAAAAAAATACAATTTTTTGTTTGTATTGTTTCCAAAAATAGATTTTTGTTTTTGTTTTGTTTCTAAGAATAGATTTTTGTTTTTGTTTTGTTTCTAAGAATAGATTTTTGTTTTGTAAAAATAAAAAATACTGACCTCCGACCTCCCCTATAGCCAGTTTGTTGTGTCTAAAAATAGGTTTTTGCTGTTTGTTTTGCTTCTAAGAATAGATTTTTGTTTTGTTTCCAAAAATAAATTTGTTTGTTTTGTTTATAATAAGAGATCTTTTGTTTGTTTTGTTTATAAAAATATTTTTTTGTTTAGTTTTGTTTATAAAAATAGATTTTTGTTTGTATTGTTTCCAAAAATAGATTTTTTTGTTTGTATTGTTTCCAAAAATAGATTTTTTTGTTTTGTTTCTAGAAATATATTTGTTTGTTTTCATTCCAAAAATAGATCTTTTTGTTTGTTTTGTTTCTAAAAATAGATTTTTGTTTTGTTTCTAAGAATAGATTTTGGTTTTGTAAAAATGAAAAATACTGGCCTCCAGCCTCCCCTATAGCCAGTCAAACACACGCCTAAGTACAAACCTTAAATCTCCAAATAGAGGGTCCAACACACCTAAAATAAAAAAACAACTCCGACCTCCCCTATAGCCAGTTTTTTGCTTGTTTTGTGTCTAAAAATAGATTTTTGTTTTTTATTTCTTAAATAGATATTTGTATTGTATCTAAAAATAGATTTTTGTTTTGTTTTGTTTCTAAAAAATAGATCCTTTGTTTTGTTTCTAAAAATAGATTTTTGTTATTTTTTTATTTATAAAAAATAGATATTTGTTGTTTGTATTTTATCTAAAATTTGATTTTTGTTGTTTGTTTTGTTTATACAAATAGATTGTTTTGTAAAAAATACTGGCCTCCAGCCTCCCCTATAGCCAGTCCAACACACGCCTAAGTACAAACCTTAATTCTCCAAATAGAGGGACCAACACACACCTAAAATAAAAAAACTGACCTCCGACCTCTATTTTTGTTTGTTTTGTTTCTAAAATAGATTTGTTTTTTGTTTTGTTTCTAGAAATATATTTTTGTTGGTTTGGATTCTAAAAATAGATTTTTGTTTTTGTTTTGTTTCTAAAAATAGATCCTTTTGTTTGTTTTAGTTCTAAAAATAGATTGTTTTTCAAACAACCTGGGAATTGTGTGAAACCCTGGTGTGGGGGTCCAACACAAAAACCATGTCTTAATTGAAAAGATCCAAAAGGTGGAGTTAAGAGACAGACACAAAGAATGAAAAAGCCTGGGGGTGGGGAAACCACAAATCAGAAAGAAGAGAAGAAGAAGAAATGGAAGGAATATGAAGTTCCAAGAGGGAGGACTGAGGGAAAAGGAAAGCAAGGGAGGATGGAAAAGGGAGGAATGGGAAAAGAAAAGAAAAAAAGAAGAAAAGAAAAGGAAGGGGGAAGGGGAAGAAGGGTGGGGAAAGAGAAGAGGGAGGAAAGGATTGAGATATAGGGAAAAGTGTGTGGGAGAAAGGAAAATAGAGAAGAAGAAACTAAGCAGAAAAAGAATGATTGAGGGCTGATGGGATTTTATCGGTACTGTAATCAGCGATGGAAAACCACCATATATAAAAATATAAATTTTATTATTGTATTACATTAAAAATGATTACATACAAAATAGAAAAGAAAAACTATAGAATAAAAATTGTTCAGAGCAGATTACCATCATAATTATTTCAATTGCATACAGTTCTAAACATTTCAGGCAGTATTAATGTTTTGCAAGCTCCGGTAACCCCAAACCAAGGTACCGGGCATTAACCCAATATGTTTCGCAGGTTTCAACACTCCGCTTCTTCAGGGGTATAAAGTTGTATGGTATGTTAATTTGCCTTGGAGTTCCTATATAATAGATATATGTTATGAGAACAATATAATCAACAATATTGTACAAAGGAGTTATTCACATGCACAATCACATACTAGTCCAGGGCTCCCACCACCGTGAAGCATGCAAGGATGGCCACCCAGTGAACGCCTCACCCACGGATGTGGAGGGGGTCAGTAAGGTAGCGTGAATTAAATAGAATAATCATGCGTGACTTTGTCACAATACCTGTATGTGGTAATACCGGTATCTAATAGCTCATAGAATGCCCACGGAGTTGTTTGGCCAGACAATATGTTGTTTTTTTGTTTCTAAGAATAGATTTTTGTTTTGTAAAAATAAAAAATACTGACCTCCGACCTCCCCTATAGCCAGTTTGTTGTTTGTTTTGTGTCTAAAAATAGATTTTTGTTGTTTGTTTTGTTGTTTGTTTTGTATCTAAAAATAGATTTTTTTTGTTTCTTTTGTTTCAAAAATTGTATTTTTTTGTTATGTTTATAAAAAAATAGATCCTTTTTTTGTTTGTTTTGTTTCTAATAATCGATTTTTGTTTTTTGTTTCCAAAAATAGATTGTTTGTTTTGTTTCAAAAAATAGATTTTTTTGTTTGTATTGTTTCCATATATAGATTTTTTTGTTTGTATTGTTTCCAAAAATAGATTTTTTGTTTTGTTTCTAGAAATATATTTTTGTTGTTTGTTTTCATTCTAAAAATAGATCCTTTTTTGTTTTTTTTGTTTTTAAAAATAGATTTTTGTTGTTTGTTTTGTTTCTAAGAATAGATTTTTGTTTTGTAAAAATAAAAAATACTGGCCTCCAGCCTCCCCTATAGCCAGTCCAACACACGCCTAAGTACAAACCTTAAAAATCCAAATAGAGGGTCCAACACACACCTAAAATAAAAAAAAAAACTGACCTCCGACCTCCCCTATAGCCAGTTTGTTTTGAGTCTAAAAATAGATTTTTGTTGTTTGTTTTGTTTCTAGA
The DNA here is from genome assembly GCF_965119305.1 of Pelophylax lessonae. Classification (NCBI taxonomy): domain Eukaryota; kingdom Metazoa; phylum Chordata; class Amphibia; order Anura; family Ranidae; genus Pelophylax; species Pelophylax lessonae. Next base: position 665,585,269 of record NC_138770.1, on the reverse strand, counting down.
ATAGATTTTTGTTTGTTTTGTTTCAAAAAATAGATCCTTTTTTTGTTTCTAAAAATAGATTTTTTTGTTTTGTTTCTCAAAATAGATTCTTTTGTTTGTTTTGTATCTAAAAATAGATTTTTAATTGTTTTGTTTATACAAATAGATTTTTGTTCTGTTTTCTTTCCAAAAATAGATATTTGTTTGTTTTGTTTCTAAAAATATATTTGTTGTTTGTTTCTAACAATAGATTTTTGTTTTTTGTTTTGTTTCTAGGAATATATTTTTTTGTTTGTTTTGATTCTAAAAATAGATTTTTGTTTTGTTTCTAAAAATGGATTTTTGTAAAATCTTACCGTAAAATCCTTCTCTTAAGCTCATGACAGATGCAGTCCTTTTGATTAATAACACATTGGGTTATACTGCCCTCTACAGGAGTAGGACACTAGACGGAAAGAAAACGTTCTGGTCACACCTTAGGGGCAGTCCCAGAGGGTATATCCTCTCTCTGCTACAGGAAGTCAGTTATGTCACAAAGCAGTGTTAGAGAATTTAACCCAACCCAACTCAAAAACAGAGGGGCGGGTACTGCGTCTGTCAATGAGCTTAAGAGAAAAGGATTTTACGGTAAGATTTTACAAAAATTCATTTTTCTGTCGCACATTGACAGACGCAGTCCTCTTGATTAATAAAACATTGGGACGTCCCAAAGCAGTGCCACAAATGAGGGGTGGGATAACAGAAATCAAAATCCAGAAGGCCCAACCGGAGCCAACCAGAAGCATCAAGGACTCATCGAGCAAAAAGATGAGACCTAAGTGAAAAACGCAACAAACCCTCGAGGTAGACCAACGATCTCAAATTGCGGCCTGCAGAACCTTGCGGCCAAAAGAGGCATCCAATGATGCCATCACATCAACTTTATAAAATTTTGTAAAGGTATGAACCGACGATCAAGTAGTTGCCTTGAAAACCTGGACCACTGACGCCTGATGGCGGAAGGCCCAGGAAACACTAAGCGCCCGAGTAGAGTGCGCCTTAACAGGGAACGGTGATCCTGCCCCTTAACAGAATAAGCCTGTACCACCGTCTGTCTGATCCATCTAGAGATGGTCGCGGCAGAAACAGGCAACCCCTTTCTAGGGCCATCCGTGATCACAAAAAGTGAATCCGTTTTACGAAACAAGTTCGTAGTAGTCAAGTGTACCCTGATTGCATTACACTCCTTGGATGTGGTTCGGACAAACTCCCAAGGATGGCTAGGCTTAGGACACACGGAAGGTAACAATATTCTCATTCAGATGAAACTCTGAAACCACTAGATATGGGGGATGACAAGATAATGCGGCCAGTTCTGACACCCTGCGTGCAGAATGGTCACCAAGAAGGCCACCTTCTGGGATAACGTAAGCAAGGGAATCTCCCTGATATCTTCAAAGGGAGGTTTCTGAAGAACCGACAACACTGAAAGATTGCCAATGCTGAAACCTGACCCTTGATAGTGCTCAAGGACAGTTTCTTCTCAAACCCCTGTTGCCAAAAGGCCAAGATTCGGGTCACCGAATAAGTACGTGGAGGAAATCCAAGAGATTCACACCATGCAATATAAAAGACTTCCATGTGCTGGAAGTCGCTTTCCTTGCTCTAATTAGAGTAGGGATAACTGAAGCTGACAATCCCTTGTCCTTCAGTTCCTGGGTCTCAATGGCCAGGCCATTAAGCCAGCGATTGTAAAGCAAGATGGAAGATCGGTCCCTGAGACCGCAGATCCTCCCTGAGAGGAAGTCTCCAAGGAGCGTCCGCGACTAGCCTCACCAAGTCGGCGTACCAGGCTCGACGAGGTCAGTCCGGAGTTACCAGGATAACTGGAATTCCCTCCACCTCTATCCTGCGAAGAAGTTCCCGCAGTAACTTGAGAGGATGGAAGGCATACCGTAGCTGATACTGCCCCCACGGGGCGATCAGCGCGTCTGCTGCGTCCGCTAGAGGATTGCGGGCGCGAGCTACAAACCTCTGCACTTTCCTGTTGAGCCGAGACGCCAACAGATCCACATCCAGGGTGCCGCAATAAAGGGACAGCTAGTGAAATACCCCTTGATCCAGAATCTGATGGCTGAGATAATCTGCCTGCCGATTTCCCACCCCTGGAGTGAATACTGCGGAGAGAGCTGGAACAAACCGTTCCGTCCAACGAAACATGCTGGTCATTTCGATGGCCACCAGGACACTCTAGGTGCCCCTTTGGTGATTGACATAAGCCACGACCGTGCATTGTCCGATTGGATCCGAACCAGGCTGCCCTGGAGCTGCTCGGTCCAGTAAAATCAGACAAAGTCTGATCGCTCTCAGTTCCGATACCTTTATTGGTAACCTGGATACTATCAGAAGGAATGACTTCCCCTGGTTGAGCATCGGAGACCGAAGCCACCAGACCAGAGACTCCCTGGTCCGCTTGCTCAACCGGATCAGATTGTCCAGAGAATCGAGATTCCGATTCCATTTGAGAAGAATCTCCTCTTGGAGAATTCGGGTATGAGACTGGGCGAACGATACTGCCTCTAAGGAGGCTACCATCAGTCCCAGCCAGTTGACGGACAGCAACATCCGAATCGTTGACTGAACCCTCTGTAGTTTCTCCGCAAGGAGAAACACTCTTGCCAAGGATCTATCCAAAATTAGGCCCAGATAGTTCAGTCTCCTGGTGGGAACCCAGGATGATCTTTGGGAAAAGCGAAGAAAACGCTGATGTCCTGCGAAGATGGGGATATGAAGATAGGCATCCTAAATGTCTATGGACGCCAGGAAATCCCCCTGATGCAGGGAGGCCACCACTGTTCGGATGACTCCATCTTTCCCAGAAGTCCAGAATTTGGACGCACCTTGCCCTCTTTCCTGGGCATTGTGACAGGTTCGAATAGAACCCCTGAAAACGTTCTATCCAAGGAACGGGAACTACCGCTCCCTGTAGCATACGAATGTTGGGAGGGAAGAATCGCACCAGTAGAAGTGATCGAATACTCGATCTTGTATCCCGACCGTATGACCTCTTGAGCCCCTTTGTCCGGGATTCAGGAAAACCATGGATCTGGAAACCCCATACCGGAACCAGGCGGACGCCAACTCCTGACAGAACCCCTCTCCACCGAGGTGGGGAGGCTGTTGACCAATGCGGACGTCGTGACTCAGTTTCCAACTGGTCGTTGGCATCCAGGCGAGACGTTTAACTCGCAGGGTCAGTCCCCATCCAGTGGGACTATGTCGCGGCCGACCCAGCGCGGAGCTAGGGCCTGCACGCGCTCGCAGGCTGACTGGGGTGACCACTGGATCTCAACATCCAGCCCGTCGCCCAGTTTCAGCGTACTTGCTTGAAGATCTCACAGGAACAACTGGAGAAAAAAAAGCTGCCTAATAAAAAGTTTTTCTAAAAAATCCTGCCAGGACCAAAGATCCCAGCAAGGAACTTAGGTCCTTACTCCTAACTAGACAGAAAAAACTGACTTCCTGTAGCAGAGAGAGGATATACCCTCTGGGACTGCCCGTAAGGTGTGGCCAGAATGTTTTCCTTCCGTCTAGTGTCCTACTACTGTAACGGGCAGTATAACCCAATGTGTTATTAATCAAGAGGACTGCGTCTGTCAATGAGCGACAGAAAAATAGATTTTTGTTTTTTGTTTTGTTTCTAAGAATAGATTTTTGTTTTGTAAAAATAAAAAATACACGCCTAAGTACAAACCTTAAATCTCCAAATAGAGGGTCCAACACACACCTAAAATTAAAAAACTGACCTCCGACCTCCCCTATAGCCAGTTTGTTTGTTTTGTGTCTAAAAACAGATTTTTGTTTGTTTTGTTTCTAGAATAGATTTTTGTTTGTTTGGTTTCCAAAAATAAGATTTTTTTGTTAGGTTTCTAAAAATAGATCCTTTTTTGTTTGTTTTGTTTTTAAAAATAGTTTTTTTATTTCTAAAATAGATATTTGTTTGCATTGTATCTAAAAATAGATTTGTTTGTTTTGTTTCTAAAAATCGATCCTTTTTTTCTAAAAAGTAGATTGTTTGTTTTGTTTATACAAATAGATTTTTGTTTTGTAAAAATAAAAATACTGGCCTCCAGCCTCCCCTATAGCCAGTCCAACACACGCCTAAGTACATACCTTAAGTCTCCAAATAGAGGGTCCAACACACACCTAAAATAAAAAAACTGACCGACCTTTTTTTGTTTGTTTTGTTCCCAAAAATAGTTTTGTTTTGTATAAAAATAGATTATTTTTTTGTTTTGTATCTAAAAATAGATTTTTAATTGTTTTGTTTATACAAATAAATTTTTGTTCTGTGTTTTCTTTCCAAAAATAGATATTTGTTTGTTTTGTTTCTAGAAATATTTTTGTTTGTTTTGATTCTGAAAATAGATCTTTTTTGTTTGTTTTGTTTCTAATAATCAATTTTTGTTTGTTTTGTTTCTAAAATCAGATTTGTGTTTGTTTTGTTGCTAAAATTAGATTTGTGTTTGTTTTGTTGCTAAAATTAGATTTTTGGTTTTTCTTATGTTTCTAAAAATTGATTTTTGTTTTGTAAAAATAAAAAATACTGGCCTCCAGCCTCCCCTATAGCCAGTCCAACACATGCCTAAGTACAAACCTTAAATCTCCAAATAGAGGGTCCAACACACACCTAAAATAAAAAACTGACCTCCAACCTCCTTTGTTTGTTTTGTTTCTAAAAATAGATTTTTGTAGTTGGTTTGGTTCTAAAAACCTATCCTTTTTTTGTAAAAATAGATTTGTTTTTTGTTTTTTTCTAAAAATAGATTTTTGTTGTGTGTTTTCTTTCCAAAAATAGATATTTGTTTGTTTTGTATCTAAAAATGGATTTTTGTAAAATCTTACCGTAAAATCCTTTTCTCTTAGCTCATTGACAGACGTAGTCCTCGGTGATACACCACCTTCGGGTTATGTTGCCTCCACAGGAGCAGGACTAGACAGGAAATTAAAAAGCTCTGGCCACACCCCAGGGGCAGTCCCAGAGGGTATATCCTCTCTCTCTCTGCCTCAGCAAATCAGTTATGTGAAAAAGCAGTCTTTAGAGATTTTAACCCAACTCAAAAAAACAGAGGGGCGGGGACTACGTCTGTCAATGAGCTAAGAGAAAAGGATTTTACAGTAAGATTTTACAAAAATCCATTTTTCTCTAGCGCTCATTGACAGACGTAGTCCTCGGTGATACACCACCTTCGGGACGTCCCAGAGCAGTATCACAACTGAGGGGTGGGAAAATGGAAATCAAATCCCAATCTAGAAGGCCCAACCGGTGCCAACTAGAAGTTTACAATGCTCATCCTTAATGATGAGACTCAACAAAAAAGAGAAAACAATTTTTTTTTTTTCAAACAGAAAAAAACCCTCGAGGTAGACCACCGGTCTCCTCAAATTGCGGCCTGCAAAACCTTGCGGCCAAATGAGGCATCCGCCGATGCCGTCACATCAATTTTATAGAATTTTGTAAAGGTATGTACTGACGACCAGGTGGCCGCCTTACATACCTGGACCACTGACGCCTGATGGCGAAAGGCCCAGGAAGTACTGAGCGCTCGAGTGGAGTGCGCCCTAACAGGGAACGGAGGACTCTGACCCTTAATAGAATAAGCCTGTACCACCGTTTGTCTAATCCATTTGGCAATGGTCGCGGCAGATGCAGGCAAACCCTTTCTGGGGCCATCCGTGATCACAAAAAGTGAATCCGTCTTACGGAAAGATTCCGTAGCTTTCAGGTATACCCTGATTGCCCGAACCACATCTAAGGAATGCAACGCATGTTCCCGATGATGCTTGGGCTGAGGACACAAGGAAGGTAGTACAATATCCTCATTCAGATGAAAATCTGAAACCACCTTAGGAAGAAAAGATGGCTTAGGATGAAGTACTACCTTATCCCTATGAATCACTAGGTATGGGGACTGGCATGATAATGCAGCCAGTTCTGACACCCTGCGAGCAGAAGTAATAGCCACCAAGAAGGCCACTTTCTGGGATAAAGTAAGCAAGGGAATCTCCCTGATGTTTTCAAAAGGAGGTTTCTGTAGAACCAACAAAACCAAAGATCCCACGGCGGTAAGGGCGCGCGGACTGGAGGAGCCAGGTGCCGCACCCCCTGGATGAAATTCCGCACCAAGGATTTGGTAGCTAAAGGCTTCTGAAAGAAGATTGCTAATGCTGAAACTTGACCCTTGATGGTGCTCAAGGCTAGCTTCTGCTCAACCCCTTGTTGCAAAAAGGCCAATATTCGAGACACCGAATAGGTACGTGGAGGAAATCCTAAAGATTCGCACCACGCAATATAAGTTTTCCATGTGTGATAATAGACTTTGCTGGAAGTCGCTTTCCTTGCTTTAATAAGGGTAGAAATGACTGAAGCTGACAAACCTCTGTCCTTCAGTACTTGGGTCTCAATGGCCAGGCCATTAAACCCAGCGACTGTAAAGCATGATGGTAAATTGGTCCTTGAGACCATAGACACTCCCTGAGACGAAGTTCCCACGGAACGTCTACGACTAACATGTCCAAGTCGGCCAGGCCGGCTTTAGGAGGCCAGCCTAGAATTTCTAGGACCACTGGCGCTGATTGGATCTGAACCAGGCGTCCCTAGAGGTATCTGGCCCCGACCATCCGAGAAAGTCTGGTCGTTTTCTGTTCCCACACATTTATCAGATACCTGATAGTTATCAGGAAAAGGTGATCTTTTCTGGTTGTACCTCAGGGACCGAAGTCACCCGACTAGAGGCTACTTGGCCTACCTGGTCAACCAGATCCGATTCCTGTGAGGTATCGGGACTAATCTTAGGAAAAGGTAAAGGAAAAGATCTATTCAGGGAACGGTAATTACCGCTTCCTGTAGTACTTAAATGTTGGAAGGGAAGAATCGCACCGGTAGTAGTGGTTGATGCTCGATCTAATGTCCTGAATACCGGTGAAAATGTCCCCCCACCCTGAAACCGGGTGGGGGCGCACCTTCAGGCTGTGTACTCCTTAGCTTCGGGTTTGGCTGGGTTGGTCCTTTGCTTGTCCGACCAGCCCCTCTTGAACCCTCCTGGAGGAGTCTTGCCTTTCCCGCTAGTACCAGCCGGGCGCCCTTTATGGGCGGTAAAGAAAGGTCCTCGCTTGTTGCGAGGTCCCTTAGCTTTAGCAGCCTGTGGCAAAAAAGTGCTCTTGCCCCCAGTGGCATCCTTAATGATTTCATCTAGGTTGGCCCCAAATAGACGATTCTCCTGAAAGGGGAGATTTGTCAAGGTCTTCTTGGAACCTAGGTCAGCTGACCAGCATTTTAACCACAGCACACGTCTGAGGATCACCGCTGTCTTAGATGCATGCCCTAATAAGGGAGTAGTGTCCAAGGCTGCGTCACAGATAAACTGTAGCCCTTGTATAATCTGTTCCATCAAATCAGATGTCTCCTGGGGAATATCTTTTCCCCTAAGATCTTGGCGTACCATTTTCGCCCATTCCGTAAGTGTCTGGGAAACTAGACCAATAACAATTACTGGTCTAAAAGCTGACCCTATCAGAGAGAAGATGGTGCGGGACTCTGCTTCCATCTTTTGATCCACCGGATCCTTAAAGGACGAAGTGTCCTCCACTGGAATAACCGTGGCTTTATTCAGCCTGGAAATAGGCGGATCCACGACTGGTGGTACCGTCCATTTCTTAATGATGGATTCCTCAAACGGATAGCGTCTAGCAATACGCTTGGAAATAGTAAAGGTACGTTTAGAATGCTCCCATTCTCCTTTAATCTGATTACCGAAACATTTAGGTACAGGAAAAGCCATCGTCTTGATGGGCTTATTAGTACCAAAAGGAATCTCTGTTTCAGTTGCCTCTGCCGGTAAAGCCTCAACTGGGATAACAGCCCTTGCAGAGGAACCTGCAACTGCCGTGACCACCTCTGAATCTGAGTCAGAGGTGTCAGATGGTATAGGGGTAGGCGGGGGTCGCTTCTTTGACCCCCGTCCCTGACAGGCCGCCTCCACCCGAGCCACCATAGACTCCAAAATTGCTGTAAATGACTCTATACTCTGTGCACCGGCGGGTCCCGTGGCCCCCTCGAGGGAAACAGGTGGGGGAATATGTGTGGCAGGGTCCATGATAACCAGTTACTTCCTGGATAATATAATTCAAAAAAACTTTTCTTTTTTTTCGACCCCCAGCGCCACAAAAGCCCCTTAGTGTTACCTGCTAGGGATCCCTATCGATCGAGAGAGAGAGAGATAAACCCCCAGGCTCACCACTTGATGCTCAGAGTTTAACTGCAACAGGTTACAGCGCTGTCTTAACAAACAGGAAGTCTTTTGGCTGGCTGCCCAGAAAGAAAGGAGGCGGCTCCGCCCCTCTGTACGCCTTCTGGCGCCTCCCCCAAGCTCCACGAGGTGTTTGGATCACCTCAAACATGGCCGCCCCCATGCTGGAGACACGAGGCTACGCCAAAATGGCGGCTCGTGCGATCCAGCAAAAAAAATGGTGGCGGCCCGTACTGAATAACGGTGTGCTGCAGGGCACACAACACTCTCACTGCATGGGGATATGGCGTGGTTGGCGGTACCGGCCCTGGCGGACCGCATGGCCGTTCGGGAGGCCTGCTGATAGCTGGAGATCTGATTAGGAAGGCAGTCTACATGTCCGTGGCTTCTGACTGGTAGGTAGCTTATTCTTAACCCATAAGATTCCCAGAATGCCACAGATTACATCTTTAAAACATGTATACAATTAGATTGTTAGCTCCCAAACCAAGCCTCCTGGCTTTTTGCACACATAAAATCACACTCAAAGTAGGAGGATCTGTGTCATGTTGTAGGATAGAAAGGGACTCTATCTTACCATACAGAGAGGCCCGCGTTCACCACACAACCCGTCAGGGGGAAAGGGGGAACATACTACTCACCATACCGGAACCAGGCGGGCACCAACTCCTGACAGTACCCCTCTCCACCGGGGCGGGAGGGCTGTCGACCGATACGGACGCCGTGACTCATGGTCTTTGGCGTTTCAGCGAGACGTTTAACTCGCGTGGACAGTCCTTTAATGGGACTTTGTCGCGGCCGACCCAGCGCGGAGCTATGGCCTGCACGCGCTCGTAGGCTGAACTGGGGTGACCACCGGATCTCAACATCCAGCCCGTCGCCCAGTTCAGCTTTCTTGCTTGAAGATCTCACAGGAACACTGGAGAAAAAAGCTGTCTAAAAAAATCCTTTAAGAAAAAATTCTTGCCAGGACCTAAGATCCCAGCAAGGTATCTAGGTCCTTACTCCTAACTAGACAGAAAATAACTGATTTGCTGAGGCAGAGAGAGAGAGGATATACCCTCTGGGACTGCCCCTGGGGTGTGGCCAGAGCTTTTTAATTTCCTGTCTAGTCCTGCTCCTGTGGAGGCAACATAACCCGAAGGTGGTGTATCACCGAGGACTACGTCTGTCAATGAGCACTAGAGAAAAATAGATTTTTTTCCAACACACGCCTAAGTACAAACCTTAAATCTCCAAATAGAGGGTCCAACACACACCAAAAATAAAAAAAACTGACCTCTGACCTTTTTTTTTGTTTCTAATAGATTTTTGTGGCTTGTTTTGTTTCTAAAAATAGATTTTTTTTGGTTTTTGTTTTTAAAAATAGATTTGTTTTTTTATTTCTAAAATAGATTTTTGTTGTTTGTTTTGTTTATACAAATAGATTTTTGTTTTGTAAAAATAAATACTGGCCTCCAGCCTCCCCTATAGCCAGTCCAACACACGCCTAAGTACAAACCTTGAATCTCCAAATAGAGGGTCCAACACACACCTAAAATAAAAAAACTGACCTCCGACCTTTTTTAATTTGTTTTTTTTTCTAAAATAGATTTTTGTTGTTTGTTTTGTTCTAAAAATAGATTTTTGTTTTTTGTTTTGTTTCTAGAAATATATGTTTGTTGTTTGTTTCTAACAATAGATTTTTGTTTTTTGTTTTGTTTCTAGAAATATATTTTTGTTGTTTGTTTTCATTCTAAAAAAATAGATTCTTTGTTTTGTTCCAAAAATAGATATTTGTTTGTTTTGTTTCTAAAAATATATTTGTTGTTTGTTTTGTTTCTCAAAATATATTTTTGTTTTGTTTCTCAAAATATATTTTTGTTTTGTTTCTCAAAAATAGATCCTTTGTTTTGTTTAAAAAAACAGATCCTTTTTTTGTTTTGTGTCTAAAAATATATTTTTGTTGTTTATTCCTAACAATAGATTTTTGTTTTTTGTTTTGTTTCTAGAAATTTTTTGTTGTTTGTTTTGATTCTAAAAATAGATTTTTGTTTTTTATTTCTTAAATAGATATTTGTTATTTGTATTGTATCTAAAAATAGATTTTTGTTGTTTGTTTTGTTTCTAAAAATCGATCCTTTTTTTCTAAAAATAGATGTTTTTGTTTTTACAAATAGATTTTTATTTTGTAAAAATAAATACTGGCCTCCAGCTTCCCCTATAGCCAGTCCAACACATGTCTAAGTACAAACCTTAAATCTCCAAATAAAAAGGTCCAACTCACCTAAAATAAAAAAACTGACCGACCTTTTTTTTTGTTTGTTTTTAAAAATATATTTTTGTTTGTTTTGTTTCTAAAAAATAGATCCTTTTTTGTTTCTAACAATAGATTTTTGTTTTGTTTCTAGAAATATATATTTTTTGTTTGTTTTGATACTAAAAATAGATCCTTTTTTTGTTTGTTTTGTTTCTAGAAATAGATTTTTCTTGTTTCTTTTGTTTCTAAAAATATATGTTTGTTGTTTGTTTTGTTTCTAAGAATAGATTTTTGTTTTGTAAAAATAAAAAAATACTGGCCTCCAGCCTCCTCTATAGCCAGTCCAACACACACCTAAAATAAAAAAAACCGACCTCCCCTATAGCCAGTTTGTTTGTTTTGTTTCTAAGAATAGATTTTTGTTTGTTTTGTTTCAAAAAATATTTTTTTGTTATGTTTATAAAAATAGATCCTTTTTTTGTTTGTTTTGTTTCTAATAATCGATTTTTGTTTGTTTGGTTTCCAAAAATAGATTTTTGTTGGTTTTTTTGGTTCTAAAATAGATTTTTTTGTTTTGTTTCTAGAAATATATTTTTGTGTTTGTTTTGATTCTAAAAATAGATTCTTTGTTTATTTTGTTTCTAAAAATAGATTTTTGTTGTTTCTTATGTTTCTAAAAATAGATTTTTGTTTCTTATGTTTCTAAAAATAGATTTTTCTAAAAATAGATTTTTGTTGTTTCTTTTGTTTATACAGATAGATTTTTGTTTTGTAAAAATAAAAAATACTGGCCTCCAGCCTCCCCTATAGCCAGTCCAACACACACCTAAGTACAAACCTTGAATCTCCAAATAGAGGGTCCAACACACACCTAAAATAAAAAAAACTGACCTCCGACCTTTTTTTTATTTGTTTTGTTTCTAAAATAGATTTTTGTTTGTTTTAATTCTAAAAATAGATTTTTGTTTTTTGTTTCTAAAAATAGATTTTTTGTTTTGTTTCTAAAAATGATCCTTTGCTTTTTCTTTCGCTTCTAACAATAGATTTTTGTTTTCGTTTTGTTTCTGAAAATAAAATTTTGTTTGTATTGTTTCCAAAAATAGATTTTTAATTGTTTTGTTTATACAAGTAGATTTTTGTTGTGTTTTCTTTCCAAAATAGATATGCATTTGTTTTGTTTCTAGAAATATATTTTTGTTGTTTGTTTTGATTCTAAAAATAGATTTTTGTTGTTTGTTTTGTTTCTAAGAATAGATTTTTATAGTTTGTTTTGATTCTAAAAATAGATTTTTGTTGCGTTTTGTTTCTAAAATAGGTTTGTTTTGTTTCCAAAATTTTTTTGTTGTTTCTAAAAATAGATTTGTTTTTTATTTCTAAAATAGATATTTGTTGTTTTGTTTCTAAAAATAGATTTTTGTTTTGTAAAAATAAAAAATACTGGCCTCCAGCCTCCTCTATAGCCAGTCCAACACACGCCTAAGTACAAACCTTAAATCTCCAAATAGAGGGTCCAACACACCTAAAATAAAAAAACCGACCTCCCCTATAGCCAGTTTGTTGTTTGTTTTGTTTCTAAGAATAGATTTTTGTTGTTTGTTTTGTTTCTAAAAATAGATCCTTTTTTTGTTTATACAAATAGATTTTTGTTGTGTGTTTTCTTTCCAAAAATAGAGATTTGTTTGTTTTGTATCTAAAAATAGATTTGTTTTGTTTCTAAAAAAATATATTTTTGTTTTTTGTTTTTTTCTAGAAATATATTTTTGTTTGTTTTGATTCAAAAAATAGATCCTTTTTTGTTTGTTTTGTTTCTAAAAATAGATCCTATTTGTTGCTTCTAAAAATAGATTGTTGTTTGTTTTTGGTTTCTAAAAATATTTTTTTGTTGTTCGTTTGGTTTCTAAAAATAGATTTTTTGTTTGTTTCTAACAATAGATTTTCGATTTTTGTTTTGTATCTAGAAATATATTTTTGTTGTTTGTTTTGATTCTAAAAATAGATTTTTGTTTGTTTTGTTTCTAAGAATACATTTTTGTTTTGTAAAAAAAAATACCGGCCTCCAGCCTCCCCTATAGCCAGTCCAACACACACCTAAGTACAAACCTTAAATCTCCAAATAGAGGGTCCAACACACCTAAAATAAAAAAAACTGACCTCCGACCTTTTTTTGTTTGTTTTGTTTCTAAAATGGATTTTGGTTGTTGGTTTTGTTTCTAAAAATAGATCATTTTTTTCTAAAAATAGATTTTTGTTGTTTGTTTTAGAAACAGATTTTTGTTTTTGGTTTCTAAAAATATTTTTTTGTTGTTTGTTTTGTTTCTAAAATAGGTTTTGTTCGTTTTGTTTCTAAAAATAGATTTTTTGTTTGTTTCTAACAATAGATTTTCGATTTTTGTTTTCTATCTAGAAATATATTTTTGTTGTTTGTTTTTATTCTAAAAATAGATTTTTGTTTGTTTTGTTTCTAAGAATACATTTGTTTTGTAAAAATAAAAAATACCGGCCTCCAGCCTCCCCTATAGCCAGTCCAACACACGCCTAAGTACAAACCTTAAATCTCCAAATAGAGGGTCCAAAACACACCTACAATAAAAAACTGACCTCCGACCTTTTTTTGTTTGTTTCTAATAATCGATTTTTGTTGTTTGTTTTGTTTCCAAAAATAGATCCTTTTTTCTTTGTTTTGTTTCTAAAAAATAGATTTGGGGTTTTTTTATTTCTAAAATAGATATTTGTTGTTTGTATTGTATCTAAAAATAGATTTTTGTTTGTTCTGTTTATACAAAGATTTTTGTTTTGTAAAAATAAAAAATACTGGCCTCCAGCCTCCCCTATAGCCAGTCCAAAACGGCCTAAGTACAAACCTTAAATCTCCAAATAGAGGGTCCGACACACACCTAAAATAAAAAAAACTGACCTCCGACCTTTTTTTGTTTGTTTTGTTTCTAAAAATAGATTTTTGTTTGTTTTGTTTCCAAAAATAGGTTTGTTTTGTTTATAAAAATAGATCCTTTGTTTGTTTTGTTTCTAAATATATATTTTTGTTGTCTGTTTTGTTTCTAAAATAGATTTTTGTTGTTCGTTTTGTTTCTAACAATAGATTTTTGTTTGTATTGTTTCCAAAAAACTGATTTTTTGTAAAATCTTACCTGTAAAATTCCTCTCTCTGAGTCCTCCGACAGTCGCCGCCTTCTCTAAGTCATCACTGTTGGGTATTGACTTCCGCCTCTCTAAGTCACCACTGTTGGGTATTGACTTCCGCTCCGCAGGAGTAGCTAGGCATAAAGACTTAGTCAAAAGAACAAAGGCATTTGCATATACACACCCATGGGGGTTGTCCCATCTGGTCAATACCCCCCTGCAGTGACCACTCCCAAGTCAGTTTGGTAGCATAGCAGTAGGTAATAAGAACCCCAAAAGAGGGGCGGGGGCAGCGACTGTCGGAGGACTCAAAGGAATTTTACAGGTAAGATTTTACAAAAATTCCGTTTTCTCTTACGTCCTCCGTCAGTCGCCGCCGCCTCTAAGTCATCACTGTTGGGATGTCCCAAAGCAGTATAGACATGAGGGGTGGGAGACGCAACCGTAGAAAAAGGAATTCCCCCAGACTCAGGGAGGCCACCACCGAACTGAGAGATTCCATATGGAACTTTCGAACACGCACAAAGCGGTTCAGAACTTTCAGGTCCAGAATAGGACGCACCTTGCCCTCCTTTCTGGGCACAGTGAACAGATTGGAATAAAATCCCCGAAACCTTTCCCGATGAGGCACCGGGACAATCACCCCCTGGGCAAGGAGGTCCTGCACCGCTTGATGCAGGTCCTGCAGGCGCCCTGGAGTCAACTGAAGATTTGAAGGAAAGAATCTGTCCGCTGGCCGGGAAAGGAATTTGATCTTGTACCCTGATCGAATGATTTCCTGCACCCACCTGTCCGGAATTCGGAGCAGCCAAGGTTGGAGGAAACCGCGCAAATGTCCCCCCACCCCTGAAACAGGTGAGGGCGCCCCTTCAGGCAGAGCCAGACTGACCCGCCGAACCGGCGTTGCCGGACTTCTGCTTGCCCGCCTAGGGCTTCTTCTGGCTACCTTGGCCCTTGAAGGGCTTGCCCTTGGTTTGATTTCGAAAGGCACGAAAGGACCCCTGAGTGGGTCGAGGGGCGGAAACCCATTTGCCACGAAAGGACTTGTTCTTCGGGTTCTGGGGTAGCATAGTGCTCTTACCCCCGTGACGCCTTTAACCAAGGTATCCAACGCCTCGCCAAAAAGGCGAGAACCTGCATAGGGAAAATCAGCAACTATTTTTTGTGATGTCTGGTCAGCCGACCAGCTCTTCAACCAGATCAGGCGACGGTTAAGCACTGCAACACTAGAAAGGCGTGCTACCAAAGGGGCCTCATTCAAGGCAGCATCGCACAAGTACATGACACCTTGGTGAATTTGATCCACCATAGCCAGCGTGGCAGGTGGGGCAGAATCAGACACGAGGTTGTGCCTAAGCACCTTAGTCCAATCAGCCACCGCCTGAGCCACCAGAACGGACGCGAAAACAGGTTTGAGCAAGGAACCCGCCACCGTGTAGGAATGGCGGGCCAGAGACTCCAACCTCCTGTCCGTGGGATCCCGAAAAACCGGGGTCTCCTCAGTAGGAATCAAGGTAGCCTTGTTCAACATGGCCAGTGTGATCCACCTGTGGAGGCACACACCATCGCGATTCCATAGCCGGTGCAAAGGGATAAAGTAACTTAAACCGACTAGGCACCATAAATGGACGTTTTAAAGTGCGCCACAGTTCATTTACAGGTGACCCCGGGGGAGAATCATCAACCCCCTCCACCTCCCCCCCAAGACCCCAGAGGGTCAAAGGATGAGCGAGACCCTGAAAAGGGCACGCCCGCCGCAGCAGCCATATCACCATCTGAATCAAAGGAGATAGATAATCTGGGCCTCTTTCTAGCAGCACGTTCAGCCATCAGCACCTCCATTTTGGACACTAAATATGCCACTACAGTGGCCAAATCAGGTATAACAGGGGCCACAGCAGGACTGGGGACCCCCACCAGATCTGCAGGGAATTTGCTGTCCTGAGATTCCATTGCCCAAAGTAAAAATAACAGTGCAATAAAACGGTACTGTCCCTTTAAAACCGCTGCGGAGTGCGCAGCCCACCGCTTCATGTAAAGTGACAATCGACCCCAAAAGGAGAAGAAAACAGCCATAAATGACAAAACAGAAGGTTATGGAAGAGACAGTCTGCGGAACCCCACAGGGTGTTACCACATAGATCGCTGCTTCAGAGGAAAAGAAAGTGATGTCATGAGAGGCTGAACTATAAGCTGCAAATGACCCAGGGAAAATGGCTGCCCATAGGACTGAATGGGAGACTTAGGGAAAATGGCAGCAGAACATGTGCTCAGAACGATCCTTCTGCCACACGCAAGATGGCGCCAAAACAGCATGTAATGTAGCCCACAGTGAAGCCAGACATGCCTGCCCATATTAAAGATGGCGGACCGCGCGGTTTTACCCCACTGCGGCCACCCCACTGCACCCCCAGTAAAAGAACACCAAAGTGACACAGGGGAAGGGGCCCCCAATATTACACAGCACCGCATGTACCAAAAAAGACCCTCGCCGGGATCGCCACTGGGAACCCCACACAGGCACAGACATGGGGAACACACAGCAGCACAGGACTGCCATCCCAGGCCCCACACAGAAGTACTTAACTGTACCAGATGGCGTGGGGTTCCTCTCAGAACGGAAAGCCACTGTCCTCATCTGACAGGGAATGCCGTTTGCCAAGGACATTACACTGCAATATCGCAGATGTGCCCAGTGAGGTAGCCACCTCACGGCTACATCCCTGCTGCGAGCAGGGATGGGTCGTTCATAATGCCAGGACGAACCATGGCCGAACGCTCGATGGCGGGCTGGGGGTCCCTCTGACCCTCTGCCCTGGAGAACCAGGGCGGTCAGTCCGATTCCCAGCTCCGCATGAATCCATCTTCATCTGAAGAGTCGACTAAAAACTAAAGCTGACAAAGAAACAGCTAGTATATCAAAGAAAAAACTGACATTTGAAATAAAATCAAATAAAAAAAGATCAGAAGGCTAAGACCGGAGCCCCAGCACAGGGAAAGCCTTACTACTCCTGACGCTAGGCAGAAACAAACTGAGTTGGGAGTGTTCACTGCAGGGGGGTATTGACCAGTGGGACAGCCCCCATGGGTGTGTAAAAGCAAATGTCTTTGTTCTTTTGACTAAGTCTTATGCCTAGCTACTCCTACGGAGCGGAAGTCAATACCCACTAGTGATGACTTAGAGGTGGCGGCGACTGTCGGAGGACGTAAGAGAAAGAAACGTTTTTTTTTAACTGGCCCTTGAAGTGCGCTGCGGACCCCTCCCCAGCACACGGCTATAAGACTGATACACAGAGCCCCCGCAGGGGCAAAACTGACCAGGAAGATTGCACAAGGCAGGACAGGAAAAAGACAGGACAGAACCCCACAAAGTATTACCACCTCCTTCAATCGCTCCTGTGAAAAAGGAGGAAGTGATGTCACCGCTGGCGGCTGAACCAGGCTGCAGGCCAAGGGAAAATGGATGCCTATGCAAACTAATGGGAGGCTTTGGCAAGATGGCCGCCGACATGTGCTCAGAACGATTGTTGCCATACACAAGATGGCGCCGGAAGGCGTGAAAATACACTAAATAGCATGCTGTATGAGCGCCCACAGTGAAGCCAGACATGCTGCCCACACTAAAAATGGCGGACCGGCGGTTTTTAACCCCGCAGCGGTTGCCACATGTGTCTGCATCCCCAAGCACCCTAAAGTGACAATTAGGAGAGGGACCCCCAAAACCCCCCACAGCGCTGCTGTGAGAATAAATGCCCCCGCAGGGACCAGGGAGCCCAAAACGCACAGACACAGGGGACACCACAGACACACATGGACTGCCGACCCCAGACATAGGCCCCACACAGAATGTACTTACCTGTACCCGATGGCATGGGGTGCCTCATATCAAGCGGGAAACCATCCACCCTCAGATGGCAGGGGAGTGCCGCCAGCCAAAACGCAGGACACTAGAAGTGCACAGAGGAAACTATGCTGTGTCCAGTGAGGTAGCCACCTCACAGGGCTGCATCCCAGATGGACAGGCTTGGGTCGTTTGTGAGGCCAGGACGAACACATAGCCTGCGAAACGCTCGATGGCGGGCAGGGATTCCATCTGACCTTCTGTCCTGGAGAACCAGGACGGTCAGTCCGACTCCTGGCTCCGCAGACGCCGTCTTCATCCGAAGATCCACTAACTAATGCTGATAAAATAAACAGCTAGCAATGTAAAGAGAACTGAATTTTTGTAAAAATCTTACCGTAAAATTCCTTTCTCTGAGTCATCCGACAGTCGCCGCCCCTCATAAGTCATCACTATTGGGTATTGACTTCTGCTCCGCAGGAGTAGCTAGGCATAAGACTTAGTTAAAAAAACAAAAGCATTTAGCATAGACACACCCATGGGGGCTGTCCCACTGGTCAATACCCCCCTGCAGTAATCCATCCCAACTCAGTTTGGTAGCGTAGCAGTAGGTGTACAAGAAAAAAAACCCAAAAGAGGGGCGGGGGCGGCGACTGTCGGAGGACTCAGAGAAAGGAATTTTACGGTAAGATTTTACAAAAATTCAATTTTCTCTTACGTCCTCTGACAGTCGCCGCCCCTCATAAGTCATCACTGTTGGGATGTCCAAAAGCAGTATAAACATGAGGGGTGGGAGACGCAACCACACAAAAGGCAACGCAGTACCCACATCAGAGAAAGGAACCTTACACACAGTAAGAGAACCGGCTGGGCAATGGAAAAAAGCTCAACAGGAGCAACAACCCAGGAAAGCAAATAACCCAGGGGATAAACAACCCCAACAGAAAAACAAGGGTCCCCTATGGCACTGCCGCACTGAAAACTTTGCGGCCAAAGGAGGCATCAGCTGACGCCAGAACATCAATCTTATAGAATTTGGGTTCCGCCCTTCCCTGTTGAGGCGCACTCTACCAGATCTATGAGTACGTCTTGGGCCTACCGGCATCAAGCTTCGTTGGCCCAGGGGTCGCAGCCTTGCACACCTGGGCCAACGAAGCCTGATGCCGGTAGGCCCAAGACGTACTCATAGATCTGGTAGAGTGCGCCTCAACAGGGAAGGGCGGAACCCGTTCCTTCAAAGCATAAGCCTGGACAATCGTCTGTCTGAGCCATTTGGCGATGGTCGCCGCAGACGCGGCCATGCCCTTCCGAGGTCCCTCAGGAAGGACAAAGAATCAGATTTCCTAAAGGATTCCGTGGAGGACAGGTAAACCCTGATCGTCCTGACAACATCCAAGGAAGGCAACGCAACTTCCTTAGGATGCCTAGGCTTCGCACAGAGCGAAGGCAAAACAATGTCCTCATTAAGGTGAAAGTCAGACACCACCTTAGGGAGAAACGACGAGTTGGGTCGCAAGACCACCTTATCCTTGTGAACCACCAGGTAGGGAGAACGGCAAGACAAAGCCGCCAACTCCGACACCCTGCGAGCCGAAGTAATCGCCACTAAAAAGGCAACCTTCTTAGAAAGCAGAGGCAACAATATCTCCCGGATGTTTTCAAAGGGAGAACGCTGTAACGAGGACAGAACCAAGTTCAAGTCCCATGGAGGTAAAGGCTCCCTCCGGGGAGGGGCCAAATGACGCACACCTTGAATGAAGGTGCGAATCAAGGAATGAGACGCCACAGGGCGCTGAAAAAGAACAGTCAGTGCAGATTCCTGGCCCTTGATCGTGGCCAGCGCCAGGCGCTGGTCCACACCAGTCTGGAGGAAAGCCAACACTCTCGACACCGAGTATGAGCGAGGGGAATAACCCCTGGACTCACCAGGCAAAATATGCTTTCCAGGTATGGTAATAAATTTTACCAGACGAGGCCTTCTTAGCCTTGATCAAGGTGGGAATGACCTCTGGAGAGAGACCCCTGTCTCTCAGGGCCTGGCTTTCAACAGCCATGCCGTTAAAAGCCAGCGACTAAAGCAGGATGGAAGATCGGTCTTTGAGACAGCAGATCTTCTCGCAGGGGCAGCCGCCAAGGAGGCGAGACTGCCAGGTGAACGATGTCCGCGTACCAGGACCGGCGTGGCCAGTCCAGTGCCACCAGTATCACCATGTTCGGTTCCGAGGCCAACCTGCGCAGGAACCTGGACAACTGAATTGAAGGAAAGGCATACATCAGACGATACTGATGTCAAGGCACAACCAGCGCATCCGAGACGTCTGCCAGAGGGTCGCACGTTCTTGCCACGAACCTTTCCACCTTGTGATTTAGCCGAGATGCGAACAGATCCACGTCCGGGGGTCCCCACTTCGCACACAGCAGTTAAAAGAACTTTGGGTGTAGGGACCATTCCCCCTGATCCAGGATCTGGCGGCTCAGATAATCGGCCTGCCAATTCTCTACAACCGGAATGTGAACTGCCGAAATCGCCGGGACATGAGTCTCGGCCCAAGACAGAATGTCAGTCACCTCCCGGGCCGCCCGGGCCCTCCTGGTGCCCCCTTGGTGGTTCATATAAGCCACCGCGGTAGCATTGTCCGTCTGCACTCGTACAGGACGGCCCTGAAGTCAATCCGACCACTGGAAGAGACAGTTTGATCGCTCTCAATTCCAAGATGTTGATCGGAAGGGAGGATTCCTCCTCCGACCAAGTGCCCTGGGCAGACAGGTTGCCCAGAACGCCACCCCAGCCTGACAGGCTGGCATCCGTGGTAATCACTGTCCACAGTAACGGACGGAAGGATTTTCCTTCCGACACCGCCGGGGACTGAAGTCACCACAAAAGATCCATTCTGGTCCGGCGACTCAATGAGACACTCAGATCCAAGGACTGAGGTAGTCTGTCCCACCTGGTGAGGATCTCTGCTTGAAGAGACCGCGTGTGAAACTGAGCAAAGGGTATCACATCGAAGGCCGACACCATCAACCCCAGGGACCGCATGCAGGTCCTGAGCGACGAGGATGGATTGTCCCTGAGGGACCTGATCTCATCCTGTAGGGTCCGGAGCTTGACCTCCAGCAGAAACACTTTCGCTCGAGCAGAGTCCAGAACCATACCCAGATAGGGAAGACGAACTGAAGGAGACAAAGTCGACTTATGTACATTGATGGTCCATCCGAACTCCTGGAGCGTCTGTACCGTAGTGGACAGATCGCACAACAGGCTCTGACTGGCACTCGATCTTAACAGGAGATCATCCAGATAACCCAAGACCGCAATGCCCTGTGCCCTCAGCAGGCCCAGAACAGGTGCCAGCACCTTGGTAAAGACCCTTGGAGCCGAAGCGAGACCGAAAGGTAACGCCACGAATTGATAGTGGTCCTCCGCTATGGCAAACCGAAGGTACCTCTGATGACCCTCGAAAATGGGGATGTGCAGGTACGAATCCTTCAGGTCTATAGAGGCCAGGAATTCCCCTGGACTCAGGGAGGCCACCACCGAGCAGAGGGATTCCATACGGAACTTTCGAACGCGCACAAAGCGGTTCAGAGCTTTCAGGTCCAGGATAGGACGCACCTTGCCCTCCTTTCTGGGCACAGTGAACAGATTCGAATAAAACCCCCAAAACCTGTCCCGATGAGGCACCGGGACAATCACCCCCTGGGCAAGCAGGTCCTGCACCGCCTTATGCAGTTCCCGTAGACGCCCCGGGGTCAGATGAAGATTTGAGGGAAAAAATCTGTCCGCCGGCTGGGAAAGGAATTCGATCTTGTACCCTGACCGAATGATTCCCTGAACCCACCTGTCCGGAATTTGGAGCAGCCAAGGATGGAAGAAACCGTGCAAACGTCCCCCCACCCCTGAAATGGGTGAGGGCACCCCTTCGGGCAGAGGCAGATTGACCCGTCGCACCAGCATTGCCGGACTTCTGCTTGCCCGCGCCCAGGGCTTCTTCTGGCCACCTTGGCCCTTGAAGGGTTTGCCCTTGTTTAGTGGCTTAAAGGCACGAAAGGACCCCTGATTGGGCCGAAAGGCGGGGGCCCCGCTTGCCACGAAAAGACTTGTTCTTCAGATTCTGGGGCAGCAAAGTGCTCTTGCCCCCAGTGACTCCTTTCACCAAGGTATCTAAAGCCTCGCCAAAAAGGCGAGACCCTGCATAGGGTAAATCAGCCACGTTTTCCATGACGTCTGGTTAGCCGACCAGCTCTTCAGCCAGATCAGTCGACGGTTAAGCACTGCGACACTAGACAGGCATGCAGCCAAAGGGGCCTCATTCAAGGCCGCATCGCACAAATACATGACCCCTTGATGAATTTGGTCCACCATAGCCAGTGTGGCAGGTGGGGCAGAATCAGACGCGAGGGTGCGCCGAAGCACCTTAGTCCAATCCGCCACCGCTTGAGCCACCATGACAGACGAAAATAGGTTTGAGTAAGGAACCCGCCACCATGTAGAAATGTCAGGCAAGAGACTCCAACCTCCTGTCCGTGGGATCCCGGGAACACCGGGGTTTCCTCAGTGGGAACCAAGGTAGCCTTGTTAAACACGGCCACAGTGTGGTCCACCTGGGGAGGCACACACCAGCGCAAATCCGTAGAAGGCGCAAAGGGGTAAAGTAATTTAAACCGACTAGGCACCGTGAAAGGACGTTTTAAATTGCGACAGTTCATTCACAGTGTGATGAAACTCAGCGGGGCAGGGAAGAACCTGCGCCGATTGGCGGGTCCTATGTGTACCAAACGAGGACACAATGCCCAGAGGATGGGGCTCATCCTCCAAATGTAGTGTTTCTTTCACAGAAGAAATCAACGCATCCATAGTCGCGCGTTCTTCAGGCGACCCCGGGGGAGAATCATCCACCCCCTCCACTTCCCCCTCAGACCCAACTGGGTCCAGGGACGAGTGAGACCCTGAAAAGGGCACACCAGCCACATCACCATCTGAATCAGAGGAGAAAGACAGTCTAGGCCTTTTCCTAGCAGCCCGTTCAGCCATCAGCACCTCCATTTTAGACACTAAAGACACCACTACAGTGGCCAAATCAGGTATAACAGGGGCTTCAGCAGAACTGGAGTCCCCCACCAAGGCTGGAGGGAATTTGCTGTCCTGAGATTCCATTGCACAATTGCACAACAAAAAGTACTGGCCCTTTAAAATCGCTGCGGAGTTCGCAGCCCACCGCTTTATACACAGTGAACACAGACCCCCCCCCCCCCAAAAGGGACAAAACTGAGCCAGGAAGGACAAAACAGAGTTATGGAAGAGACAGTCTGCAGCGCCCCACAGAGTGTTACCACACTGATCGCTGCTCCAGAGGAAAAGGAAGTGAGGTCATCAGAGGCTGAACTATAAGCTGCAGGGCCAAGGGAAAATGGCTGCTCATAGAAATGAATGTGAGGCTTCGGCAAGATGGCCGCCGAAATGTGCTCGGAACGAACAGCAAGCTGTTACAAGCCTATGGTGAAGCCAGACATGCTTGCCCACACCTAAAATGGCGGACTGCATGGTGTACACCCGCTGCGGCCGCCGTACACACAGTCTGCACCCCCAAAACACCGAAGTGACACAGGGGAGGGGGGGGCCCCAAACCCACACAGCGCCCGCAGTGTAATAAAAGAGACCCCCGCAGGGATTGCATCAGAGAGCCCCACAAAGGCACAGACATGGGGAACACACAGCAACACAGGACTGCCACCCCAAACAGAGGCCCCACACAGAAAGAAGTTACCTGTACCGGATGGCGTGGGGTGCCTCCATGAATGGAAAGCCGCTGTCCTCATGCGGAGTGGAAGTCAATACCCAATAGTGATGACTTATGAGGGGCGGCGACTGTCGGAGGAAAAATGACAGCTTTTGAAAATAAATCATAAAAGAAAAAGAAGAAAGGCTGAGACTGTAGCCTCAGCACAGGGAAGCCTATCCACTCCTGAAGCTAGGCAGAAGACAAACTGAGTTGGGATGGCTATTGCAGGGGGGGTATTGGACTAGAAGGACAGCCCGCATGGGTGTGACTATGTAGATTTGTTGTTCTTTTACAAGTCTTATCCCTAGAAACTCCTGTGGAGATGAAGTCAATACCCATAAGTGAAGACTGTGTGAATGGGCGGCGACTGTCGGAGGACGTAAGAGAAACATATATACATACACATTATATATACATACATACATACACACATTTATATATATATATATATATATATATATATATATATATATATATATATATATACACACACATATACACACACACACACATATATATATATATATATATATATATATATATACACACACACACACACACATACATACATATACACACACATATATATATATATATATATATATATATATATATATATATATATATATATATATATATATATATATATATATATATATATATATATATACACACACACACATTATATATATATATATGTACATACACACACACACACACACATATACATATATATATATATATATATATATATATATATATATATATATATACACACACACACACACACATATATATACCGCCGTGTGTAGAACATCTCTATAAAATCCCATGCTAGGATCTGTAGTTCAGCTATATATATATATATATATATATTATTCCAGATTGGGACACCATTTTTACAATGTATGCTGGGAGTTGTAGTCCTACTTACAGGTAGATTGCAGGGAGTTGTAGTCCCTCCGGACATTAGCTGTACCCGGCTCGGAGCGCTGCGCTGTGTATCATACGACCTGCCCTCCCGCTGGTCTCTGCTCACACTGACGCGCCGCGCTTCCGCTCGTCTATTTATAATGCTCAGGCCACGCCCACCGCTCCACTGACCACGCCCATCGCTCCACTGGCCACTAATACTAACCGTCAGCCTGACGTCATTCTCCGAAGGAGTCACGTGTTGCACACGTCAGGCAGCACGAGGCCACGTGACCGCATGGGAAGATGTTCCTTCTTCGCCGCTCGGCTGATTCTCCCACTGTATGCGCTGGTCACGCCCACCCCACGCCCTGATCACGCCCACCCCATTCACTGATCACGCCCATCCCATTCACTGATCACGCCAGGTCATTCCTGTGTGGAACCAAAACGACACCCAGGGAGGGGCCTTACTCCTCAGCCAATTGGAATCTGAGAGGCAGAGCTGTCATCACTAATCATAGTTTGAACAGACGGCGCCATATTTTTTGTGGGCAAGAGATGTTCTAGAGTGCGGCTGAAAATGACGTTCAGGGCGGGTCGCTTCACCACCGAAAACACGTCACTGAGCGAAGTGACTCCAAATCAGGTATTTTGCCGAAACTTCCGACTTGCTGAGATCCCAAAACATGTCACTTCCGGTCGGAGATGTCGGCAAGTTGCTGCTCACTGCGCATGCGCGAACATCGATAGAGAACTCCAACAAGTGATGGGAAGTTCCATTGTTTTAGGTGAATCATTGAAATGAATCAATTCTTCCGTTACTTCATACAGCAACCCCTGTATACCATATACATAGAACTAACCCACAGAGCTGACACTCTAATATACAGAGAGAGGTTACTGTATATAGAGAGAGAGGTGTGTCCTGCAAAGCTAGCACTCTATATACCGTCTCTGTATCCTCTCTGTATATTAGAGTGTCAGCTCTGCAGAACACACCTCTCTCTATATACTGTCTCTGTATATTAGAGTAATAGGTAGGTTATTTAGATTCCATTGTGACGGATCATGCAAAAGTCCTAGGGCGCATGTGCACCCAATGGGTCGGGCAGCGGCATCTCTTATAGCAGACATCCACCCGATCTCCATGCCCCACACTGCACCGACCCGACAATCCGATCTCAATGCCCCACACTGCACCGACCCGACAATCCGATCTCAATGCCCCACACTGCACCGACCCGACAATCCGATCTCAATGCCCCACACTGCACCGACCCGACAATCGCACAAAGCTATCAAATGGACAGTGGGTGTGTGCGTGGGGGTAGGGAATAGGATTGGCCCATTGTCGGGTCGGTGCAGTGGCGAGGCGCTGCAGTGTGGGGGATGGAGATCGTATGCATGTTTGTTATAAGAGATGCCACGGCCCAACCCCTTGGTGCGCATGCGAACTAGGACCATTGTCTGATTCGTTGCAATGTTATCAAAATTGCCTACCTATTACGCGCATGCGCAGTAGGACTTGTGACGCGGCTACAACTGATGCATGACGAATCCACAGCTGATCCGCAACCGGAAATGATGGAGGTATGGATTTCTGATAGGGCAGTGGTTCTCAACTCCGGTCCTCGGGACCCACCAACAGGCCAGGTTTGCAAGATAACTAAATTACATCACAGGTGATCTCATTTGCTGCTCAGTGATTGCAGTATTCTAGTCTGCATCCCCCAAGGTAATACTTAAAATCTGGCCTGTTAGTGGGTCCCGAGGACCGGAATTGAGAACCACTGTGATAGGGTATGGTATTCTGACAGAACAGCGGCAGGGAGGGAAGTGCTGACAGTGGGATCTGGCTGCCCCAGAGACCAGAGAACAGGATGCTAAGCCGTAAGGAAGCGGTGCTGTGACTGCTGGGGGGGGGGGGGTTGGGGGAGGTAAGATTAGTGCATGGAGACCTGTGTGTGCTGCTGTGCCTTATATGTTACCTGAGACCCTGCTACCCACCCCCACCCCCCCCTCACCTGACACCCTGCTACCCCCCCTCACCTGACACCGTCCTCTGCCCTACTGACACTGCCCTATGCTATACGGTTATCTTCTTCCATAACGCACCACCGGATCGGTCCACCAAACAACCACTGTCTGTCCTCAGTCTTCCTGTCACTCCTATGCCTGCCACGGCTACTGCCCTAGAAGATCCAACCTGCCCTGCATGAGATGGAGTGCACAGATGTCCGACGTCATTGCGCATACCACAATCACGTGAGGGACATTCCCGGAGGAGATGCGCTGCCTCCACATACTCATCTGTTTGCACTATTGTTGGCAGTATGAAATGGGGAAATGGCACCTGTAACACGCCGCAAATTGATGACACACAAAGCAAACAAAAAAATCTTTGCAGTCAATTTTCTGCCCCTCTCCAAGTTCCAATGGGTCCACCTAGTGGGACCCATGGTAGGGCTGGCCCTGAGGGGAGTGCAGGCAGAATCTCTTAAGATCATGTAGGGGGGGGGGGGGGGGGGGGTTCCTGTGGGCCCAACTCAGGGTCTGTACAGGGCACAAAAAAAAAGAGAGCACAGGGCCACAGACAGTGTTGCCTTGGTCTAGAGCAGTGGTCTCCAAACTGTGGCCCTTTGCTTGTCTTTATCCAGCCCTTGGTGCACTGTTTCCTCCTACTGACACCAATGATGGGGCACTATTCCTCCCAGTAAAGATTTGGCATTGTTTTCTCCCACTGGCCAAAGTCCAGCTCCCCTAAAGTCTGAAGGACAGTAAAGTGTCCCCTTGTTTAGAAAGTTTGGAGACCCCTGGCCTAAACAAAGGGCCAGTTTACTGTCCTTCAGACTTTAAGGGGGCCAGACTGTGGCCAGTAGAAGTAGAAAACACCCAGTGTCAATGGGAATAAAAAAAAAAAAAAAAAAAAAAAAAAGCCTCTTGGAGTCAGTGGCAGGAATAACGCCCCATCCTTGGCAACACTGGAAGAAATAGAGCCCTACCATTGGTGTCAGTGGGAGGAACAGTGGCCAAAGGGCCAGATAAAGGCAAGCTAAAGCCCACATCCAGTATGCTGGACACAGTTTGGAGCTCGCTGGTGTAGAGTGAAGGTAGGGGGGAGTACTCTACAGTTGGGCTGCAGCCTCGAGTCCACACAGGTCAGACAACAAAAAAGGGTTCTACAGCGAGGGAAAAGGGGCAGGTTTGGTGACCAGGAAGCCGCTTGCAGTGAATAGCCTATCATAGCACACACGGGTGCAGAACTATATGTCCACACAGCTTTAATATCTTACTGAGACCCTAGAACCATACGTTTCTCCTTGCCCACTCTAGAGTAAACTCAAAGTCTAATGCCCCATACACACATGCAGATTATCTGCAGACTTTTGTCTGCAGACTTACCTTTTCTATGTAGTGCAAGGGCCTGCCGGATTGCATACAAATTGAAAGTGTTTAGGTTTGACCTCATATTATATGGTTTTGGTAAGTCTGCAGACAAAAGTCTGCAGATAATCTGCACGTGTGTATGGGGCTTTACTCTACCTGTACCTGTGTTCATAGAGAATTTTGTACCTAGAGTTCAGCAGAGACCCCTTTCATAGCCTTTTGGCAAAGCTCAAATGTATAGTAATCAGTGGCGGCTGGTGCTCAAAATTTTTGGGGGGGGCGCAAAAAGAAAAATGTAATAGGTATTGCTTTGCGGCAAAAAACGCGGTAAAAAAATTGCATGACTTTGAGGTCATGGTACAGGCATGGCACAGGTGATGGTACAGGCATGGCTCATGTGATGGTACAGGCATGGCACAGGTGATGGTACAGGCATGGCACAGGTGATGGCACAGGCATGGCACAGGTGATGGCACAGGCATGGTACAGGTGATGGCACAGGCATGGTACAGGTGATGGTACAGGTGATGGCATAGGCATGGTACAGGTGATGGCACAGGCATGGCACAGGTGATGGCATAGGCATGGCACAGGTGATGGCACAGGCATGGCACAGGTCGGCTTCAATCACTTACCTTCTGACGGCGGCGGGATGGCGGGAGACGAGCAGCACCGTGGACGTCCTCCTCTTCAGTCTTCTGGTCCGGGCAGCGGGAAGGAGCTCGGGCGGTGACGGTGTGTGACTGACGCACGCACCGGCACCGCCCCATTGCGAGTCAGCGATGTCCTGGATGATGATTGGTCCAGGCTGGAGCCTGGACCAATCACAGCCAGGATATCACGAAGGTGGGGGTGGCTCAGCGCTTTTTCCTGCGCCCAGGTTACGCCCCCAGAAGGCAGCCAATCGGCGCCTCTTTTGGGTCGTAAACCCCACCCCCACCCCTAGCCACCAGGCCCAGCGCATAGGCCTGCGAACACAATTTTTTTTTTTCAAAACTTTATTTGTACTTTTTGTAATTTTTTTTTCTTTTTTTTAGGGAGTAGGGGGGGGGGGGGGCGGCGCTCTGGCGCCCCCTATGCACGGGCCGCCACTGATAGTAATTGTACTCTTACCCTAATTGGTTGTGCCACCCTTGGCAGCGGCAACAACTGCAATCAAGCATCATAGAGTACATACGTTCACCAGCCACTTTAATAGGGACAACTGTTCAATTGCTTGGTAACACAAATTGCTAATCAGTCAAGCACATGGCAGCAACTCAATGCATTTAGGCATCTAGATGTGGTGAAGACGACTTGCTGAAGTTCAAACTAAGTATCAGAATGGGGAAGAAAGGGGATTTAAGTGACTTGAACGTGGCATGGTTGTTGGTGCCAGACGGGCTGATCTGAGTGTTTCAAAAACTGCTGATCTACTGGGATTTTCACACACAACCATCTCTCGGGTTAACAGAGAATGGTGGGGAAAAAAAGAGAAAAAAGCCAATGAGTGGAGTTGTGTGGAGGAAAATGCCTTGTTGATGTCAGAGGAGAATTGGCAGAATGGTTCCAGATGATAGAAAGGCAACAGTAACTCAAATAACCACTCGTTACAACCAAGGTATGCAGAATACCATCTCACAACACAGCGAACCTTGAAGCAGATGGGCTTCAGCAGCAGCTGACCACACCGGCGGCCACTCCTGTCAGCTTAAAACAGGAAACTGAGGCTACAATTGGCTCACCAAAATTGGACAATAGAAGATTGGAAAAACGTTGCCTGGTCTCATAAGTTTCAATTTCAGCTGCAACATTCAGTTGGTAGGATCAGAATTTGGTGTAAATAACATGAAAGCATGGATCCATCCTGCCTTGTATCACCGGTTCAGGCTGGTGGTGTAATGGTGTGGGGGATATTTTCTTAGTACGCTTTGGGCCCCTTAGTACTCATTGAGCATGGTTTAAATGCCACGGCCTACCTGAGTATTGTTGCTGACCATGTCCATCCCTTTATGACTACAGTGTCCCCATCGTCTGATGGCTCCTTCCAGCAGGATAATGCACCATGTCACAAAACTCCAATCATCCCACCATTCTTCACCATGACAATGAGGTCACTGCCCTTTAATGGCCTCCACACTCACCACATCTCATCCAATAGAGCATCTTTGGGATGTGGTGGAACGGGAGATTCTCATCATGGATGTACAGCCGACAAATCTGCAACAACTGCGTGATGTTATCATGTCACTATGGACCAAAATCTCTGAGGAATGTTTCCAACACATGACATGAAGAATGAAGGCAAAAGGGGGGGGGGGGGGTCGAACCTGGTACTAGCAAGGTGTACCTAATAAAGTGGCCGGTGAGTGTAGTTGGGAAGGTTGAATAAAGACATCAGTCCAACGTGTATGTCATTACGGTTTCCCATATCCCTGTACATTGTGTTTGCTAAGAAGCACATCTAAATGTTTTTTTAACTTTTTTACACTCCCTGCTGACATCACTAACTGTGGAAGGGAGTTTCGCATCCTTACCACTCAAACAGTAAAGAAGTCCTTCCACAGTTTAAGGTTAAACAGCTTCTCGTCCAACTTCATTGAGTGCCCACAATTTCTTAAGCGGTGAATCGTTTCCTCCCAATGCTAGAATCACTAAAGCAACCCTCAAAAATTCCACTCGCCTGCTCGCATTTTGCGAGTGGAATTATGAGGATGGCGATTAAGGGCTGTGCTGTATGGGGATAGGGAATGTATTAGTGCCTGTGCCTGCCCCCGCCGTTCACAGCGCAGCCTGCATTGACCTTCTTCAGAAAAGGGTGGACCCGGGGCGCAGAGCAGTGCGCCCTGAGCCCACCCATTGTGTGACAATAGCGAATGAATATTCGCTACTGACACACGGATCCTCCTCCTGGCCAATCAGGAAGCAGGTCCGAAACCCGTTTCCTGATTGGCCGAAAGGCAAACAATTGCCATTGGCCGAGGAGGAGGAGGAGGAGGAGGACGACTCGGGAGACGCGGAAGATTGAGAAGCCTCCGCTGCATCAGGTAAGTGCACGCTGGTCTCTCTGCACGCTGTGCTAACTCTGCATTGTAAGGGTGGTCACTCTGGCATTGAAAGGGGGCACACTGTGGTCACTCTGGCATTGAAAGAGGGCACGCTGTGGGCACTCTGGCATTGAAAGGGGGCACGCTGTGGGCACTCTGGCATTGAAAGGGGGCACGCTGTGGGCACTCTGGCATTGAAAGGGGGCAATGTGATATGCAGGGGGGACAGAGGACACTGATGTAAGAACATTGTTGTTGCACCACCACTACAACCACCAGGAGAGGAAGGGAGCACGTGAATCAGATGAACTGCGCACTGTAAGTCAATATTCTTTATGGGTTACTGGGATTTGTACGTCTCTATAGCTGATGGTATTTTTCACTGCTGTATTATGTAGTGTTGGGATTTGCAGTCCTCTATAGAGGGCGTGTTTAGGGGCGGAGCAGGGTAGGGTTTGGGTGGGGCAACAAGTGGCGAGTAACTCTTAAGGCCTGGCTAGTAGCTCAGGACTTGAAATTTTGAGCCCTGACTAAAGCATCTCTTCTCCAAGAAGATTAACCTCCCTGGCGGTATTCCCGAGTGTGGCTCAGGGTGGAATTTCAGTGCCATTAGTGGTAACCCCAAACCAAACTCGGGGTACTGCCAGGGAGAAGTCGCTGGATCCTAGAAGAGTTTACTTACCTTGCCCCGGGATCCCGCAATGTATTCCGGCAGTGTACGGCGGACGGATCTTTCGCCTGATGCTGTGTACCTCGCCTTCTGTTCCCTGCGAGCATCGTAGGGGGGTGGAACCGGCGGCAAATTCTAAAAGTAAAACACACTGATATATTGTAATCCTATTGGATTACATTACTAAATAAAATAAATTGACCTTTGTTTGCCCCCCCCCAGTGGAGAGAGAGAGAGTGTTACCAAATATATATATATATATATATATATACACATACATATACATACACGTACTTTAACTTATTTATAGTTATTTATTATAATTTATGATTTTTTGTTTCAAACTTTATCACATCTGGGATGTCTACTAGAGCCTTGTTTGGTCAGGTTTAAATAAGTAATTACTAAGAATTGTAGGCCTACAATGCATAACACCAAATTTCCATGCAAAAAATTGTACCGATTTTGGTACAAAATTCCTGACTTAATCACACCGCCAGGGAGGTTAAGCACCTCTCCAGGGAGAATAATTTTAAAGCAGAGCTTTTAAAAGGGAAGCTCTGCTTGCCCCCCCCCCCCCCCTCTGGCACATTTTAGGGGGAGAAAAGGTACCCAGTTTAGACGGGTACCAGCTCCCACTTCCAGCTAATCTCACTGTGGCGAGATCACCCAAAAGTTCAGTCCCCCGCCACCATGCCATTCACAAAGAACAGCGCAGTAGGGGACTGGCTGTTAAGCCACAAGGCTTCACTGCCGGTTTCCTTTAGCGGAGACAGATGCAGCAGCACCCAACGGAAAAATCGTATGGCGTGAAGATAGCGCTGACTTTTTAGAAAGGCTAGAGTTTTTTATTTATTTTTTAGTGAAGGAGCTTAGAGCTCATCTATAACCTCCCTGGCGGTCTGATTATGTCAGGTACATTGTTTTGCAAGAAAATCTGTTTTATATTTTAAAACTCACCTTCCCCTGTGACTCCCCTGTGTGCTCAGCCGATTGCTGGCACTTGCCTTCCGGTTCCCTGCCTGCGAGCGTTGCAACCGGCGGCAATTTCAAAAATCTTAATACACCAAATGAGATGACACAAAGCTGTGATCCTAACGGATTACACTGTATCATCCCATTTCACCACAGCATTTCACCTGGTGACTTTTCCAGTGCCCTGCCTGTGCTTTTCCAGTGCTTTGGGCCTCGAACATTTAGAACGACCATGGCGTCCATAAAATGTTCTTTTTGCACAAAACCGCCTTTAGACGAACAGGAAAACAGCAACAGCGAAACTGAGTTACTTGAAGAACAGCGATAGCGATTTGTGGGAAAATTCGTCATCAGGTACAGAAAGTGACTACAGTAACGATTCTGATGTCTCTTTATGGCACATCGCTCCATTGGAAATGCTGAAGAATCATTTGATATACTTCCCAAATTCCACAACTATGTGCCAGAAAGAGACATCAGAATCGTCGCTGTTGTCACTTTCCGTACCCGATGACAAATTTTCCTACCAATCGCTATCGCTGTTCTTCAAGTAACTCCGTTTCACTATCGCTGTTTTCCAGTTCGTCTAAAAGCCCTTTTGCGCAAAAAGAACGCTTTTTGGACGCCATGGTCATTCTCTATTTTCCAGGCACAAAGAACTGGAAAAGCACAGGCAGGGCACTGGAAAAGTCACCAGGTGAAATCCTGTGGTGAAATGGCATGATACAGTGTAATCAGCTCCCAGGGAAGGGAACCGGAAGGCAAGTGCCTGCATCGGCCGAGCACAGAGCGGGAGGATGGCTGGAGGAAGGCGGGGGTTCGCAGGGAAGGTGAGTATCATGCTGAGGTAATACCGAGTGTGGCTCAGGGTTACCGCTTTTGGTACTGAAAATTAACCCCGAGCCACACTCGGGAATACCGCCAGGGAGGTTAAAGTTTACAGCCGCTCCTCATAACTGAGGTTCTACAGTCCCCTTACCTGCTTTGTTACCCTTCTCTGGACTCTGTTGACTAGTGACCAGAACTGTATGGCATAATCAAGATGTGGTGTAGTATCTGTTCTTACCGGTTTCCAGGGAAGAAAGCCTGTCCTGTCTTTTCTTGTGAGAGGGGGATGGATTAGTATTCCCTGGAGTAATTGGGAGGTGGTGGGAGGGAATGCTTTTCTCACTTCTTGCCTGGTGCACCAGGCTTCTCCCTAGTTGAAGGCAGGAACTTCCCTGATGCTAAAGCCTTCTGATACGGATAGGGCTGCCCTTGTGACCAGGGGTCAGGATGGGAAAAAGTCTGAGGCTTGTGCCCCTGACCTGGCAGTCCGTGGTTGCAAGAAGAAATTCATTGTGGGGGTGGAGAGAGGCTTACTATGTTTTCAGTATGGCACTGGGCACAGCACTCTTGCATGCAATTTTTTTCCACATGTGCCTTCTGGGGTCGGCCTTTTGGCTCAGACTGGAGGAATTGTTAGATTGGCTGGAAGGTCTCCCACTTTGGCATCAAAACACATGTATTTTTTGTGAATGCACAGAGCATTTTACTCTCACGGCCTAGTAAAGTGTAGGTCCTCAAGCTTGCCCTGGAAGTCTGGGGGGGGGGGATAGAACTTGCACGTTTTCCCTTTGTTACCCTCTGGCCTTACTGGCCCATCCTGTAGAGCAGGGGTGGGGAACCTACGGTTTGGGGGCCGTATGCGGCCCCCAAAGTCATCTGGTCCGGCCCCCCATGCAGCTGAGTCTGTGTCTCTCAGCTGATCTGTCAGAATGGAGCGATGCTTCCTGTATAGTTCCTGCTCCGTTATGACAGTCTGAGTGAGTCACAGGCGGAGTGATATCAAATGCACTCCGCCTGTGACCAATACAGGAAACATCACCTCTTCCAGCCAGAGCCAGCAGTACTTACAGCAGTACCAGCAGTACACACAGCGGTACCAGCCAGAACCAGCAGTACATACAGCAGAACCAACAGTACCAGCCAGAGTCAGCAGCACCTACAACAGTACCAGCCAGCAGTACCTACAGCACAGTAGCAGCCAGCAGTACCAGCCTGAGCCAGCAGTACCCACAGCAATGCCAGCCACTGACTGTATGTCACTTCGTGAGAGAGCTATTGGGGGCCCGCGCCGATTGGCCACAGAGGAAAATTTAGCGGGTCCCGCCGACACCCGCAAGGGCTCCCAATGGAGACGGAAAGGCGGTTTTCCGATGTAAACACAGCAGACCGCTATTCTGTCAGTGATGAACACAGGGATCCTGTGTTCCCCCTATTAAGGAACACGGATCTCTGTGTTCATGCAGCAAGCCCATCCCCCACACAGCTAGAAGACACCCCCTGGGGGCACACT
Organism: Pelophylax lessonae; assembly: GCF_965119305.1. Classification (NCBI taxonomy): domain Eukaryota; kingdom Metazoa; phylum Chordata; class Amphibia; order Anura; family Ranidae; genus Pelophylax; species Pelophylax lessonae. Next base: position 665,550,690 of record NC_138770.1, on the reverse strand, counting down.
CAACCCTTTGATAGCCCTTGGTGTTAACCCCTTCCTGCCAGTGTCATTAGTACAGTAACAGTGCATATTTTTAGCACTGATTACTGTAGTAATGTCACTGGTCCCCCCCCCCCCCCCCAAAGTGTCAGTTAAGTGTCCAATCTGTCCCCCACAATGTCGCAGTCCCGCAAATATTCGCTGATTGCCACCATTACTAGTATAGTATTCCCTAGTTTGTAGACGCAATAACTTTTGTGCAGCCCAATCAATATACACTTATTGGGATTTATTTTTATTTTTTTTTACCAAAAATATGTAGCAGAATACATAATGACCTAAAATGATAAAAAAAAATTAAATTTTTTTTTATTGGGAATGTTTTATACCAGAAAGTAAAAAAATTATTATTATTTATTTTATTTTTTCAGAATTGAACTTTTTTGTTTATAGTGCAAAAAATATTTGCAGGGGTGATCAAATACTACCAAAAGAAAGCTCTATTCATGGGGGGGGGGGGGGGGGGGGGAGGACATCAATTTATTTTTTGGGTACAGCATCGCACGACCACGCAATAGTCCGTTAAAATAACGCAGTGCCGAATCAAAATAAAATACGACCTGGTCATTAGGGGGGTAAAACCTTCGTGTCCTTCAGTGATTAAAGTGAACCTGTGCCCAGATTACGCACATTAAAAAGTTTTTACTAAACATATTCTAAACAAGCAGTAATAGCACTTTAAAATAAGCCTTTATTCAGCTCTGTAGCCAAAAACATTGTGGAGTAATTAAAGCAGAACTGAACCCCACAAACTAACTCTACCTTCCAGTGATGCAACAGTGGCATCCCTTGCTGGGTGCCATCATTTCCCCCCCGGCTTCAGCCTCTTGCTTGGCAATAGGCATTTTTGACAATCCAATAAAAGCTTTTTTTTGTAAAATCTCCTTTCATGTTGGGACCTGCTGGCTGCCTCCTTCCACACAATCCTCGATTCCCTGCATGCCTTGAGACTTCTCCTCTGCTCATTCCTAGCTTCACTTTTGGTTTCTAAGGACTACATATCCCATAGTACCAAGCAGTGATTTCTGTGCTGACTGTTTTACTGAAACTCCTCCTCTCGGCCCCTCTGTAGTTCAGAAGGCAGGCTCTGTGAAATGTATGACACAGCAGTGCTACTCACAGGCAATAGTGACTACATGTGATAATTCAAGGAAGTTATTGTAGGGAATTCTTCAAAAACCTGTTTTCAAATATCAAGGTCATTTAGGCCTCATTCATACCATATATGCATAAACACTGATGGAAAAAATGCTCACGTTTGACTTGCATGGAATATTGGATTGTAGGTTTGTAGACAGCACATGCAGAGAAGTTCTAATGATGACAAGGACAAGAAAACAATTGTATTCTATGTGCTCTGTTCACTCCATAACCTTGATGTCATGTTTTTTTGTTGGCACAGAAATAAGTAACATAAAAGTTCTTCATAGTGTGAACACACCCCTAAAGCAGCAGCCCCCAACAATCCCAGCACCAGGGACCAAAAAACAACCCCTCTGCAGACCCGTGTTTTGTAGCGGTTCACCTCAACTGCCACTCACATCTTTATAGGTATTTATTATGAGAAATGATTACTGAAACAAAAGATTTGTTTTTTAAGAGCCGGTTCACATAGCAGCGACCCGACTTGCTGGGGCGACCTGTGAGGTCGCGGTGCACAGCGCGCACCGCGACCTCAGAGAGACCTGCATGGAGTTCATATCATTGAAGTCAATGCAGGTCGCTCCAGGTCGCCCCAAAGAAGCTCAGGACCCTTTTTCTAAGTCGGAGCGACTTGTGTCGCTCCTATTAGAACAGGTCCTGTGCTAATCTATGGCAGGCGACCTGTCAGGCGACCAGGTCGCCTGACAAGTCGCCCCAGTGTGAACCGGCTCTCAATCTTTCTATTTGTTTGGCTGATCACATGAGCCCTATTTAGTAGTATTAAATGGAGTCATGAATTCAGCCAAACCGATCCAAATCAAGATTAAAAAATATTTTTTTCAATTTAATATTTTCTATCTAGAATAATAAGATTGAGCTCCTGAAGAAAAATACAAGAAAAAAGATTAATAAAATAAATATATATCTATTGCTCCTTGAGGGCAGGGACTAATGTGAATATATATATATATATATATATATATATATATATATATATATATATATATATATATATATATATATATATATATAGATAGCGCTGCGTAAATTGACGGCGCTATACCAGTTCCTGTAATAATTAAAAAAAAATAATAATAATTATATGAGTGACATGACCAGAGAACCAGTGAGAGGGAGAAGGGGAGCATGCACCCTCTGGTGGTGGGAGGGTGGCAGTACACTAGACCCCACAGAAGGAGTCAGATTCCCCCTTACACACAGCCCACAGTGGATCCCCACCACCCACAAGAGGCAGAGCCCAATGCGGCAATCCAAGTGGTCATCAATAAAGACCTCGTGCCACACAGTCCGGCCCTGAACAGGCACCGGTCCACAGATGTCTGCCCTCAAGCACGAGTCAAACGTAAGGTCGAGGGGCAAATCTGGCCCGCCAGGTCATTTCATATGACCCTCTGAGCATTCCTGCAATACCCCCCCTTGCCTTTGCCCCCTACCTGGTCTCAGCAGTCGGCAGCAGAGAGAATCACAACTCCTCCACCAGATCCTGCAGCTCTCTATGCAGCCACAGAACCTCCTCGCCTCCGTCTCCCCTGGTCCCAGCAGCTGACTCCCACCCTCCTCCAGACCCTGCACATTCTGCTTCCCAGTTCTACCTCCAGCAGCACAAGATAAGGGGGGGTGCACTGTGACGCAAGGGATGGTGGGGGGGGGCTCTTGACACTTTATGTATGGGGGGAGTGGGGTGCTCTGGACATCTAGTCTTACAGATGCAACCGGCCCTGTGAGAGAAACCATAAATCCTGATGAAGTTTGGCACCTCTGCCTTAAGAGTAATAGGAGTAGGCTAGAAATAATTGAAATTCAATGCAGAAACGAATACATGACTTTAAATTTTGACCACAGATACACATTAACATTTTGTACATTTTTCAGTCTATAAAAAAAAAAAAAATCTGTTAAACAGTATACCAAATAAAAGACATTTGTGTCCCCAATGAAAATATAAAAATGTTTCAGGAATGCAAATTAGTCAGCGGTTGTCAGGTAGCTGCTGTATTTGACCTGAGCACCTCAGTTTCCATGACCTCTGTTGTGAAAAAAGTTGAAAACAAAAAAGGGTCAAAATAAATTTTGAAAGAAAATAAAACCAGACACAAGCAGGGACAGCAGCTTAGCTGTAACTTTAATAAACGAGCTGCAGTAACTCCCAGCTGCATTGCCTCATTTCACCCGCCAGAGGCGCCAACTCCCAGCCTATAGATTATGCTGGAGAGGGGTCACAATGAGATTGGAAATTAACAGGATTAACCATAATAAAAAATAACTCTTAATTATAAATATAAACATATATATAATTGCAGTCCCGTTACGATGGCTGGGCCTGTAGTCTATCAGTGAATTACTGGTAATTAACGGCATTCCCAAGGAAATAACTGAGGCACATGAAGGGGAAATGGGCAGAGCGTGGCACCCTGCTGGACATGAATGACAACTCCAGACAAATAAAATCGGGAGGAGCGGGTGTGTGGTTTACTCGTATGCATCTCCATCGTAATCCTCAAATATAAAGGAATCGGGTTCCAGGTTCTCAGATTCATCATCTTCATCATACGAAAATTCATCATCTAGCTCGTCATCGTAGTCTTCATGCCATTCTGGAACATACTCATCGTCATCCTCATCTTCCTGTTCACCTGCAGTATCTCCAGAATCCGAGGCTCCATCCATAGTGCTAAAAGGGCAATATGGGATACGTGATGGGTCTTCCCCGCAGGTGGTAGAAGTAAAATCTTCATCTGCGGTAACACCAGCTGATGTTACATTAGAAGCAGCTTATCTACTACAGACCGGCAGAATAATTACCCTATCCTATTCCCACAACAGTCCGACATCCACCAATCACATTCCCTTATACCCAAAACACAAGAAACTAAATGAAAAATGCAACCATTTGAGTCCAGCTGGAATTATTAAGAAGCTTAAGTGAAAATCTACCAGAGAGTAAAAGGAAGTGAGCAGAGACATGAGCGAGTAGAAGAATGCAGCAAGAAAACTGGGTGAGTGGAAGAAGAGCATAAGGATAAGTAAGCAAAAATAAGGAGAGAATATTTAGCAAGTTGAGGAGGGAGAGAAAATAGTAATAAGTTAGAAGAATAAATAAGATGAAGGGAGTAAGGATAGAGATGAGTGAGTAGAAGGAGTGATGAGAGGGATTAGCATGTAGAATAAGGGAGCAAGGAAAAGCATGAGCGAGTAGCAGTAAAGAAAGGAATGAAGGCAATAAAAGGAAGAAGGAGCAGAAGAAGAAAGCAATGAGAGAGTAGGACGGACGGAATGAGAGAGAGTAGGACGGACGGAATGAGAGAGAGTAGGACGGACGGAATGAGAGAGAGTAGGACGGACGGAATGAGAGAGAGTAGGACGGACGGAATGAGAGAGAGTAGGACGGACGGAAAGAGGAAGGCAATGAGCAAGTAAAAGGGAGCGAGGAGAAGAATAAGTGTGTAGAAGAGAGCAAGAAGAGGAATGGGAGAGCGTGAAAAAAAAAAAAAAATTAGGCAAGCAGAAGAAGGGTGCAAGTAGAGAGAGAAGGGTGAAGAAATTAGTAGAAGGGAGGGAGAGAGAAGTTAGAGGTATGTGTGAGAAGAATGGAGTGAGGAGAATGAGTAGTAGAATGGAATGAGGAAACGGATGAGCAAGTAAAAAAGGGAGGAGAAGAATAAATGTGAAGAAGAGAGCAAGAAGAAGAATTAGGTAATGGGTAGAAGTAGGGTGCAAAGCAGAGGAAGGGAGACAGAGGGACGAACACAGTAGAAGAGAGAGATAAGTGAGAAGAAGAATGGAGTGAGGAAAGAAATGAGTGAATAGATGAAGGAAGTGAGGATGATGAGCGAGTAGAAAAATGGAACAAGAAGGATGATTGAGTTTATGAAGGGAATGAAGATGGGGACAGGTGAATAAACACAGGGAAAGAGGAAAGGGATGATCAAGTAGAAAGGAGAGAGAGAGAAGAGATGAGCTACTAGAAAAAGGGAGAGAGCAAATCGGTAGATGAATGAAGCAATGCGTTAAGGCCCGGATATACAGGTCCTTCTCAAAAAATTAGCATATTGTGATAAAGTTCATTATTTTCTGTAATGTACTGATAAACATTAGACTTTCATATATTTTAGATTCATTACACACAACTGAAGTAGTGCAAGCCTTTTATTGTTTTAATATTGATGATTTTGGCATACAGCTCATAAAAATCCAAAATTCCTATCTCAAAAAATTAGCATATCATGAAAAGGTTCTCTAAACGAGCTATTAACCTAATCATCTGAATCAACTTATTAACTCTAAACACCTGCAAAAGATTCCTGAGGCTTTTAAAAACTCCCAGCCTGGTTCATTACTCAAAACCGCAATCATGGGTAAGACTGCCGACCTGACTGCTGTCCAGAAGGCCATCATTGACACCCTCAAGCAAGAGGGTAAGACACAGAAAGAAATTTCTGAACGAATAGGCTGTTCCCAGAGTGCTGTATCAAGGCACCTCAGTGGGAAGTCTGTGGGAAGGAAAAAGTGTGGCAGAAAACACTGCACAACGAGAAGAGGTGACCGGACCCTGAGGAAGATTGTGTACACGGTGGCTCTAGATGTTTCTACTCCAGACTCAGTCCACTGCTTCCGCAGGTCACCCAAGGTCTGGAATCGGTCCTTCTCCACAATCTTCCTCAGGGTCCGGTCACCTCTTCTCGTTGTGCAGCGTTTTCTGCCACACTTTTTCCTTCCCACAGACTTCCCACTGAGGTGCCTTGATACAGCACTCTGGGAACAGCCTATTCGTTCAGAAATTTCTTTCTGTGTCTTACCCTCTTGCTTGAGGGTGTCAATGATGGCCTTCTGGACAGCAGTCAGGTCGGCAGTCTTACCCATGATTGCGGTTTTGAGTAATGAACCAGGCTGGGAGTTTTTAAAAGCCTCAGGAATCTTTTGCAGGTGTTTAGAGTTAATAAGTGGATTCAGATGATTAGGTCAATATCTCGTTTAGAGAACCTTTTCATGATATGCTAATTTTTTGAGATAGGAATTTGGGGTTTTCATGAGCTGTATGCCAAAATCATCAATATTAAAACAATAAAAGGCTTGCACTACTTCAGTTGTGTGTAATGAATCATCTAAAATATATGAAAGTCTAATGTTTATCAGTACATTACAGAAAATAATGAACTTTATTACAATATGCTAATTTTTTGAGAAGGACCGTATAGTTCCTATAACCTTGTTCCTTGGGAACTTTATTGTCAAAACATTAAATAACAGTGAATTATATCTGGATCTCTGCAAAGTGATTCAAATTAATTACAGTGAAAAATAGCCCAATAATTTTTGAAAGTAAAAAAATAGTGAAATGGAGATCACCTGTGTATAGTCAGGGGGTGTCATGTGATTGTCATGTCACAATACGTGTCTGGAGGTCTGACTTCTGGTGAGTCAGTATTGTGGCATAACCTGCGCCATGAACAGAAAATAACACTCCAGAAAAACTTTGTGAAAAGGTACAGCTAAATTAATAATTAGGGATTGGGAAAAAGTATGGCATAGCTGTAAACCTGCCCACATTAGGCCATTCACAAAATGAGAGTATCCATGTAAAATGGGAGACTAGTGAGGGAGGCCACTACGTAGACAACTAGTGAAGGAGTCCACCATACAAGAAAATTTGTGAGGGTGGGCACCAAAAAAACTAGTAAGTTAGGCCACCAATGTAATGACTAGTTGGGAAGGCAATTAAGGGGAAGACTAATGAAGGAGGTCACCAAGGAAACTAGGAAGGCTGGCCAACAGGAAGACAACTAGTGAGGGAGGTCACCAAAAGGACGGTAGTAAGGAAAGATACCATGGAGGGAGGCCACCAAGAGACATACGACCATCCTGAAGGAATTACAGGACTAGTGAGATTGAAGAAACTATGTATAAAATACCTGTTAACTAAAACTAACTAAAAATTGCATATCATCTTTGGTTTCCCAGTGAAATTGTGAAGTTTTTCTGCCCCGAGTATGTTACTCAACATTCCCAGGCAACCTGACAGGGCTAGAGGTTTGCATACAGTAATGGGGTATGGTTGCCATGTCCATATGTTTAATGCTGACAGAGAACTCTACACTCCAGGATGGATTTACTACCAAAGGTGCAGCTACTAAACACAGACTTAAAGCATAAGTATACACCCCCTTCAACGGGAAAGACAACCTTACAATAAAATTGCTACACGTTCAGGCATCTACAACCTAAGAATAACCTATCTTGTCCTCTAAAGAAGAAATTCACCTTTTCTGAAGCCGCTCCAGTCCCACGCTGAGCTGTCAGCAGCGGCTTCGCTGTGTAGGCGGGTGCAGAGGAGGCAGCCGACAACGGAAGCCCCATACTAAGTCTATGGGTGACGTCACTTCCCATTAATTTCAAAGCCGTTGTTGGCCGTCTCCTCTGCAGAGCTGCCGGACAGAAGCGGCTTTGGCAAAATGTATGTATACTGATTTCTTCTTTACAGTGCTAGATAGGTTAGTGTTAGATCGTGGATGCCTGTAGATGTACTGATTTTAGTATTAGGGTGGACTTACCCTTTAAGTAATTTTTCGTTTTATCACTGTAATTAGCATTAATTCACTTTGCAGATATCAATACCTTTACTTGAATTACTGCTGTCGATTAAACCCTTTGAGTTGGTGCCTCCCGGCCCTTTACGTGGTTTCGGATGCCGGGAGGCGGGGCTGGGTTTATGATCATGTGATTGGCTGTCACGGCGGTCACGTTATTGGAAAGCTCCCGATTTCAAGTAGAAACCAGGAGCTTTCCGTTCGCCACCAGTAACTGTTCGGGAGCGCGCTCTCAGCACAGCTATTTCTGCAGTGTGGTACGCAAATGTGGCTGCTCGGCGCCAGGGCCCACCCGCCGAGAGGCAATAAGGACAATAAAACATTTACTATTTACAAGAAGGTACTAAGAGAAAGACAATACAACAATCCTAAAATATAAAATAAGGCCACATAGGTCAGGAGAGACCAGAAAATCATAAAAAGGTGATGAAAGAGGGAAAAGAAAGCAAACTGATTATAATCTTACTATAGTAAATGACAGGAAAGTGGGAGGTCGAAATACACCTGGAAAGAAAACTAGAATCATGGAGTAAGGAGCATTGAGGATGGGCAGGATTGGTGGGCAAGGATGCAGAAAGAAGCATGTTGAGTAAGGAAAACGGGATGGGAGGCTAGAGGCCAGAATGGAGAAAAGAGAATGGATAGCATAATAGACTAGATGCTAGGATAGAAAGAAAAGATTCCCCTGGGGGCGGGACTTTAATGGCAGGAGAGAGCAAGGATAACAAAGATGCTAGGATAGAGCAAGGATAACAAAGCATGGGTAAGGATGGATGGCTAGAGGCAAGAAAAGGCGTAAATAACACGAATAATTACCACAATAGGAGGCAATAGGCTAGTGAGAAGAGAGTGACGACAGAGGATAGTAAACAAAAAGACTTAGAGTAAAGAACACAGAGGATGAAAGAGATTACATGCCAGTATATAGTAAGGAGCACACAGAACGGGAGGCTGGAGGTCAGAAAGGAGTAAATAGCAGTAAATAGCACAAAGGATAGACAGGATTGGAGGCTAGAGGCCATGATGAAGAAAGAAAAGCAGAGAAAAGACAAGATGAGAGGGTTGAGGCCAGGAACAAGAAATCACCACAGAAGTTAACAGAATACAATAGAGTCCAAGAAGGAATAAGGAGCACAGTGAACAGCAGAGGCCAAAAAGGTGTAAATAGCCTAGTAGATGGACAGGATATGTGATTAAGGGCCAGGAGGAGTAAAGAGCACAGAGGATGGACAGGATGGGAGGCTAGAGCGCAGTGAGAAGCACAAAGGATATACAAGATGGGTTGCTAGATTCTAGAATGAGGTAATGAGCACAAATAATAGCCGGCTAAATGTCAGGAAGGAGTAAAGAGGATGTACAGGATGGGGGGCTGGAGGGCATGATGGAGTAGAGATCAGAGAGGATGGATAGGATAAGAGATTTGGGGCCAGAAAAGAGCACAGATGATGGACAGGATGGGAGGCTAAAAATTTAGAAAGCGCACAAAGGATGTACAGGATGGGAGGCTGGAGGCTATGGTGGAGTAAAGAGCACAGAGGATGGACAGGATGGGAGGCTAGAGGCCAAAACGGTGGAAAGAGCACAGAGGGTGTTCAGGGCAGGAGGCCATAATGGAGTAAAGAGCATGGAGGATGGACAGGATAAGAGATTTGGGGCTAGGAAGGAGCATATATGGACAGGATGGGAGGCTAAGAAGGTAGAAAGTGCATAGAGGATGTACAGGATGGGAGGCTGGAGGCCATGGTGGAGTAAAGAGCACAAAGGATGGACAGGATGGGAGGCTAGAGGGCAAAAAGGTGGAAAGAGCACAGAGGGTGTGCAGGGCAAGAGGGTTGAAGCCATAATGGAGTAAAAGTATGGACAGGATAAGAGATTTGGGACCAGGAAGGAGTAAGGAGCACAGAGGATGGACAGGCTGGATGGCTAGAGACCAGGATGGAGTAAAGAGCATAGAGGCGGTACATGGTAAGGTTTGCAGTCTCTTACTCTGAGGCTCCAGGAGCAGCTATTTCTGGCACATTGGAGGCCTTTGTTGGGTTGTCATCTGGCTGGGTGAGGAATCCGACTCGGAAGTCCTATGTGAGACAGATTGGGTTTGCTCCCGTGGTTTACAGAACACCAGGCAGACTAAGTAATGACTTTAAATAGCTGAGATTAAAATAAAAGAAGCCTCGCCCCCCAAATCCCAGGAGCCACCATCTTACCTGGGTGGAGTGCTGTAGGATGCCGCTCAGTCTCTCCTGCACTCTTCTCACCAGTTCCAAAGCACTGTTATAGTGCTCAGAGTTCAGCAGGCGCACAGAACAGGCCAGGTCCTCACTCTGAAGTAGGCTGTTCTCTGCACAACAACCAAAAGATCCACATTACACAACTGGCCATTCAGATTAAGGTGATTACAGACAAACCCCTACTACCACTCAGTCAGTGTAATGTGCAGTGCGGCAAGAACCTCCTTACCAAGGAGAATCTGCAGCGCGTTGACATGGGACTCCAAATTCTCCGTCTGAGATTCCAGAACATCGAGGCGCTCTGAATCCTGATTATAGTAACTGTAGACACAAGCGTAACCGAGAACCTGCAAGACACCATGCCAAATACTCTGCATTATACAGTGATTTACCCAATAAGCTACAGCTGTATTATACAGAAAGCAACTGACCACACTATAATTGTGATATACAGAGAGGAGACAAGAATAAAATAGCCGTATAACACAGAGGGGAACCCACCATACTACAGCTCTATTATACAGAAAAGGGATGCTGTCCCTGCATAAGCTACACTATATTACCAAAAGTATTGGGACGCCTGCCTTTACACACATGAACTTTAAATGGCGTCTTAGTCCGTAGGGTTCAATATTGAGTTGGCTCACCCTTTGCAGCTATAACAGCTTCAACTCTTCTGGGAATGCTGTCCACAAGGTTTAGGAGTGTGTCTATGGGAAGGAAGGAAGGAAGGAAGGGTGGAGGAACTTGACTGGCCTGCACAGAGTCCTGACCTCAACCCGATAGAACACCTTTGGGATGAATTAGAGCGGATACTGCAAGCCAGGCCTTCTCATCCAAACATCAGATCCTGACCTCACAAATGCACTCCTGGAAGAATGGTGAAACCTTCCCATAGACACACTCCTAAACCTTGTGGACAGGGTGCCGACTCCTGGACCTAAATGATCCAGGAGTCAGCACCGGGAGATGAGGAGGGGCCCCCATCGCCGAAAACGCTGCCCATAGGGCTCCACTATCATGGCCGCCGCTATTTGCATTAGTAAATCGCAAGGAAAATGGCCACCGGACTACACAAACATGGCCGCTGTGTATAGAAACACATAGGCTACAACAAAATAGCGGCACCACGAGGCATACAGGGACCCAGAATGTGGGGACCAGGCCTCAGGACAGATCCAGGCAGGACAGGGGGCCCTGGCAGGAGCCCCCACCAGGTACAATCCCCTGCTCAATCATCCGGTCGTTGGCGGCACACCCTCCCCAGGCCCCCATCAGCACCCTGCCCCCACCCCAGGAAAATGGCCAGAGCACCCAAGAAAATACATCCCCAGCATATATGTGTGTGTGTGTGTGTGGGGGGGGGGGCAGATGAGGGGGGTGCCTGCGGGAAGGAGGAGACTCTGCAGAAGAAGGCCATCAGTAGTGCTATTTACCCATAAAGTCTTGCATGACTGCAGTGAAACCGCCACCAAACTGCACCCAGCATGCGAGAAAGTCACTCTCTCGATCAACATGGAATATTTTTAAACCTCATGCTGCTAGCATTAGTAAATAGATAGGAAAGTATATCATATCTACCCGAGTTAAACTTTTTTTTTTTTTTACATTTCTTTAGTTACTTCCTGGATTCCATGCCTAGGCAAATTATGTCATACATCCCAGCAGTCTTCAGGAGAGGAGGGAGGGTTTTCAGCTCAACCTATGCCTGAGCTAAGGGCAGATAGAGTACAGTAAGTGATACATGAATCATCCGCCCTTGACCATGACCGGAAATGCTAGGGGGTGTTTTTCTAAATGATTTCTCAGCAAAATAAAGCACGGGGACATGGATGGATGGATGGGAGAGATTGCTTTGAATAATACAAATTATTAAATAGCATTTTTGGTTTGTGGCGATCAGAAGCAGTGCAGTTCCACTTTAATATGTATAAAAAATTCCACCTGTTTAGGAAGGTGCGAAACGTTAACAGAGAGGTATGCAGGCTGCCATTTTGAGTTCTGCTTCTGTAAGCTTTCTGCATTCAGCACCTAATTTGGAACTTGGCAATGGAACTATTGCTTAGGTGTGAACTGGGGCCACCTGGTACAGTAAGAATTGGTCATCCCAAAATTCTGAATCAGATATTGTTACACTGCAAGGGCAAGGTTCTCAGGATAACAAAGCTATGCCTTCAAAACTCAGTAACCCCGCTGTTTGGGTAGCAGGTGTCAGGAACCAGAAGGTGACCAAGTCACTATAGGCTGGCAGCAGGGATGAGGAGAGTTCCTTGTGTCTCTTGCAGTCAAAAGCACCAATAAAAAGGGGCTACCTCAACAACAAATGGAGAAAAAAAAAAGAGCAAAGAGTGTGAATCAAACCCAATGGATGATGTCAGCACTCAATTCCTCAACGCTTACCTGATTCATGGTAAGACTACTAGCAGGAATTTTAGTGCCCAGAAATGCCAGTAATTGAGGTAGCTCGCGATGCTTAGCTTGCATGGCCTACTCACAAAATGAGTCTTCAGGGACCAGGTCCAGACTTAACCAGTGCACTCTGGTCTGGAAAGCAGCACAATGCAAAGTTTAGTCCCTAAAAGTCACATTTTGGGTTAGCCTAGCAATGTCCAGTCCAACGGAGCCTGGGTACAGCAATCCAAAGTCAAGCTGAGCCAAGACCAGTCTGGATAGCTGCATATAGAGACCAGTTCAGCAGCAATGTATAAATTAAAGGAAAAAAGACAGGAAAAAAAAAATTTAGCCTTTCTTCAGCAGAGCCGAAAAGACACCCTTCCTCCTAGGACACCAAAAAAAAAAAAAAAACATGGCATGCTGGCAGTTAAAGGCATTACCCTGGGCTGGCTTACAATTTTATTTGTCTAATCCTCCTGTAGGTAAGAGTACAACCTGACAGTATATGACTTCACTCTTATGCTTTTAATTTAGTAGCAGTAGGGCCGATCCACTCTTCCCAGCAGTGGTTGACCTCCCTACTAATGGTTTGCAACTTCCTGTGGCGGCTGGTTGATTGCCTCTGCTATGAGGTCACAATTTCACAACATACCCAAATCCAGAGCAGGATTCCTAAATGTCACCCGGCCAGGGACAACCTGGTCTTTGGAGTCATAACAAACAGAAGAGTGAAATCATAGCTCGTATCCCCTGAAAATCACCTCCTATACCCAAGCATCTAAGATACTGGCTGACCAAATGTCCTCAAAGGCCAATAGACCTCCCTCACTTTCAAAAAAACGGTGGTCCCTTCATCAAGTTGCAAAGTAGGGCCTGCAAACAAGAACAAGGTTTTTGATAGGGCATCGAATCACTTGCCCATGGGGTCCTTAAAATACAGGTATAGGCCTCCTCAAATGAGTCCAGGACATGAAGACGTTTGAGAGGAGTTAACAGCTTTTAGGGTTCTTCCAGTCTCCTTACAACTAAAAAAAACAGAAAATTCACCAGAAAGGTCTTCGTGGACTTAAAACCCTTAAAGGAGCCAAGGCTGGAGACAGTACTTGTAGCGAATGATTCCCGTTTTAAAGTGTTGTGTATTGCAATTAGTAGAGCCAAAGATGGTCACATAGTTGGGAATAACTGGCAGCAGCCTGCAACTCCTTAGGTGTAGTGGCTGTAAAGGACATAACAGAACTGGGTTTTACCACCTGCAAGCTTAGAGGGCAATAATGCTGCATACAGAGCAGCTAATGATTCTCATGTGAGGCTGCGGAAGAACGCTTATGACCTCTGTGGTCAGTGTCAGCAATCAAAGTTGCAATTTTGCCCATAATATTCTGCATAACTGCAATAAAATCCACCCAAGCTAAAACTATAGAGGACCGTGTCCAACTGAGCTGGGAAAGACTATGAGAATGGCATACACTAAAGCAGAAGACAAAATTCCAGCCAGTCAGTGTCGCTCCCTTTGGCAGGTGCACTGCAGGCAGCACCAGAACTACTCGAGAATCATGGGATGGGGGCACCCAGTACAGCAGGACTATCCCCCCTGTGTTTAAGGTTCCACATACAGCACCATAAGGCAAAGGCAATGCAACTCAGGGTACAAGCCAAGGGCCTTGAATACTCACAGACTGGTCCTGGTAATAGAAGAGGATTAGGCAGCCAGAGGTAACCAGGTCGCTGTAGGCAGGCAACAGAGACAAACCAAGGATGGATCAACATTTCATTTGCCATAAAGATTAGCAGCGGAAAGGTGCTTTCCCAATGCTGAATGGCAGGAAAGTAGGGGCAGAACACATGATACTCAGTGGATGAAGTCAGCACTCAATCCCTCAGCTTTAGCCTCTTATGTGGTAAACCAACAAAAAGTGGGAATTTTAATGGCGCCCAATGGTCCTAATAATGAGATAGCTTCCAGCACTCCACCTGCAGCCTCTTTAGGGACATATCCGGGGTTGTGCCACAGCTGTGGTCAGGAAAGTGGGGGCAGAGCACATGACACTCAGTGGATGAAGCCAACACTCAGTCCCTCAGCTTTAGCTTCTTGTGTGGTAAACAAAGGAAATTTGGGATTTTAATGGCGCCCAATGGTCCTAATAACGAGATAGCTTCCAGCACTTGACCTGCAGCCTCTTTAGAGACACACAGCTGTGGACAGGAATGTGCTCCATGGCTAAAACAGTACACTCAGTTCTGGAAAGCGCCACAATGCAGAGCTGCCCAAAAACTGAAGGTCACATGTCAGGCTAACTCCACAATTGTCCAAGTGCAGCAGGGTCCAGGTACAGCCTGTAAAAAATATTGCAGAGGAAACATCGTTCCAGAGAGCAGGGTATAGACATCCACTGTGAAGGAATCTTGAAAAAGAGGTCATCTTGATTTAAGAAAAAATTAAGGTTAGACTTCTCCCGGCAGAGAAAATACATATATCCTCCTGTACACCAGCAAAAAAGTGAAGCATGCTGGGAGTAGGAAATGTTATACTGGGCTGGCCACAACTTTGTATGCCAGTGTCCAGGACCTCCTGTAGGCCTTTAGGTGGCAGTACAACAGCCTGAATTTCTGTGAACGTGAATTGAATTACAATTTTTGTTTATGGGTTTAGATAAATTAATGAAAGATGATTTTAGAAGCCCCACTGAGCTGCTTTCATGGATTTGAACATAATATGTTGCGCTGAGGTTCCACCCATAACTTTCCATTTCTGGCTTAAAGTGGTTCTAAAGCCTTGTTTTTTTTTTAGCTTGGTTCACTCTCTGAATTAGGGTAAAAAAAAAATAGGCCTAATATTTCCCTCCTCTCTAAACACTTACCTGAGCCTGTCAGCGATCCAGCTCTGTGCCCGGCTACAGTCTTCTTACTCCTCACTTACTCTTCTCACAGGGACTCAAGCCATTGGCTCCTGCTGCTGTCAGTCAAATACTGTGAGCAGAGAGTGTGGGTTGGGGCCGAACAGCACCGTGTGTGTCTAAAGACAGACACACACACACACACTGCGCCTACAGGCATGCTCGCACAGCAAACTGCTTACTATGGGGAGCACAGAGAAGAGGAGGAGCCTGAAGCGTGGGTAGGAGACCCCAAAAAAGGAGAATCGTGGGCTTCTCTGTGCAAAACCATTGCACAGTGCATTTAGGTATGACATGAGCATTTACAATCACTTTAAAGTTCAAATGTACAGAAAAACACACTGTCAGTGAGAGGCAGAGAGAAGATCCAACTTGAAGCAATGACACAGCAGATAGAAAATTCTCACCTTACGGCTCATCTCTAAAACCTTACATGTGGAAATCAGGAAGGTCAGAGTACGTAGTGGTGGTTCTTCACTAAGAACACATAGCCGATTCTTCAGAGAAATGGCAAATTCCTACAGAGAGAGAATCAGGTGTATAAGGAACCTTGTCATCACATCCTACAGACATTTCCCAGAACTAGCCACCCAACTGCTCTCCCCACCCCCCACTACTCACAAAGAAAGAGCCTCACCTTGGCCTGGTGCTGGAAGGTGCATCTTTCGTTGTAATCTTGAAACCGTTTCTCCTGACGAGCAGCTTTACTGACCTGAGTGGCAAAAACAAAGCACATTATACATGGGGCACACGGTCCACACAGCACAATATCAATGGGGCACACCGTCCACACAGCACAATATACATGGGGCACACCGTCCACACAGCACAATATACATGGGGCACACCGTCCACACAGCACAATATACATGGGGCACACCGTCCACACAGCACAATATACATGGGGCACACCGTCCACACAGCACAATATACATGGGGCACACCGTCCACACAGCACAATATACATGGGGCACACCGTCCACACAGCACAATATACATGGGGCACACCGTCCACACAGCACAATATACATGGGGCACACCGTCCACACAGCACAATATACATGGGGCACACCGTCCACACAGCACAATATACATGGGGCACACCGTCCACACAGCACAATATACATGGGGCACACCGTCCACACAGCACAATATACATGGGGCACACCGTCCACACAGCACATTATACTTCAGGGACACCGTCCAAGTAGTGCACGGCATACAGCGCATTATACATGGGGCACACCGCCTGAACAGTGCAAGGCATACAGCACATTATAAATTGGGCACCCATTATACATGTGGCACACTGTCCTCTGTCCAAACAGCAAATTACACATGAGATAGACAGGCAGTACACCATCCACACAGCTAATTTTACATGGAACACGCCAACCTGGCAGCACATGCATTCACATGGCCTCCTGGCCATAGCGGGTGCACCAATAGTAGCCTAATTGGCTATGAGGCACGGATGGGGTGCACCTATGGTAGCCTAATTGGCTATGAGGCACGGATGGGGTGCACCAATGGTAGCCTAATTGGCTATGAGGCACGGATGGGGTGCACCAACAGTAGCCTAATTGGCTATGAGGCACAGATGGGGTGCACCAATGGTAGCCTAATTGGCTATGAGGCATGGATGGGGTGCACCAATGGTAGCCTAATTGGCTATGAGGCACGGATGGGGTGCACCAATGGTAGCCTAATTGGCTATGAGGCACGGATGGGGTGCACCAATGGTAGCCTAATAGCAGAAGTTTATCATTTACAGTTCTGGGAGGAGCCGATCACACTTACCATAGCCGTGCAGTTGTAGTAGTCTTTATGAGTCGGCTTCCATGGTTTGAGGCAGCGCCAGCAGAAGCCGTGGTTACATTTGGCACACGTCATGCTGTAGGAGGAAAGAAATTTGGTCACAGATCATGTCGATATGATGGTTTGGTGATGGTTCTCATAGTACACATCACTACTTACTGCAGACAACCCTCATTTTTCTCAATCGGAGCCTGACAGCTGGGACAATGTTTGGAGATGAGCTTGGTCAAGTGCTTGCTTTGGGCTTCCACAGTCATCCCCTCGTAAAACCCTCCATCGTCCATCCACTGAGACATGTGACTGCAACTGGCCGGGTAATGAGCCTTTGCAAAGAATGGAAGGGGCACATTTCATATAAATATCAGAGAAAGGGGAAGGGAGTGACTTGTGAGGTCCTACATGTAGAATATGTATACAGAATATAACATTGTCACAGAGATGGTCAAAGAGTGACTCGCAAGGTCCTACAGACACAAAAGGGTTGATTTACTAAAACTGGAGTGTGCAAAATCTGTTGCAGCTCTGCATAGAAACCAATCAGCTTTCAGTTTGTTTTTTTTTAGCTTAATTTAACCACTTGCCTACTGGGCCCTTTTACCCCCCCCCCCCTCCTGCCCAGGCCAATTTTCAGCTTTTAGCGCTGTCATACTTTGAAAGACAATTGCGTGGTCATGCAACACTGTACCCATATGACATTTTTATAATTTTTTGTTCATACAAATAGAGCTTTCTTTTGGTGGTATTTAATCACTGTTTTGTTTTGTTTTTTTTTTGGGGGGGGGGGGGGGGGATATAGAAAATTTTGAAAAGAAAATTTGAAAAAAAAAAAAAGTTTTAATTTGTCAGTAAATTTTGTAAATAAGCAATTTTTCTCCTTCACTGATGTGGGCTGATGAGGCGGCATTGGTAGGCAATGATAGGCGGCACTGATAGAAGGCATGGAAAGGCAGCACTAATGGGCAATGATGGGGCTGTACTGCAATCAGGGCACTGATAATCAGTGCCCCGATTACCTGTACAGGTCTCCCCTGCGAAGAGATTCCGCTGATCGGCTCTCCTCGTCACATATTCTGTCAGCGTAAGCGAGGAGAGCCGATAAACGGCACTTCCTTGTTTACATCTGACTAGCTGTGATTGGACACAGCCAATCACATGGGAAATGAGCGGCCTCATCGGCTCTTTACCGAGATTGGGGTAGCGCCATGTCCTAGAAATGGCGCAGCTGCGATTGCCGCGTTGCGTGCCCCCAGGGGGGCGCAAAAGCAGAGGTTTTGACTGAGGTGCTGTTATAGGACGTCCTCCCAGAACGAGAGTGCATCCCGCCTGCCGTCATTTTTACTATACGGCAGGCAGGAAGTGGTTAACAAAATGAAGAAAATAGAAGCCGATTGGCTGCCATGCACACTGCACCTGATTTTGCACCCCTTTGTTTTAGTAAATAAACCCCAATGTGTGTTTAGAATATAACTCGATCACAGAGATGGATACAGAGTGACTCATGGAGGTCCTAGATGTAAATGTGAGTACAGAATAGAACTCGGTCACAGATATGGACAGAGCGATTCTTGAGGTCCTACATGTACATTGTTAGCACAAATGATAACACTTTAACAGAGGCAGGGCAGAGAGTGACTTTTGAGGTACAATAGGTGTCCAGAACAGAAGGACAGAATGAGCATGCACTAGGTAATTCTAAACCAGCCTAGTCCTAAATTAGAAGGTAGAAGACTACAGCCCGACCGTCCCGCATGTTAAGTCCGTCCTGCAGCTCTCCTGACCGAGCGGTGAGCGCGGCACAGCGAACCAATCACGTCGTGAGTAGCGGCACAGCGAACCAATCAGGTGTGCAGGCACTCCTGATTGGTTCCCTGTGCCGCTGCTCACCGCTCAGTCAGGAGAGCTGCAGGACGGACTCAACATGCGGGACGGTCGGGCTTTATTCTTCTACCTTCCTTCACTGTGAGTCCCCAATATCGGCTGATCCGGCGATGTGACTATCGCCCACGCCCGCAGCACGATATTACATCGAATATCGTTCAGCCCTATCCTGAATAGAAGCCTACCTCAGGAAAGCTGCAGTTAAAGCAGGAAACCCAGGAGCACTTAGTGCAGGTTGCTCCGGTCCCCAGTCCTTCCTTACAAAGAATGCGGTCACAGCCTTGAGGGTTTGTGCACCAAGTCAGATTGGAGCAGCTTTCCACAAATCCACGAAGCAAAGCCTTTTCATACTATGGGAAAGAAAAGTAAAAATTAGTGGAGAGCTTTGCTCCATACAGGAAAGATACAAACTATATGAGCAGTGCGTCTCTAAAGTCAAATGCCGGATCATGCAGTTTTACACTCATACATGACTTCTTCCTTTATCATTGTGGGAGAAACTGCTAGTACAACAAAAGAATAAAATACGCTCTCTTTTCTTGGGTTTCAGTGTACCTTTTGCACCACCTCTTTGGAGGAGATGATCTTGTGGATGAAATCTGAGGTGGGCTGTGCCAGGCAGTCTGTGGTAGGACAGGTGCAGTTCAGTACCAGATTCTGCTCTATTCTCGTGGTGAGATATTCATTCCAGCAGTTCTGTAGATTTCATAAAGAGACATTCTCATTGCTTCCACTTAAATCCAGACCTGGGCAGAAAAATTGCCAGATATGAAAACAGAACATAAAACTCACCTTGCAGCAGCTGTGTCCACAGCACAGTGATGGAGGGTTGTCTGCTGGGCTTAAGGGGGTCATACAAACAGGGCATATGGGCTGCGGGGTCTCAGAGTGGCGAGGCTCGGGAACTTGCAACCCTGAGGCAATGAGAAGAACCTCAGAGTCGTCAGTGTACTTCTGCAGCAGTAAATCCATGTTCCACTTGCAGTGGATGAGAAGGTGTTGGGCGATGTCCTGGGTCACACTCAGTGTGTCTGATACCTGATTAACCATATGACCCATCAATGACCATACTTCCTCCTGGCCCAGAGTGCGACCCATGGGCAGGAGAACAGATTCCAGGACCGTCTGCTCCACCGCCCCTCCGGTGCTGAAACAAAACAAGTATAATGGTCACGGACAATGGTTGGATGAAAACATTTTTTACAACATAGGAGAATCCACTCACACAATAGAACACATCTAAGTTCTGTCCACAACCCACAGTCTGAGGCGCACAGTTGTCACGCACAATACACACACATCGTACATCCTATGTGCCGTTTTTTCTGAAAACTGAAAATGTTCCCCAGGACAGGCAATGAATCCTTGGGAAGTGGGAACGCCAACGGAAAACATAAACACAAGTTCACAGACATTCAGATAAAACTGTCGTACCCGAGAGCCTTGCCGCCAAGATCTTGTTTCTTGCTGGCAGTTTGGAAGCTGATGTGGGCTTTGCTCTTGTGTGGTGTGGATGGGTCTTTTGAAAGGTACTCAACTATATGAGGGCTATCCTCACTGCGCCGCGCATAGCCCTGGTTGACGAGGTACATAATACAGGAAAGGACGTCCGTGTGGCTGCAGCTGAAGCTCAGGAACTTGAGGCTCTTCCCTACCTCCAATTTCTGGCAGGAGTCAATGACCTGAGAAGCAAGGCACATGCCAAAGTACTGTTAAGTAAACTCATTAATATGCGTATGAATGCCAATTATATTCTAAAGTTAGATACAAACACTGATCAGTTATTCAGAAAATTGTTTCGGAGACGTATTCCATCCTGAAGTGACCCTGTCAGGTAAATTGGCCACACAGTTTTCCCTGCAGAAGGAGACGGCACTTGCCTCTTGACCTGCCCATGTCACTAATGCTGCCCTGTGCACGCTGAGAAATGTATATTTTTGGGAGTTCAACTCCTTCATTCTCCAATCTCTGTATTAGTACTGAACACAGTACTGATGCAAGAGTCGGGGGGGGGGGGGGAATCAACACTCCTGGAAATGTCCGTTTGCCAGCAGATTTCAAAAGGAGGATGTCCCTTCAGTGGAGAGAAACTCAGCAGTGTAAGCAATTGGGGAGGGAAGTGCTCGGTGTGCTATAAAATGTAGGTTTGGGTTTACTTGCCGCAGGATTCGAACGAAAGGAAAAAAGTGTGCCAGGAGTGGGAGAAAACACCATACGACAGCAATATTCTTCTGTCTGCATTTTTTTCTTTTATGCAGAGGGCACACAGCAGGACATCAGACACTCCACGCTGCACAGGGTTTCCAGTGGTATATGAAGAGGAGAGACTGTATTGCTTTATACAAGGGCACTTTAATTTGCAACTGTAAAATCTCATCACATTAATGTGGTGTACTCCACACAGCAATTTGAATCATACCATTTTTTAATAATCCATGTCTTTAACTATCCTCAATGTTACCTCCAAAAAAGGCAACAGCTACAAAGGAAGACTCCCTGAAGGCCAAAATCAGAAGACCCCAATCTTACCCGGAACACTAGATTGTCAATATGAAGCTCCTTCTCTTCCTTCATGATCTGTGTGATCAGACAGAGGATAATGTTCCTTTTCTTCTCCAGTGTGCGTCCTTCATCTTCTTCTACATTCAAGTATGTCTGCCTTGGGAGAAGTTGTAGAATCTTACCAGAAACTGGCTCAATCAACTTCTCTTCATTCAGACACAAAAGCCCTAAAAACAATGTAAAGTTATTGCAAGGACGACAGAGAAGAGGGGAGTATGGGGAAAGCATGCAGAGAAGATCACAGGGAATGGAAACACAAAGCAGGAAAGGCAAAGAAGAAAGCAGGGGGAGCAGAGGCAAAGAAAAGCCCAGGGAAAGGAGAGGAAAAAAACAGTGGGGAATAGGAGGCAGGGGTCAGTGTAGGGACAAAGAGAGGCAGGGGTCAGTGTAGGGACAAAGAGAGGCAGGGGTCAGTGTAGGGACAAAGAGAGGCAGGGGTCAGTGTAGGGACAAAGAGAGGCAGGGGTCAGTGTAGGGACAAAGAGAGGCAGAGGTCAGTGTAGGGACAAAGAGAGGCAGAGGTCAGTGTAGGGACAGAAGAGAGGCAGAGGTCAGTGTAGGGACAGAAGAGAGGCAGAGGTCAGTGTAGGGACAGAAGAGAGGCAGAGGTCAGTGTAGGGACAGAAGAGAGGCAGAGGTCAGTGTAGGGACAGAAGAGAGGCAGAGGTCAGTGTAGGGACAGAAGAGAGGCAGAGGTCAGTGTAGGGACAGAAGAGAGGCAGAGGTCAGTGTAGGGACAGAAGAGAGGCAGAGGTCAGTGTAGGGACAGAAGAGAGGCAGGGGTCAGTGTAGGGACAGAAGAGAGGCAGGGGTCAGTGTAGGGACAGAAGAGAGGCAGGGATCAGTGTAGGGACAGAAGAGAGGCAGGGGTCAGTGTAGGGGCAGAAGGGAGCCAGAGGTTAGCGTGGGCAGAAGGGAGCCAGAGGCGAGCGTGGGCAGAAGGGAGCCAGAGGCGAGCATGGGCAGAAGGGAGCCAGAGGCGAGCATGGGCAGAAGGGAGCCAGAGGCGAGCATGGGCAGAAGGGAGCCAGAGGCAGAGGTGGGTGCAGGAAGGGAGAAAGATGTAGAGGTGAGTGCAGGCAGAAGACACAGAGGTGAGCGCAGGTAGGAGATAGCAGATAGAAAGGAGAAAGATTAACATATAGTGAATGCCTTGGACTGTACTCACCCTTTTCCTTGTGCACCAAGATGCTACCTTTAGCAGTGAGTGGGGCCAGAGCGTGGCTCACTAAGGCCTCCGGCAGCCCTGTTGTCTTAATAATGGACTCCTCCAAAACTTCCTAGAAACGAAAAACAGTTACACGCCTAATCCTAACTTCCCACACACAAGAATACAGCTAATTTCTATCCCCCCGCCGCCAATGAACACTATAAAATGTTAACACGCTCCATCTCGGTCTTCATCATACATTAGTCTGCAACACACTAACCCCCCCCCCCCCCCCCCAAACACCACAATTCACCAGCTTCTAATACAAAAGCACAGTATATTACTTTCCACCCAAACACCGTGTTTCCCCGAAAATAAGACCTACCCTGAAAGTAAGACCTTGTGTTATTTTTGGGGAGGGCTGCAATATAAGCCCTACCCTGAAAATAAGCCCTAATTTAGTGTATGAAAAATCCTAGGATGCACTTTATTAGTGTTTTAAATAATGTCCAATGTGTGTTTTTGTAACATAATACTGTGAAATACATTCCTTACATCGCCGCTCTGCTCTCAGCTGATTTCCTGCTCTGTCTTTCTCCTCCCATACTGGTAGCTGTCAGAGGGGGATCTCAGCCCCTCCCCTCTGCAGTGTAACACAGAAGCTCCGGTATTCGATTAGAATTGTGGGAAACACCTTCGATACATCGGCCCTTCCGTGACCCCCAGCTGTCAGCGGGGGAGAAGAAAGCGGCAGATCAGCTGAGCCCGGAGCGGCGATGAAGAAGGTATTTCACACTATTGTAATCTAATCTAACCTGCGCTTCTGTGTAAACTGCAGAGGGGAGAGGCTGATATCCCCCTCTGACAGCCAAGGTATGAGAGGAGAGGATGAGAGACAGTATGAGAGACAGGAGACAGTGGGAGACACAGCAGTGATGTAATGAAGGTATTTTACACTATTGTATTACAAAAACACACACTGGACATATATAAAAACACTAATAAAATGCATCCTAGGATTTTATATACACTAAACTAGGTTCACACTGGATTGGCACACAGGGAGGGCAGAAAGGGACAGGACAGAACATTATAAGACCTACCCCGAAAATAAGCCCTACTGTGTCTTTTGGTGCCAAAATTAATATAAGACCCAGGCTTATTTTCGGGGAAACATGGTATAGCCCTTCAGTGCATCTCACCTCCTGCTGGTTAAACTGCAACAATATGAACATCTGCAGGGTGGAGACCCGGAGGATCAGATTTCCATATTGCACCTCAGCATTTCCCAACCACGTCCACTGCAGCCGCCGTGACTGAACAATTTGAGAGAAGCCTGGGACATACTGACCTGGAAAAGATCAGAACAATCTGTTAAAAATAAATATAATTTATACTAACAAAAAAATGTGCCAATTCCAGAACGGGAAGTTGATATTAAAAATGATAAAGAACTGTTTTAGTGGGTAAAACGTGTAGAAGAGGAGCAGGGTGTATGAGAGTATGTGCAAGAGATGAGTGCGGAGGGTATGATAGAGGGCAGTAGGGTGCAGGAGAGGAGTGTGGAGAATATCATAGAAGCCAGTGTATGCAGAGGTTATTATGGTACTCCATATGACAATGGTCATTATGTGCAGGAAGAGGAGTGCAGAGGATATCATAGTGGGTATTACATGCATGAGAGGAGAGCAGTGGGTATGACAGAGGGGGGGGGGGGGGGGCAATATCTGTAGAGGAGTGCAGAGGGTACTACGGCATGCAATATGTTAAGGAGAGTGTGGAGGAATGTGCTGGGTATGACAATGGCAAGTGCAGGAGGAGTGCGGAGTGTATAACAGTGGGCAGTGAAAAAGGTGTCGACAGGGGGGGCCAGTGAGAGATATTAGTGGGGTGAGAAGGGGTTAGTCTTCTAGGGTAAATGGGGTGTGTGGCAGCTGGGAGGAGATATATGTGAGGATGAGGCAGCCTGGGGGAAATGTCTATCAGCAGGGGGGCAAGTCTGTCAATGGGGAGGGGAGGGGGGTGAATAAATCTGGATGTCTGACAGCTGGAAGAAGTGTGTGGTGGCCTAGAGGAAGAGGTTTCAGATGAAAGGGGGATATCTGTCAGTGAGTGTTGTAAGGTAGCCGGGGAGGGGGGCCACACATATGGACCGCCCCTTTCACACATACTGACCGTTCATTTTTATCAGTTCAGTCAAATTTTTTTGTCATCAACATCCGTTACACATGCATTCATTTTCATTTCCGTTCATCTCAGTTTGTCATCTGTTGTCATCCGTTTTTCATCCGATTCGTTTTTTTAATGGATGAAACATAGGGCTTTCATCCGTTCAAAAAAACGAATGTTGACGGAAGCGGATGAAAAAAAAAAGAAAAGATGTAACTGGATGATCATCCACTTACATCCATTTTTTCATTGGAATGTATTGAGGTCTGTTTTTCATCCGTCAACAGATAGAGGAAAAACGGATGAATGGTCCGTATGTGTGAATGGGAACTTAGTTGAGTGCATGGAGGTAGCAGTTGGGTGCAGAATGAAATTGAAAATTTGGGGATTATTCCGGGAGGTGCCTTTGATCTAGCTGGGAGGGTTGCAGAAGTGTGGGGAGGGATGGCATCTTTGGAGGATGTGATCTGGCTTGAATGGATGCTGTCCTTCGGAAAGAACATTTATGCTATGCCTGCAAAAGGGACCAGCCTGAAGTCATCTAGCAGCTCTTCCATTTCTAACTAAAGTTCCACTTTAAAGCACTTGATTTTGGCCTCATCTGACCACAACACTTTCACCAAGTTCTCCTCTGAATCATTCAGATGTTCATTAGGTAATTTCAGACGGGCCTGTACATGTGCTTTCTTGAGCGGGGGGACCTTGCTGGCACTGCGGGATTTCAGACCTACACAGTGTAGTGTGTTACCAATTGTTTTCTTGGTGACTATGGTCCCAGCTGCTTTGAGAGGATTTACAAGATTCTCCCATGTAGTTCTGGGCTGATTCCTCACCGTTCTCATGATCATTAAAACTCCATGAGGTGAGATTTTGGATGGAGCCCCAGACAGAAGGAGAAAGTATTTTGGGCTTATTCCATTTGAAAATAATCGCACCAACTGTTGTCACCCTCTCACCAAGCAGCTTGGCAATGGTCTTATAGCCCATTCCAGCCTTGTGTAGGTCTACAATCTTGTCCTTGACATCCTTGGACAGCTCTTTGGTATTGGCCATGGTGGAGAGATTGGAATCTGATTTCTCATGGACAGATGTCTTTTATACAGGTAACAAGCTGAGATTAGGAGCACTCCCTTTGAGAGTGCTCCTAATCTCAGCTCATTACCTGCATAGAAGACACCTGGGAGTCAGAAATCTTGCTGATCGATAAGCAATCAAATACTTTTTTTAATCATTAAAATGCAATTAAATTTACATCTGTTTTAAAATGCATTTTTTGCTATATGATTTTTTTTTTTTTTTTTTTTTTTGAATGGTTATTCTGTCTCTCACTGGTAAAATAAACCTACCATTAAAATGATAGACTGATGATTTCTTTGTCAGTGGGCAAATGTACAAAATCAGCAGGGGATCAAATACTTTTTTCCCCTGACTGTACACATTAACCCTGCAGAGTATGATAACTCTGAGACTGCTCACAGCTTAGAGCGCTGGGGAGAGCAAGACAGTGGTAAACACGGGTGGAAGGAAAGAAAAATCACTCAATTTCCCTATCAGCACAGCAGTCAGCATTGATGGGGGAATGCCATCCACAGCTCTATTGTGTTCTGCCTGCAGGGGAGCCTTTCTGGCTGGCAGAGCACCAGGATTACTGCTGGCGTATGTAATCTCATGTAAAGAATCCCACAAACTGGCTGTACCCAAGTCGATCAATGAATCAACTTGGGAACAATCAGACTGCCCATAGATTAATCGAATCTTGGCCAGTCCTAGTTGGACAGGCCAACTTTCGATCAATGTATGGCCAGCTTAAGTGATACAGCCTCTTCCAATACCCCTAGAAATAAGCATTAAACCCTTGCAATGTGGGAGGTGACCCGACTGCAAGGGTGTTTTATTTTTTTGATCCTGAAGTGAAGCTTTAACGATGTGCGTATGGTGGGAAAGAGGCATAGACGAGGAGTATTACGAGTTGGAGACACAAGCTGCCACTGTCTGTAACAAGTGTTCAACCTTCTACTAAGATACAGAAAAATTCAGTCTGAATATTAAAGAATCACGTGTAATTACATTTAGCCCTCCTTAACCATTGCCTACTGGGCACTTTCATCACCTTCCTGCAACAGGCTAATTTTCAGCGTTCAGCACGGTCACACTTTGAATGACATATGCGCGGTCATGCAACACTGTATCCATATGAAAGTTTAATTATTTTATTTTATTTTTTTAAATAGAGCTGTTTGTGGTATTTAATCATCACTGGGATTTTTTTAGTTTTTTACTAAACCAATAAAAGACCGAAACGTTTTCATAGTTTGGTAGAAAATTTTGCAAACAGGTAATTTTTCTGCTTCATTGATGGGCGGCACTGATTGGCGGCACTGGTGGTCAGTGTCGGGACTGCACTGTTAATCAGGACACTGATAATCAGTACCCTAAACAATCAGTCGCTTTCACACAAGCCAGTTATTGGCTATCTTCTTCCTCTCCTCATGCTGTTGGCATGAGGAAAGAAGAGCAGATAACCAGCTTGTGTTCACATCCATGATCAGCTGTCATTGGACACAGCTGATCACGTGGTAAAGGGCCACTGTGATTGGCCCTTTACCACGATCTGTGATCAGCTGAGTCCGAAGGACTCGATTACAAGGCGTGGCCGCAGGGGGCAAGTGGGCAGCGTGATCATCGGAGGACGTCATATGATGGCCTCCAGGCAAAGTAAGCCGGCGCTGTAGCTGTCTTTCGGCTATAGCGTGGGTGGAAAATGGTTAAACATTGCAAAGAGGCTGGAAACAGCCAGACCTACCCTTGCAATAATGTATTCTACTCTATGGTAACATACAGGAAACCACAACTGATGTCACAAAAAGCTAGAAGGTGATAATCCTATTATCAGATGACGTTAGTTATGTCCTGGTGGTGAATTCTATGGACACATAACAATACTGAACAAATAAGGGAGAGGCAGGTCATGTGAAAGAAGAGAGGTTCCAGCATTGCTAAAAAATAAAGTTGGGAAATCAGGGTCCATCATGAACAATGATAGAAGCTGAGAGTGATATCTGGAGTCTTACTCTTTATGTAGAAGTCAGTAAACTGAAGCAGAGGATTGCTGAGGGATTGCGGGAAATTTCTGGAGGGATCCATCATGTAACAGAGAGAAGATATAGGCCAACAACGAGGAGAGAGGACCGAGATCTGCACCTCTTCGCTTTCTCCAGCATGACCCTGTGGCTCCAAGATTTCTTCCATCTCCTGAGAACACAAACCAGATCATTAGTGCGAGGTGCGGAAAGTGCTCCATAGGAAGGTACGATAGACATCAGAGTACTGCACAACTTACCTCTACCAACAAGACAATCTACCACCTTTATAATATTAACCACTTGAAGTCCAGGCCTTTTCTGTATTTTTTGCTAGAAAACTACTTACACATTATATATATATATATATATATATATATATATATATATATATATATATATATATATATATATATTTTTTTTTTTTTTTTTTAACAGAGATACTACAGAAAAAAATGGCGACCGTTGCAATATTTTATGTCACACTGTATTCATGCAGCGGTCTTTTAAATGCAGTTTTTTTTTTTTGGGAACAAAACACTTTAATGAGTTAAAAAAAAAAAAAAAAAACACAAAAAACATCTATCCCAATTTTTTTAAATAATGTGAAAGATAATAGATACCCAAAATGTCATGCTTTAAAACTGAGCCGCTCGTGGAATGGCAGCAAACTACAGTACTTAAAAATCTCCATAGGTGACATTTTAAACATTTTTTACAGATTATCTGTTTCTAGCTACAGAGGAGGTCTAACGTGAGAATTCTTGCTCTAACGATCACGGCGATACCTCACATGTGTGGTTTGAACACTCTTTACATATGCTTGTGTGACTTATGTATGCGTTTGCTACTGTGCGCGAGCACGGAGGGATGGGGCATTTCAATTTTTTTTTAATGTTAAAATTTACTATGGCCCGAGAAGGGATGTCAGACTTTGCTCCGGTCCTCGACGAGTGGCAGCCATCTTGGCCTCAATGCCAAGCTAACGGCCGAATCGGATCGCTCCAGGGCTTTACCGCTTTAATCTGACAGAGAATCGGCCATAGTGAAAAACAAGACCGGGGCTATGGTAGCTAGCTACTGCCATAACACCAGAATTTATTGGCAAAGTAATGGCGTATTTTTAGTATGGGTTGGTCGGGCAAGTGGTTAAACATCTGAAAGAAATTATGAATGCTGCCAGCGCTGACCTCCCCTCCCCTCCCAAAATACTCCTTTCTTTGCAATATTTTCCTCATAAATTAGACTCATTGGGGTAAATTTACTGGAGCTGGAGAGTGCAAAAGCAGGCTCACTTCTGCATAGAAACCGATCAGCTTATAACCTCAGCTTGTTCAATTTAGCTTTGGCAATAAAACCTGGAAGCTGATTGGTTTCTATGCAGAAGTGAGCTTCATTTTGCCCTATCCAGCTTTAGTAAATAAACCCCATTGTCTCCAGAAAGGTATCTCTCCTCCTCCAGAATACACTTCTCCCCCATTCATTCCCATCTCACTATCCACCAGAAAACACTCCCACTTCCCCCCATTCCCCTCTTACCATCCCATCTTCCCCCTCCTCCTCCGATAGGACTCCACTGTCCAGCTGCTGCAGCCGGTATAGATGTTCTTCTCTCTGAAGATCTTTTGCCTCCTGCAGGTTTTTCAACATTTGTTGAGGATACCGGTTTGGGAAACAAATGCCAATGTGATCCACCACAGAATTCTCAAACCAACATGGTCCAAGTGTGAGCAGACGGTCAGCCAGATAATGCCTGCAATGCACAATGGGAAACAGAAGTCCAAAGCTATAAAGCCAGCAAATTTTCATCTGTATAGCCTCTAACTTAAACCAACTCCCTATACAAACCCCCAACCTAGGCCCCCCCCTCTGTACACCCCAACCTAGGCCCCCCCCTCTGTACACCCCAACCTAGGCCCCCCCCTCTGTACACCCCAACCTAGGCCCCCCTCTGTACACCCCAACCTAGGCCCCCCCCTCTGTACACCCCAACCTAGGCCCCCCCCTCTGTACACCCCAACCTAGGCCCCCCCCTCTGTACACCCCAACCTAGGCCCCCCCCTCTGTACACCCCAACCTAGGCCCCCCCCTCTGTACACCCCAACCTAGGCCCCCCCCTCTGTACACCCCAATCTTGCCTTCTCTAAACCTTTTCATCAAACTTCTGCCATACATTCTGATCATACCTCCTCTATACATACCGATCGAACCTTCTCTGTACATATCGATTATACATTCTCGCTATAATATTTGAGGTACGTCATGATTTGACTGACCTGTAAAAATGCTCAAAGGAATTTGACAGTTCAAGATCTGACAGGAAAAGAACAAATTCCAAGAACTGTTGCAGCTGCTCCATTGACTGCAAATCTGAGGAATCCGAACGGATAGCAATTATCCGCTGATCAATGTACCGAGCGAACTGTTCTGTCACCTGATGACAAATACATCAAAGTGTAACTAACTGTATACAGAGGCAAGCGGTGCTGTACCATAGACACACACAGGAAAGAATGCACCATATACACACACAGGAAGGAATGCACCATATACACACACAGGGAGAAATGCACCATATACACACACACACATACACCATCCATGCATACTAAGATATGGAGGAGTAACTCTACCACATCTACACTTTGAAATTTGAAGCGCTATCATATTCACACACAGAGGGGGAGCTGCGCCAGATACACAGAGGGGGAGCTGCGCCAGATACACAGAGGGGGAGCTGCGCCAGATACACAGAGGGGGAGCTGCGCCAGATACACAGAGGGGGAGCTGCGCCAGATACACAGAGGGGGAGCTGCGCCAGATACACAGAGGGGGAGCTGCGCCAGATACACAGAGGGGGAGCTGCGCCAGATACACAGAGGGGGAGCTGCGCCAGATACACACACACACACACAGCTAGCTGTTCCATATGCAGAGAGGGAGTGCTATCATATATACATACAGAAAGGGAGCTGTACCTTATACAGGCACGGGGAGTAGATGTACAATATAAACAATGTGAGGTTAATTTACTAAAGGCAAATATACTGTGCCCTTGGAAGTGCACTGCAGTTGCTGTAGATCTGAGCTCTGAAATGAGAGGAAGCTCTGCTGCTTTTTATCATGCAAATCATGTTCAAGCACAAATGCATTTTCTTATTTTCCCCTCATATCTAGAGCGACTGCACTTGAAGTGCACAGACTATTTGCCTTTAGTAAATCAATCCCATAGAGGTGTAGCTGTACTTTATACAGACACAGGGAGGAGCGTACCATATGTAGACACATACTATTTACAGACATGGGAGAAGGAGTTCCATTTACACGCAGACAGAGGGGGTGCAAGCTGTACCACACGCAGACAGAGGGGGTGCAAGCTGTACCACACGCAGACAGAGGGGGTGCAAGCTGTACCACACGCAGACAGAGGGGGTGCAAGTTGTACCACACGCAGACAGAGGGGGTGCAAGTTGTACCACACGCAGACAGAGGGGGTGCAAGCTGTACCACACGCAGACAGAGGGGGTGCAAGCTGTACCACACGCAGACAGAGGGGGGGCAAGCTGTACCACACGCAGACAGAGGGGGGCAAGCTGTACCACACGCAGACAGAGGGGGCAAGCTGTACCACACGCAGACAGAGGGGGCAAGCTGTACCACACGCAGACAGAGGGGGCAAGCTGTACCACACGCAGACAGGGGGGGGGGGGGGGAAGCTGTACCACACGCAGACAGGGGGGGGGGGGGGGAAGCTGTACCACACGCAGACAGGGGGGGGGGGGGGGGAAGCTGTACCACACGCAGACGGGGGGGGGGGGGGAGAAGCTGTACCACATGCAGACAGAGGGGGGGAAGCTGTACCACATGTAGACAGAGGAGGGGGGGGGGAGCTGTACCACATGTAGACAGAGGGGGGGGGGGAGCTGTACCACATGCAGACAGAGGGGGGGGGAAGCTGTACCATATGCAGACAGAGAGGGAACGGTTCTAAAATACAACCACTGGGGGGAGCTGTATACAAACACAGGAGGGGGGGGGGGGGGACTGTGGGATACTCACATGTAATGCAGTCAAGAATGAAAGCTGTAAGAGGCCTTGGCAGAATCCTTGCTGTAAAGCGAGTAAAAATCGTGTCTGCTGACCAAACATCTCCTCCATGGCTCGTCTCAGAGCCATGTATATGGAACAGAAGCGAGGAACCAGATCCGCATCATTCCACGACATCTCCAGAAACCGTTGCACCTAGTACACAAGCAAAGTTACACCTGGACCCCCACAGATCCCTGCCCCCCACCCTTTCCCAAAAGCACTGCACCTACTGAGAGTCACTTACCTGCTGCTGAACCACCCCCTGCCAGCACTGAGCCATCTCGGCCATACTTTCCATCCCACAGCTGGAGGCGCTAACTGGCGCACTGGTGGAGCTGCGGTTCTTCCCATCTGTAGGAGATGACAAGGTTAGCAGGTACAAGTCTGCTGTGTCAACTTCTCTTCTTTACCATGGAGAACCTGTCCACCCCACCAGACTCCATATTAAATCATATCAGTACTGACATGGGAACCAAATGCCCAGAATCCTACAGATGGCAGCTGTCAGGAAGACATGGAGTCTGGCTGGGTCTCAAGAGTATACATCAGGGAGTACACTATGTGCAGTAAACTCACTAGTTTTACTGGCTGGCTTCAGTGCAGAGTTGTCAGGTGGGCTGGTGTCAACATGGACCAGGAGATGGGTTAATCTCCGCACTCGAGAATTGAAGACCGACAATCGTGACTTGGGTTGCCGAGATCCCCGACTGAACTCCAGGTAACGTGTGAGGAGCCACCCAAGGGGACTCACCCCTCCAGAATCTGGAAAAGAGAAAAATATGCCATGTCATTACCAGTCAAGGAGACCTCAAACAGGATGATTCTTCCCAGTATTCCCTGTACCTGGGGTAGTAATGCTCTGCACCAGGGGAGAGATCAGCGCCTCCCAGCACGTTCGGCCCAGGGCCTGAGCTGCCTCGTCATCTGGAAGAAAACGGTCTGCAAACTCCTGCTCATGTGACAATGCCCGGTTCAGCCTACAACACAAATACCAACATGAGTACAAAACCACAACAATCCTAACACAGAGACCATATTGTAATATCACAACACAGCAGTCAAAACACACTATATGAAATAAGTCATCACTGCAACAATACAATGACAACAAACTATAAGCTGGAAAAAAGTCCACTCCACCCACACCAGGGTCCAGTATATCTTATGTGAGGATTATGTATGGAGAAGGCCAGACTGTACAGATACATTGGAAGAGTACAGGGGGAACCAAACTCCAGTCACATATATCCATACAACACACAGCTGACAAATCCAGGGGTGGGGGGTTCCCAGTATTACATACAATATATTTGAGCTGTGATGGGGTCTCTAGTATTAAAGATCGTATATTCGGGGGTGGGGGAATCTTTGGTATTAAAACTGCATACTTTCAGGGGGGATGTGAAGGGTTTCTAGTAATACAGACAGATTTTTCCTGGGCGGTCTCTGGTATCACTGATGTAATATATGGGGGTGAAGGGTCCCTGGTATTAGTGACAATATACTGTGTATATGGGGGTAAGGTGTCTCTAGTACTGAAGGCAGTATATCCAGGAGTGGGGGATCTCTAGTATTACAAATTGTAACTATCAGGTGGTTAGAGGTCTCTGGTATTACGAAAAGCATTTGCAGGGGTTTGGGGTCTCTAGTATTACAGACCGCATTTCTTTCTCATCCTTTAGGCTAGGATCACACTTATGCGGTGCAGGAAACGCAGCAATCCATGCTTACCGCACGGCAATCGCACAGCCCTTGTGATCTGCTAATGGTGTCAATACAAAGTTAACATCCCAAAGGCAGGTCCCAAACGCCGTGCGTTTGCTTGTACCGGATCACATGGTACAAAACAATCAAGTGATCCGGTTCAGGGCGGCTCCAAAAAAGGTGCATGCACTTGAAATGCAAAGGAAATTAGTGCGGTTCCTGTGCTATTCACATGCTGTTCATAATGTGAACTGAGCCTTAATGTAAAAGAGGGACATATGCTGTCGGGTATACTGTTAACCACAGGTGGGCTGGACACAGGCAAAAAAAAAAAAAAAAAAAAAAAAAAAAGTCTGTAGGTCAGCCAAGGTTAACCCTTTCTTTTCCCAGCATGCCTTTTTTTTTTGCTAGTGTCCTCGGGGTATGGAAGTATTTTCTTTAGCTCTTTTGGGAAAACTGTAGCCATTATTTTCCCTAGCATTTGTCTTAGATTCTTAAAGGATAAGTTCACCTTTCATACCATGCTACACCCATATTTAGGGTGTAACATGTAAAATCCAATGAAAGGATCCTCCCCCACTTTGACAGCTAGCGGGGGTGGATCTTCCCTCCTGCCCATGTCACTCATTTACAGTGTTCTGTTAATGGAAAACTACAAGTCCCGACAGCCTTAGTGGCTGCAGGCTTGTAGTTCTCAAGGAACTACCACGGTGCTGTGAGCTCTGTGGTAGTACATTGATTCATCCTGTCAGTGTATCAACTTGTCTGCACGAGGTAGGAGCATACACTGACAGGTCTGCAGGAGACCTGCATGGCATGGTGCGATGCTTTACAGGGCCTGCAACAAAAAATAAATGCACATTTTTTTACCTGCAAAAAAATGTGCATTTCTTATTTTTTGTCAACAGGTGAATTTCTCCTTTAAGGTTTTTTCATCAAATCAAGATTCCTTCCTTCAGTGCTGTTGAGCTGGTCTCTACAAGGCAGGCATCCTCAAACTACGGCCCTCCAGCTGTTGCTGGACTACACATCCCATAAGGCATTGTAAAACTCTGACATGCCCAGACATGACTAGGCATGATGGGAATTGTAGTTCCTGAACAACTGGAGGGCCATAGTTTGAAGACCCCTGCTACAAGGCAACTATCCAGATTAACCTTTCCTCAGCTTAGCTTTCAAGTGTCGCACCCAAACCCAGCTGGACAGGATGTTACAGGGCATGTCTGGAAGTGAAGTTGGGGCGCTGGGTTCCAGGCATTAGGTGCTTTCCAGCTTGGTCTGGTAACACTTTTCAGGTATAAAACGGTTGGCTTTTCCTCTGCGTTTGCCCGGTCTCTGAAGACTCGCTCTGTGAGAAGGCTCGACTCCTTTGTATTTTCCACCAGTTTACCGTGGAAATGGTAAACACTAAGGGAGGGAACGCTGAGGTCATCACCTGAATGGAGTGTCACACTCCACGTGCTCTTTTCCATTCAGAGACCAGGAAGCATCTCACCACTTCTGTGCCTGGTTTACAAAAACTACGTGAAACTCCAGTCTCTGGTTCTTTCCTACAGCCTGTCTACCAGTGTTCCCTTTAAGGTGCGCGCGTGCGCGGACGCGCAGTGGAAATTACGTCCCGCGCAAGCACCTAGTTAGACGGCGCAGCCGCAGACAGAGCGGCCAGGGAGCAGAGCGTGCACCCCCCGAGAGCACGCCCATCGTGTGACAATAGCGAATGAAAATTCGCTATTGTCATACGGATCCTCCTCCTGGCCAATCAGGGAGCGGGTCCTCCCGCTTCCTGATTGGCCGAAAGGCCAACTTCATGCCATTGGCCGAGGAGGAGGCGCCGGGACTCGGGAGGATGGAGACGCGGGAAGCTGGAAGCCGGGGACTGAAGACAGAGTGCCGTGACCGTCCGTGAGGTAAGTGCACGGGGTCGCGGGGGGGCATTGCTGTGGCACTCTGCAATTTATTGGGGGCATTGCTGTGGCACTCTGCAGTTTATTGGTGGCATTGCTGTGGCACTCTGCAGTTTATTGGTGGCATTGCTGTGGCACTCTGCAGTTTATTGGGGGCATTGCTGTGGCACTCTGCATTTTATTGGGGGCATTGCTGTGGCACTCTGCATTTTATTGGGGGCATTGCTGTGGCACTCTGCATTTTATTGGTGGCATTGCTGTGGCACTCTGCAGTTTATTGGGGGCATTGCTGTGGCACTCTGCAATGTATTGGGGGCATTGCTGTGGCACTCTGCAATGTATTGGGGGCATTGCTGTGGCACTCTGCAATGTATTGGGGGCATTGCTGTGGCACTCTGCAATGTATTGGGGGCATTGCTGTGGCACTCTGCAGTTTATTGGGGGCATTGCTGTGGCACTCTGCAGTTTATTGGGGGCATTGCTGTGGCACTCTGCAATTTATTGGGGGCAATGCTGTGGCACTCTGCAGTTTATTGGGGGCAATGCTGTGGCACTCTGCAGTTTATTGGGGGCAATGCTGTGGCACTCTGCATTTTATTGGGGGCAATGCTGTGGCACTCTGCATTTTATTGGGGGCAATGCTGTGGCACTCTGCATTTTATTGGGGGCATTGCTGTGGCACTCTGCATTTTATTGGGGGCAATGCTGTGGCACTCTGCATTTTATTGGGGGCATTGCTGTGGCACTCTGCAATTTATTGGGGGCAATGCTGTGGCACTCTGCAGTTTATTGGGGGCAATGCTGTGGCACTCTGCAGTTTATTGGGGGCATTGCTGTGACACTCTGCAATTTATTGGGGGCATTGCTGTGGCACTCTGCAGTTTATTGGGGGCAATGCTGTGGCACTCTGCAATGTATTGGGGGCATTGCTGTGGCACTCTGCAATGTATTGGGGGCATTGCTGTGGCACTCTGCAATGTATTGGGGGCATTGCTGTGGCACTCTGCAGTTTATTGGGGGCATTGCTGTGACACTCTGCAATTTATTGGGGGCATTGCTGTGGCACTCTGCAGTTTATTGGGGGCATTG
The DNA here is from genome assembly GCF_965119305.1 of Pelophylax lessonae. Lineage (NCBI taxonomy): Eukaryota > Metazoa > Chordata > Amphibia > Anura > Ranidae > Pelophylax > Pelophylax lessonae. The sequence goes on along the minus strand of NC_138770.1, from coordinate 665,513,947 downwards.
CTGTGGCACTCTGCAGTTGATTGGGGCAAGCTGGTCACTCTGCATTGACGTCCCCCCCCCCCCCCCCCATTGCTCAATCTAAAGGTTTGCGCTCAGAAATTTTTTTTATTTGCTCAGCACAGTAAAAAATTAGAGGGAACATTGCTGTCTACTGAACTAGGTTAACCCTAGGGTAGGCAAGTCCTGGAAGAAAAAAAAAAAAGTTTTACTTACCATAAAATCCTTTTCTTAAAGTCCATTTAGGGGAGCAGGGTCCCAGTCCTCTGTTTATGGCCTTGCACTTGGTATTGCTTGCTACAAAACTGAAGCTTGCAATGAAAAGGTGGCGCTATCCTGGGCTGGCCTATATATTTTTTTCTTTCAAAAAAGTGCAGCGCTAAATAAAAAATGAATACATATATAACTGATATTGAAAATCAAAAAAAGTGCAACTAGATCACAAAAAGTGAGTCCATAGTTCATATGACTTAGTGAAAAGATGCTGGAGACCACAAAGTGAAGCTGAAGTGTTCTGATATCCAAACTCATTGTGAAAAAAAAAAAAACAGGATCCACGTGAAAGGCAGATGCTCTCACCAGAAGATATGGACCCAGGTACCTTACAGTAAATGGGTTAAACAGGCCAGATAATCCTCACAAGGGAAAGTGGCTTGATCGTGGATGGTGGTCAATCAAATAAATCCAAATACTCCTGGTTTATGGTGTCTTGGTCTCCCGGTAGCACACTGATATAGAAAGTAACCCAAGAGTACACATACATAGTGTAAAACCGCTTAAATAAAATGTATTTCAATGGTAAAAAAGCACTTACAAACATCTGCAGATAACCAGCGCATAAAAGCCAGAGCGATGACAGGAAATAACGGCCCTTAATTCCAGTCATTAATCGCTCCGGCTTTTATGCGCTGGTTATCTGCAGATGTTTGCAAGTGCTTTTTTTACCATTGAAATAAATGTTATTTAAGCGGTTTTACACTATGTATGTGTACTCTTGGCTTACTTTCTATATCAGTGTGCTACCGGGAGACCAAGACACCAACCCAGGAGTATATGGATTTATTTGATTGACCACCATCCACGATCGAGCCACTTTCCCTTGTGGGGATTATCTGGCCTGTTTGACCCATTCACTGTAAGGTACCTGGGTCCATATCTTCTGGTGAGAGCTTCTGCCATTCACGTTGGTGCTGTGTTCTTTTTTCACTGAGGAGTTTGGATATCAGAACACTTCAGATTCAGTTTGCAGTTAACAGCATTTTTTCACTATGTCATATGAACTATGGACTCACTTTTTGTGATCTAGTTGCACTTTTTTGGATTTTCACAATCACAGTTTTATGCATTCATTTTTTATTTAGCGCTGCACTTTTTTATATGTGATTTGTGGACAATTTTATGTCAATTGTAGTGCGGGAAGCTTTTAAGTTATAGTTAGCGCAGTGTGTGTGTATATATTTATTTTTTTTCTTTACCAATGTCCAATTCTCCTGTAAACTGCACTATAACCCAACAAGAGACTCCCTTGCAGCCCACAATAGACTCCAAGAAAAGGATTTCATGGAGGAGTTTAAAAATCCTATCATACAAGGTGGGGGGTCGCTAGTATTACTAACCATAGATCTGGGGGTTGGGGCCTTTAGTACAAGGCCAGCCATTCCTGGTTCGAATCTCGGCCGGTTCATTAGGAGCCGGCCAAGATTCGAGCCATTAATGGGCAGGCTGAATGTACCAAGTTGATCGTTCGATCAACTTGGGTGCAAACAGCCTGCCGGATTTGCTTCCAATTATCGCTAGAAACTGCTATAGCCCCTAGTAATAATCACGGTCTTCTCCGTCAGCAGAAGACAATTGCTTGGCAGAAGGGATTCTCTGTGTATTATCGGTGTTAATAGGGGAATCTTGCAAATTACTTTCCTGGAACTCATGGTTGCAGATTTGAAAGTTTATTTCCGGTTGGTGGTTATGTAGGATAAAAGGGGGCATGGCTTACCGGCTGAAGAGCTGCAGCAGGTTCTCTTTCTTGTCACGGATCTCCTGACCCCAGCTATGTGCTCTGCTGGTGTAGAATAAGAAGGTTCTTCTACAAAGTTGCTCCTTAAACACTGGCCAGAAAGTTGGCTTGGGCCCTAGTATTTCAAGGCCACGCACACGCGTGTCAATACCACCCTGCTCATGTAAAGAAAAGCAAGACATTAGAACTTGTACTCTCAGTGGCACACTCCCCTCATTGCCACAGATCACATTCTGCACATGCTTTACCTGCTGACATCGCTTTATCTTGACCTGAATGATGGGCCAGAAACGAGTGACATTTTCCAGGAGAAGTACACGTCCGGCCGTGCTAGCGATGTTCACCTGGTTACAAATATAACACAGCCAGAATTACCACATTACCGCCTACTCCACCATCTAAAGTTAAAACCAAACCTATGAGATCAGATGTTTGGTTTCTAAGTTGGAGGGACTTCAGTATTACCAGCAGTATATCTGAATTATGGATGGAGGAAAGAGGTGGCTAAAATAAGAAGATATACTCCGACAGACGCCACTCCCATACAAATTTTCCAACACCCTAAAATATCCAATTATTGCTGGTCCCTTGTGTAGACCTGTACACAGGGAACCTTCTGCTCTCTTGCCAGAGAGATCCTCTGAGCCTCGACTACATCTGGAAACTTTTCTAAGGCCAGGTTCGCACTTGTGTGGGCCTTGCAGCCGTGTTTGCTTGGGCACGACAGCTTATACATTTGAATGGGCTGCTGTGCCCCGTGAAATGCAGAAAAGAAGTTCCTGCACTACTTTGGAAATCGCAGCATGCATGGGAACTGCGAGCACAGTACGGTTCCCAGTGCGGGTAGCTTGTCATTAGGATTAATAGCCCCGCATTTCAATGTGCGGGTGGGTGCAGCTGGGAGAATTTGTGCAGGTCCTAGATGTGAACCCAGCCTAAGGGTTTTGTTCCTTGCCCTTAAGATGGCATAGAATGTGTCACTTACCGCATTCAGCTCTGTGTTAATGTTCGCTGGGTTCTCTCCTCCCATAACCACCACTCGGGCTGGCATATAACTAGAGTCCTCACTGGCTACAACAATCGTTAGCTGCCTGCAGAGGGCACAAAAACATTCAGCATTCTGGGATGAAAAAATGTCCTACACACAGAAAATACCTTCCCCATTCACACTCACCGGATAACCACCCCGCGGTGCATGTAAATGTTGATATAATGGGATCCAGTGCTTCCGCTCGACTCCCAGTAAGATTTTGGGTTTCCATCTGTCAGTTTGTTGGCCCGATGAGGATTGGAAGAGACTTCCATCTTCTCCCAACACTTGTCCTCCTTGACTTCCACACTAGATCCTACACACAGACAGGACAAGTCACTATGAGCCATTAAACGGATTTAGCAGTAATAGCATCCTCTACTCTGCTTGTACTTGCCACCTTTAGTAAAACGCAACCCATGATGGGATGGGGTGGAATTTTCAATGAATGATACCAAACAATTTATCATAAGCCATTTTATTGTGGCATGTACATGCCTGCTTGAACAGTGTATTCACAATCAGTACACTTACATAATGCAATATAGACCTCAAAGAATATAAACCATCAATGCACCACAATAAGTACTGGAACATTCCAGATACTCAGATGGTCTACAGCAGGGGTAGGCAATGCGTGACCACATAGTGTGTCACAGTAATGTCTTCTGCCCCACTTCAAATTTCTCTGCCCCCACATTTGGCCCGTGCGCTCTGGAGTTGGCCCGTTTGGCCGGCTTCTGTAGAAGGGGCATGACCAAACAAGGTCTGCCGATTGGCTCTCCATCAGCACTCTCAGCCAACGGGGAGTGGACAATCCGCCTGTCAGAACGCAATAGAACAGTGGGGGAGATTGCTGTACTAACGTCAGTTTGTGTGTACAGCAGCTCCTCCTGAGCTGTTCACTTTTTTCATTCAGCCCTGCTGGGTTGAAGAAAAAAAAAAAAATAATTACTTGTCTAATTTAAGAGCAGAAGTGTCATTTCTGTCTGCTGCTTCATAACTACCAGCAAGAGTCACTTCTGGGAAGCTTTCCTGAAACAAAGAGAAAAAAAAGCTGACAGTGGAGGGAGCTCCAGCTGGTTCACAGCCTCAGCTCTGTGAAGCTCCTGTGAGCTGTGTGAGTGGAGGTGTGTCTCTCTTCCCTCCAATCAGCTCCAAGCATACTCATCATTGAGCTCTGCCGTGTTACTTCAGCACTCCACCTCCTTTTATCTGAACGCTCAGACAAGCTTTAGAAATTCTGCACTTTGATCAGAATAGAAGACTGCAGATAAACAGGTACAACGTATGTAGGAGGATTTGTTTCTTCTCTGTTTATCACCTGAAGCCAGTCGCTTCAATGGGTATATGAAAGGTTAAACACCCACTTTAAATTCCAAAAGGACAGATGCATGGCCTTGCATGTTATTAGAGTTTGGGTTGAACATGGAAGACTTAAGATACTAAACACACTCACCTTGACAAAGGTTTCTCAGAAAAACATCAAAGAATGGGATGTTGACCTGTTGCTGGCTGCGTCTGTGCTCTTCGATCTGTGTCAGAACCATCTGAGGGGGACAAGATAAAAGAGTTTACACTATAAACAATGGAAAGACACTTTCTTAATCACTTAGCAGAGATACAGCCATTAGATAGGTGGCAGCACAGATTCAAAATTCTTGGTGCACACACCCTCCTTTATACAACACACCATGCACTGGCCGGAAAAAGCAATCTGACGGTACTCACCGTCACTGGGAGTGAAAGACAGATACTTAATGGTTTGGATTGCTTCAAATGGGTTCTGTGCTTAAACTTATGATAATGTGTATTGAACCTCAATGTCAGAGACAGGCTCTCCCTATTGTCCGTGTATTGAGGTGTGATTTGTATGCTGTGAAGCCTGTCTGTCACATTGTTAATGAACGCACATAGTTTCTGTCCAGATGGCTAGTTAATTAGTTCAGGTTAATTATTTTTCTCTATAAAATTTCATTTGCATATGATAATGTAATCAGGCCACCCCTGACCTGTATGTGGTAATCTGATCAGGAGGTGGATGTCCATGCTGTATATAAACTGTGTACGTTGTTCAATAAAGGAGACGGTTCCAAAACATATACAAGCTAAGTTGTCGGCTAGCTTTGTATGGGGGTGGCTGGAAAAACTGATATCCATGTTCAAGACTGAAGGAAGCCGTATACTGACAGAAGCCCACAAACACAGTGTGGGTTGCGGTTCCATTACACAATCCATCACCATATAGTGAAGCAAAGAGCAGCACAGTAAGCAGATCGTAGGCTCACCTGGATGCAGCCGGCCAGAATGCTGGTGGCCATCTTCTGGTAAAGGCTGGAGTATTTCTCACAGTCACTTAGGAGGTCTCTCAGCTCCGGTGCCTGAATAATGCCTGTGCTGTGCTTCTCCAGCACTTTGCTCAGCGTGTCTTTGGCACCCAGCCGGCACATAACAACTGCACAGTCCTTGTTAGTAGAGGCCAGACGGTGCAGAAAGCTGACCACTTCCTGAAGAACCTAAACCAAACAAATAAAGAAAGATGTATGGTATGATGGATTAACAGTAGAACGACTCTCCAATAAAGCAAGACCAGCCTGTCACCCGGTCACTGAGAATACGGCCTGTGCCCGTTCCAATCCTTACCTCCTGATCACTGCTGGTACTCCCCAGGGAGGTCAGACAAGGCTCAATACTCTTGTGCCAAGGAAGTGTATCCTCCTGATAGAAATCCAGGGACTTGTTTAGAATTCTGAAAGAGACAATTCTATGAAAATCCTGCAAGCCAAATGGCTTCTCAACACAAAGCTTTTGGGGGCTCCACACCCTGCCCAAGACAGGGGGATCGCCAAATAGGAAACGGGACTTTAACCACTTCACAACCCCCCTGGAAGCTGATCAGCGGGTGCTGGCCAATGGATGTCTACAAGCACCCATTGATTGGCGAGTAGACAGGCTGGACAGAGTTCTATCACATCATTAGTAAAAGCAGCACATACAAAAACACTGGTTAGGCACACATCTGATCACCCTTGATGTTTAACCCCTTCCCAGCCAGTGTCATTAGTACAGTGACCGTGCATATTTTTATATTAGCACTGATTACTGTAGTGTCACTGGTTCCCATAAAGTGTCAAAAGTGTCAGTTTGCTGCAATATCGCAGTCTCGCTACAAGTCGCTGATCGCCGCCATTACTAGCATAAAAAAATAAAAAAAACACACACACACACATTATATATATATATATATATATATATATATATATATATATATAAATAAAATGGTCAATCTTTTGTTCGACGACTCCTCCCTCCGCACGTGTTACGTCCAATGTTCCCTCTAATTTTTTACTGTGCTGAGCAAATAAAAAAATTTCTGAGCGCAAACCTTTAGATTGAGCAATGGGGGGGGGGGGGGGGGACGTCAATGCAGAGTGACCAGCTTGCCCCAATCAACTGCAGAGTGCCACAGCAATGCCCCCAATAAACTGCAGAGTGCCACAGCAATGCCCCCAATAAACTGCAGAGTGCCACAGCAATGCCCCCAATAAATTGCAGAGTGTCACAGCAATGCCCCCAATAAACTGCAGAGTGCCACAGCAATGCCCCCAATACATTGCAGAGTGCCACAGCAATGCCCCCAATACATTGCAGAGTGCCACAGCAATGCCCCCAATAAACTGCAGAGTGCCACAGCAATGCCCCCAATACATTGCAGAGTGCCACAGCATTGCCCCCAATAAACTGCAGAGTGCCACAGCAATGCCCCCAATAAAATGCAGAGTGCCACAGCATTGCCCCCAATAAACTGCAGAGTGCCACAGCATTGCCCCCAATAAAATGCAGAGTGCCACAGCATTGCCCCCAATAAACTGCAGAGTGCCACAGCAATGCCCCCAATAAACTGCAGAGTGCCACAGCATTGCCCCCAATAAATTGCAGAGTGCCACAGCAATGCCCCCAATAAAATGCAGAGTGGCACAGCATTGCCCCCAATAAAATGCAGAGTGCCACAGCATTGCCCCCAATAAATTGCAGAGTGCCACAGCAATGCCCCCAATAAAATGCAGAGTGGCACAGCATTGCCCCCAATAAAATGCAGAGTGCCACAGCAATGCCCCCAATAAAATGCAGAGTGCCACAGCATTGCCCCCAATAAACTGCAGAGTGCCACAGCATTGCCCCCAATAAACTGCAGAGTGCCACAGCATTGCCCCCAATAAATTGCAGAGTGCCACAGCAATGCCCCCAATAAAATGCAGAGTGCCACAGCATTGCCCCCAATAAAATGCAGAGTGCCACAGCATTGCCCCCAATAAACTGCAGAGTGCCACAGCATTGCCCCCAATAAATTGCAGAGTGCCACAGCAATGCCCCCAATAAACTGCAGAGTGCCACAGCAATGCCCCCAATAAACTGCAGAGTGCCACAGCATTGCCCCCAATAAACTGCAGAGTGCCACAGCATTGCCCCCAATAAACTGCAGAGTGCCACAGCAATGCCCCCAATACATTGCAGAGTGCCACAGCAATGCCCCCAATAAACTGCAGAGTGCCACAGCAATGCCCCCAATAAACTGCAGAGTGCCACAGCAATGCCCCCAATACATTGCAGAGTGCCACAGCAATGCCCCCAATAAAATGCAGAGTGCCACAGCAATGCCCCCAATAAAATGCAGAGTGCCACAGCAATGCCCCCAATAAAATGCAGAGTGCCACAGCATTGCCCCCAATAAACTGCAGAGTGCCACAGCATTGCCCCCAATAAAATGCAGAGTGCCACAGCAATGCCCCCAATAAAATGCAGAGTGCCACAGCAATGCCCCCAATAAAATGCAGAGTGCCACAGCATTGCCCCCAATAAACTGCAGAGTGCCACAGCATTGCCCCCAATAAAATGCAGAGTGCCACAGCAATGCCCCCAATAAAATGCAGAGTGCCACAGCATTGCCCCCAATAAAATGCAGAGTGCCACAGCATTGCCCCCAATAAATTGCAGAGTGCCACAGCAATGCCCCCAATAAACTGCAGAGTGCCACAGCATTGCCCCCAATAAACTGCAGAGTGCCACAGCAATGCCCCCAATAAATTGCAGAGTGCCACAGCATTGCCCCCAATAAACTGCAGAGTGCCACAGCATTGCCCCCAATAAACTGCAGAGTGCCACAGCATTGCCCCCAATAAAATGCAGAGTGCCACAGCAATGCCCCCAATAAAATGCAGAGTGCCACAGCAATGCCCCCAATAAACTGCAGAGTGCCACAGCATTGCCCCCAATAAAATGCAGAGTGCCACAGCAATGCCCCCAATAAAATGCAGAGTGCCACAGCAATGCCCCCAATAAAATGCAGAGTGCCACAGCAATGCCCCCAATAAACTGCAGAGTGCCACAGCATTGCCCCCAATAAAATGCAGAGTGCCACAGCAATGCCCCCAATAAAATGCAGAGTGCCACAGCAATGCCCCCAATAAAATGCAGAGTGCCACAGCAATGCCCCCAATAAAATGCAGAGTGCCACAGCAATGCCCCCAATAAACTGCAGAGTGCCACAGCAATGCCCCCAATAAATTGCAGAGTGCCACAGCAATGCCCCCCCGCGACCCCATGCACTTACCTCACGGACGGTCACGGCACTCTGTCTTCAGTCCCCGGCTTCCAGCTTCCCGCGTCTCCATCCTCCCGAGTCCCGGCGCCTCCTCCTCGGCCAATGGCATGAAGTTGGCCTTTCGGCCAATCAGGAAGCGGGAGGACCCGCTCCCTGATTGGCCAGGAGGAGGATCCGTATGACAATAGCGAATTTTCATTCGCTATTGTCACACGATGGGCGTGCTCTCGGGGTGCACGCTCTGCTCCCTGGCCGCTCCGTCTGCGGCTGCGCCGTCTAACTAGGTGCTTGCGCGGGACGTAATTTCCACTGCGCGTCCGCGCACGCGCGCAACTTAAAGGGAACACTGGTTACGTCCCCCGGGACGTGTACGGAGGAAGGAGTCATCGAGGACGCCACCCGCTATCCACCTCGGAGTACGATTCTACTGTTGAGCTGTATACCGCGCACTGGGCACAGTGCCATATCTGATAATTTTAACATATGTGTGATACATTAAAGCATTCTTTTAGTACAATACACACTATGTACAGTACTTTGTTTTACATATTGATCAAATCGATCATACTCGATTGTACAATTATTCGAACAATACCTGGGCACTGTACGGTGAAGGTGTTTAATCTGTAGAGATTTCTGGTGAATAATACATGCAAACCGGACCATATGTCCATAAAAACTTGTCTTGTTAACCTTTGACCATGTGAACCCATTGTTCAGCCGCCATAAGCAACCTCCTGTTTCCAATCCAGCAGGGTAGGACACTTGGATTGTTTAAAAAATCTGGGTATTAGGGATTTGGCCGCATTCAGTAGATGAGGAATTACGCTTTTTTTTTTTTTTTTTTTATAGTTTGATGGAGCAGGGGACCCCCATGAAAAAGAAAATGCATTGGTGAGAATTCTATGGGTCTCAGTGTCATTCGTTTAATCCATGGGGTGATCTCCTCCCAAAATGGTTTGATCTTAGAGTAAGACCACCATATGTGGAGGAACGTGCCCCGATGCCCACAACCCCTCCAGCAGCAATCATCCGGAGCTGAATTGGATAAACACAAAGCTCTTACGTGTATGTGCATTGCTCTTACCTGTACACACAGAGCTGCAGCCGTTTCTCACCCCTCAGCTGCTCCAGACAGGAGAGGAGCTGCAGGAAGAAATTGTGGTCGGTTAGAAGTTGTGGAACATCACAACGTAGGGAGGAAACATCTTCACAAACACATCGTTCCAGAGAGGGGAGAATTTCCCGACACATCCGAATGTCTTTCAGACCACTCAGCAAAGATGAGAGATCCATTTCCTGGACAGCCAGCCCTGGAGCAGACTCTGAAAGAGAAAAAATGTACAAACCGCTGAGCACCTTTGACTAGAGACTGGGACGCTGCTGAGCGCCCTCAGCTAGAGAGGAGACACCACTGAGCGCCTACTGCTAGAAAAGAGGCACAGATGAGCAATATCCCCTAGAGACGGGACACAGCTGAGAAAAGATTTCACAGCTGAGAAATTTCTATCATTGCAAACTTCCATCTCTCTCTACAAAGCATTGTACATCAACAAATGAGATCACACAAAGTTCTCACCTTTGCTATCAGCACTAACTTTCTCTTTACTGTTCTTTAGGAGATCACTCAGCTGTTTCTGCATTAAGTCATCCAGCCTCGCATACATGGAATTGCTGGAGTCCTCAGAGAAGATCTGGAGGAATGTGGACAACTCCAAACTGGACAACTGTTCAGACAAACCCTTATGGTTCTCCATAAGCATCCGAATGACCAGGATACCATTGAGCACAGAGGAGAAACACCTGCCAGACAATAGACAGAGGGGAGGTCATTATGATCTGTATTAAAGGGTCATTCTGAAACAGGAGTTGTACAAACAACAAGGAAAGGGTGTTACTGCCACAGGTGAAGTACACAAGACTGACAAAAGGTTCAGTACACAGAACAGAGAAAGGGTCCTACTGACACAGATGCTATACACAGGACAAAGGAAGAGTTGTACTGTATGAAGGCAATCAGCCCACATATACAGGTTGTCACACAGTCCCCCCTCCCTGCTTGCCATGACCCCCAACTTCCCCCGACTGCTGCCCCTCTGCTGAGGCTGCGTCTCCTTTCCCTCCGGCTGAGCGCCAGGCAGTCAGCCTGCCCACTGTGCCTGCATGTGGATTCACCACATGCAGGCAGCACTCCTGTCGCCACGCGCCCCCCTCTCCCCTGTCTCGGCGGGTACAGCTTGATCCCGCTTGCTGTGCAGGCGGGGCCTGTTGCCAGGGTAACCCGACGCCAAGTCTCAAATTACCTGGACAAAGAGAAAGTGCCCCAATCCAGAGAGGGGCCCAGGCACCACTCTTCTTTAAGATTAATCTTCCCCTGCCTGCTGCTGTGCGAGATCTGTGCTGCGGCCAGACCCCACAGCCCCCCTTATCTAGGACCCCGTGGAAGACTCCTGCCTGGCCTGCCTCGGTTACCGGCTCTCTCCCCCCTGCTGATAGGCTGTGTGTGGTCCCCACAGACCCCCCCCACACAACAGAAGAACCCTGCCTGGCTAGTCTAACCTAGCAGTTCTGGGATTCCCCTGCCTGAAGGGGCTGTCTGGCAAGTCCTTAACCTTTGCTGTGCACCTGCCTGTGATGGGAACCTATCGCCCAACTCTGCCAACCCCACTCTGTCTGCCAAGGACTTACCCCCTATGCCCTGCCTGTTCTTAAGATTTACTACCCTACTGTACCAACCCCACTCTGTGTACCAAAGACTTATTCCCCCTTTCATGCCTGTGCTGAAGACTTACCGCCCTGCTGTGCCAAATCTGCTCTGTCCCGTTTGCCCCGTGGACTACCTCCCCTTTGCTGTCCCATATTGCCATCCTGAGAATCAGTTGTCATTGCTGTGCCTTCTGTTGTTCTGGGGACTAGTTCTCCTACTGTCTGTACCCCGAGGTTCCAATAAATGCCCACATGTTGGGTTTTGTGTGATCTGCCCTCATGTACTCTCTGTGCTCCTAGTTCGTCACACCGATCTTATTACACACAAATAACAAAACAAGATTAATAATTCTCACCCCTCCACACTAGTCATCTTGGCAATGGCACCAGGGATGGCCCTCAGGAGACTGCTGGAGCTGCCACTGGCTGCAGATCCAATACTGGAGAAGATCTCTTTTATAACCTGAGCATCCCCTGGATTCAGGATGTTACGTCTGGAAGATCCCTGAGGATCAGAACCATCCACCCCAGTCAGCACCTTCAGGACCTGCCAAGAGTAACATTGTTATCAGATGAGGGAGACAGACACTTAGGATGCGTGTAGGTTGGACTATTAGAGCTCCGCTTACCGCAAGTCCTATATGCTGGATGGCAGCAGAGGAATTATGTTCCTGCATACACCCCAGCACAGCTCTCACCCCTCCCTCTGTGGCAAAGAGTACACGCCAGTCATACTTCAACATGACCAGGTACGTCAACTGCAAGCACATCACCACCAACAGCTTGTCCTTCGACTGCGATGTCAGAAGTTCCACCAGAAGCTTTACAATCTTATCCCTAAATATCACAATATGTATTACTCGATAACTGCATAAAAAGTGTTATTAGCTTTTGCCTTTCATTCTTGTGCATTAGGGAAAAACTGAAATAAGTTTGACATGTCAGACACTGAGGTATTGTAATAAGTACCTGCATGATGTACGTCCCTCCGCCTTGATACCATGAGCTTCTTCACCAAGCTGTTGCTCCATGATCTGAACAATGAAGCCCAGGGCCCCAGCCCCACAAACATTCCGTTTTACCTTGTCCAGCATCTCTGCCAACAACTCCAAACAAACTCTGGGTGAAGAGCCCCAGAAAGTCCCAATTCCTAGAAGAGGATGAAGAATATGTGAGCAAGGTCTGCAAACATCACTCTGCAGCAGCAGCATAGATAGAATGAACCACAATAATTGGCAGTTTATCTGCTATGGCTTTTGCGCCCTCATCGGCTTACCCCAGAAAAAACAGCATTTTTGTACTGCCTAAAGCATGGGTGTCCAACCTTTTGGCTTCTCTGGGCCACATTGAGTGTAGAGAAATTTTCTCGGGCCGCAAATAAAATATATACTATAGTTAAGGTATATAAGTAATAAAACGCCGCCACGCCCTTCCCGTGTTGCCGCAACCCCCCTCCCCCAGCACTAATTTAACACGACTAGAGGATGATTCTTTTCTCTGCCTACCTTTAGTTGGAAGCCGCTGTGGCCGTGCCCCCGACCCGACTTCCTTCTTCCCCAGCAAAAAAAAAATAAAAATTTGTCAGGAAGCAGTGGGCCGCATTGCCTGCAGTTCCGGGCCGCATGAGGCCCCTGGGCCGCAGGTTGGACATGCCTGCCCTAAAGCATTATTTAATTTTTTTTTTTTTGAGTCCATTGAGGGACACAGGAATTCTTTAACCTTTGGGTTATACCGTCAACTAAAGAAGAAGAACTGGGCCCTGGCAAAGGAAAAAAAAAAAAAAAAACAAGCTAGCCCCTGTTACCAGCATGGCTCTGATTTGTAGCAAAGCAATAAGAGTCAATTCACATTTGTGCCACTTAAAAAGCATGCAATTTCCACTGCGACTTGATGCAACTTTACATGAGTAGGACTTTGATAGGTCTTTGACCAATGTGATTGTGTGTGGAACAGAAAGAAATTTAGTTTCATTCGGTTTTCTGATTTTCTAAGGAACTCCAAATTTTGAGAACAATCCTAATTCGAAGCAGTCAAAAATTGATCAACTGATTCAAATTCTATGCTGGTTATTAAGGAGTGGGCCAGGTAGCCGGTCGCCGCGTCCTTAACAACCGATGACTCATCAGCTTTCAGCGGGCTTTCCCATTAAAAATTTAATTAAGAGAAAAAAATGCCAGTATAAAAAAAAGAATAAATAAATAAAAAAAAAAAAAAAAGAAGAAGAAATTACGAGATTACGAGTACAAAAAAGCAAGAAAAAAAAAAAAAAAGGAAAATTGCAGTGATAAGATTGTAGTCAAACCCCAGGAACTGCTGAGCCCCAGGATTTTGGGCAATGCCAGCTTGATCCAGAAGACCGGAGAAGGTTTGGTAAAGATCTGCTAACCTTTGCAGTGACACAAGGTTGGAGGTGAGCAACACTCCAGTTTGTAGCCCTGAAGCTACCAACATCTGCAAGCTGTTAAAGCATCAGCAAGAGTTAACAAACGTCCCCCCCACTAGGGAAAATGGAGGCGCACCTTCTTGCAGAGGAAGGATTGTCTCAGCATTTGGTAGACTGAGTGCCGGGTCTTTTAGGTGGATGGGGAGTCAAGCTTGGAGGGTCTTGACAAGGAGATGGAAAGGGGCAGAAAAACATGAAGGAAAGTTTCTTAGAAAGAAGACTATAGTCCAGACTCCTGCAGCCAAATCACATGCAAGCTACCAAGACCCCAGCTGGCAAATCAAATATAGAATCTGCAGGAGTAGGGCACAGACGTGTGCATGTGGCCTCAGCTGGTTAGTTTGGGTCATCAAAGAAGACTCTGGTGACAGAAAAGGCTCCAAGATTAGAGGCCAACAGGACTCCAGAGCCGTGGAGGCTCCAGTTTCTTAGCAAGCATTTAAGGGGAAAAGGGAGAAAGAAAAGAATGGGCCCGTGTCCTCTACCGTACTCAATAAGGAATTTAGGGATACATGAAAACTTCCATTATCTTAATCATACAGTACAGGTCACAGCAATTAATTCTTAGACCATAGGATGTCCTCAAGTAATAATTTAAGGGGTTGGCAATAAAACAGGCCCAAAGAAAAAACAAGAAGGGTCAATGGACATGGCATCTTGCAGCTGGAGCATAGATCAGCAGAAAACAACAAAAACAGCGGAAAAAACGTTTTTGAAAACATGAACAGAGGATTAGGTGGTGGCCCTGAAACTTCTGGGAAAAACAGATGCTAGATGCTGTAAAAAACCTAAAGCCTCGTACACACGCACCGATTGTTGGCCGACCGATCGGCCGTCTTTTGTCCAGTGTTATTTTGGTTGAAATGTGCTCTAGACTGCACACTAATTTTGACGGCCAACAACAACCAACTTCAGAAGTGATGTCATGTGATGGTTTACTTTCCGTGTGTTTTTTCTTCTCTGAGCATGCCCAGTCTTGCTCATCTGATTTTTGTCTGCCGAAATCTGTACTGACGGACGAACAATCGGCCGTTCTGTTGACGGCCAACAAAAATTTTATAGCCTGCACACCAGATTTTGTTCGGCCCGAAAAGTCGCAGTCAGTTGTTGGAAGCATCATACTAACAAGCCTACAATCGGCCGATCGGACGTTGGCTGAAAATTCACGGCCAACAATCGGTGCCTGTGTACGAGGCTTAAGAGCCCTGACATCTCTGCGAGAACGGATTCAGGTAGGGAAGGAAGGACCCGTTCTTTAAAGGGCTTAAGCACTAGAAAAAGCCAGCCAAGTAATGGAGGAGGAAGTAATCGTAGGGGTCCCATCCTGTGAAGAAACAGAAGAGGGTTCAGTTCCCAAGGAAAGGAGTGGCAGGTAGCCATAGAAGACAGTCCTGATCTCACCTACAAGGCAAGACCTAATTGCTTGACATTCCTTTAAAGCAGAACATGAATACATTTTTTCCTCAGAAGGCGATAAGAGCACCAACAAGAAGAACTGGATTCCAAGCTACAAGAAGCGCAAAAAAAAAATAAAATAAAATGGGTGCCAAATCGCAACTACAGGGACCAATGGAGAGAAGGCTCTGTTCTTACACAGCCCACGAAAGCGATTCCTGGCAATTCAAATGAAAGCTGTTGCAGCTGGGTGAACCCCGCTCTGCGATGATCCGCCTGGCTTTCCTCTCCTCTCTCTTCTCCTGGGTGATGGCTGGGAGAAAGGCTCCCAACGCAGCCCCACACTCAGCCGAAATCATTTTCCACTCGCAAAATGCAAGCAGGCCAGTTGGAAATTTGAGGGATGCTTACCTATTTTCAGGCTGCTCTGGTCCAGTCACGAGATTTGGCTCCTCAGTGTCAGCCAGCACTGCTGTAGGGGAGAAGGGAGAACTGACGACGGATAGGCCAGTGAAGCCTATGGGTGATGTTGCTGCCCCAGGCTACCAGCCGTTGCCGGGCGCTCGCTCGCTCCTCTCCCCAGCAGCCACCACTGGCTGAAACAGAGGGGATCACATGACCAGAATTAAGTGGTCTGAGAATTGCTAAGTATATGCACTCACCGGCCATTTTATTAGGTACACCTGTTCAATTGCTTGGTAGCATGTAACCACATCACATGGCAGCAACTCAATGCATTTAGGCATATAGACGTGGTGAAGAAAACTTGCTGAAGTTCAAAACGAGCATCAGAATGGGGAAGAAATGGGATTTAAGTGAATTTAGCATGGTTGTTGGGGCCAGACGGGCTGGTCTGAGTATTTCAAAAACTGCTGATCTACTGGTATTTTCACACACAACCATCTCTCGGGTTTACAGAGAATGGTTCGAAAATGAGAAAATATCCAGTGAGCGGCAGCTGTGGGGGTGAGCAAGCCTTGTTTGTGTCAGAGGTCAGAGAAGAATGAGCAGACCGGTTCCAGATGATAGAAAGGCAACAGTTAACTCAAATAACCACTCGTTACAATCAAGGTATGCATCTCTGAATGCACAACACATAGAACCTTGAATCTACAGCAGCAGAAGACCACACCGGGTGCCTCTCCCGTCAGCTAAAACAGGAAACTGAGGCTACAATTCTCACAGGCTCACCAAAATTGGACAATAGAAGATTGGAAAAAAACGTTGCCTGGTCTGATGAATCTCGATTTCAGCTGCGACATTCAGATGGTAGGGTCAGAATTTGGTGTAAACATGAAAGCATGGATCCATCCTGCCTTGTATCACCGGTTCAGGATGGTGGTGGTGGTGTAATGGTGTGGGGGATATTTTCTTGGGCCCCTTAGTACCAATTGGAGCATGGTTTAAATGCCACAGTCTACCTGAGTATTGTTGCTGACCATGTCCATCCCTTTATGACTACAGTGTACCCATCTTCTGATGGCTCCTTCCAGCAGGATAATGCACCATGTCACAAAGCTCCAATCATCTCACCACTGGTTTCTTCACCATGACAATGAGGTCACTGCCCTCCACACTCACCACATCTCATCCAACAGAGCACCTTTGGTATGTGGTGGAATGGGAGATTCGCATCATGGATGTGCAGCCGACAAATCTGCAGCAACTGCGTGATTTTATCATGTCAATACAGATCAAAATTTCTGAGGAATGTTTCCAACACCTTGTTGAATCTATGCCACGAAGAATGAAGGCAGTTCTGGAGGTTAAAGTGGGTCCAACCGGTTACTAGCAAAGTGTACCTAATAAAGTGGCCGGTGAGCATACAGCTTTCTTACACAGGTTAGTAAGCATAGGTATTAGGAGGGCGGAGGAGACAGTTTTAAGAGAAGTTAAAGTGGAACTTCACTCTCCCAATCAACATTGATTTATTTTAATCCTCATACTGCTAGCATTAGTAAATAGATAGGAAAGCATATCATATTTATAGGTTTTAATCTTGTTATTTTTTTTTTTACATTTCTTCAGTTACTACTGGTTTCTTGGCTAGGCAAAGGATGTCACACATCCCAGGAGTCTTAGGAAGGGGAGGAGGGGCTTTCTCATCTAAGCATGCTCTCCTGCATGCATGCTTGAGCTAATTCCTGCAAGTAAATGTTACATGAATCATTTGCCCTTACTCAAGATGGCCACGGCCAGAAATGCTAGGGGGTTGTTTTTCAAAGTGATTTTTCAACAAACTAAAGCATAGAGACATGGATGGATTTTATATATAAAAATTGAATAAAAACTGGATTTTTGTAATATTAAACAGTAAAATCCTTTCTCTGAAGTTCATTGACAGGCGCAGCTCTGCTTAATCAGACTATAGGGTTATGCTCCTCCCACTAGGGATAGGCACTAGGCGGAGAAAAGGCTTGTCCACGCCTATAGGGGCTGTCCCAGCCGGCATAACCCCTCAGGCTCTGCTATACTCAAAACAGTTGTGTTGCAAGCAGTGACAGAAAAAAGACCCCATAACTCAAAAGTAGAGGGGCAGGTGCTGCGTCTGTCGATGAACTTCAGAGAAAAGGATTTTACGGTAAGTTCTTACAAAAATCCAGTTTTCTCTATCGTTCGACAGACGCAGCTCTGCTTAATCATAGACTATAGTGATGTCCCAAAGCAGTAAAAACATGAGGGGTGGAAACAAGACAGGAACAAAAAACCTTAATGCCTCAATGGCCAACATAGCCAACCAGGTAAAACAGAGCTCAACCAGAAACAGGAGCTCCCCCGGAACAAACCCTCAAAGAGAAACCAAAAAAGGGGGTTTCTCTCTCAAACTGCAGTCTGCAAAACCTTGCGGCCAAAAGAAGCATCCGCAGATGCCAGCACATCTACCTTGTAGAATTTTGTAAAGGTATGCACAAACTACCAAGTTGCTGCCTTGCAAACTTGAAGCACCGACGCCTGATGGCGAAAAGCCCAGGAGGCGCTCAGCGCTCTAGTAGAATGCGCCTTCACCGGGAAGGGAGGAATCCGACACTTCAGTGAATAGGCTTGTACCACCGTCTGTCTGATACATCTGGAAATGGCTGCAGCAGACGCAGTCAGTCCCTTACGAGGTCCATCCATAAGGACAAAAAGAGTGTCCGATTTTCTGAAGGACGGAGTGGTCTCTTAAGTAAACCCTGATAGCCCGGGCCACATCCAAAGAATGTAAAGCATACTCCTTAAAATGCTGAGGTTTAGGGCAAAGGGAAGGCAGTACAATCTCTTCATTTAAATGAAAATCAGAAACCACCTTAGGAAGGAACGACTGATTAGGTCGAAATACCACCTTAGCTCTGCAAACCACCAAATAAAGTGAGCGGCAAGACGACGGCGCCAATTCAGATACTCTGCGGGCAGAAGTGATCGCCACCAAGAAGGTAACCCAAGACAAAGCAAGCAGCAAAATCTCAAGAATTTCCTCAAAAAAAGGAGTCTTATGAAGAACAGACAGCACCAAATTGAGATTCCCATTGCTTTAACGGGGATACCGAATGAGAGACCGCTCTCAACAAGAGATCATCCAGGTATCCCAGTACCGCAATCCCCCTCTGGCGCAGCAATGCTAACATCGTAGAACCTTGGTAAACACCGTGGGAGCGGAGGCGAGACCAAAGGGTTATGCCATAAATTGATAATGCTGCTCCACTACGGCAAAAAGAAGAAACCACTAGTGTCCAGCGTAGATAGAGAGGTCCACTACCGTACGGATGGAATCCGTCCAAAACCTCTGTACCCGCACAAAGCGGTTCAGTGCTTTGTCCCCGTCAGTAGGCACAACAAACTGAGTATAGCAGAGCCTGAGGGGTTATGCCGGCTGGGACAGCCCCTATAGGCGTTGACAAGCCTTTTCTCCGCCTAGTGCCTATCCCTAGTGGGAGGAGCATAACCCTATAGTCTATGATTAAGCAGAGCTGCGTCTGTCTTTGAACGATAGAGAAATAGCATTTTTCGGTTTGTGGTGCTCAGATGCAGTGAAGACCCGCTTTAAAGTGTTACTAAAACCACAACGGTAAAATCTGTCTATAGATGCAGAATAGCATGCTTGTTATACTCACTTTGTAACTTAAATGATTAATCTTCTGCATTGTGTAAAAAAAGGCTATGTGATCCTGCATGCACAGATTCTCCCCCTCCTGCAGATTTAAAGAGGAAGTAAACCCTCCTCTGACACTTTTACCTATAGATAAGCCTATGATAAGGCTTACCTATAGGTACTGTAAATATCTCCTAAACTTGTACCGTTTAGGAGATATTTACCTGACATGCAGCCAGTGACGTCACTGGCGCATGCGCTCTGAAGGAACGGCCGTTGGTGCCGTTCCTTCAGAGACCCGTGCCGTGACCGTCGGCTCCCAAGCGCGTGCGCGGGAGTGACGTCACCGCGGCTCCGGCCAATCAGATGGCCGGATGCCGCGATCCCGGAAGACGGGCGACTGGACATGTCGCCCGTCATACAGGTAAGCGGATGGCACGGCGGGGGCTCGTTCTAAGGTAAGTATTTCGTAATGAGCTAGTATGAGGTGCATACTAGCTCATTATGCGTTTCTCTTACAGGTTGCAAAAAGAAGAAATTTTTTTTTTTCAGGTTTACAACCTCTTTAACTCTAGGAAAGTCCATATAAGCCACAGTAAGTGTAGTTCAGCTGCACATGCTCAGTTTGGTTTCCATTGCTGGATAGAATGCTTCCTGGTTTTAGCTGAACTATTCAGGTCACATTGTATTAACATCACACAATTGGGCGTGTATACAGATCCTAAATGACAGCCCAGTCCCTCCCTCTTCCTCCATGCCCAGTAACTCAGTGGGTGGGATGTCACATCTTGATTGATGGATGATCCGCCTCCCACAAAAGCATGAGGACACAGGCTATAGTGGATTTCAAGAGGCAGTAAAATCTCCTCCTACATGAACACTCTGGACTCGGGCAGACCCTGCAGTGTATCACGTGCCCGTGGTATACAGATCAGCTAACAAGGTATATAGCTGTAGTATTTTAAATGTAAAAATATCATTTATAAGCTGTGGGCAGTGCGGAGGGGGGGCTGATTAACATTTTTTTAAGTTACTGGGTTTTGAGCTTATCACAAAATTTCACTTTAACAAGGGCAGATATGCACAGTAGGTCAAACAAAAACATTATTGATCTTAAAGCAGACACATGAACTTTGTTAAACAGCATCCCTTCCTCCTTATAGAGGATTATTGATAGTAAAGACTCAAGCAGTTTTGGCAGAAATCATATGCACACTAAACAGTCACATTACCCACCTCTTCCTGTCCTGGATTTCCTTACCACCCAACCCCCCCCCCCCCCCCCCGCCCCCACTCGGTTAGAATGACCTCTCGTACCTTTCTCCTCACCTTTGCTCTTTTCCTCAGTTGGTGCGGTGACCTGAACTCCTTCCTGAGTGAGAAGTCTGCGGAGGACCTGAAGGTCTGAGGGCTCCGAAGGACCAGCTCCACCCTTGTCAGCTTTTCTAGTTTCTTCGCTCTTTGTTTTTTTGGAAGCGGTGAAACCAGGCAGGGAGTTATCCTGTACGGAGGAACTGGCATTGGACGTCATCTTGGTTGCTGTGCTGGCACGGAATACATATTTTACATAGACGTGTGAACTCTGCAAGTCATTTAGGATAGAGCCACGGCAATGTTCACGGAGAAATTCCAGAATCTTCTGTGCAACATCCACCGAAATTGAGACCTTTATAAAGGATGCTTCATCTGCGCCACGCAGCTGGGGGAAGAGAAGAGCGAGGAGTCAGAGAGTCTTATGCTAGACCCCAATCTACAGAGAGCAAAACCAGAAACTGACGGAGAGGAGGCCCTGCTTTAATACCACTCTACAGACTGCTCCACCCAAGGAGGACAAAAAGAAAGGAACACAAAGAGGCCCTGCATTACCAATCTACAGACTGCTCCACCCAAGATGGTCAGAAAGGAAAGGAAGGGGACCATAAAGAGGCCCTGCTTTATTACCAATCTACAGACTGCGCTACCAAAGACAGCGTGAGGACACAAAGAAGATATGCGTTATTACTAACCTATGGACTAGAATACCTGGGACTGACCAAGAGGAAGACACAAAAGAGGCCATAGGGTTATTTACCGAAACTGGAGAGTGCAAAATCTGGTGGAACTCTGCATAGGAACCAATCAGCTTCCAGGTTTTATTGTCAAAGCTTAAAGAGGTTGTAAACCCCCCAAAAAAATTTTTTTTCTTTTTGAAACCTGCAAGAGAAACACATAATGAGCTAGTATGCATCGCATACTAGCTCATTATGAAATACCTTAGAACGAGCCACCTCCGTGCCGTCCGCTTACCTGTATGACGGGCGACATGTCCAGTCGCCCGTCTTCCGGGATTGCGGCATTCCGGCCATCTGATTGGCCGGAGCCGCGGTGACGTCACTCCCGCGCGCGGGAGCCGACAGTCACGGCACGAGCGGCCGTTCCTTCAGAGCGCATGCGCCAGTGACGTCACTGGCTGCATGTAAGGTAAATATCTCCTAAACGGTACATGTTTAGGAGATATTTACAGTACCTATAGGCCTTATCATAGGCTTACCTATAGGTACAAGTTACAGAGGAGGGTTTACTTCCTCTTTAATTGAACAAGCTGAAGTTAGAAGCTGATTGGCTGCCATGCACAGCTGCACCAGATTCTGAGTGCACAATTTTTAGTAAATCTACCCACCTGTGTCATTATACTGCAGACTGCACCCCTGCCTTATTTCCAAACTTATGCCTAGTCCACACAATCAGACAAAAAAATACCGCTTTCAAAGAGATCTTCCGATAATCTGATCGTTCGTACGCATTTTTCGAGAGCCGATTGAAAGATTGTATTAACATGCCTTATTATATTTCACATATATTTCAGCTTATGCCCACTTATCAATGGAATGTGGTCCCTTGCAATTACATAGTAACGAGTCAGACTAACACTCATTCATACAACCCTGGACATCAGACAGCTGTATTTTGCATTTAGACGACATGTTAAACACCTTTCCATTCATTCATTCAAACACTTGACAGTTGGATATTTTGCATATAGATGACAGACAACACCTGAACTCATTGACACTTACTTACATTAAGGCTCGGTTTCCACTAGTGCGACTTGCTGTGCAACTTGACACATGTCAAGTCGCACAGCAAGTCAAAAGCCATTGATTTCTATCTGGCCCGTTTCCACTGCCGCGACTTGAGTTGCGGCGACTTCAAAAGTAGTTTGTGCACTACTTTGAGCCGTCTTCAGTGCGACTTCCCTCTATAATGAGGGACAAGTCTCACTGAAAGCCGCAAACAACTTTAGCTACGAAGTCGTGCTAGAAGTAGCACGACTTCGTAGCCGCACTAGTGGAAACCGAGCCTAACACATGACAGCTGAACACAGACAGAGCGGCTGCCCCACAAACACAATCTCCAACACACGACACCCCACACATACACAGGTGTATAGGAAACAAAAGCCTTTCATGTACTGTTTCTGTGAGACATGTTCGATTGTCAAATTGAACCGGTAAATTGTAAACCAGTTTAAAGCAGTTTTTTCCCGCTCAAACTTGCCTTAAATATGAGCTAAACTTGAAATAAAATTAGATGTGTCTACACCTTGCTTCGATGCGCTGTGTCCTTGCATGGAAGAGGGAAAATTCACTATCCGGGAGGGTTAGCAACTGAAGGGTCGTATATCATCTTGTACCCCCCCCCCTTCCACTGCCATATTTGGCACCTTTTTTTCTTTTTTTTTGGGGGGGGGGGGGGTTCACTTCACTGCAGCCCCGCCTCCTCCGCCCCCCGCAGCCAGCCTATTCACAAGGCACAGTGGGCTTCACACATTAACAGTAGGAAACCGGCTGTCCCTTAATCAAGATGGCTGCGTCTGCACCTGATAGCCGATTAAAAAAATCGGTTCGAATAAGGACACCACTGGATGCCTGGACAGGCAAGTCCACTAATATTAAAAATCAGCAGCTACAGTATTTGTAGCTGCTGGCTTTTAAATTTAGTAACCTAATGGTTTTTAATATGACACTAGCATGCAAAGAAAAAAAAAAATGGACGATCATCCGCCCAATATTCTCATTGTGTGTACGAGGCTTAAGGACTGCACTACCCTTTGTCTCATTTATCCCACTAGTGTTTCAAGTGGAACTATAGGCAAAACGTTATTTTTCCCCCATTTTGGATAGAGTAAGGGAGGGTTATAACCCCTGTCAGCTTCCTTTGGGACCCCAGGTCACCAGATCTAGTGTCCCCATTGGAAGATTTCACCTTTAATACTTTTCTGAGGATAACACAAAATTTGGGATTTTCTTTTACTTTCAATATTAATGGTAAAACGGACACAGAGAGATAGGAAATAACGGGGGCACAGACAGCAATAAAAACTGTCAAGCGTTCTAATCCCTCTACACTCTATCCAAAACTAAATTTAAAAAATGTTGCCTTTTAGTTATACTTTGAGGTTTTCTATGTACTTGTAATATAGGCCATTAGGCAAACATCTGGTCATGGTTGTCTGTATTTTGCAATCTCTGTACTTTATGATTCATCTACAATACAATAACTGTTGATAGACTATTGTACTGGAATGTCGTTTATTTCACTCGGAAAGGTTTTGTGATTGGAATAGATTGCAATGGTTTATCTTTCCTTGTAAAATGGAACTTTGTAGTTCCCAATAAAAGAAGAAGAAGAAGGAGAAGAAGGAGAAGAAGAAGAGAGAGCTTTACTAAAACTGGAGCACACAGAATTTGGTGCATCACTGCATAGTAACCAACAGCTCCTAACATCAGTGTATTCAATTAGGCCCCTTTCACACTTGTGTGACTTCAAAGTCGCACATTTTTACCGCAATTGTGACGTGACTTTTTGCCACGATTTTGACTGGGCTTATAAATGTCTTTTCCTCAAATTGCATTAAAATCATGCCAAAGTAGTGCAGGGACTACTTTGAAGTTGGTGCGACTTCAAGTCGCACAGATATGAATGGGGCTCATTGGAAATAATGGAGAACAACTTGTAATGCGATTTTGCAGTCCAAAATCGCACGATAAGTCGCACAAGTGTGAAAGGGGCCTTAAGCGTTAATAAAACATTGAAGCTGACTGGTTACTAATCTGTGTGGCAGTTTTAGTAAACCTCCACTGAAGAGACCATGCCTTAGGCTCGAGTCACACCTATGCATGTTGCTTTTCAGCGTTTATGTTGTGCTTTCCAAGTTTTTTTTTACCGCGATTTGTAGTTTTTATGCTTATTTTTTTGGGGGGGGGGGAGGGGGATTTGTTGTTGGGCAGATTTAATAAAACAAATCACGGTAAAAAAAACACACTACATGCTTCTCTGTTGAAGTTTATTAACCACTTAAGCCCCGGAAGATTTTACCCCCTTTCTGACCAGTTCCTATTTTGCGTTTCGGCACTGCGTGACTTTAACGGACAATTTGCGCGGTCATGCGACGCTGTACCTAAACGAATTTGACGTCCTTTTTTTCCCACAAACAGAGCTTTCTTTTGGTGGTATTTGATCACCTGTGCGATTTTTTGATCATGCGCTATAAACAAAAAAAGAGCGACAATTTTGCAAAAATAACAATATTTTTCACATTTTTTTTATATGAAATTCCCAAAAAAAAAAAAGTAAAAATCAAAATTTTTTTTAAATTTTTGGCCAATTTGTTTTCTGCTACATATGTTTGGTAAAAAAAAAAAAATCACAATAAGCGTATTTTGATTGGTTTGCGCAAAAGTTATTGCGTTTACTAAGAGAAAGATTGTAATTTTTTTTTTTTTTTTAACGAGTAATGGCGGCGATATGCAATTTTTTTTGCGGGACTGCGACATTGCGGCGGACAGATCGGACCCCTGACTGACATTTGACACTTTTGGGGGTACCAGTGACATTTCTACAGTAATCAGTGCTATACATATGCACTGTTACTGTAAAATTACACTGGCAGTGAAGGGGTTAACTTTATTTGAGAGGGAGGGGTTGTGTGTGTCCCTAGGGGCGTGATTCTAAATGTGATTGGATGTGGCTTGAGCTGTAGGAACAGTGATAAACGGTCCTACATAGTAGAACCGTATGATCATTGTTTCTACACAGGGGAGAATGACAGGCAGCTTGTTTACATTAGCCGTCTGCTTTGCTCCCTCTCCCCCGACGATCGCTGAGTGACCGGCGGACATCGGGTCCGCCAGGCACACGCGCGGGGGGGGGGGGGGGGGTCCGTGACCACGTGCTCGCTCCCCAGAGCCTCACAGGCTAGTGACGTACCGATACGTCACTCTGCCTGTGAGGGGCTGACCGCCGCAGTATATGTACTTGCGGCGGTCGGCAAGTGGTTAAAGAGTAAGTTGACATTTATAGAAAAAAATCAATAAAAAGAATATACACTGGAACCCCCCCCAGGGAACACGGATCCCTGTCTTAACCCTGTCAAAGCAACCCCACACACGGTTAGCAAGTAACCCCTAGGGACACATTGAACCCTTTGATCGCCCCCGATGTTAACCCCTTCCCAGCCAGTGTCATTAGTACAGTAACAGTACATATTTTTAGCACTGATCACTGTAATAAAGTCGCTGGTCCCGCTAAAAATAGCTCATCGCCGCCATTACTAGTAAAAAATAAATAAAAATGCAATACAAATATCCCATCATTTGTAGAAGCGATACATTTTGTGCAAGCCAATCAATATACGGTTATTGGGATTTTTTTTACCAAAAATAATGTAGCAGAATACATATTGACCAAAATTAATGACGAAATTCGATTTTTTACATTTTTTTTTTTTTGGATATGTTTTATAGCTGAAAGTAAATACATTTTTTATATTTTTTTTTTTTTCAAAATTGTTGCTCTTTTTTTGTTTATAGCAAAAAAAATAAACACCGCAAAGGTGATCAAATACCACCAAAAGAAAGCTATTTGTGGGGGAAAAAAAACGGACAATTTTATTTGGGTCCAGCATTACACAACCGCGCAATTGTTACTTTAACTAACGCAGTACCGCATCACAAAAAATTACCTGGTCATTAAGGGGGAAAATCTTCCGGGGTTGAAGTGGCTAAGTTCAGGTGTGTTCCCTCATGCTGCAAAAGCTCTGGGAGGTATCAACTGTCTTAAGGCCTGTACACACTTGACGGAAATCGGACGAAATATCCTCCGATTTTTCTCTCTCTTGCTCAGTGGTCATTACCGTTTTTAGTTGACAGTGCATAAATGTTCACTAAATTTCTTGTCCGATTTTTTTTTTTTTTTGGGACATTTGTTCCTAGACTTCCGGGTTGTCAGCAACTTCAGATCATGCGCGGTCTTTCATATCTGATTTTTCACAGATGTACTGCATACACATTAAACGAAAATTGGTTGTCTGGGGATGGACGATAAAAATTTTGGTGTTTGTCCCTCCGTTTTTTTTCATTGAAATTGTCGGCATCGGCTGCTTAAAGTTGTGTACACACTAGCCAAAAATCGTACGATTTTACGTCGGACGGGAATTTTCGGCAGATTTTCTACTAGTGTGTACCCCACTCAATATGGCTTTTTGTAGGGAACCCTACATAATACAAACACAAGGGGGTTTATTTACTAAAGGTGGAGAGTGAAAAATCAGCCTCACTTCTGCATAGAAACCAATCAGCTTCCAGGTTTTATTGTAAAAGCCTAATTGAACAAGCTGAGGTTAGAAGCGGATTGGTTTCTCTGTGGAAGTAAACCTGCGTTTGCACTCTCCAGCTTTAGTAACTAAACCCGAATAGGACTACAAAAATAAGTGAATTTAGTAAGATGTGAGGCTGTGTTTTCCATGAGATGGTTTTCATCAGCAGAGTACAAACAAGTTTCTGTATCCATTAGTGCTTTATTCTACGTATGTTTTATTGGATACAGCCAAAATGTATACATCATACAGGACCAAGCAGGGTGTGCGTGTGTAAATATATATATATATATATATATATATATATATATATATATATATATATATATATATACACATACATATATACACACACACACATATACACACACACACATACATACATACACCGGGCTTGAAAAATTTGCCTAAATTCTAGGAGCCAGCTAAAAAAAGTTAGGAGCCATTTTTTTTTTTTAAACTAACAACCAAGCTTTATTTAATAAAACGGATACTAAATTTACACATAAATACGACTAGAACCCCACTCTCCTCTATAGCACAATTGGATGGAAACAGACTGTCTGACTGTCTGTCTCTTTCCATCCGATGCCATCTGATCCGATCCACGGGATGGATAGAAAATAGAACCACCATCCGTCTGTTTTTGGCGGACAGGATCAGATGGCGGCAGATTACCGCTCCATAGAGGAGAATGAAGGGTCCGATCAGGTCTGCGTGAAAAACTGACAGGAGGACCTGATCAGACAGCCCGTGTGAAAGGGGCCTTCGGCTGTGGCACAGCGATGAGGAAAAAGAAAAAAAAAAAAAAAAAGATATAGAGATATATAATTTTTTCTTTTAATAATAAGATTTAAAAAAAAAAAAAAAAAAAAGAAAACTTTTTTTTAGTAATTAAAAAAAAGAAAAAATTATTATTATTTTTTTTTTTTAATTTAAAAAATAATTAATAATAATAATAATAATAATAATAATAATAATAATAATAATAATAATAACCACACTCCCTGTCCACTTACCTTTAAGTGCCGGTTCACACTTATGCGATGCGGGAAGGCTGCGAATTCTCAGCCTGTTCCCGCATCGCACACGCACCCCAGGCAGTTCACACTGCCATATGCGATACGCTGGGGGTGTCAATGTAATTTTAACGACACCCCCAGTTTGATCGCATATCGCAGTGCGATCTTGCAGTTCGCACAGGATCGGATCGCACAAGTGTGAACCGCTGTGCGATCCGATCCTGATGCGGCTGCAAAAATGCCTCCTGTGCGTGTTTGCTGCGGGTGCGATGCGAATTTAGCCATACAAAATGTATGGCTAAACTCGCACCGCACAGCCGATCGCATGTAATGTCGGAGCAATGCGCTCCGACATTACATGCGAACCCCGCACACGCAGAAGTGTGAACCGGCACTAAGCAAAGGTAACTGGACAGAGAGATGAAGCCTGCAAAAACTTCCCTCTCATCTCCTCTTTGGAAGGAGATGGGAAGGCATTGAGAACAGGCATTACTCCCGGCCACCACAAGAGGGCGCCAGTTCCCACAGCCTCTCATCTCACAGAAGGCCCGAAAAGCCAGGGCCTCAATTATCGGAGGTCGCGGAAGTCTGTGCACTCGGGGAGAAAGTGGGGGCGCAAAAGGGACAGGACACCTCCTGCAGGGCACCCCAGGCGCCAGGTTGCTAATTCTAGTCGCAAATGCGACCTGGCGCCTGGGGTTTGTCGAGCCATATATATATATATATATATATATATATATATATATATATATATATATATATATATATATATATATATATATATATATAATGTATAAAACCTTCTTACAAAGAGGCTGATTTTTTCACTCTGTGCCATCCCTCATTACGTTGGTTAGTATACTTAGAATATTTCCTGCACAATGCTCCTCACTCACCTCCTCCAAGTTGTGTTTTATCATTGTGTAGACCTCATTCTGCTCCTGAATCTCCAGCCTCCGAATAAAGAAGAGGACCTCCCACCACTCATCCTGCCTCAGGATTCCTCTTTCCTCGATGGCTGCTGCACCGAGATATGGAAGGGTGTACACGGTGCCACATGGCTTACATGGCAAAGACTGGGGCACTGTAAAGAAACAGCAAGATGCAAAATGAATTGATGGACATGACAGAACAGTGCACCATTCAGTAGAGGAACCGCTCCCTGCTTGGTGTTAAATGACTCATACAACTTCAAAGACACAGCAAAGATAACAATCAATACTGGATACCCACTTCCTGCCTGCTGCTCCATTCCACCAGATCCAATGCATCCTCCCCGCTCACCTGGTGACACCTTCACACTTTCAGCCACAGTTGAAGCTTTCTCTGTACCGTCGTCTTCAGCCTGCTCTCCAATAATCTGAACCATGTGCCAGTGGACCCAGTAAGTACGACCAGTGGACCTCCAGAGCACCTGTAAGTGTTTATTCACATGTTAATACAAACTCTGCCCTGGACGTATCGGTCGACATTTCTAAAGCTGGTAAAAGGCAACCAATTTCATCCACTTATGGCTGCACATTTCAGATCTGTGGGTAGACCCTGCCGGATGGCCAGGGGGAAGATTCAATTATTGGAGACCTTTCTTTCCTGTTGGATGAGCGGATACAATTGTACGCTTGCCCTGGTTTCTTCTTGCTCCTTATACAAAGACATGAGCTCAGTCAACTTAAAAGCACAAGTTTACCAAAAAACACTCTTCAACAGTTACATTATGCCTGAACCTTTGTCCATCTAAGCCTAAGGTCTATGTCAGTGTTTCTCAACTCAGGTCCTCAGGGCACACTAACAGGCCAGGTTTGCAAGAAAACTGAAATACATCACAGGTGATATAATTTGCTGCTCAGTGATTGCAGTATTCTAGTCTGCATCTCCCCAAGGTAATAGCTAAAATCTGGCCTGTTAGTGTGCCCTGAGGACTGGAGTTGAGAAACACTGGTCTATGTCCAACACACACCTCAGCCTGAGTCACAACCCAACACCTGGCATAAGGTCCTGTACACAGGCAAGAACAGCCCTCAACTGTTAGACCTTTGATGGGGAGAGGTTCATGCATAATTCAACTGTTGAGGGATGTTCCCTCCTGTGTACAGGACCTTATGTCAGGTGGTTGTTGGTTGTTTTTCAGGCTGAGGCATGGTTGGACATGGATTATGCCTAAACCTCCATCCATCTAAGGCCTATGCCCAACCATGCCTGAGACGCAACCAACAAATACCAGAAAAAGTCCTGTGGACTGGCAGAAACATCCCTCAACAGTCACATTATGCCTGAAATTTAATTAATCCTTTAAAGCAGCCTCTCTTAACCAGGGTTCCATGGAATCCTAGGGTTCCTTCAGTTGCTAGGGGTTTGAGCAGTGAGCAACTTCTGCCTCTCAAATGAGTGGTCACTATGACCACAAATGTAAAAAGCCGCATTCTTTTAAGTGACCCATACACTAATCTTCTGTAAACTTTTGATATAGTAATTATTTGCATTGGTTCCCTGAGCCTGGAAAGTTATTTTTAATAGGTTCCTCGGTGTTGAAAATATTGAGAAAGGCTGCTCTAAAGTTCAGCTATACCTCAGTTTTGGGAGACTACGAGCAACCACCTGACATAAAATCCTGTAAACAGGCAAGAACATCCTTCAACAGTTGGACTAAGAAGATGCATTGAAGTTCAAAGGTCCACATTCAGCCATACCTCAACCTAAAACACAGTCAACCACCACCTGACATACAGTCCTTAAAGAGGAAGTAAACCCTCCTCTGACACTTTTACCTATAGGTAAGCCTATGATAAGGCTTACCTATAGGTACTGTAAATATCTCCTAAACATGTACAGTTTAGGAGATATTTACCTTACATGCAGCCAGTGACCTCACTGGCGCATGCGCTCTGGAGGAACGGCTGATCGTGCCGTTCCTTCAGAGCCCCGTGCCGTGACTGTCGGCTCCCGCGCACGTGCGCGGGAGTGACGTCACCGCGGCTCCGGCCAATCAGATGGCCGGATGCCGCGATCCCGGAAGACGGGCGACTGGACATGTCGCCCATCATAGAGGTAAGCGGGCGGCGCGGCGGGGGCTCGTTCTAAGGTAAGTATTTCATAATGAGCTAGTATGCGTCGCATACTAGCTCATTATGTCTCTCTTTCAGGATGTAAAGAAAAAAAAAAAATTCTCGGTTTACAACCTCTTTAACAAATGGCAAGAACACCCTTCATCAGTTAGATTATGACTGAACCTTCATCTATCCTCTAACTGTTGAAGGATGTTCTTGCCTGTGTATCTCAGGCTGAGGTATGGTTGGGACTCAGGCTGAGGTATGGTTGGGACTCAGGCTGAGGTATGGTTGGGACTCAGGCTGAGGTATGGTTGGGACTCAGGCTGAGGTATGGTTGGGACTCAGGCTGAGGTATGGTTGGGACTCAGGCTGAGGTATGGTTGGGACTCAGGCTGAGGTATGGTTGGGACTCAGGCTGAGGTATGGTTGGGACTCAGGCTGAGGTATGGTTGGGACTCAGGCTGAGGTATGGTTGGGACTCAGGCTGAGGTATGGTTGGGACTCAGGCTGAGGTATGGTTGGGACTCAGGCTGAGGTATGGTTGGGACTCAGGCTGAGGTATGGTTGGGACTCAGGCTGAGGTATGGTTGGGACTCAGGCTGAGGTATGGTTGGGACTCAGGCTGAGGTATGGTTGGGACTCAGGCTGAGGTATGGTTGGGACTCAGGCTGAGGTATGGTTGGGACTCAGGCTGAGGTATGGTTGGGACTCAGGCTGAGGTATGGTTGGGACTCAGGCTGAGGTATGGTTGGGACTCAGGCTGAGGTATGGTTGGGACTCAGGCTGAGGTATGGTTGGGACTCAGGCTGAGGTATGGTTGGGACTCAGGCTGAGGTATGGTTGGGACTCAGGCTGAGGTATGGTTGGGACTCAGGCTGAGGTATGGTTGGGACTCAGGCTGAGGTATGGTTGGGACTCAGGCTGAGGTATGGTTGGGACTCAGGCTGAGGTATGGTTGGGACTCAGGCTGAGGTATGGTTGGGACTCAGGCTGAGGTATGGTTGGGACTCAGGCTGAGGTATGGTTGGGACTCAGGCTGAGGTATGGTTGGGACTCAGGCTGAGGTATGGTTGGGACTCAGGCTGAGGTATGGTTGGGACTCAGGCTGAGGTATGGTTGGGACTCAGGCTGAGGTATGGTTGGGACTCAGGCTGAGGTATGGTTGGGACTCAGGCTGAGGTATGGTTGGGACTCAGGCTGAGGTATGGTTGGGACTCAGGCTGAGGTATGGTTGGGACTCAGGCTGAGGTATGGTTGGGACTCAGGCTGAGGTATGGTTGGGACTCAGGCTGAGGTATGGTTGGGACTCAGGCTGAGGTATGGTTGGGACTCAGGCTGAGGTATGGTTGGGACTCAGGCTGAGGTATGGTTGGGACTCAGGCTGAGGTATGGTTGGGACTCAGGCTGAGGTATGGTTGGGACTCAGGCTGAGGTATGGTTGGGACTCAGGCTGAGGTATGGTTGGGACTCAGGCTGAGGTATGGTTGGGACTCAGGCTGAGGTATGGTTGGGACTCAGGCTGAGGTATGGTTGGGACTCAGGCTGAGGTATGGTTGGGACTCAGGCTGAGGTATGGTTGGGACTCAGGCTGAGGTATGGTTGGGACTCAGGCTGAGGTATGGTTGGGACTCAGGCTGAGGTATGGTTGGGACTCAGGCTGAGGTATGGTTGGGACTCAGGCTGAGGTATGGTTGGGACTCAGGCTGAGGTATGGTTGGGACTCAGGCTGAGGTATGGTTGGGACTCAGGCTGAGGTATGGTTGGGACTCAGGCTGAGGTATGGTTGGGACTCAGGCTGAGGTATGGTTGGGACTCAGGCTGAGGTATGGTTGGGACTCAGGCTGAGGTATGGTTGGGACTCAGGCTGAGGTATGGTTGGGACTCAGGCTGAGGTATGGTTGGGACTCAGGCTGAGGTATGGTTGGGACTCAGGCTGAGGTATGGTTGGGACTCAGGCTGAGGTATGGTTGGGACTCAGGCTGAGGTATGGTTGGGACTCAGGCTGAGGTATGGTTGGGACTCAGGCTGAGGTATGGTTGGGACTCAGGCTGAGGTATGGTTGGGACTCAGGCTGAGGTATGGTTGGGACTCAGGCTGAGGTATGGTTGGGACTCAGGCTGAGGTATGGTTGGGACTCAGGCTGAGGTATGGTTGGGACTCAGGCTGAGGTATGGTTGGGACTCAGGCTGAGGTATGGTTGGGACTCAGGCTGAGGTATGGTTGGGACTCAGGCTGAGGTATGGTTGGGACTCAGGCTGAGGTATGGTTGGGACTCAGGCTGAGGTATGGTTGGGACTCAGGCTGAGGTATGGTTGGGACTCAGGCTGAGGTATGGTTGGGACTCAGGCTGAGGTATGGTTGGGACTCAGGCTGAGGTATGGTTGGGACTCAGGCTGAGGTATGGTTGGGACTCAGGCTGAGGTATGGTTGGGACTCAGGCTGAGGTATGGTTGGGACTCAGGCTGAGGTATGGTTGGGACTCAGGCTGAGGTATGGTTGGGACTCAGGCTGAGGTATGGTTGGGACTCAGGCTGAGGTATGGTTGGGACTCAGGCTGAGGTATGGTTGGGACTCAGGCTGAGGTATGGTTGGGACTCAGGCTGGAGATAGACAGGGGTTCAGGCATAATCAAAATGTTGAAGGATGTACCTGCATGTGTACAGGACTGTATATCATGTGATTGTTGGCTGTGTTTCAGGTATGGCTGGACATGGCCTTTAGAGGATGGATGGAGATTCAGTCATAATCCAAGGTCCATGTCCAACTATACTTCAGCCTGAGACCCAGCCAAAAACTACCAGACATACAGTCGTGTACACATCCAGGAATACCCTTCAACAGTTGGATTATGCCTGAACCTCCATCTAAGGCAGGGGAACCCCCTGATGTGGCCGCAACCTCCTGCTCTGGGATGGCAGGTCAGCCAGCACAGATCGTGGGTTCCCAATCCCCCCATCTCAGAGCATTAGTGTTGAGAATGGAGCCGGCGGTTATTAGCGTCGGCTTCTGACACATACTACATGCACATGCCTGGAACAGCAAAAGCCGGCGATACCTTCAGGGTGATTCCTGAAGTAAAAATGGTTTAAAAAGTTCAGTTTTATTATTTTTTTCAATTAAAATCACATAGCATTGGGAATACCTGTTCTAATTCTGCACTGGTTACTCTGGGCTGCTTTCAAACTGATCCGCAGGTGCAGCACAGTGCACCTGCAGGTTACTTGCACTGAACCATAGACTTCTGTTATTACTTGCGGATTTGGTCCGCATTCTGGAAGGTCACCAAAAAAACTCATGAATGCAGGATACAATAGAATTCTATGTCAAAGTGCAGCTAACCCGCAGGAAAGCCAGAGGTGTACTGTGCTGCACCTGTGGTGTAGGTAAACCCCAGCACAGTGTGAAAGCAGCCTTAGGCTCCTTTCAAATGATCAGTCCCGATAGGGTCCACCTGGCCATTTTTCAGGCGGACCCAATTGGACTGTCCATTCACCTTTAGGGTGGACTTGTGTTCGTTTACACCCGCCTACCTCCAATCCGACCTGCTAAAAAATAAACAGAAGGCAATCCGTCCTCTTCCGTCTGGGTGGATTGGATGGCCCATAGAGTAGAGAAGGCTGTGCATATGCAAAGTGGACACGGACCTGTCATCTGCCTGCTCCACTCATTGTGGCCTGGTTACCAAGTCGTTTAAGTGGCCCTCGCTCTTCAAATGGTTGGGCACCCCTGGTCTAAGGTCTAAGTCCAACCACACTTCTGCCTAAGTCACAACTAGCAAACACCTGAAACAGTCCTGTATACAGGCAGGAACATCCCTCGACAGTTGGATTATGCCTGAACTAGCATCCATCCTCTACAGGTCTATGTCCAACCATAGCCCAGCCTGACATACAGTCATGTACACAGACAAGAACATCTCTTAACAGTTGGATTATGCATGAACACCTGTCCATCCGCTAAGGTCTACATCCAACCCTAGTTTAGCCTGAGACCCAAAAAAAAACCTGTACACTGAATTATCACTCTGACATTGTAAGTAAGGAATCCTATGCGCTCCCACTTAACCACTTCTGGACTAGAAGGATTTGCCCCCCTTAATGACCAGGCCATTTTTTTGCGATTCGGCACTACGTTACTTTAATGGACAATTGCGCGGTCATGCGACGCTGTACCCCAATAAAATTGATGTCCTTTTTTTCTCACAAATAGAGCTTTCTATTGGTGGTATTTGATCACCTCTGCAATTTTTTTTTTCCGCTATAAACAAAAAAAAGAGCGACAAACCGTGAAAAAAAAAAAAAAAAAACATTTTTCTCATTCTGCTACATAACATTCCCAAAAAAAAAAAAAAATGTAAAAATCAAAATTTAACATTTTAGGCCAATTTGTTTTCTGCTACATTTTTTTTTTTAACCAAAAATATCGCAATAGGGGGAATTTGGTTGGTTTGCGCAAAAGTTATCGCGTCTACTAACTACGGAAAAGATTTGTGATTTTTACTGTCTTTTCTTTTTTTACTAGTAATGGCGGCGATCTGCGAATTTTAGCGGACTGCAACATTGCAGCGGACAGATCGGACCCTTCAGGCCCCGTTCACATTGCCGCGATTCAACTTCCCCAGGCGACCTCCGAGGTCGCGGTGCGAGCAGCGCGCCGCGACCTCGGAGCGGCCGCCACGGACTTCATAACATTGAAGTCTATGGCGGTCGCCTCCGGGTCGCCCCAAAGAAGCTCCGGACCCTTTTTCTAAGTCGGAGCGACTTGTGTCGCTCCTATTAGAACGGGTCCGCAGCTTCCCTATGGAAGGCGACCTACGGGGACCTGTGAGGCGACCAGGTCGCCTCACAGGTCGCCTTAGTGTGAACGGGGACTGACACACTTTTGGGGGGACCAGTGACATTACTACAGTAATCAGTGCTAAAAATATGCACTGTTACTGTAATAATGACACTACCAGTGGGTGATCAATGGGTAAATGTAAGCCTAAGAGAGAGTGTTTCTAACTGTATGGGGGTTGGGCTTTTGAAATTTTATTTTATTTCAGGTACTTACATAGCGCTGTCAATTTACGCAGCTCTTTACATATACATTGTATATTCACATCAGTCCCTGCCCTCAAGGAGCTTACAATCTAAGGTCTCCAACTCACATCCATACATACACATAGCAGGGCCAATTTTATACAGGATCCAATTAACCTACCAGCATGTCTTTGGAGTGTGGGAGGAAACCGGAGTACCCGGAGGAAACCCACGCAGGCACAGGGAGAACATGCAAACTCCAGGCAGGTAGTGTAGTGTCGTGGTTGGGATTAGAACCAGTGACCCTCTTGCTTCTAGGTGAAAGTGCTAACCACTACACCACTGTGCCGCCCGAAATAATCACAGGGACCCGTGATCCTATATAGAAGGATCACAGGCGCTCTGTGATCATTCCAGAGAGAAGAACGGTGGGCTGTGTTTACAACAGCAGATCGTCGTCCTCTCTCAGCAGGGAACGATTGCGGGTGCCTGGAGGCAATCGGAGCCGCCGGCCCCATGCATCAGAGTCCCTGATGCCAAGTGGGGGCGGGAGCGTGCCGATGGCGGCACACACTTGCCACCTAGCTAAAAGCGCGTGACCGCCGTAGAGCTACGTCGGTTCGCACAGGAGAGGCTGCCTGCCGCGAGGTCCTTAAGTGGTTAATATAAGAAATAGAAAGCAACTGCTCACAACAATGTGTCCCCACATCTAAAATTCAATAGTTTACAAATTTGAAGTGACGCTATGCTTCAAAATAAAAGAATAATAAAAACTACATAAAGAATTGCAAACAGTAATAATACATGTGTCTGATCTCTCAAGGTAGATATTGAATAATGTGAATCATAAATAGATTATCTACTGAGTGTGTACTCAAAGTGCCAGTGCTGCAACAAACTTCTCATCAAGGTGTGCAAAATAACACTCAACTAAAAATAATATTCTTGGATGTTTTCAAAATCCAACATTAAATTGATAT
This sequence comes from Pelophylax lessonae, assembly GCF_965119305.1. Lineage (NCBI taxonomy): Eukaryota > Metazoa > Chordata > Amphibia > Anura > Ranidae > Pelophylax > Pelophylax lessonae. The sequence goes on along the minus strand of NC_138770.1, from coordinate 665,476,985 downwards.
CCCTACTGGGTATTGTAGCCAAAAACACCAGCGCTGCAAATAATGCAAAATTGAGCAAAAATATGAAAATAAGCAAAAATAGATTAAACAATAATCAATACAGTGATAAAGTGGAAAAACAATCCAATTTAGTGACTTTTCATATAATAGTGTCCATTACAGAACAAAATCAGTGTGTCTGGTGATATTCGTTGTGCAAAGGTCATGAAATTCCTCAGTGATGGGATCACTCTTCCTTGCACCTCAATCCACACTGTGTGTGCCAGCAGCTCACCTCATTCCCTAGACTAGGAGGTCCAAAAGCATTTAGGGTGTATGCAATTCCTCTCCATGGGTGGCTGTATGATTTCCTTTCTTCCAATCAGCATGATGGTTTATGGGTCTGTCCATATCCACTCTCCTGAATAGTGGGAGAGAGTGTACCCACCTGCTATGACGCAACTAGTCTGGAAGGAGTCCCTTCCGGTTTTCGGACAATCATGGTTCAATTCATGGTTTCTGATGCTGTTTAAATCTATTTTAAATGCGAGTTACTCCATTTTTATAGAATACATTTTAATTTGAATACTACACAATAAGGCCTCTTTCACACGCTCCGCCTCCGTAGGCGGATCTGTGTTGCTCAGCGGGGATCGATCCGCCGATCCCCGCTGAGCCGGCGGATGACAGCTCCGTCTCCGCTTGCAGAGCGGAGAGGGAGGTGTCTCAGCCCCCGCTGCCCTCTATGGGGGATCGGATGAGAGCGGATCGCCTGTCCGCTCTCATCCGATCCGATCACTGAACGGATGGAAAAAAATGGATTTTTGTAAAATCTTACCGTAAAATCCTTTTCTCTTAGCTCATCGACAGACGTAGTCCTCGGTGATACACCACCTTCGGGTTATGTTACCTCCGCAGGAGCAGGACTAGACAGGAAATTAAAAAGCTCTGGCCACACCCTAGGGGCAGTCCCAGAGGGTATATCCTCTCTCTCTCTGCCTCAGCAAATCAGTTATGTGAAAAAGCAGTGCTTAGAGAATTTAACCCAACCCAACTCCAAAACAGAGGGGCGGGGACTACGTCTGTCGATGAGCTAAGAGAAAAGGATTTTACGGTAAGATTTTACAAAAATCCATTTTTCTCTAGCGCTCATCGACAGACGTAGTCCTCGGTGATACACCACCTTCGGGACGTCCCAGAGCAGTATCACAACTGAGGGGTGGGAAAATGGAAATCAAATCCCAATCTAGAAGGCCCAACCGGTGCCAACTAGAAGTTTACAATGCTCATCCTTAATGATGAGACTCAACAAAAAAATTTTCAAACAGAAAAAAACCCTCGAGGTAGACCACCGGTCTCCTCAAATTGCGGCCTGCAAAACCTTGCGGCCAAATGAGGCATCCGCCGATGCCGTCACATCAATTTTATAGAATTTTGTAAAGGTATGTACCGACGACCAAGTGGCCGCCTTACATACCTGGACCACTGACGCCTGATGGCGAAAGGCCCAGGAAGTACTGAGCGCTCGAGTGGAGTGCGCCCTAACAGGGAACGGAGGACTCTGACCCTTAATAGAATAAGCCTGTACCACCGTTTGTCTAATCCATTTGGCAATGGTCGCGGCAGATGCAGGCAAACCCTTTCTGGGGCCATCCGTGATCACAAAAAGTGAATCCGTCTTACGGAATGATTCCGTAGCTTTCAGGTATACCCTGATTGCCCGAACCACATCCAAGGAATGCAACGCATGTTCCCGATGATGCTTGGGCTGAGGACACAAGGAAGGTAGTACAATATCTTCATTCAGATGAAAATCTGAAACCACCTTAGGAAGAAAAGATGGCTTAGGATGAAGTACTACCTTATCCCTATGAATCACTAGGTATGGGGACTGGCATGATAATGCAGCCAGTTCTGACACCCTGCGAGCAGAAGTAATAGCCACCAAGAAGACCACCTTCTGGGATAAAGTAAGCAAGGGAATCTCCCTGATGTTTTCAAAGGGAGGTTTCTGTAGAACCGACAAAACCAAATTAAGATCCCAGGGCGGTAAGGGCGCGCGGACTGGAGGAGCCAGGTGCCGCACCCCCTGGATGAAATTCCGCACCAAGGATTTGGTAGCTAAAGGTTTCTGAAAGAAGATTGCTAATGCTGAAACTTGACCCTTGATGGTGCTCAAGGCTAGCTTCTGCTCAACCCCTTGTTGCAAAAAGGCCAATATTCGAGACACCGAATAGGTACGTGGAGGAAATCCTAAAGATTCGCACCACGCAATATAAGTCTTCCATGTGTGATAATAGACTTTGCTGGAAGTCGCTTTCCTTGCTTTAATAAGGGTAGGAATGACAGAAGTAGACAAACCTCTGTCCTTCAGTACTTGGGTCTCAATGGCCAGGCCATTAAAACCAGCGACTGTAAAGCACGAAGGTAAATAGGTCCTTGAGACTACAGACACTCCCTGAGACGAAGTTCCCACGGAACGTCTGCGACTAACCTGTCCAAGTCGGCCAGGCCGGCTTGAAGAGGCCAGCCTAGAATTTCTAGGACCACTGGCGCTGATTGGATCTGAACCAGGCGTCCCTAGAGGTATCTGGCCCCGACCATCCGAGAAAGTCTGGTCGTTTTCTGTTCCCACACATTTATCAGATACCTGATAGTTATCAGGCAAGGTGATCTTTTCTGGTTGAACCTCAGGGACCGAAGTCACCCGACTAGAGGCTACTTGGCCTATCTGGTCAATCAGATCCGATTCCTGTGAGGTATCGGGACTAATCTTAGGAAAAGGTAAAGGAAAAGATCTATACAGGGAACGGTAACTACCGCTTCCTGTACTTAAATGTTGGAAGGGAAGAATCGCACCGGTAGTAGTGGTTGATGCTCGATCTAATGTCCTGAATACCGGTGAAAACGTCCCCCCACCCTGAAATTGGGTGGGGGCGCACCTTCAGGCTGTGTACTCCTTTACTTCGGGTTTGGCTGGGTTGGTCCTCTGCTTGTCCGACCAGCCCTTCTTGAACCCTCCTGGAGGAGTCTTGCCTTTCCCGGAAGTACCAGCCGGGCGTCCTTTATGGGCGGTAAAGAAAGGTCCTCGCTTGTTGCGAGGTTCCTTAGCTTTTGCAGCCTGTGGCAAAAAAGTACTCTTGCCCCCGGTGGCATCCTTAATGATTTCATCTAGGTTGGCTCCAAATAGACGATTCCCCTGGAAAGGGAGATTGGTCAAAGTCTTTTTGGAACCTAGGTCAGCTGACCAGCATTTTAACCACAGCACACGTCTGAGGATCACTGCTAACTTAGATGCATGCCCTAACAAGGGAGTAGTGTCCAAGGCTGCGTCACAGATAAACCGTAGCCCTTGTATGATCTGTTCCATCAAATCAGATGTCTCCTGGGGAATATCTTTTCCCCTAAGATCTTGGCGTACCATCTTCGCCCATTCTGTAAGTGTCTGGGAAACTAGACCAATAACAATTACTGGTCTAAATGCTGACCCTATCAGAGAAAAGATAGTGCGGGACTCCGCTTCTATCTTTCGATCCACCGGATCCTTAAAGGACGAAGTGTCCTCCACTGGAATAACCGTGGCTTTATTCAGCCTGGAAATAGGCGGATCCACGACTGGTGGTACCGTCCATTTCTTAATGATGGATTCCTCAAACGGATAGCGTCTAGCAATACGCTTGGAAATAGTAAAGGTACGTTTAGAATGTTCCCATTCTCCTTTAATCTGATTTCCAAAACATTTAGGTACAGGAAAAGCCTTCGCCGTCTTGATGGGCTTATTAGTCCCAAAAGGCCTCTCTGTTTCAGTTGCCTCTGCCGGTAAAGCCTCAAGTTTTAAGGTTTCTTGCACTGCCACAACTAGTGCGTCCACCAATGCTTCTTCCTGAATAATAGCAGGAGAAGAAGCGTCCTCCTCACTGTCTGAGGGGGCTTTACCTGGGATAGCAGCCCTTGCAGAGGAACCTGCAACTGCAGTGACCATCTCTGAATCAGAGTTAGAGGTGTCAGATAGTATAGGGGTAGGTCCATAATAACTCCAGTTACTTCCTGGATGATATAATTCAAAGTAAAGAAAAAACTTTTTTTTTTTTTTTTTTTTGACCCTCAGCGCCACAAAAAACCCCTTAGTGTTACCTGCTAGGGATCCCTATCGATCGAGAGAGAGAGAGATAGACCCCCAGGCTCACCACTTGATGTTCAGAGTTGAACTGCAACAGCTTACAGCGCTGTCTTAGACAAACAGGAAGTCTTTTGGCTGGCTGCCCAGGAAGAAAGGAGGCGGCTCCGCCCCTCTGTACGCCTTCCGGCGCCTCCCCCAAGCTCCACGAGGTGTAGAATCACCTAAAACATGGCCGCCCCCATGCTGGAGACACGAGGCTACGCCAAAATGGCGGCTCGTGCGATCCAGCAAAAAAAATTGGCGGCGGCCTGTGCTGACTAGCGGTGTGCTGCAGGCACACAACACTCTCTCTGCATGGGGATATGGCGTGTTTGGCGGTACCGGCCCTGGCGGACCGCATGGCCGTTCGGGAGGCCTGCTATTAGCTGGAGATCTGACTTGGAAGGCAGTCTACATGTCCATGGCTTCTGACTGGTAGGTAGCTTATTCTTATCACCGTAAGATTCCCAGAATGCCACAGATTACATCTTTAAAACATGTATACAATAGATTGTTAGCTCCCAAACCAAGCCTCCTGGCTTTTGCACACATAAAATCACACTCAAAGTAGGAGGATTTGTGACATGTTATAGGATAGAAAGAAACTCTTTCTTACCATACAGAGAGGGGCCCGCGTTCACCACAAAACCCGTCAGGGAAAACAGGGGGAACATACTACTCACCATACCGGAACCAGGCGGGCACCAACTCCTGACAGTACCCCTCTCCACCGGGGCGGGAGGGCTGTCGACCGATACAGACGCCGTGACTCATGGTCTTTGGCGTTTCAGCGAGACGTTTAACTCGCGGGTTCAGTCCTTTAATGGGACTTTGTCGCGGCCGACTCAGCGCGGAGCTATGGCCTGCACGCGCTCGTAGGCTGAACTGGGGTGACCACCGGATCTCAACATCCAGCCCGTCGCCCAGTTCAGCTTTCTTGCTTGAAGATCTCACAGGAACACTGGAGAAAAAAAGCTGTCCAAAAATCCTTTTAGAAAAAAAAAATTTCTTGCCAGGACCTAAGATCCCAGCAAGGTATCTAGGTCCTTACTCCTAACTAGACAGAAAATAACTGATTTGCTGAGGCAGAGAGAGAGAGGATATACCCTCTGGGACTGCCCCTAGGGTGTGGCCAGAGCTTTTTAATTTCCTGTCTAGTCCTGCTCCTGCGGAGGTAACATAACCCGAAGGTGGTGTATCACCGAGGACTACGTCTGTCGATGAGCGCTAGAGAAATAGGGTTTCCATCCGTCCAGATTTCACGGACAGGATCAGATACGGATGGCAGCGGGTGTCAGCGGAGGTGTCTCCGCTGACATCCGCTGCCCCATAGAGCTGCATGGAGGATCCGATCAGATCCGCCTAAAAAACTGACAGGCGGATCTGATCGGACCGCCCGTGTGAAAGAGCCCTAAGGATTTGCTTTCTTGTATACCCACATCATCCACTGGAGGAGAGGAGAGTGGATTGTGGGAGAGAGGGTGCACAGACCCATAAAGCATCACCATTGCTGATTGGAAGAAAGGATATGATACAGCCACCCATGGAGAGGAATTGCTTACACCCTTAGGCCCCTTTTACAGGGGCCAATCCGATTTCACAGACTCCGCTAGCTCAGCGGGGATCACTCCATTGATCCCCGCTGAGCAGGCAGATGACAGGTTTGTCTCCGCTCACTGTGCAGAGACGGACCCATCAAAGCCCTGCTCTCCTCTAAGGGGAGATCGGATGAAAACTGACAGACTCACGTCTCACCATCTGTCTGTTTTCAGCAGATCTGGTCGGATCGGATGACAGATGGGTGTCACCAAGTCTGCGGATATCCGCCTCACCATAGTTTAGAAAGGTTGTCCTGATCAGGTGTACCTGAAGAAGGGACAGGCGGACCTGATCGGTAGGATCCTGTGAAAGGGGCCTAAATGCTTTACTAGACTAGGGAATGAGGTGAGCTGCTAGCACACACAACGGATATCACCGGACACGCTGATTCTATTCTGTAACAGACACTATTATATGAAAATCAATCACTAAATTAGACTGTTTTTTCTATTTTATCACTGTATTGATTAATCTTTAACCACTTCAATAGGGCACTCTCCCCCCCCCCCCCTTTCCTGCCCAGGCCAATTTTCAGCTTTCAGCGCTATCCCGCTTTAAGACCGGTAGATTTTGCTGCTTAACCACTTTACCACCGGAGGATTTTGCTGTCTTCCGTCCAGGCCACTTTTTGCGATTCGGCGCTGTGCTGACAATTGCGCGGTCGTGCGACGCCGTACCCAAACTAAATTTACGTCCTTTTTTTCCCCACAAACAGAGCTTTCTTTTGGTGGTATTTGATCACCTGTGCGATTTTTACTTTTTGCGCTATAAACAAAAAAATAGTGTTTATTTTGAAAAAATAACAATATTTTTAAAATTTTTTTATATGAAATTCCCCCCCAAAAAAAATGTAAAAACCAATTTTTTTAAAAATTTTTGGCCAATTTGTTTTATGCTACATATGTTTGGTAAAAAAAAAAAATCGCAATAAGCGTATTTTGATTGGTTTGCGCAAAAGTTATTGCGTTTACTAACAAAGGGAAAGATTTGTCATTTTTGGTGTTTTTTTTTTTAACGCGTAATGGCGGCGATCTGCGATTTTTTTTTGCGGGACTGCGACATTGCGGCGGACAGATCGGACCCTTGACTGACATTTTTGACACTTTTGGGGGTACCAGTGACATTACTGCAGTAATCAGTGCTATATATATATGCACTGTTACTGTAAAAATGACACTGGCAGGGAAGGGGTTAATTTTATTGGAGAGGGAGGGGTTAATGTATGCCTGGTGCTTACTGACGTGTAGGGGGGGAGGTGACTGAGTGAGTCATGGACAGATCGGATGTCCAGCTATGCTGAACAGTCTGATCTGTCACTCCCTGTCACTATGGAGATCCCCGACGATCGGGTAAGAGCAGCGGCGATCGCCGCTGCTCCTCCCCTGGCCCGACTCCCGCTGTGAATGAAAACAGCGGGAGCGAGCCTCCGGTGGCGCGCAAGCGCCGCCCAGAAGGGGGAGTGTCTGACGACGTAGTACTACGTCGTCAGACGATAACGAGCCACTCTGCCGCAGTAATATTACTGTGAGCAGACGTAAAGTGGTTAATGACCAGGCCCTATTTTGCGATTCGGCACTGCGTTATTTTAACTGACCATTGCGCGGTTGTGGACGCTGTACCCAAATAAAATTGACGTCCTTTTTTTCCCCACAATTGGAGCTTTCTTTTGGTGGTATTTGATCACCTGTGCCATTTTTATTTTTTGTGCTATAAACAAAGAAAGAGCAAAAATTTTGAAAAAAAAAAAAAAAATTTTCACATTCTGCTATATAACATTCTCAAAAAAATAAATAAATAAATAAATTTAAAAATCAAAATTTTTTTAACATTTTAGGCCAATTTGGTTTCTGCTACATATTTTTGGTAAAATAAAAAAATAATCGCAATAAGCGGTGTATTGCGTCTACCAACTACGGGAAACATTTATGTCATTTTTATTGTTTTTTTTTTTTTTTACTAGTAATGGCGGCGATCTGCGATATTTTGTGGGACTGTGACATTGCGGCGGACAGATCGGACCCCTAATGAACATTTGACACTTTTGGGGGACCAGTGAAATTACTACAATAATCAGTGCTATAAATATGCACTGTTACTCTGTTACTGTAAAAATGACACTGGGAGGGAAGGGTTTAATAATGGGGGTGATTAAGGGGTTAAATGTGAGCCTAGGGGAGTGATTCTAACTGGGAGGGCGGGGCTTGTGAAATGATCATAGAGACCTGTGATTCTATATAGAAGGATCACAGGGGTTCTGTAATAATTCCAGGGAGAAGAACCGTCAGCTGTGTTTACAACAGCTGATCGTTCTTCTCTCTAAGCGGGGGAACGATTGCGGGTGTCAATCGAAACCACCTGCCCTGTGCATTGGCTTCCCTGTTCCCCAGTGGGGGCAGGTGGGCGCTGGCGCGCGCTCGCCCCCTGGCCTCCTGAGAGCGAGAGACGTAGTGCTACGTTGGTTTGCCCAGGAGAGACTGCCTGCCAGAGTAAATCTGCAGCGGGCAGTTGTCAAGTGGTAGATTTTTATTTTTTCCCCCCACAAATGGAGCTTTCATTTGGTGGTATTTGATCTGGGTTTTTTATTTTTTGGACTGGGTTTTTTATTTTTTCCTAAAGAAAAAAAAAAATGTCTTTGGTTTTGGTTATAAAATTTTATAAATAAGTTAAGTTTTCTCCTTCGCTGATGGGCACTGATGAGTAATGAGTGAACCTAATGCGTAATGATGGGCAGCATTGATGGGCACCGCTGATAATGTGCTGATTATCAACCCAGACCCCCATCAGGAGAGCTGCAGGTCGGCTCTCCTCTACTCATGCCTTATCAGAGCGAATAGAGGAAAGCCAATTACCGGCATTTCCTGGTTATTTGATGATTGGGCACATCTGATCACATGGTAAAGAGCCTATATGATATACAGCAAACCCCCTTTATATCGCGGTTCAGTGTTTGCGGTCCCGGTATATCACGTTGTTTTCTGAGTGCAGCAGATAACACTTTATTCACACACAATAAGCAGACTTACACTGAAGATGACGTGTCCTCACGGCTCGGGGACTCTCTTCCTGGTCTCGCGGCTCGTCCCGTCTTCCGACTGTCCAGCAGCAGAGAGATGACACCAATGGGGGGGGGGCCCAATCAGGAGCTGTGAATCAGTGAGAGGCTGCGGTGGACCACCACACCGCATTTAAATAGGGTATTTCTATTTCACGGATTTTCAGTAATCGTAAGTGGGTCTGGAACGTAACCCCCGCGATGGAGGGGGGTTTACTGTATACCTATGTCAGAGTAACACCGTGCACTACCGATCACCGCACGAGCGGCTTATCCTGCTGGACATCATACGACGCCTAGTCAGAATAATGGATCCCCAACTCAGCTGTCATTCTGCCCCCTGAGTAAAAAGGAGTTGTAAAGTCAGGAAGGTTTTTTTTATCTTAATGCATTCTTTGCATTAAGATAAAAAGCCTTCTGTGTGCAGCAATACTGGTAAAAGTTTACTTTAAATGTAATTGTAAAGCGTTATATTACCTCCAGTCTATTTTTTTTTTTTTTTTTTTTAAAACAAACATGTTAAAAACTTACCTGCTCTGTGTAATGGTTTTGCACAGAGCAGCCCCGATCCTCCTCTTCTGGGGTCCCCCTTATACACTTCTGGCTCCTTCTGCTTTTAGAGTGCCCCTATAGCAAGCTGCAAAGTATAGTATAGAGTGCCCCTATAGCAAGGTAAAAAAAACTTCTGCCTTTAGAATTATTCACTTTCTGCCCAGGACTACATGTCCCATGAGGCATTGCTACTCACATTCACAAGTTCTCAGGTACTTACTGACATGTATGGATGGTGTACTGAGCTGTATGTGTGCTGCACTGTCTTCTGACATGTATGGGCGGTGTACTGAGCTGTATGTGTGCTGCACTATCTTCTGACATGTATGGATGGTGTACTGAGCTGTATGTGTGCTGCACTATCTTCTGACATGTATGGATGGTGTACTGAGCTGTATGTGTGCTGCACTGTCTTCTGACATGTATGGATGGTGTACTGAGCTGTATGTGTGCTGCACTGTGTCTTCTGACATGTATGGATGGTGTACGGAGCTGTATGTGTGCTGCACTATCTTCTGACATGTATGGATGGTGTACTGAGCTGTATGTGTGCTGCACTATCTTCTGACATGTATGGATGGTGTATGGAGCTGTATGTGTGCTGCACTATCTTCTGACATGTATGGATGGTGTATGGAGCTGTATGTGTGCTGCACTATCTTCTGACATGTATGGATGGTGTACTGAGCTGTATGTGTGCTGCACTATCTTCTGACATGTATGGATGGTGTACTGAGCTGTATGTGTGCTGCACCATCTTCTGACATGTATGGATGGTGTACTGAGCTGTATGTGTGCTGCACTGTGTCTTCTGACATGTATGGACGGTGTACTGAGCTGTATGTGTGCTGCACTGTGTCTTCTGACATGTATGGACGGTGTACTGAGCTGTATGTGTGCTGCACTGTCTTCTGACATGTATGGGCGGTGTACTGAGCTGTATGTGTGCTGCACTGTGTCTTCTGACATGTATGGACGGTGTACTGAGCTGTATGTGTGCTGCACTGTCTTCTGACATGTATGGGCGGTGTACTGAGCTGTATGTGTGCTGCACTGTCTTCTGACATGTATGGGCTGTGTACTGAGCTGTATGTGTGCTGCACTGTCTTCTGACATGTATGGGCTGTGTACTGAGCTGTATGTTCGCTGCACTGCATCTTCTTTAATGTGTGCTTCACTGTATTTCCAGATATGGAAATAATGCATTTTGTATACAGGCCAACTAATCGGCTGGCCAACGAATTGATTTCAGTTTGCAACTATTTTTATAATCGGTTATTTCGGCCCTAAAGGTCTTCATCATTCACCAGAAGTCCACACCCCCCCCCCCCCCCCCCAATCTATTACACAGTGTGACCACACTAGTGAGATCTTTTTCATCCTCCACCAGCAGTCTTATCCATCTCATTACACAGTGTGACCACCCAAGTGAGGTATTTTTCCTAATCCATCAGACGTCCAACCCGTCCATTACACAGTGTGACCACCCAAGTGAGGTCTTTTTCCTCCTCCACCAGAAGTCCCCCCCATCCATTGAACAGTGTGAGCACCCAAGGGAGGTCTTTTTCCTCTTCCATCAGAGAGTCCAACCCGTCCATTACACAATGTGAGGTCACGTTTCACCTCCACTGGAAGTCCCACCCATTAGTTACATAGCGTAACCACCCGAATGAGGTCCTCTAAGACCTCCGCCAGAAGTCCCACCTATCCGTTACACAGTGTGACCACCCTCCCATGCTGCATCTCACCTGAACAGGCGGCATTCCATTATTGCTCTGGCGGAAGACACCCTCATCTCCAGTACTGATCTCATCATAGTCTTCCAACATCCGCACAGACATGCCTGGTTTTAAGGCTTCCTGGACATAATCAACATAAGCGTTTCGCGCTGCAAAGTCTGACGGCTCCAAGAACATCTTTGCCGCTTTCCTCTTGGAAGCGGTGACATGTATGGGAGAGCCAGAGACCACCTGGAAGTTGGTGCAGGCCGGAACTTTGGGCTGGAAAATGGAACGGATGACTCTGGAAAGTTGTTCGTTGTCTGAGATGCTTCCTTTTTCTGAAGAGTCTTCATTCACCCAACCCATAACTCGCACCAGCTCACAGATCAGGCTGCCCATGGCCATGCTGAAATCAAACTGGCGCTGTAGCCGGGACATCTCGCTGCGGTCTGGCCGGTCGCTGCTCAGCTGGTCCAGTAGGGATGTGACACACAAGTAACGTTTCACAAGTGAGAATAGTTGCTTCCCTGGAATCTGCCACCAAAAAAAAAAAAAAAAAAAAATGAATACACAAACACAACATCAAATGAGAGCTCCTCCAAAGTAGTTGGATTTCTTTTTAGCACTTACCTGTGGGAGGTGTATCCCTTCAAAGGAAATACAATGTTCTTCTGAACTGGTGGTCTCAGCAAAGAGCTGCAACAAGGTGTACCGTGACTCAAAATCCATGTGTTGTTCTATCCCATCCTGCTGACTGAGCGAGAGCAGAACATGGGCCCGACTTCCTGAAAAACACCATCAATACTCATCATGTACTGCAAGCAAAGGCTTGACTCCCTATAAAACATGGCACCAATAAAACCAAGGCCTTGTCATACAAGTCAAGGCCTGGCTCTATGAAACTCATGGCACCCAAGCTGCCACAACTGCGTGTGCCCTACAAGACACAGCTCTTTCTAACCACTTGACCTCTAAGAAGATTTACCCCCATTCCCGACCAGGCCATTTTTTTCTTTTTGACCTCTGAAGACGTCATACGTACTGACGAAACGCGCGTAAGGTGGAACGCACGCTGCTTACATCACGGGTGCCTGAGTGGAACGCAAGGCGGTATTCACCGCTCTCCACTCCACCATTTTGGCTGGCGAAATTCAGTTTTTTTATGTACTGTATACCAACTTACCCTATTAACCACTTGCCGACCAGTCACGTTGACTGTACTGCGGCAAACTGGCTCAATTCCGTCCAGCGACGTAGACTTACGTCGCTGGACTCCTCCCACTGTAGGCAGCGCTCCCACTGTTTTCAGTCACAGCGGGAGTCGGGCCAGGGGAGGAGCGGCGGCGATCGCTGCTGCTCTTCCCCGATCGTCGGGGAATCGAGTTTGGAGATCTGCCTGCTTGTGTAAACAAAGCGGGCGGATGTCCTAAGTGACAAACAGTGACAGATTGCAGGGTTCAGCATAGCTGAACATGCGATCTGTCCCTGTGTCACTCAGTCACCTCCCCCCACACACGTCAGTAAACACCAGGCATACATTAACCCCTCCCTCTCCAATAAAATTAACCCCTTCCCTGCCAGTGTCATTTTTACAGTAACAGTGCATATTTATAACACTGATTACTGTAGTAATGTCACTGGTACCCCCAAAAGTGTCAAGAATGTCAGTCAAGGGTCCGATCTGTCCGCCGCAATGTCGCAGTCCCGCAAAAAAAAAAAAAAAATCGCAGATCGCCGCCATTACTCGTAAAAAAAAAAAAAAAAAAAACACCAAAAATGACATAAATCTTTCCCTTAGTTAGTAAACGAAATAACTTTTGCACAAACCAATCAAAATACGCTTATTGTGATTTTTTTTTACTAAACATAGGTAGCAGAAAACAAATTGGCCAAAAATTTAAAAAAATTTTGATTTTTACATTTTTTCTGTGGGGAATTTCATATAAAAAAATGTTAAAAATATTGTTATTTTTTCAAAATAAACGCTCTTTTTTTGTTTATAGCGCAAAAAGTAAAAATAGCACAGGTGATCAAATACCACCAAAAGAAAGCTCTGTTTGTGGGAAAAAAAGGACACAAATTTTGTTTGGGTACGGTGTCACACGACCGCGCAATTGTCAGTTAAAGTCGCACAGTGCCGAATCGCAAAAAGTGGCCTGGAAATAAGACAGCAAAATCCTCCGGTGGTAAAGTGGTTAAAGACTATTTTTAAATGGTAATACACTATCTGGAGCTTTTTTACCCTGCATACCCTGACCGGATTCCTGCGGATCAAGGCTATCCAGGAAGTGGATTCCGGATCATTGCGGAAATACAAAGCCCAGCAGTGTCCTCTCTGGCCCTGGTGGCCATAAAGCGAGTATAGGTCTTAATACCGTATGGTAAATAGGACCCGCAACATCTGGTGAGTGTATTCTCCTATTATCCCCCACGGTGACACCACAAGAACCAGCATTTGGATCATTGGAGGATTCAACACTGAGCACCTGCACTTTTTCTTTTTTTCTTTATTGGCACTGAAGATAAACCTGCATCTTCACTTGAGTCACTTATAAACTTTTATGTGGACTTTTTTATCTGCACATTGGCACTTGAGGCACCCATTGATGTAATTTGTTGTATATTTTATGTACTTTGATAATATTTGAGAGGGAGGGGTTGTGTGTGTCCCTAGGGGCGTGCTTCTAACTGTGATTGGCTGTGGCTTGAGCTGTAGAAACAGTGATCAACGGTCCTACATAGTAGAACCATATGATCACTGTTTCTACACAGGGGAGAATGACAGGCGGCTTGTTTACATTAGCCGCCTGACTTTCTCCCTCTCCCCCGACGATCGCCGAGTGACCGGCGGACATCGGGTCCGCCGGTCACACGCACGGGGGGGGGGGGGTCCATGACCACGCAGGGGCGCACGCTTGCTCGCTCCCCAGAGCCTCACAGGCTAGTGACGTACCCCTACGTCACTCTGCCTGTGAGGGGCTGACCGCCGCAGTATATGTACTTGCGGCGGTCGGCGAGTGGTTAATAGCACCCAGCATTATTTGAAACCCAATAGTTTTATTCCAAGCAAGCGCTAAATCTTTTTGGGGTCTTAATTTTACCACTGCGTTACTTTACCTGACAATTGTGCGGTAATGCAACACTGTACCCAAATTAAATAATTCTTTTTTTCCCCCACACGTGGTATTTGATAACCACTGGGATTATTATTTTCTGCGGGAAAGAAAAAAAAAACATTTTTTTAACCAGTTCTGGACTGGAAGGATTTGCCCCCTTAATGACCAGGCCATTTTTTTTGCGATTCGGCACTGCGTTATTTTACCGGGAAATTGCGCAGTTGTGCAACACTGTATCTAAATAAAATTGATGTCCTTTTTTTCCCACAAACAGAGCTTTCTTGTGGTGGTATTTGATCACCTGTGCGACTTTTATTTTTTGCACTATAAACAAACAATTCTGAAAAAAAAAAAAAATACTTTTCACATTCTGCTATACAACATTCCCAAAAAAAAAAAAAAAAAAATGTAAAAATCTAAATTTAACATTTTGGGCCAATTTGTTTTCTGCTACATATTTTTGTTAAAAAAGAAAAAAATTTGCAATAAGCGTATTTTGTTTGGGTTTGTGCAAAAGTTAATTGCGTCTACTAAGTACGGGAAAGATTTGACGTTTTTGTTTTTTTTTACTAGTAATGGTGGTGATCTGCGATTTTTAGACTGCGACATTGCGACGGACAGATCAGACCCTTAACTGACATTAACACTTTTAGGGGTAACAGTGACATTACTACAGTAATCAGTGCAAAAAATATGCACTGTTACTGTAATAATGACACTGGCAGGGAAGGGGTAACAGTGGGAGATCAAGGGGTTAAATGTAAGCCTAGGGGCGTGTTTCTAACTGAATAGGGGCGGGACTTTTGAAATGATCATAGAGACCTGTGATCCTATATAGAAGGATCACAGGTGCTCTGTGTTCATTCCAGGGAGAACAACGGTCAGATGTGTTTACAACAGCTGACCATTCTTCTCTCTCAGTGGGGAACGTTCGTGGGTGTCAGGAGGCAATTAGAGCCGACTGCCCCGTGCATCGGAGTCCCTGCTGCCGAGTGGGGGCAGGAGCGCGCTACCAGCGGCACGCGCTCGCCCTCTAGCTGCAGGCGGGTGACCGACGTATACCTATGTTGGTTTGTGCAGGAGGGGCTGCCTGCCGCAGTAAAACTCAGCCACCGAAAATCATTGGCTGAAAATAGGGTTTTCAGCTTTGTGCTGAAAAAATATTAATAGCTGCAGAAAACCTGGAATTTTACCTTGCTTATGGTATGTTTTTCACAGGTCATGTGGCTTAAAAATTAAATCACAACACAGGTGCATTTTTGATGTGTTCTTGCTGTGTTTTCAATAAGGGGGGGGGGGGGGGAGTTTAAGTGACCAAATATGCACCAAAAATGCAGCAAGCAGGGTTTTTTTAACATGCTTCAAAAAATACCAATAATGGTCAACAATCAATTCATATTACCGTATTTTCCGGCGTATAAGACGACCCCCCTAATTTTCAAGTTAAAACATAGGTTTTGGGCTATACTCACCGTATAAGACTACCCCCCCTTCTGAAGCAAAGCAACACCATTGAAAAACGTCAGATTTCTCATAGATCTCCAAGGTACCCTAGTACTGTAATACATGTAATCTCTCATAATATCTACAAGGTACCCTAAGTATTACCAGTAGATGTAATCTCAAGACGCTGGCTGTGCGGGAATCCTGTACCGGTATACCGTAGCTTCGGCTACATACAGTATACCACGCTGAGCCAATCACAGTGAGCGATGTATTCTATTATTGAATGCAAAGCCTGCTCGGATTGGCAGAGTCAGAGAGGCGGGCTGATGTTACTCCGCCAATCCGAGCAGGCTTTGCATTCAATAATAGAATACATCGCTCACTGCGATTGGCTCAGCGTGGTACACTGTATGTAGCCGAAGCTACGGTACCTACGGCATACCGGTACAGGATTCCCACACAGCCAGCGTCTTGAGAGATTACATCTACCGGTAATACTTATACTTAGGTTACCTTGGAGATATTATACTCGGCGTATAAGACAGCCCCCATTTTTGGGGGATTTTTTTTGAGGTTCAAAAGTAGTCTTATACGCCAGAAAATACAGAAAATTTAAATTCATGATATATTTAAGAAGTCAAATATAATACAATTATATATAAAAATATATCTTTTTATAATATATGCTTAGCTGATAAAACTCCTCCCCCCCCTCCTGAAGACTCCTGGTATGTATGACATCATTGGCCTAGACCATAAATTTAGGAAGTAACTGAAGAAATGTAAAAAAAAAAAAAAAAAAGGAAGGCAAGTAAATATGATCTACTTTCCTATCTATTTACCAGTGCTAGCAGCATAAGGATTCAAAATTGTCAATGTTGATTGAGAGAGTGAAGCTCCTTTTAAATAGATGCACGGTGGTCCCATCACCGGCATCCCAAGCATCTGCTAAAAAAAAAAAAAAAAAAAAAAAACGCATGCCAAACCCCAAAGGTGCCACCGCACGATTTTGGAAAACGGTCAGTAAATGTATTTTCCTAATGGGGTGCCCTACACACATGCAAGCGCTATCCAAAGCCTCAACCTCTACGCTGCTAAACCTCTGCCTATCTGCAGTGCGGTTCTGTGCGTGTTGGAAAAGAGCGCCGTTTTGCACACATTCCCGACACGCATAGATGTGAACCAAGCCTTATACATGACTAGGCCACTCTTTTGGACACTCCTTCAATATTAATATACTTCCTGAGTACAAGTTCTTGGTTATACTCCATATACATTCTATATTTGGATACAGTTCGCAGCCGGTGTCTATGCGCAGTAATGAAAGGAAGATCAAAATTTCAACATTAGAGGTTGAAATTAGTGGAAACATTTTGGCCTCATGCACACTGGGCATGAAAAAAAAAAAACACACACGTCACAGACACTGGCTGCAGGGACCTTTTCTGCCCACATTCACCACTTTTTTTTTTTTTTTTTTTTTTTTTTTTAGCTTGTATATATCTGGAACATTTATTTAACAGACACACACAATATTCACCACACAGGACAACATCCCCCTAGTGATCAGATTAACCTACCAGGTCAGGTGCCTGATTACATTATCATATGCAGAAGAAACTGTACAGAAATAGAATTAACCTGAACTAATTATCTAGCCATCTGGACAGAAACAATAGGCGAGTTCATTACCAATTAAAAATGGGACAGACAAGCTTAACAGAAAACACATCACACCTTAATACACAGACAATAGCAAAAGACCACCAGTAACAGACTGTCCATCTCTTACATTGAAGGACATGAAACAGAGGTCAATGTGATTAGCTCTTTCAATGAACATATTCAGAATCAAACAGGCCAGGAACAGTCTTTAGAGCAGGCATGTCCAACCTGCGGCCCGGAACCTCAGGCAATGCGGCCCACTGCCCCGACAATTTTTTTTTTGCTGGGGAGGAAGGAAGTCAGGTCGGGGGTGCGGCCACAGCAGCTGCCAACTAATGGTATGCAGAGGCTGCCTCGGAGGGGAGGGGGGGGGGAGGGAGGGAGGGGAGCATGTGCAGTGTTTCTGACTCCTACCATCATGACCACTTTAAATCACGGAAGTGGTCATGGTGGTTAGAGTGTTCCTTTATTATCGCTCAGAAGAAGTAAACCTCTGTATACTGATTCCATTTCATTTCATCATCCTCTAGTTGTGTTAAATTAGTGTGGGGGGGCGTGGCGGCGCAGCGGCATTTTTTTTACTTATATACCTTTACTATAGTATATATTTTATATGCGGCCCGAGAAAATTTCTCTACACTCAATGTGGCCCAGAGAAGCCGGACGCTACATTCACACCTGAGCGTTTTTCTACCGCGATTTTACCGCGATTTACAGGCGTTTTTTGTGCAGGCGTTTTTATATTGAGTAGAAACCAATGGAAAACGCCTGTAATCTGCCCAAAAAGAAGCTCATGTACTTTGTTGAGCGTTGGGCGTTTTGCTTACAGCGTCAAAACGCTCAGATGTGAACAGGGGCCATTGAAATGAATAGGATTTGTCTTGTTGGGCGTTTTGAGAGCTGATCCTAGAGCAGGAAAACTCCCCAAAAACACCTACATGTGAACGGAGCCAAAAGGTTACAAAAATACAAGAAAACAGTCCCTCAAATATGTAATACAAAAAAAAAGAAATATAGCAATAACAAATAACAGAGTGAATGTGGGCAGAAAAGGTCCCTGCAGCCAGCGTCCGTGACAGCACCTTTTAAGTTTGGCTGGGTTTTTTTTCCCCTGTAAAAGCACCTCTATGTAAGGCTCTGTTCACATATTGGCGTATCAGAAATGCAGCGATTCTACCCGCGATCCGATACACCAGTATGTGAATGGGACCTAAGCCTACAGTATGTTTCCATACACACAGAGGAGTTTACAGTCTGGAGAAAGAAAAAAAAAAAAAAAAAAAGAAGAACACAAGACCAAAGGCACGTTCAGGAGAGGAAAAAACGCCTATATGGATTCCTGTTCTAGGATGTAAGGGACACAATGTAACAAAGTGAGTAAACATGAGAGCCAAGAAACTAGCATTTGCTCAATGAGAAATTGCAATGGCTGCCTCCATGTCACTCTAAAGTAGGGTACACACTATAGAAAAATCAAGCGAAGGAGCCTCCTAATTTCCTCGTTGTTTCACAGCAAATCGGAACCGATGAAAGAAAATTTAAATTCGTATGTAAATTCTCGTACCACAAATAACTTTTTTTTGTCGTTTATGGTTTCTGATCTCTTGTTTTTGATTTTTCATGTACGAAAACGGTACACATTAACCACTTGCCGACCGCCGCACGACTATTTACGGCGGCGGTCAGCCCCTCACAGGCAAAGCGACGTAGGACTACGTCGCTAACCTGTGAGGCCCTAAGGAGCGAGCGCCCGCCACTGGAGGCTCGCTCACAGATCCCCCCCCCGCGCGCGTGTGTGTGTGTGTGTGCCCGGCGGACCCGATGTCCGTCGGTCACTCGCGATTGTCCGTTACAGCGGGAGAAAAGCAGGCCACTAATGTAAACAAAGCCGCCTGTCATTCTTCTCTGTGTAAGAATGGTGATCAGACGGTTCTGCTATGTAGGACCGTTGATCACTGTTCTTACACCTCAAGCCACATCCAATCACAGTTAGAAGCACGCCCCTAGGGACACACTTAACCCCTCCCTCTCAAATAAAGTTGACCCCTTCCCTGCCAGTGTCATTTTTACAGTAACAGTGCATATATATATAGCACTGATTACTGTAGTAATGTCACTGGTACCCCCAAAAGTGTCAAAAATGTCAGTCAAGGGTCCGATCTGTCCGCCGCAATAGAAAAAAAAATAAATAAAAATTGCAGATCGCTGCCATTATTAGTTAAAAATAAAAAAATAAAAATGACAAATCTTTCTCATAGTAAACGCAATAACTTTTGCGCAAACCAATCCAAATCCGCTTTTTGCGATTTTCTTTTTACCAAAAATATGTAGCCGAAAACAAATTGGTCTAAAATGTTAGAACATTTTTATTTTTACTTTTTTTTTTTTTTGAGAATTTCATATAAAAAAATTTGAAAAATATGTTATTTTTTCAAAATTGTCGCTCTTTTTTTGTTTATAAAAAAAAAAAAAAAATTAAAAATCGAACAGGTGATCAAGTACCACCAAAAGAAAGCTCTGTGTGTGGGAAAAAAAGGACGTCAATTTCATTTGGGTACAGCGTCGCACGACCGCGCAATTGTCCGTTAAAGTCACGCAGTGCCGAATCGAAAAAAAGGGCCTGGTCTTTGAGCAGCCAAATCCTCTGGTGCTTAAGTGGTTATCGGTGTGTAACTTCAGCCTCATACAGTGCTGTGCTCTGACAGTGGGACAGCGACATTCTGTCCACCCCCGGAACAAAACCGGGTCAGGCAAGAATTGTATTTCATCAACGAAGATAAGACTACCTCTATAGTTATCTGATGTGGAGATTGTGACGCCATCCACCTGCTTCTACACCTCAGCCAATCACAGAAAGCCCTGTATTCATTGAGGAAATAGGTTTCCTGTGAATGGTGAGCAATACTAAACCAGACTTGGTTTTGTTCCAGGAAGGGAATTATTTAAAGGTACAGAAACCTGAGGTTTTAAGGCCCATATATTTGAAGGATTAATGCTGCAGTTTTGTCAGAGGGTTGTACACCTCCATATCATTCTGTGCACTGTGAAAACTGTGTCAAACTGAGTGCACAAACAAGACACCATTATTTACTCAATCAAATACTACAGCAGGGAAATCCGTAACATGTGGAAGTCAATGCATTACAATAGGAAGAATGTCATAGGAGCAGAAAGAAATTCCACCATGCGGCCAGCACACGCTTAGCAACCGCTACCACAACATTGGGAAAGTGGTAGTATAAAGTATTTGTGACTGCGCTGCATATCTGATACATACATATTCGTCAGCATAGCAATCCGAAGAAACTTTTTATTGCAAAAGGATCACATTAACCACTTAAGCCCCAGCCCTATTTCGGACACTTTTTGTTCACGCGTTAAAACCAGTATTTTTTCCTAGAAAACTACTCAGAACCCCCAAACATTATATATATTTTTTTAGCAAAGACTCTGGAGAATAAAATGTCGGTCATTGCAACATTTTTTGTCACGCGGTATTTGCGCAGCGGTCTTTAAAGCGCCATTTTTTTGGGAAAAATTTTGAAAGCTCCCATTTCACTGCATTTAAAAAATACTTAACAGTAAAGTTAGCCCATTTTTTTTTTGTATATTGTGAAAGATGATGTCACGCCGAGTAAATAGATACCCAACATGTTACGGTTTAAAATTGCACCCCCCCCCCCCCCCGTGGGATGGCGACAAACTACGGTCAATAGAGATCTCAATCTGCGACGCTTTCAATTTATTTAACGGTTACCAGTTTTGAGTTAGAGTGTAGCTCTTTTTTTTAAATTATTGCCCACGCTCTGGCGATCGCGGCGATACCTCACATGTGTGGTTTGAACAGCGATTTCATTTGCGGCTCGACTTCGGTAATTGTTTTTTTTTTGTGCGCGAGCCTACGGTGACGGGGGCCGCTAAATTTTTATTTATTTTTTTCCCATTTACTTTATTTATTTTTTTAACTTTATTAAAGTTTAAAAAAAAAAAAAATCTGATCACTTTTATTGCTGTCACAAGCAATGTAAACATCCCTTGTGACACCAATATGTAGTGACAGGTACACTTTATGGAGGGATCGAGGGTCAGTACAGAATTCGGCCGACAAACAGCAGATTAGCAAGACTGGGCATGCTCAGAAAAGAAAAAACACACGGAAAGTAAGCCATCACATGACATCCCTTCTGCAGTCGGCTGTTGTTGGCCGACAAAATTCATGTGCAGTCTTCAGCCGACAGGACCGCACTGGACAAAAGACGGCCGATCGTTCGGCCGACATTCGCTACGTGTGTACAGGGCTTAAGCGTCTGCTCTGTGTGCTGTGCTTGTATGTGCTCTGGGACAGAGTTGTGTCTGAATTCTGCGACTGTTAATGTGCGCTGAGAGAGTCTGTTCTGACTGTGTGCTGTGTTTGTGACTGCAAGTGTGCTCTGCGACTGTCTGCATTCTGCGACTGTGCGAGTCTGCTCTGTGTTCTGCAACTGAATGTGCTGTGTGTGTCCACTGACTGTGTGCTGTGCTTGTATGCGACTTGTGTGTGTTCTGTGAGCATCTGCTCTGACTGTGTGCTGTTCTTGTATGTACTCTCTATTGTGACTGTGCTACACAGGGCCACTGATAGGGGGGGACCACCAGTCTTCCTGTAGGGGGTCCGAAAAGTATGGGGAATCGGTGTGGTTGGGCAGAGGGGGAATTACAGAAGGAAGCCCTGTGTGGCTCTCTTCACCAGCTGAAAGCCAGTTTCTCCCACTCCTGTCAGCTTTCAGCTGCTGCCGGGAGAGACACAGACACAGAGCATCCATCATTCCTGTAACTGCTTCTCCAACACCGATCCCCCTCTCTGTTCTGCCTGCTTCTGATCCCTCCCCCGTGTGCCCCCCTTTCACTGGGCACACACCCCTTTCCCCTCCTGCAGCGCTGCAGGCTTCTCTATTTCGTATAAAAAAAAAAAAATTGTAAAAAAAAAAAAAAAATGATAATTAACCACTTAAGCTACAGAAGATTTTACCCCCTTCCCGACCAGGGGGTATTTTGCGATTCGGCACTGCGTGACTTTAACGGACAATTGTGCGGTTGTGCGACGCTGTACCTAAATTAATTTGACGTCCTTTTTTCCCACAAACAGAGCTTTCTTTTGGTGGTATTTGATCACCTGTGTGATTTTTTGATCATGCGCTATAAACAAAAAAAGCGCGTCAATTTTGCAAAAATAACAATATTTTTCACATTTTTTTATATGAAATTCCCCCCCAAAAAAATGTAAAAATCTAAATTTTTTAAAATTTTCAGCCAATTTGTTTTATGCTACATAGGTTTGGTAAAAAAAAAAAAAAAAAAAAAAATTGCAAAAAGCGCATTTTGATTGGTTTGCGCAAAAGTTATCGCGTTTACTAACAAAGGGAAAGATTTTTGTCTTTTTTTTTTTTAACGTGTAATGGCGGCAATCTGCGATTTTTTTTGTGGTACTGCGACATTGCGGCGGACAGATCGGACCCTTGACTGACATTTTTGACACTTTTGGGGTTACCAGTGACAATACTGCAGTAATCAGTGCTATACATATGCACTGTTACTGTAAAATTACACTGGCAGTGAAGGGGTTAACTTTGAGAGGGAGGGGCTGTGTGTGTCCCTAGGGGCGTGATTCTAACTGTGATTGGCTGTGGTTTGAGCTGTAGAAACAGTGATCAACGGTCCTACATAGTAGAACCGTATGATCAGTGTTTCTACACAGGGGAGAATGACAGGCGGCTTGTTTACACTCACTAGCCGCCTGACTTTCTCCCTCTCCCCCAACGATCGCCGAGTGACCGGCGGACATCGGGTCCGACGGTCACACGTGCGGGGGGGGTCCGTGACCGCGCAGGAGCGCGCCTCCGGCGGCGCGCGCTCGCTACCCAGAGCCTCGCAGGCTAGTGACGTTTATAAACGTCACTTTGCCTGTGAGGGGCTGACCGCCGCAGTATATTTACTTGCGGCGGTCGGCAAGTGGTTAAACATGGTTATAAATCATTTTTAAAAATTGTAAAATAAAATAGTTGTAAACATTTAAAAAAATATATATATTTTTTTTAAATGTAAAAAACAAATAAAAAGGGCTAATTTGCACAGGTTCTCTGTTACGAATGTGTCCTCTAATAATGATTTTAGTGAATTTTTTGTGAAAATATTGTCTTGATATATTGGGGGGGGGCCCTGTCAGGTAGGTTGTATGGGGCCCCGTGATTTCTACCAGCAGCCCTGGTGCTACGTGTATATCTACTCCAACTGTGTGCAGTATTTGTATGTGCTCCTGTGAGTGTGCTCTGCCACTGTGCTTTGTGGATGTCCACTCTGACTGTGTGTTGTACCTGTGCATGTAGTCCGTGTCCATTCTGACTGTGTGTGTACCTGTGCATGTAGTCCGTGTCCATTCTCACTGTGTGTTGTACCTGTGCATGTAGTCCGTGTCCATTCTCACTGTGTGTTGTACCTGTGCATGTAGTCCGTGTCCATTCTGACTGTGTGTTGTACCTGTGCATGTAGTCCGTGTCCATTCTGACTGTGTGTGTACCTGTGCATGTAGTCCGTGTCCATTCTGACTGTGTGTGTACCTGTGCATGTAGTCCGTGTCCATTCTGACTGTGTGTTGTACCTGTGCATGTAGTCCGTGTCCATTCTGACTGTGTGTTGTACCTGTGCATGTAGTCCGTGTCCATTCTGACTGTGTGTGTACACCATTAGCTGAGTGATGTAAGTGGAGGGGACCCTCAGCCTTTACTACCTGTGTACAGTCACTCCAAAGTCTGTGTACTCCAGTGAGAGTACAGGATGACAAAGGAGTAGAGCAGCAGACACACGGGAGGAGAAGGCACTAGGGAGGGGTGGCTGGGAGTGGAGTGCAGAAGGAGGGAGGTGATGTATGATGAGCAATAAAGTTGTAAAATTGAATGAGTACAGGAAGCCTCCAGTACTGCTGACACAATGCAGGATCAGCCCTTCTACAAAGAGCTAGGAGGGGTAGCGGGTATGGAGGAGGGCACAGAGGGCGATGGCGCTCACAGATGTGTAAAGCATTATGGGCAGAGGGAGCCTCCACTTTTTCTGACAGAAAATAGAAAATGCTTTTCTCTTTTTTTTTTACATTGAAATAGAAGGATAAGATAAACAAGTCCCACCTGCATCATGCGACGCCAGGGCACGTAACATCTTGCCAGCGTTCTTGCGTATCTGCTTCTCTGAATTACAAAGCATCTTCATGAGCAGGTCCAGAGCTCCGGTCTCCTTAAAGACTCCGGCCAAAGAGCCGATGCTGGCGTAGGCACTTAGCACATGAATGGTGTTGAGGATGGAGGAATCAGGACCAGAGCTCTGGGACATCTGTCTGGCGGCTCTCTGAACCAGCATCCGGACATCGTCGGTCATCTCCTGCAGAGCGCCCTCATCAGGGGAACCAGAGGTCTTTTCTTCTGCAATGCCCGGACCTTCAGATTTGCGCTTCCCCAGCAGAGTGGGGCAGTTGGTGTAAACTTCCTCTGCTGACAACCACATCAGGATATTTGGGGACTTGCTTTCTGTCTGTGAGGTGGTTCCACCACCTCCTGCAGCCTCCTCCACATTTTGCAATGCCCATCGGATCAGATACTCTGTGTGTCCATCTGGGCTCAACCTCTGCCGCAATAACTCCACCGGCTGGGCCTGAAGCTTCGGATCCAGCTGTACCAAGAGGTTGCCATTCCTCCTCTCCCCCACCAACATGGCGGAAACCTGAGAGAAGAACATTGTAGTACATATTAGAAACTTTTGTGCACCCCACCATTACAGTCCATCTGTCCTTCACTTTATAACCCCTCCCTTCTGCCTGCACCCATGACACTCTACCATACCTCCGAGCGCCCGACCGTTACCAGAACGCTTTACCCTTTTTTAAACGCCATACCCTTTCCATCCTACCCATGCCACTCCCTACCATTCCTCCCATCTTCACTCCCCTCACACCAAATTTTACCCTTCCTCCTCCTTCCACTTCCTTTCCATCACACTCTACCCATACCCCAACCAACCACCCTTCCCATGACACTATAGTGTTTCGCCAACGGACTCTACCTACCCTTTCTACCACATGCCACCCCCCTTCCTGCAACTGCCACTCCCAGCTAGTTCACCAATTTACACTCCCTTCGCACCACACTCTACTTAACCTCCACTTCTTACCCTTCCCATGACACTCTAGCGTTCCTCCAACTGCCACTCCCTAACCTTTCTACAAGATGCTACCTTTACTGCAACTGCCACTCCTTATCCTTTCTATTACATTTTGCCCTTCTTCCAACTGTCATTCCTATACTTCCTTCAAACACAACTCCTTTCCCATCCAACACACTCGTACTCTTCCTACAACGGCCATATCCTACCCCATCCTCTATTCCATACCCTTCCTATAACACCCTAGTATTCCTTCCAACTGCCACTCCTTACCCTTTATACCACACTTCATGCAACTGCCACTCCCCATCTTTCCTATTACATTTTACCCTTCTTCCAACTGCCATTCCTAAACTTCCTTCAAACAACTCCATACCCTTCCCAACACACTCTGCGCTTCCTCCAACCACCACTCCCTACCCCTTCTCCATTTTTTTTGCCCTTCCCATAGCACTCTAGTGTTTTTCCAATGGCCACTCCCTATCCTTTGCATCACACGCCAAGCTTCCTGTAACTGCCTCTACCTATCTTTATCATCACATTTTACCCTTCCCCCAACCACCATTTCGAACCTTCCTTCAAACACAACTCCATACCCTTTCCAACACACTGTTCTTCCTCCAACCATCATTTCCTACCCATGACACCCTAGTGTTCCTCCAACTGCCACTCCCTACCCTTTCCACCACATTCCACACCCTATCCTTCCTATTACATTTTACCCTTCTTCCCACTTTCATTCCTAAACTTCTTTCAAAACACAACTCCATACCCTTCCCAACACACTCTGTTCTTCCTCCAACAACCACTCCCTTACCCAGGACACCCTAGTGTTCCTCCAACTGCCACTCCCTACCCTTTCTACCACATCCTTATCTTTCGTATTACATTTTACCCTTCTTTCAACTTTAATTTCTAAACTTCGTTCGAACACAACTCCATACCCTTCCCAACACACTCTGCACCTCCTACAACCACACCTTACCCATTCTCTAACCTCCATTTCTCAGCCTTCTCATGACACTCTAGCATTCTTCCAACGGCCACTCACAACCCTTTTCACCAAAGGCCACCCTTCCTGCAACTGCCAATCCCTACCCTTCCCATCACATTCTATTCTTCCTCCTATTGTCATTCCTAAACTTCCATCAAACACAAAACCTTACCCTTCACAATACACATTGCTCTTCCTCCAACCACCACTCCCTACCCATCCCATGACACTCTAGTGTTCTTCCAATGGCCACTCCCTAGCCTTTCTACCACACCACCCTTCCTGCAACTGCCACTCCCTATTCTTTTCTATTACGTTACCCTTCTTCCAACTGTCATTTTTAAACTTCCTTCCAACACAAATCCATACCCTTCCCAATAAACATTGCTCTTCCTACAACCACCACTCTTTACCAGTTTTACCACATGCCATCCTTCCTACAATGACCACTCCTCATTCTTCCCATCACATTCTACCCTTCTTCCAACTGCCATTCCTAACCTGCCTTTAAACACAACTTTATACCCTTCCCAACACACTCTGCTCTTCCTCCAACCACCACTCCTTACCCATCCTCAATTTTTCACCCCATCCTTACCCTTCCCATGACACTCTAGTGCAGTGGTGGCGAACCTTGGCACCCCAGATGTTTTGGAACTATGTTTCCCATGATGCTCATGCACTCTGCAGTGTAGTTGGGCATCATGGGAAATGTAGTTTCAAAACATCTGGGGTGCCAAGGTTCTCCATCACTGCTCTATTGTTTTTCCAATGGCCACTCACTCTTTCTACCACACACACAACCCTTCCTGCAACTGCCACTCCCTATTCTTTTCTATTACATTTTACCCTTCTTCCACCTGTCATTCCTAAACTGTCTTCAAACACAACTCCATACCCTCCCTAACACCACCACTCCCTACCGATTCTCCAACCACAATCTTTTCTTTGGGCTCTTTTACAATGGCAGCCATGGTGGTTGAGCGGCAATTCTACCACCCTCCCCCGGCCACCCAGCAGAATTCTAACACTAGACCCTGACAGGGCTGTACACATGACGTGCTTCATAGCTACAGCAATTTAAACCCGGGCTGCAGAATTTCACAGGTGAACCTCAAACTCGCCCACTGAGATCAATGGAGCAGCACTGCAGCCACAAGGCAAATGCATGGCTTGTAGTTGCAATAAGTTCCCACAATATAAAATCATCATTCGCCATGAAAACAAGAAAAAATAAATAAATAAACAGATGGCAGAAGGTGGCAGAGGTGCCTCTTAAATGTCTGCCAGCTGCAGCTATTCTGCCCTCTGAAAAATGATCCACTATGAATAGATTTCAGAGGTTGGTAAGCATTACCAGCACAGTGAAAGCCCTTTTTTCTACCCTTCCCACCACAATCTAGGTTCCATTCGTTGCCACTACTTCCCCTTCTCACCACTCTATGGTTACCCTTCCCACTGTTATGGTTACCCTTCCCACTGTTATCCTTATTCTTTCTTCTCATACCAAGTTACACAATGCCCTTATTATAGGCGTAGGCCATTTATGTACCTCCCAAAGATTGCATATCCCCATCTTGCCTTGTTGCTAGGATGTTGCTAAGACACTCCCCCCGGCTGTTACTGACCCCCCCCCCCCCCATTACAGAAGCAAGTTCTCAAATGTCGAGCTACTGGAGAGAGAATCACATGTGAGGGGGTATGAAACAGAGAAAGCGCTCACTCCTGTGATGGTGGGCGGGAGCAGTAACAGCTGGGAGTCACTTAGCAACGTCCTGTTAACAAGGCAGGACCGGATGAAGCCATCTCCGGGAGTTTTTCAGGCAGGCTTCGTGAAGTACTGTACATAAAAGGCCTACACCTATAGGAAGGATATTATTCAACTCTGGTCACAGCTGCACAGTTCTTTTTAAAGTACAGACGCCCCTTACCTGTACAGGTGTTTATAAAAAAGGTGAACTAACCCTATAATTATCTCATATATCCTCGGCCACCCCAACACTTCCCACTACTCCCCCACTCTTCCTTCCCCAGCACCCCGATCAACCCTACCTCCATATACACCCCTCAAGCCCCCTCCCTTCAAAATACACCCCCTCATATCCTCCCTCCACATACACCCAATCATGTCCCCCCACCTCCATATACATCCCCTCATGTCCCCCCACTTTCCTCCACATAGACCCCCATGTCCCCCCACTTTGCTCCACAAAGACCCCCCCTTCATGTCCCCCCACCTCCATATACATCCCCTCATTTCCCCCACTTTCCTCGACAAAGACCCCCCATGTCCCCCCACTTTCCTCCACAAAGACCCCCGTGTCCCCCCACTTTCCTCCACAAAGACCCCCCCTTCATGTCCCCCCACAAAACCCCCCCATGTCCCCCCACTTTCCTCCACATAGACCCCCCCCATGTCCCCCCACTTTCCTCCACAAAGACCCCCCCATGTCCCCCCACTTTCCTCCACAAAGACCCCCCCATGTCCCCCCACTTTCCTCCACATAGAACCCCCCCTCATGTCCCCCAACATAGACCTCCCCCATGCCCCCCCTTCCAAATACACCCCCCCATTTTCCACCCCTCTACTAACACCGCCTCGTGTCCTTTCCCTCCACATACACTCCCTCATGTCCCCCCACATTCCTCCACATAGATCCCCCATGTTTCCCCTCCCCCCCCCACATAGACCCCCCTGCCCCCCACTTTCCGCCACATAGACCCCCCTGTCCCCCCACTATCCTCCACATAGACCACCCCATGTCCCCCCACTTTCCTCCACATAGACCCCCCATGTTCCCCCACTTTCCTCCACCCCTCATGTCCCCCCATTTTCCTCCACATAGACCCCCCATGTTCCCCCACTTTCCTCCACCCCTCATGTCCCCCCACCCCTCATGTCCCCCCACTTTCCTCCACATAGAACCCCCCCTCATGTCCCTCCACATAGACCTCCCCCATGCCCCCCCTTCCAAATACACCCCCACATTTTCCGCCCCTCTTCTAACACCGCCTCATGTCCTTTCCCCCCACATACACTCCCTTATGTTGCCCCTACCAGATACATCCACTTCTGTCCCCCCACTTTCCTCCACATAGACCCCTCCATGTCCCCCCTCCCCCCACATAGACCCCCCCATGCCCCCCTTCCAAATACACCCCCACATTTTCCACCCCTCTACTAACACCGCCTCGTGTCCTTTCCCTCCACATACACTCCCTCATGTCCCCCCACATTCCTCCACATAGATCCCCCATGTTTCCCCTCCCCCCCACATAGACCCCCCTGCCCCCCACTTTCCGCCACATAGACCCCCCCTGTCCCCCCACTTTCCTCCACATAGACCCCCCCACTTTCCTCCACATAGACCCCCCATGTTCCCCCACTTTCCTCCACCCCTCATGTCCCCCCATTTTCCTCCACATAGACCCCCCATGTTCCCCCACTTTCCTCCACCCCTCATGTCCCCCCACCCCTCATGTCCCCCCACTTTCCTCCACATAGAACCCCCCCTCATGTCCCTCCACATAGACCTCCCCCATGCCCCCCTTCCAAATACACCCCCACATTTTCCGCCCCTCTTCTAACACCGCCTCATGTCCTTTCCCCCCATATACACTCCCTTATGTTGCCCCTACCAGATACATCCCCTTCTGTCCCCCCACTTTCCTCCACATAGACCCCTCCATGTCCCTCCTCCCCCCCACATAGACCCCCCCATGCCCCCCTTCCAAATACACCCCCACATTTTCCGCCCCTCTACTAACCCCACCTCCTGTCCTTTCCCTCCACGTACACCCCAAGTTCCCCCTACCAGATACATCCCTTTACGTCCCCCCACATAGACCCCCCTCCCCCATGTTTCCCCCTCCCCCCACATAGACCCCCCCTTCCAAATACACCCCCACATTTTCTGCCCCTCTACTAACACCCCCTCATGGATGTCCCCGCCCTTTCCCTCCACATACAACCCCTCATGTCCCCCACTTACAGAGAAACACACTCACTTGCTTTGTATACGGCCCCCTCTCACCGCCTCCCTCTTTGCATTCACACCCCCCCCCCTATGCCTCCTCTCTTCTCATACTCCCCCCTTTCATGCCCCTCCTATTAGTATACCCCCCATGCCCCCTACCTTCACGTACACCCCCCCCCCATACACCCCCATTTCCACTACCCCTCCTTTTTCATACACCCCCCTCTTTAGGCATACCCTCCCTCCACCCCCCATATACATCCTCTCACGATACACTCCCTAATACCCCTTCCCCCACTAAAGTTCGCCCCTCATCTCACCCCACACCCCCTCATCATACACCCCTCAGATTATCCAAGGCCCCACCCCCCTTAGTTCCCCCTTCTCTCACACGGTGTCGCAGAGCCGATCTTGCAGTAAACTCCGTTACTCGCTTTCTGCACTTCCGGGTTACTCCGACCACGTGATAGACGCGACACGCCCACCGGCCTTCACTCCTGACAGCTCAGCGTAACGTCGGGGCGTGTGGGCGGAGCTACATTGCGTCCATTGGAGAGGGCGGGAAAACAGGGGACCAGGAGGGCTGAGACTGAGAGGAGGTGTCTACGTCTGGGGCGTGGTCATCTAGTCTGTGAAAGCGGAGACAGCGCTGCGTGTAAACCAAACATGAGAGGATGGTTGGGCACCTGACAGCGCTGTAACCATGGCAACTACCTCCGAGGGCCGAGGAATGGGCGGGGATATGAAGGAGGAGTCAGACAATCCACTTTTATGTAATATTCCGGAAATGGGAGGAGTGTGCCTACAAGAGATCTGTAGGAAGGATAACTCTCTCTAGGGGGCGCCGCCAACCAGAGTTCAGCCAGAATACCACCAATCAGAGTCCATCCAGAATAACACCAACCAGAGTCCATCCAGAATAACACCACCACCACATTCCACCCAAAATACCACCAACTAGGGCCCAGCCAAAATACCACCAACCAGAGTCCATCCATAATCCACCGAAAATGCCACAACCAAAGTCCACCCAAAATACCACCACTAAAATCCACCCAAAATACCACCAACCAGAGTCCATCCATAATCCACCAAAAATGCCACCACCAGAGTCCACCCAAAATACCACCACCAGAATACACCCAAAGTACCACCACCACCACATTCCACCCCAAATACCACCACTAAAATCCACCCAAAATACCACCAACCAGAGTCCATCCATAATCCACCGAAAATGCCACCACCAGAGTCCACCCAAAATACCACCACCTGAATCCACCCAAAGTACCACCAGATTCCACCCAAAACACACCAGAACATTCCGCCTCCAACTGACCCCCAAAACCAGAACATTCACTCTCTCACTGACCCCCAGCACCAGAATATCAACCCCCTTACTTACCTCCAACGCCAGAACACTCCCAATCCCACTGACCCCAAAACATTCCCCCCTCTCACTGACCCCCAACACCAGAACATCCCTCTCCAACTGACCCCCAACACCACAACATTCCCTCTTCCACTAACCCCAAACACTGAAACATTCCCTCTTCCACTAACCCCAAACACCAGAACATTCCCCCTCCCACTGACCCCCAACACTAAAACATTCCCCTTCCCACTGACCCCCAACACTAAAACATTCCCTCTTCCACTAACCCCAAACACTAAAACATTCCCTCTTCCACTAACCCCAAACACTAAAACATTCCCTCTTCCACTAACCCCAAACACCAGAACATTCCCCCTCTATCTGACCCACAACACCAAAACACTCCCCCTCCCACTGATCCCGAACACCAGAACATTCCCCCTCACACTCACCCCCAACACCAGAACATTCCCCCCTCCCACTGACCCACAACACCAGAACATTCCCTCTCCCACTGACCCACAACACCAGAACATTCCCTCTCCCACTGACCCCCCAACACCAGAACATTCCCCCTCCAACTAACCCCCAACACCAGAACACCCCCCTCTAACTGACCCCCCAACACCACATTCCCCCTCCAACTGACCCCCAATACCAGAACATTCCCCCTCTATCTGACCCAAACACCAGAACATTCCCCCTCTATCTGACCCCCAACACCAGAAAATTCCCCCTCCCACATTCCCCCTCTAACTAAACCCCAATAGCAGAACATTTCCCCTCTCACTGACCCCAACATTAGAACATTACCCTCCATCTGTTCCCAAACACCAGAACATTCACTGGCCCGCCATCTTCCCAGCATCGCAGAAAAGACCTAAACCAAGGTTGAAAAATACCCACCCATCCCGACGGGGTCTCCGCTAACATATTACCAAGATTGTATTTTAAAAAGAGCAGAGAAAAGAAAACTATAGGGTTGATCATTCCTAGACCACCCTCCCGCCTGGACAGGTAAGTTACATTGCGTTTGATCAGGTTCAGCCTATTTCCCCATAACAGTTGGAAAAAGCAGCTGTACACCCTTGCATAGAGAGATTCCGGCAAGATAAAGACAAAGCTGACATATAAAAAGATTGGGATCAGGTAAGTTTTAATCAAGTCAACCCTCTCCCTCAAGGAAAGTTTCCATTTCTTCCAGCTTGCTACTTTGGTATTGGCATTCAACAACCTGCTTTCCCAATTTCAATGACCATAGTCACCAGGACCAAATTTGATGCCCAACACTTTAATTTCCTGCTGGGGCTCTGGAAAGACTCCTGGAAGTTCGAAGCTTTTACCCTCCTCACCCATCCAGAAAACTTCACTCTTTTCATGATTGATTTTAGAGCCAGAAGCCTCTGTGCACTGCTCTATCACAGACACCACCTCCTGCGCCTCCTCCATCCCAGAGATAATAACAGACACATCATCGGCATAGGCCACGACCTTCAAAGGCGGCACACCAGCAATGCCCAAAGGCACGCCACACAACGATCCACCCTCTAACCTCCTTATGAAGGGGTCGATTGCGAATACATATAGCAGGGGGCTCAAAGGACACTCCTGAGCACACCAGAGCCAACCTCAAAAGGCCATCCAACCCAACCATTAACAAGTGGGAAGCTCTCAGCCCCTTTATATAATGTTTTCAGCCAATCTATAAACCTCCCTCCCGTATCTACCAAGTAGCAAATACAGGTACTCATGATGATCGCCTGATCCAATGCCAGCAAGTACTTTCTCCATCCAGCAACCCTGCATCGCTTCAAAGCCTCCCGGACAGCTAAAACTGCTGAAAAGGTACTTCTGCCTTGGGCCGAGCAGTGCTGATGATTGGACAACAAATCGCCTGCTACTGACGACAAGCGCCAAAATATAATCTTTGCCAAGATCTTTCTATCAACATTGAGAAGACTGATGGGGCGCCAGTTCTCAATTATTGAGGTGTCTTTACCTTTTGACAGAAGAATCACAGCGGATTGCGTCATGGAGGGAGGGAGAGAACCGTCTTCTAAACAGCTGTTATAAACCTCCGCTAAAAAGGGAGCCAGAATGGACTTAAAACACTTGTAAAATTCAACTGTCAACCCATCTGGCTCAGACGTTTTTTTGGTAGCCAGCTTCTCTATAGCACAAACTACCTTAATTGGTTCTGTCAAATCTATTAAAGGCAATGTACCATTTCCCAATCCTGGAGTAGAATACAGAAAGCTTTCCATCCTGTCCCGACTAAGGTCCTCTCTTCCCAGAAGGTCTGCGTAATATGACCTGAAGATCTCCAGGATCCCTGATCTGGACCTCACCAGGGAACCCGTACTATCCCTCAGACCTATGACCGTCTTAACTGCTATGGCTTGCTTACAGTTCCGGTAAGGATCAGGCGAGTGATATTGCCCGTAATCTCTCTCCAGAACCAAAGAGGCATGCTGGTCGTATTGACACTTCCTAAGAAGAAGCTTCACCTCAGAGATCTCCCCTGGATCTCCTCCATATGAGACAAGACGATTAAGCTTCCTCCGCAAATGCTGGTAGGCAATATACATACCAAGCTGCCTCTTCTTACTTATGGCCTTGAAAAGTCCAATCGCCCTTTGTTTCACAAGCTCCTACCACTCTGACTTACTGCTGCAAATGTCCAGAATAGAAACCTGTGCCTGAAAAAATCCTCAAAGAATTGTCTTACCTCTACATCTTCCAGGAGAGCCGAATTTAGTTTCCAGGTACCCCTTCCCCTGGGTGAAGTGTCCGAGGCCAGAACATTTCCCCTCCATCTGACCCCGAACACCAGAACATTTCCCCTCCCACTAACCCAAAACACCAGAACATTCCCCCCCAACTGTTCCCCAACACCAGAACACCCCCCTCCAACTGACCCCCAACACCAGAAAAATTCCCCTCCAGCTGACCCTCAAAACCAGAACATTCCCCTTCTTATTGACCCCCAAAACTCAAACATTCCCCCTCCAACTGACCCCCAACACCAGAATATTCCCACCACTGACCCCCAACACCATAACATTCCCCCTCCAACTGACCCCCAACACCAGAACATTCCCCCTCCCACTGACCCCCAACACTAAAACATTCCCCTTCCCACTGACCCCCAACACTAAAACATTCCCTCTTCCACTAACCCCAAACACTAAAACATTCCCTCTTCCACTAACCCCAAACACTAAAACATTCCCTCTTCCACTAACCCCAAACACCAGAACATTCCCCCTCTATCTGACCCACAACACCAAAACACTCCCCCTCCCACTGATCCCGAACACCAGAACATTCCCCCTCACACTCACCCCCAACACCAGAACATTCCCCCCTCCCACTGACCCACAACACCAGAACATTCCCTCTCCCACTGACCCACAACACCAGAACATTCCCTCTCCCACTGACCCCCCAACACCAGAACATTCCCCCTCCAACTAACCCCCAACACCAGAACACCCCCCTCTAACTGACCCCCCAACACCACATTCCCCCTCCAACTGACCCCCAATACCAGAACATTCCCCCTCTATCTGACCCAAACACCAGAACATTC
Source organism: Pelophylax lessonae (assembly GCF_965119305.1). Classification (NCBI taxonomy): domain Eukaryota; kingdom Metazoa; phylum Chordata; class Amphibia; order Anura; family Ranidae; genus Pelophylax; species Pelophylax lessonae. The sequence goes on along the minus strand of NC_138770.1, from coordinate 665,441,574 downwards.
CCCCTCTATCTGACCCCCAACACCAGAAAATTCCCCCTCCCACATTCCCCCTCTAACTAAACCCCAATAGCAGAACATTTCCCCTCTCACTGACCCCAACATTAGAACATTACCCTCCATCTGTTCCCAAACACCAGAACATTCACTGGCCCGCCATCTTCCCAGCATCGCAGAAAAGACCTAAACCAAGGTTGAAAAATACCCACCCATCCCGACGGGGTCTCCGCTAACATATTACCAAGATTGTATTTTAAAAAGAGCAGAGAAAAGAAAACTATAGGGTTGATCATTCCTAGACCACCCTCCCGCCTGGACAGGTAAGTTACATTGCGTTTGATCAGGTTCAGCCTATTTCCCCATAACAGTTGGAAAAAGCAGCTGTACACCCTTGCATAGAGAGATTCCGGCAAGATAAAGACAAAGCTGACATATAAAAAGATTGGGATCAGGTAAGTTTTAATCAAGTCAACCCTCTCCCTCAAGGAAAGTTTCCATTTCTTCCAGCTTGCTACTTTGGTATTGGCATTCAACAACCTGCTTTCCCAATTTCAATGACCATAGTCACCAGGACCAAATTTGATGCCCAACACTTTAATTTCCTGCTGGGGCTCTGGAAAGACTCCTGGAAGTTCGAAGCTTTTACCCTCCTCACCCATCCAGAAAACTTCACTCTTTTCATGATTGATTTTAGAGCCAGAAGCCTCTGTGCACTGCTCTATCACAGACACCACCTCCTGCGCCTCCTCCATCCCAGAGATAATAACAGACACATCATCGGCATAGGCCACGACCTTCAAAGGCGGCACACCAGCAATGCCCAAAGGCACGCCACACAACGATCCACCCTCTAACCTCCTTATGAAGGGGTCGATTGCGAATACATATAGCAGGGGGCTCAAAGGACACTCCTGAGCACACCAGAGCCAACCTCAAAAGGCCATCCAACCCAACCATTAACAAGTGGGAAGCTCTCAGCCCCTTTATATAATGTTTTCAGCCAATCTATAAACCTCCCTCCCGTATCTACCAAGTAGCAAATACAGGTACTCATGATGATCGCCTGATCCAATGCCAGCAAGTACTTTCTCCATCCAGCAACCCTGCATCGCTTCAAAGCCTCCCGGACAGCTAAAACTGCTGAAAAGGTACTTCTGCCTTGGGCCGAGCAGTGCTGATGATTGGACAACAAATCGCCTGCTACTGACGACAAGCGCCAAAATATAATCTTTGCCAAGATCTTTCTATCAACATTGAGAAGACTGATGGGGCGCCAGTTCTCAATTATTGAGGTGTCTTTACCTTTTGACAGAAGAATCACAGCGGATTGCGTCATGGAGGGAGGGAGAGAACCGTCTTCTAAACAGCTGTTATAAACCTCCGCTAAAAAGGGAGCCAGAATGGACTTAAAACACTTGTAAAATTCAACTGTCAACCCATCTGGCTCAGACGTTTTTTTGGTAGCCAGCTTCTCTATAGCACAAACTACCTTAATTGGTTCTGTCAAATCTATTAAAGGCAATGTACCATTTCCCAATCCTGGAGTAGAATACAGAAAGCTTTCCATCCTGTCCCGACTAAGGTCCTCTCTTCCCAGAAGGTCTGCGTAATATGACCTGAAGATCTCCAGGATCCCTGATCTGGACCTCACCAGGGAACCCGTACTATCCCTCAGACCTATGACCGTCTTAACTGCTATGGCTTGCTTACAGTTCCGGTAAGGATCAGGCGAGTGATATTGCCCGTAATCTCTCTCCAGAACCAAAGAGGCATGCTGGTCGTATTGACACTTCCTAAGAAGAAGCTTCACCTCAGAGATCTCCCCTGGATCTCCTCCATATGAGACAAGACGATTAAGCTTCCTCCGCAAATGCTGGTAGGCAATATACATACCAAGCTGCCTCTTCTTACTTATGGCCTTGAAAAGTCCAATCGCCCTTTGTTTCACAAGCTCCTACCACTCTGACTTACTGCTGCAAATGTCCAGAATAGAAACCTGTGCCTGAAAAAATCCTCAAAGAATTGTCTTACCTCTACATCTTCCAGGAGAGCCGAATTTAGTTTCCAGGTACCCCTTCCCCTGGGTGAAGTGTCCGAGGCCAGAACATTTCCCCTCCATCTGACCCCGAACACCAGAACATTTCCCCTCCCACTAACCCAAAACACCAGAACATTCCCCCCCAACTGTTCCCCAACACCAGAACACCCCCCTCCAACTGACCCCCAACACCAGAAAAATTCCCCTCCAGCTGACCCTCAAAACCAGAACATTCCCCTTCTTATTGACCCCCAAAACTCAAACATTCCCCCTCCAACTGACCCCCAACACCAGAATATTCCCACCACTGACCCCCAACACCAGAACATTCCCCCTCCAACTGACCCCCAACACCAGAACACCCCCTCCAACTGACCCCCATCACCAGAACATTCGCCCTCCAAGTGACCCCAACACCAGAAAATTTCCCCTCCCACTGACCCCCCACACCAGAACATTCCCCCTCTATCTCACCCCAACACCAGAACATCCCCCCTACCACTGACCCCCAACACCAGAACATTCCCCCTCCCACTCACCCCCAACAGCAGAACATTCCCCCCTCTTACTGGCCCCAAACACCAGAACATTCCCCCTATGACCCCCAACACCAGAACATCCCCCCTCTCACTGACCACCAACACCAGAACCTTTCTCCCCCTAATGACCCCCAACACCAGAACATTCCCCCACTGACACCAGAACATTCCCCCTCCAACTAACCCCCAACACCAGAACATCCCCCTCCAACTGACCCCCGACACCAGAACATCCCCCCTCCAACTGAACCCCAACACCAGAACATCCTTCCTCCCACTGACCCCCAACACCAGAACATTCCCCCTCCAACTAACCCCCAACACCAGAACATTCCCCCTCCAACTGACCCCCAACACCAGAACATTCCCCCTCCAACTGAACCCTAACACCAGAACATTTCCCCTCCTACTGACCCCCAACACCAATACATTCCCCCTCCCGCTGATCCCCAACACCAGAACATTCCCCCTCTATCTGACCCAAACACCAGAACATTCCCCCTCTATCTGACCCCCAACACCAGAACATTCCCCCTCCCACATTCCCCCTCTAACTAAACCCCAATAGCAGAACATTTCCCCTCTCACTGACCCCAACATTAGAACATTACTCTCCTTCTGATCCCAAACACCAGAACATTCACTGGCCCGCCATCTTCCCAGCATCGCAGAAAAGACCTAAACCAAGGTTGAAAAATACCCACCCATCCCGACGGGGTCTCCACTAACATATTACCAAGATTGTATTTTAAAAAGAGCAGAGAAAAGAAAACTATAGGGTTGACCATTCCTAGACCACCCTCCCGCCTGGACAGGTAAGTTACATTGCGTTTGATCAGGTTCAGCCTATTTCCCCATAACAGTTGGAAAAAGCAGCTGTACACCCTTGCATAGAGAGATTCCGGCAAGATAAAGACAAAGCTGACATATAAAAAGATTGGGATTAGGTAAGTTTTAATCAAGTCAACGCTCTTCCTCAAGGAAAGTTTCCATTTCTTCCATCTTGCTACTTTGGTATTGGCATTCAACAACCTGTTTTCCCAATTTCGATGACCATAGTTACCAGGACCAAATTTGATGCCCAACACTTTAATTTCCTGCTGGGGCTCTGGAAAGACTCCTGGAAGTTCGAAGCTTTTACCCTCCTCACCCATCCAGAAAACTTCACTCTTTTCATGATTGATTTTAGACCTAGAATCCTCCATGTACTGCTCTATCACAGAGACCACCTCCTGCGCCTCCTCCATCCCAGAGATAATAACAGACACATCATCGGCATAGGCCACGACCTTCAAAGGTGGCACACCAGCAATGCCCAAAGGCACGCCACACAACGATCCACCCTCTAACCTCCTTATGAAGGGGTCGATTGCGAATACATATAGCAGGGGGCTCAAAGGACACTCCTGAGCACACCAGAGCCAACCTCAAAAGGCCATCCAACCCAACCATTAACAAGTGGGAAGCTCTCAGCCCCTTTATATAATGTTTTCAGCCAATCTATAAACCTCCCTCCCGTATCTACCAAGTAGCAAATACAGGTACTCATGATGATCGCCTGATCCAATGCCAGCAAGTACTTTCTCCATCCAGCAACCCTGCATCGCTGCAAAGCCTCCCGGACAGCTAAAACTGCTGAAAAGGTACTTCTGCCTTGGGCCGAGCAGTGCTGATGATTGGACAACAAATCGCCTGCTACTGACGACAAGCGCCAAAATATAATCTTTGCCAAGATCTTTCTATCAACATTGAGAAGACTGATGGGGCGCCAGTTCTCAATTATTGAGGTGTCTTTACCTTTTGACAGAAGAATCACAGCGGATTGCGTCATGGAGGGAGGGAGAGAACCGTCTTCTAAACAGCTGTTATAAACCTCCGCTAAAAAGGGAGCCAGAATGGACTTAAAACACTTGTAAAATTCAACTGTCAACCCATCTGGCCCAGACATTTTTTTGGTAGCCAGCTTCTCTATAGCACAAACTACCTTAATTGGTTCTGTCAAATCTATTAAAGGCAATGTACCATTTCCCAATCCTGGAGTAGAATACAGAAAGCTTTCCATCCTGTCCCGACTAAGGTCCTCTCTTCCCAGAAGGTCTGCGTAATATGACCTGAAGATCTCCAGGATCCCTGATCTGGACCTCACCAGGGAACCCATACAATCCCTCAGACCTATGACCGTCTTAACTGCTATGGCTTGCTTACAGTTCCGGTAAGGATCAGGCGAGTGATATTGCCCGTAATCTCTCTCCAGAACCAAAGAGGCATGCTGGTCGTATTGACACTTCCTAAGAAGAAGCTTCACCTCAGAGATCTCCCCTGGATCTCCTCCATATGAGACAAGACGATTAAGCTTCCTCCGCAAATGCTGGTAGGCAATATACATACCAAGCTGCTTCTTCTTACTTATGGCCTTGAAAAGTCCAATCGCCCTTTGTTTCACAAGCTCCCACCACTCTGACTTACTGCTGCAAAAGTCCAGAATAGAAACCTGTGCCTGAAAAAATCCTCAAAGAATTGTCTTACCTCTACATCTTCCAGGAGAGCCGAATTTAGTTTCCAGGTACCCCTTCCCCTGGGTGAAGTGTCCGAGGCCAGAACATTTCCCCTCCATCTGACCCCGAACACCAGAACATTTCCCCTCCCACTAACTTAAAACACCAGAACATTCCCCTCCAACTGTTCCCCAACACAAGAACACCCCCCTCCAACTGACCCCCAACACCAGAAAAATTCCCCTCCAGCTGACCCTCAAAACCAGAACATTCCCCTTCTTATTGACCCCCAAAACCCAAACATTCCCCCTCCAACTGACCCCCAACACCAGAATATTCCCACCACTGACCCCCAACACCAGAACATTCCCCCTCCAACTGACCCCCAACACCAGAACACCCCCTCCAACTGACCCCCATCACCAGAACATTCCCCCTCCAAGTGACCCCAACACCAGAAAATTTCCCCTCCCACTGACCCCCCACACCAGAACATTCCCCCTCTATCTCACCCCAACACCAGAACATTCCCCCTACCACTGACCCCCAACACCAGAACATTCCCCCTCCCACTCACCCCCAACAGCAGAACATTCCCCCCTCTTACTGGCCCCAAACACCAGAACATTCCCCCTATGACCCCCAACACCAGAACATCCCCCCTCTCACTGACCCCCAACACCAGAACCTTTCTTCCCCTACTGACCCCCAATACCAGAACATTTCTCCCTTTACTAACCTTGAGCACCAGAACATTCCTCCTCCTACTGACCCTGAACACCAGAACATTCCTCCCCCCCACTCACCATGAGCCCAGAACATTCCCCCTCCTACTGGTCCCGACACCAGAACTCCCCCCCCCACTGACCCCCAACACTAGAACATTCCTCCCGCTACTAACCCCCAATACCAGAACATTCTCCCTACCACTGACCCCCAAAAGCAGAACATACCCTCTCCTACTGATCTCCGACACCAAAACATACCCCCTTCCAACTGACCCCCAACAGCATAACATTCCCCCCCTATGACCGCCAACACCAGAACATTCCCCCCATGACCCCCAACACTAGAACATCCCTCCTCTCACTGCCCCCACGCCAGAACACTCCCCCCTCCCCCTGACCCCCAACACTAGAACAGTCCCTCTCCCACTGACCCCCAAAATCAGAACATTCCCCCTCCCACTGTCCCCCAACACTAGAACATCCCCCCACTGACCTCCAACACCATAACATTTCCCCCTCCTACTAATTCCCTACACCAGAGCATTCCCACTGCCCCACTGATTACCAACACCAGAACATTCCTCCCCTTACTGACTCTTGACACCAGAACATTACCCCTCCCACTAACCTCCAACTCCAGAACATTCCCCCTACTACTGACCCCCATCACCAGAACATTCCCCCTCCTACTGACCCTGAACACCAGAACATTCCCCCTACTACTGACCCCCAACACCATCATTCCCCCTCCCACTGACCCCCATCACCAGAACATTCCCCCTCTTACTGACCCCCAACGCCAGAACATTCCACCTCCAACTGATCCCCAACACCAGAATATTCTCTCCCCCACTGACCCCCCACACTACAACATTCCCCCTCTATCTGACCCCAACACCAGAACATTCCCCCTCCTACTGACCCTCAACACCAGAACATTCCCCCCTCTTCCTGGCCCCAAACACCAGAACATTCCCCCCTATGACCCCCAACACCAGAACATCCCCCCTTTCACTGACCCCCAACACCAGAACATTTCTCCCCTTACTGACCATGAACACCAGAACATTCCCCCTCCTACTGTATGGCGATCCAATAAAGCGATCTTGGGGGCCACCAGCAAGGAGGCTGATTTACGGATCGCTGTTCTCTCAGGAATCAATACAGAGCTCCTGTGTTCCTCCTATTTAGGATCACAGGTCTCTGTGCTGATTCCACAAACCCATCCCTCACATGGTTAGAAAACACCCCCTAGGCATATATTTAACCCTTTGATCACCCCTGGATTGACCCCTTTCCCGCCAATGTCATTATTACAGTAACAGTGCATATTTTTAGCACTGATTACTGTAGTAATGTCACTGGTCCCCCCAAAAGTGTCAGTTAGGGGTAAGATCTGTCCGCCCCAATGTCGCAGTCCCACAAAAAATCGCTGATCGTCGCCATTACTAGCAAAAAATAAATAAATAAATAAAAATGACATAAATCTTTTCCCAAGTTTTTAGACACGACAACTTTTGCGCAAACTAATCAAAATACGCTTATTGTTTTTCTTTTTGTTTTTTTTTTTTAACCAAAAATATGTAGCAAAAAAAATTGGCCTAAAATGTTGAAAAAATTAGATTTTTAATTTTTTTTTATTGGGAATGTTATATAGCAGAAAGTGAAAAATATATATATTTTTTTTAGAAATGTTGATTTTTTTTGTTTATAGCGCAACAAATAAAAATCACACAGGTGATCAAATACCACCAAAAGAAAGCTCTATTTGTGGGGAAAAAAATACATTGATTTTATTTGGGTACAACATCGCACGACCACGCAATTGTCCATTAAAGTAACGCAGTGCTGAATCGCAAAAATGGCCTGGTCATTAAGGGGGAAAATCTTCCGGTCCAGAATTGGTAAATACCAGACATTTTATACTTACCTCCTTTGTGATATTACATAGTTACATAGTTACATAGTAGGTGAGGCTGAACAAAGACAACAGTCCATCCAGTTCAACCTGTGTAGGTGTGTGTGGCCGTAATCATCTCACATACCCCTGAATGTTCTGATCCTTGAGATGCACGTCTAAGAGTCTTTTGAAAGCCTCTGTTGGTTTTGCACGAAGCAGAAAACAATATTGGGTAGGTGAACTGATGATCTAATTAGGTATCCTCACCAAAAAGGTGGGAACTTCTGTATACCCTCCCACACACTCAATAATTAGGTGGGGCACAATGGCCAGTGAAGCATAATTACAAAAAGGTAGGCAGAGAAAGCACAGCCCTAAGACCCCTTTCACACAGGCGGACCATTCAGATCCACCTGTCAGTTTTTTTGGCGGTTCTGAACGATCCCCCCATGCATCTCTATGGGGCATCGGATGTCAGCGGAGGCATGTCCGGCTGACATCCGATCCGTCCAGCAGGTCGGATCGGATGAGAACGGACAGACGGTCCGTTCCCATCCGATTCCCCCATAGAGACGCACACAGTGCGGAGACACAGCTGTCATCCTCTTGCTCAGCGGGGGATTGGCGGATCGATCCCCCTCTGAGAAAAACGCCTGACGGACTCCGTGTGTGAAAGGGCCCTAAGGACCATTATATGAACCACCGGGGAATGGTAACAGAAAAACAAAAATGTATGAAACATACAAATTTATTGATACAAAAATTCAAATAGTAGAGAAAATATAAATACAAAAAGCAAAAACTATCCACCATCACCAATAAAAAAGACAACGTTGTCCAACGGTGGAAATCGGTGCGCCAGGCGCCATACACACATCAATCACACTACACAGTCATCCCATAAATTGCATAAACAAGGCTAATTGGGAGGTGACTCCACAGAAAAAACATCAAATATGAAACTTAAAGTGGAGTTCCACCCATTTTTAATAAATTGGATTACATAGATGTATGTAATCCCCTTTAAAACGACTTTTACCAAATTAAAGTTTTTTGTTTTTTTTATGCTAGTAAATACCTTATTTTCTGCTTTATTTATCCTCTTCTCACTTCCGGGTCCGGTCGGCGATTACGTCATTCGGCGATTCGCAGTGTGTGCTGGGATGTATCTCAGGCCATGAAATCTCCCATTATTACACAGGAGATGAGCTGTACTGCGTGCTTTGCCCGCCTCCGCCCCGCCTCCTCTCAGTGAGCTCAGTGAGGATATAATGCTTTCAGTCCTCGCTCACTGAGAGGAGGTGGGGCGGAGGCGGGGAGGAGCACGGCCTCAATACAATACATTCAGTACAGCTCACTGAGAGAAGGCGGGCGGAGGCGGAGCAGAGCACGCAGTACAGCTCATCTCTTGTGTAATAATGCGAGATTTCATGGCCTGAGATACATCCCAGCACACACTGTGAAACGCCGAAAGACGTAATCGCCGACCGGACCCGGAAGTGAGAAGAGGATAAATAAAGCAGAAAATAAGGTATTTACTAGCAAAAAAAAAAAAACTTTCCATTGGTAAAAGTCGTTTTAGAGGGGATTACATACATTTAAAGTCACTAAAATGGGTGGAACTCCACTTTAAGATGAAGGGTTGGTAGGACACCAGTCACCTTAACATAAAAATCAAAACGGGCCTCAGTCCAATGTGTAGATTTGAACATCCCAAATAGATAATGGCCAATAATTGTATGAGCCTAACATGGGTGGGCTGACAAGGCTGTAGCAAGCATAGTTGCAAGATCTAAAAGTAAGTTGATTCCACTGTAGCAAAATGTAGCGGGCACTGACATAAGCGCTTGACTGGAGTCCACACATAGCTTAGTCTTATTGTATCCAAATCAAGGAAGACCAATGTGACACAAGACAAAATGACATTGTAAAACGGGAGATAGAGAAGGTTCAAAGGAATTTAAATAGTGGTGGCTGGTGGTGCATGATCATTTTTGGGAATAATTTCCAGCGGGGCGGCCGGAAAGCCAACATTCTTAGACCACCCTTTTTTGAAGCCTATTAGAGCCTCTGGCTCTAATCAGGTGCTTCAAAAAAAAAATCCCTATTGGAATCTATGCATCCAGCGCCCTGCATGTAGATTAGGGGGCCGGATGCATGGATGGGGGGGGGGGGGCGGCACCCCAGCGCCCCCAATGGACAGGCCGCCACTGAATTTAAAACTCACAAAACAAGCTAAATTTAAAAGGGACCTTTTAGACTGGGAAAAGGGAAACATTTTTGATCTCTCTTCGCAAAGAGGGAGAACTCGCTCTAGAGGTCATAGATTTAGATCCACTTCCCAATCTGAGATTAATCACAGTGACACAGATAATGGTGGAACTACACGCACTGTAGGTTTTTTAGATCAAGACAGGGAGAGTCTTTCTTCCCCTTGGAGAAGATCTCAAGAAAAGTGGGGGTTACTCAAAACAGGAAGAGGAATTCCAAAAGATCTAGAAGAAAAAACAGGGGCAGATCGCATAAACAGGACCAGGAATCAAAAGAAAACGACCTAACTGCTACTGCATTACCCTTACAAGGTGACAGTCAGGGAAGGACTGGGCCAGGGGGCAGGGGGGAAATTGCCCTCCGGGGCTGCTTTGACGCCCCATAAAAAGGCCACAGGCATGTCTAAAGGATTCCTGGTGAAGGGAAATAAAAAGTCCCCGCCGCTGACCTACTGAGTGTGGGATGAAGACAAGGACAGAGTGCAGGCCTCCAACCCCCCCCCCCCAGCATGGATGGTGTAAACTATGTCTGAGCAGAGGCCGGTTCCATGCCCCACTGGAGACTCTCCTTCCCCGGTCAGCCCCAACCAAGCTTTCCCAGCTCCCCCCAACCTGGGGGACCTGGCCAGGTCGGGAGTAGAGAGTACCTGAAGCGGAGCTTCAGCATGGAATGGGGGTCAGGAGGAGGCCAGGAAGAGGGAGAGTGGAAGGGGGGCCAAGTCTCTGCACCATGGGCCTCTAGTTTGTACCTGCCCCCTGGGCCGAAAGTTTCCAGTCAGCCCCTGGTGACAATAAAGTTTTAAATTTATCCTCGTTCCCTTTGAAGGAAAGACATATTTGTATTCTCAATAAGGGCCTATCTTTTTCACCTAAGAACAAAATGGAAGAATTTGAAGTATTTAAAGATGTCAGCCTGTTCCTACGTAAGGTGTTTTTTCGCCATTTACATGAACAGAGAAATATGGATAAAACCTTTATTGGAGGAGGATCAGAGGGCACTCAATGACCTCTTGGCCCTATTAGATGAAGGGACTCTAAATGAGGAATTTACTGACGAAGATGACATTCTTGCCTTGAGACAGGTTGACTTAAACATTAAATCTAAAAAAATGATCCCACTTTCAAAAAATATATGGATATTTTAGTTCTTTGAGCAAGTCCAATACGACCTCAGGAAAATCAACTGGGAAGGTAAAAGCCTGATAACTTCTCTAGAGCTGAGAGATTAGGCCTGCATGAAATAAAACAAGCTAGAGGCATTATAAAAAAAAGAGTGACAAGGGAGGTAATGTGGTTATCATGCAAGAGGAAAACTATGTTAAGGAAGTCAAAAGACAACTTAGCAGTCAAGAGGTTTATGTTAAAATTAAAGCGGAGTTCCGGCCTATTTTGCAACTTTAGTGATTCCTGGAGTGCTCGCTATGCTGATCAACAATTGGGCATTTTAAATTTTTAAGGGGGTCCCTTACCTTATTTTCAGGGCATTTTTGATGTACTTCCTCCTTCTCTCGCCTCTGTGGCCACCGACATCACTTCTGCCTTTGCATTGCATCCTGGGAGCTGTTTGTTAACACTCCCAGGAGGCTGGAATCAGGAAGAACTCCCAGAACACTCCCTGGAATCAGGAAGAAGGACACAACAGATTACACTGCGGCTTCAGATGCCCACATCCAAGATGGCCGCGCCCAGACAGCGTTTTTAAAAGTAAGATTTTGCAAAAAATGGCCTGGTCATTAAGGGGGCAAATCCTTCCGGTCCAAAAGTGGTTAAACTTACATACAATTTTGATCTCGTTGCAATTCCTTTCTTGGTCCTCCTGATCACCAAGGATGACAATAAATTGGTGACGTCAACGTAGCAGAAGCCCACTATTGCAAACACCCTATTAAGGGCAGATAGCTTCCACCCTAAAGCCCTGATTCAAGGCATCCCTACTGGTCAATTTCTTCGAATTCAAAGAAACTGTACTCAAAAGACTGATTCTGACAAAGAAGCACAGTCAATGTACAATAGATTTAGGGAGGGAGGCTATACTCATAAAGTTTTAAAGAAAGCCAAAGGTAAAACCTCGGGTAGAGAGAGGTCCACCTTACTAGGAGAGGCCCCGTTACATGCCCTCCAAAAAGAAAAAATCCATGGACCTACAAGATCTTTTACACAGTACGGAGCACAGTAGCAAGAGAGGTTTTAACCCAACATTGACACAATTTACATCAATGTCCCTCGTTGTCAAAAATAGTAGGGGCATTTCCTTATATGGTGGCACGACGGGCCCTAAACTTATCAGACACGCTCATCCAGTCAGAGTACACGCACACTCCGGATACATGGTTAGCTTCATTTCCAAGGACTTTGGGAATGGTCCCCTGTGGCCATTGCCAAATATGCACATTTGTTGAATGAACTGGGGTATTTACTGATGCGAGTACTTTGCATGTTTACTCCATTAAAAGCCTGATCAGTTGCCCTACCACTCAAGTTATCTACAATATTCAATGCCCATGCAATATATTTTACATAGGTAAAACTTAGCGTCAATTACGTATTCATATTGGTGAGCACTTAAGGAATATCAAGAAGAAAGAACCGGATAGTCACTAAGCACAACATTTCCTACATTTTGATCATGCCAATGTCACTGGCTTTAAGGTAAAGGGCATATTTTCTTTGAAATTAAGTAATAGACGGGGTGATTTTTGTAAAATCGTCCTTAAAGCGGAGTTCTGGCCACAAAATCAACATAATCGATTTTGGGCCATCCGCTTGCTTTTGATCACCTGAAAAAGAAATGGATAGTTACGATTTTTTTTTGTTTACTTACCTTGTTATTGAAGAAAAATATACTCACCTTTCTTCCACTTCCTCCCTCTGCGGCCGCGGCCCGCGCCGTCACTTCCTCTTTGCATTGATTCCTGGGAGCTGAACGTCATTGCTCCCAGGAATCAATGCGCCTGCACCGGCCCTGCTCGTCACTTCCGGTGCGGCGCCTCATTCCCTGCTAAACAGCTTTTGGCCATGCCCAGAAGCTGTGGAGGGATGACTTCCCCCCACCGGAAGTGACGAGCGGGGATGGTGCAGGCGCATTCTGGGAGAGGGGGACACGGAAGAGGACGCAGAAGAGGACGCGCTGGCTTCAGCTGCCCACATCCGAGATGGCAGCGGTGGAGAAGAAATTTTCAAGGTAAGTATTTCTTCTAAAAGGTTAGTGCGACCCGGGACAGATCAGAGGCTATCCATTGTGGAATGTACTAGCCCTGACTGTCCCGGGGGTATTTTTATTGAAAAAAAAATTTTGTGGCCGGAAATACGCTTTAAAAAGGAAAATTGTGGGATTTATAAATTAAATACCCTTGTACCTAAATAAAGAACTCAATTTACAGGTATTTCTGGATTAATTAGTTAATTATTTTTATATTCTTTTGATTCTTATTTTAATTTTGTATTTTTCGCTCTTTGCTTGGTGGTGTTTAAGCATGTTGGTTCTGGGGCGTGGCCGGGATGTAGACGGCGCCGGACGTGTTCTAGCAGAGCTCTTCACCATCCTGAACTTATCCGGCTCCATCCACGGCCCCTGTGCCTCGGATCGCGGCGGTTTTGCCCTCCTCCGCATCGGGCACAGGTGGGGCACGGATGCCGGGGAGAAAATCCCGGGTTTCAGCACCGACCCCGCGGCCTAAACGAGCGGTCCCGCCGCGAGGCGCGAAAGCGGCCGCCGCCATCTTGCAGGTCCAGGCCTCATCTTCTTCCTCTGCAGCCACAGGCGCCCAGGCCTTCTTGAAGTCGGGAAAGATGTCTGCAGGGGGTGGGAACCCTCCTCTGACACAGCCTATGGACTCAGGTACCGAGGGGTCACTACTGGGGACCGCTGGACAGACTGGGGGGTCACCTGGAGGGGGGGATATTACTGCTCCCATACTGGCTGCTATAGACGCCTCAAAAACTGCCCTGAACCTCCGGATTGACCACCTGGCCTCTGAATGTACCCTGATCCGCCATGATTTGGATAAAATCAGGGGGCGCCTGACTGAGACTGAGGGCAGGGTGTCTGAGGTGGAGGATGTCACCGCTTCCCATTCGGCACAAATCATTGCCATGCAGGCCCAGGTGAATGCTTTGGCGGACAAGATGGAGGATGCTGAGAACCGACAGCGTCGCAACAATATCAGGGTGGTCGGCTTGCCAGAGAAGGCTGAGGGATCTAATTCTACATTGTTTGCTGAGAAGTTCTTCTGTGATCTACTCAAATTGCCCCCCCCCCCCTCCCCCGACATATGTGGTGGAAAGGGCCCATAGGGTTCCCACGGGACCTCGGCCACCCGAGGCCCCCCCGCGCCCGTTTCTGGTCCGTTTTTTGAACTTCCGTGACAGGGATCGTATCCTCTCTGAGGCCAGGAAACAGGAGGAATTGCAGTTTGAGAACAGCAAGATAATGTTATTTCCTGACTTCTCTGTGGAAACGCAGAAAAAACGCAGATCCTTTACTGAAGTGCGCAAACTCCTGAGAACCAAGGGCCTGAAATATGGCATGATGTACCCGAGCCGCCTGCGTGTGGATTACAAGGGATCTGTCCTTTTCTTCAATTCGGCGGGGGAGGCTGCAGACTGGTTGGAATCCATTTAATTTCCTCTGATGCACCTGCTCTCATGGATGGTATGGGGCTCTTGGGGCCCTGCTGCACTGTACTCCCTATTTGCAGCTCCTGTCTACGCACGGTCTGCCTCCTCAATTGCTGATGGGGGGACATCTATGGTTCCTGTATTGCTGATCCTGCCCTGAAGTTTCCTGGGTTGCCCTGGGCTGGATCCATGCTTCTATCCCTGGGGCTGTGGAGTGGTCTACAGATCATTGGAGCTCTGTGTGCTACACGTTGTTGAACTAACGATTTTTTTTCTTTCTTGTTTTGACTCTATTTTTCCTCCCTTTAGTTTTTTTTTTTTTTTTTTCTCCTTTTTTGAGGACTGACTATCTAACAGCCCCCCCCCCCTTTTTTGGGGCTGCCTTTGGTGGACACGAGTAACGCCGGCTGCGGTTTTTATGTTGCAGCCATGCCTTTAAAATTTTTGCTGGGTTTTGGGATTAGGCTGGGTACCCTGTTGCACTTTTTTTTGTTCCAGGTTTGGGTATCACAGCAGGGATGTTTTTTTGTTCTTGGCTCCAGGCTCCATCCGGTGGTCACTGTTCTTTTTTACTTATGTGTCTGTATTGCTGAATGTCTGGATGGAGTTGGGGGATCGGGTTGGTCCTCGGGCTGTGCTTGGTCCTCCGGCTCCCTCCTACTATGTGCCCCTCTGCTGTTCTATGGCTGAGCTACTTAAAATCATGTCATGGAATGTGCGGGGTCTCAATGACAAGGTGAAACGCACAGCCATTTTTAGGTATATTAAATCTGTTCAACCGCATGTTATCCTCCTCCAGGAGACGCATTTGGATGGGAGCAGGGTGCTTGCCTTGAAGAGGCCTTGGATTCAGAGGATCTTCAACGCCACATACTCCACGTATGCCCGTGGGGTGTCTATTTTGCTGGGTAGAAATGCACCCTGCTCGATTCAAAAGGTAATTACGGATCCTGGCGGACGGTATGTTATTGTTCTCCTGGAGATTTTTCACCGGCAGGTGGTACTGGTGAGTGTCTACTTACCTCCCCCGTTCCACTCCCAGATTCTGGTGGATCTCCTGGTGACCTTGGCCCCTTATATGCACCTTCCTCTAATCATGGCGGGGGATTTCAATGCTGTTCTGGACGGCGGGCTGGACTCCTCTAACCCGGGTAGACTGTCGTCTCCTGAACTGGTGTCCTGGTCTTCCGCGGCTCAGCTTACGGAGCTGTGGCGCTGGAAAAACCCTGGGGTACGTGGCTACTCCTGTTGGTCTGGGGTGCACAGAACGGCGTCCAGGATAGATCTGGCTTTTGCTAATGGGCCTTGTCTTGCTTTGGTCCAGGATGCTACATATTTGGCGGGTGGCCTCTCCGATCACAACCCACTGCTGCTGACTCTGCGGGTGGGAGCGGGTAGAACTAGGGGTGCATGGCGCCTTTCGCCGGGTTGGCTGCAGACTGAAAAGGTGATGCAGCAGGTGGAGCCCCAGATGCCTGCATATTGGGAAGATCATGCCTCGTCCACGGCAGGGGTAGTCCTGTGGGATGCTTTCAAAGCGGTTATGCGGGGTCATTACATCTCTGCGATTAAGACATCCCGTAGGGAGGCTAATGCTAACAGAGAAGCTGTTCTGCTGGAGGTCCGTAGGTTGGAGGATGAATACTCAGCCGATCCGGGACCGGCGGCCTATGCGGCCCTGGAGGAGGCCAGGAGGCGTTTGGCTTTGTTGGATACTGATTTTGCGCATGCCAACCTTAAACATAGAGCGGAGTCACTTTTTGAGAAGGGAGACAAGAATGGTAAGCTATTGGCCTTTTTGGTGGCAGATCAGAGGGCTTCGGTAAGTGTTCCGTGCATCAAGTCTAGTTCAGGGGAACTGGTTAGGGATAGTGTTGAGCGAACACGGACTGTATTATTCGTGTTCGTACCGAATAATTGGATTTTTTTTACCCGAACACGGACACGGACACTTTACTGTATGTTCGGGTAAAAATCCGTGTTCGGCCGTTTTATTTCCGGGTTTTGCATGCTTTGGCGCTCTTTTCATGGCGGGCTTTCAACAGCCAATCAACAATCGTTTAACTGGTGTGCCTTAAGCCATCCCAGCCATGCCTGCAAATGTCTTAGTAGCTGTGATTGGCCGTCTGAAGCATGTGACCAAGTCTTTATAAGTTCGAGGCAGCCGCCGCAGCAGCGTCATTCTGCTGCTTAGCTAAGGGACAGAGCACACATCAATGTGCTGGCTGCTGATTAGGGACAGATAGGCAGGAAAAAACCATTTGTGTCCGGATAGAATTGAGGGACAGGTCGGAGTGTTTAGGCAGGGCGAGTTGTAGGCATTTTAGGGATAGAGTCTGCTGAATTATAGGGTCAGTGTCTTCTACAAACTACAATCGATATTGCTGTGTGGGGGGTGGGGTGAATCTGCACTCAATCCTGATCTACGATCTCTTCTCAATCCTGTTAGGGACAGAGTCTGCTGAATTTTAGGGAAACTGTGTTCTACAAACTACAATCGATATTGCTGTGTGGTGTGGGATTGGAGATAGGCAGGTGTCAGTGATCCACATCCATTTTTCTGTGTGTGAGCTGCAGTGAACACAATCTTTTTGGGCTGCAGTGAACACAATCTTTTTGGGCTGCAGTGAACACAATCTTTTTGGGCTGCAGTGAACACAATCTTTTTGGGGTGCAGTGAACAAAATCTTTTTGGGGTGCAGTGAACACAATCCTTTTTGGTGTGCAGTGAACACAATCTTTGTGGGGTGCAGTGAACAAAATCCTTTGTGGGGTGCAGTGAACACAATCTTTTTGGGGTGCAGTGAACAAAATCCTTTTTGGGGTGCAGTGAACAACATCCTTTTTGGGGTGCAGTGAACACAATCTTTTTGGGGTGCAGTGAACAAAATCCTTTGTGGGGTGCAGTGAACACAATCTTTTTGGGGTGCAGTGAACACAATCTTTTTGGGGTGGAGTGAACAACATCCTTTTTGGGGTGCAGTGAACAAAATCCTTTTTGGGGTGCAGTGAACAAAATCATTTTTGGGGTGCAGTGAACACAATCTTTTTGGGGTGCAGTGAACACAATCTTTGTGGGGTGCAGTGAACACAATCTTTTTGGGGTGGAGTGAACAACATCCTTTTTGGGGTGCAGTGAACAACATCCTTTTTGGGGTGCAGTGAACACAATCTTTTTTGGGGTGCAGTGAACACAATCTTTGTGGGGTACAGTGAACAGAATCTTTGTGGGGTGCAGTGAACACAATCTTTGGGGGGTACAGTGAACACAATCTTTTTGGGGTGCAGTGAACACAATCTTTGTGGGGTGCAGTGAACACAATCTTTTTGGGGTGGAGTGAACAAAATCATTTTTGGGGTGCAGTGAACAACATCCTTTTTGGGGTGCAGTGATCAAAATCCTTTTTGGGGTGCAGTGAACACAATCTTTTTGGGGTGCAGTGAACAAAATCCTTTGTGGGGTGCAGTGAACAGAATCTTTGTGGGGTGCAGTGAACACAATCTTTGGGGGGGTACAGTGAACACAATCTTTTTGGGGTGCAGTGAACACAATCTTTGTGGGGTACAGTGAACAGAATCTTTGTGGGGTGCAGTGAACACAATCTTTGGGGGGTACAGTGAACACAATCTTTTTGGGGTGCAGTGAACACAATCTTTGGGGGGTACAGTGAACACAATCTTTTTGGGGTGCAGTGAACACAATCTTTGTGGGGTGCAGTGAACACAATCTTTGGGGGGGTACAGTGAACACAATCTTTTTGGGGTGCAGTGAACAACATCCTTTTAGGGTGCAGTGAACACAATCTTTGTGGGGTGCAGTGAACAACATCCTTTTAGGGTGCAGTGAACACAATCTTTGTGGGGTACAGTGAACAGAATCTTTGTGGGGTGCAGTGAACACAATCTTTGGGGGGTACAGTGAACACAATCTTTGTGAGGTGCAGTGAACACAATCTTTGTGGGGTGCAGTGAACACAATCATTGTGGGGTGCAGTGAACTCAATCTTTGTGGGGTACAGTGAACACAATCTCATACTTCTGAAGATTTGAGGGTGCTGCCTGTTCCATACTCCCCCTACTCCTCATCTAGCCTTTTAGGGGTACAAACAATAGTAATTGGGGCCTAGTGTGGTTGTGTACGTGTGATATACATACACTTTTTTTGGATCATATTTTCTATTCCGCTATTTAATCAAAAACCTTTGGGGATCAGTTAAATTGGGGGATAGTCTGTGTTGGTACGTGTGAGAGAGATCCACCTTTCCAAGTTGTTGGGGTTCATCTCATACTTCTGAAGGTTTGAGGGTGCTGCCTGTTCCATACTCCCCCTACTCCTAGCCTTTTAGGGGTACAAACAATAGTAATTGGGGCCTAGTGTGGTTGTGTACGTGTGATATACATACACTTTTTTTGGATCATATTTTCTATTCCGCTATTTAATCAAAAACCTTTGGGGATCAGTTAAATTGGGGGATAGTCTGTGTTGGTACGTGTGAGAGAGATCCACCTTTCCAAGTTGTTGGGGTTCATCTCATACTTCTGAAGGTTTGAGGGTGCTGCCTGTTCCATACCCCCCCTACTCCTCATCTAGCCTTTTAGGGGTACAAACAATAGTAATTGGGGCCTAGTGTGGTTGTGTACGTGTGATATACATACACTTTTTTTGGATCATATTTTCTATTCCGCTATTTAATCAAAAACCTTTGGGGATCAGTTAAATTGGGGGATAGTCTGTGTTGGTACGTGTGAGAGAGATCCACCTTTCCAAGTTGTTGGGGTTCATCTCATACTTCTGAAGGTTTGAGGGTGCTGCCTGTTCCATACTCCCCCTACTCCTCATCTAGCCTTTTAGGGGTACAAACAATAGTAATTGGGGCCTAGTGTGGTTGTGTACGTGTGATATACATACACTTTTTTTGGATCATATTTTCTATTCCGCTATTTAATCAAAAACCTTTGGGGATCAGTTAAATTGGGGGATAGTCTGTGTTGGTACGTGTGAGAGAGATCCACCTTTCCAAGTTGTTGGGGTTCATCTCATACTTCTGAAGGTTTGAGGGTGCTGCCTGTTCCATACTCCCCCTACTCCTAGCCTTTTAGGGGTACAAACAATAGTAATTGGGGCCTAGTGTGGTTGTGTACGTGTGATATACATACACTTTTTTTGGATCATATTTTCTATTCCGCTATTTAATCAAAAACCTTTGGGGATCAGTTAAATTGGGGGATAGTCTGTGTTGGTACGTGTGAGAGAGATCCACCTTTCCAAGTTGTTGGGGTTCATCTCATACTTCTGAAGGTTTGAGGGTGCTGCCTGTTCCATACCCCCCCTACTCCTCATCTAGCCTTTTAGGGGTACAAACAATAGTAATTGGGGCCTAGTGTGGTTGTGTACGTGTGATATACATACACTTTTTTTGGATCATATTTTCTATTCCGCTATTTAATCAAAAACCTTTGGGGATCAGTTAAATTGGGGGATAGTCTGTGTTGGTACGTGTGAGAGAGATCCACCTTTCCAAGTTGTTGGGGTTCATCTCATACTTCTGAAGGTTTGAGGGTGCTGCCTGTTCCATACTCCCCCTACTCCTCATCTAGCCTTTTAGGGGTACAAACAATAGTAATTGGGGCCTAGTGTGGTTGTGTACGTGTGATATACATACACTTTTTTTGGATCATATTTTCTATTCCGCTATTTAATCAAAAACCTTTGGGGATCAGTTAAATTGGGGGATAGTCTGTGTTGGTACGTGTGAGAGAGATCCACCTTTCCAAGTTGTTGGGGTTCATCTCATACTTCTGAAGGTTTGAGGGTGCTGCCTGTTCCATACTCCCCCTACTCCTAGCCTTTTAGGGGTACAAACAATAGTAATTGGGGCCCAGTGTGGTTGTGTACGTGTGATATACATACACTTTTTTTGGATCATATTTTCTATTCCGCTATTTAATCAAAAACCTTTGGGGATCAGTTAAATTGGGGGATAGTCTGTGTTGGTACGTGTGAGAGAGATCCACCTTTCCAAGTTGTTGGGGTTCATCTCATA
The DNA here is from genome assembly GCF_965119305.1 of Pelophylax lessonae. NCBI lineage: Eukaryota > Metazoa > Chordata > Amphibia > Anura > Ranidae > Pelophylax > Pelophylax lessonae. The sequence goes on along the minus strand of NC_138770.1, from coordinate 665,420,946 downwards.
CTTCTGAAGGTTTGAGGGTGCTGCCTGTTCCATACCCCCCCTACTCCTCATCTAGCCTTTTAGGGGTACAAACAATAGTAATTGGGGCCTAGTGTGGTTGTGTACGTGTGATATACATACACTTTTTTTGGATCATATTTTCTATTCCGCTATTTAATCAAAAACCTTTGGGGATCAGTTAAATTGGGGGATAGTCTGTGTTGGTACGTGTGAGAGAGATCCACCTTTCCAAGTTGTTGGGGTTCATCTCATACTTCTGAAGGTTTGAGGGTGCTGCCTGTTCCATACCCCCCCTACTCCTCATCTAGCCTTTTAGGGGTACAAACAATAGTAATTGGGGCCTAGTGTGGTTGTGTACGTGTGATATACATACACTTTTTTTGGATCATATTTTCTATTCCGCTATTTAATCAAAAACCTTTGGGGATCAGTTAAATTGGGGGATAGTCTGTGTTGGTACGTGTGAGAAAGATCCACCTTTCCAAGTTGTTGGGGTTCATCTCATACTTCTGAAGGTTTGAGGGTGCTGCCTGTTCCATACTCCCCCTACTCCTCATCTAGCCTTTTAGGGGTACAAACAATAGTAATTGGGGCCCAGTGTGGTTGTGTACGTGTGATATACATACACTTTTTTTGGATCATATTTTCTATTCCGCTATTTAATCAAAAACCTTTGGGGATCAGTTAAATTGGGGGATAGTCTGTGTTGGTACGTGTGAGAGAGATCCACCTTTCCAAGTTGTTGGGGTTCATCTCATACTTCTGAAGGTTTGAGGGTGCTGCCTGTTCCATACTCCCCCTACTCCTAGCCTTTTAGGGGTACAAACAATAGTAATTGGGGCCTAGTGTGGTTGTGTACGTGTGATATACATACACTTTTTTTGGATCATATTTTCTATTCCGCTATTTAATCAAAAACCTTTGGGGATCAGTTAAATTGGGGGATAGTCTGTGTTGGTACGTGTGAGAGAGATCCACCTTTCCAAGTTGTTGGGGTTCATCTCATACTTCTGAAGGTTTGAGGGTGCTGCCTGTTCCATACCCCCCCTACTCCTCATCTAGCCTTTTAGGGGTACAAACAATAGTAATTGGGGCCTAGTGTGGTTGTGTACGTGTGATATACATACACTTTTTTTGGATCATATTTTCTATTCCGCTATTTAATCAAAAACCTTTGGGGATCAGTTAAATTGGGGGATAGTCTGTGTTGGTACGTGTGAGAGAGATCCACCTTTCCAAGTTGTTGGGGTTCATCTCATACTTCTGAAGGTTTGAGGGTGCTGCCTGTTCCATACTCCTCCTCCTACTGCTCAACCATCCTTTTAGGGGTACAAACAATAGTAGTTGGGGCCTAGTGTGGTGGTGTACGTGCGAGATACATACACTTTCTTTTTGATCATATTTTCTATTCCGCTATTCAATTAAAACCTTTGGGGATCAATTCAATTGCGAGATAGTCTGTGTCGGTACGTGTGAGATCCACCTTTCCAAGTTGTTGGGGTTCATCTCATACTTCTGAAGATTTGAGGGTGCTGCCTGTTCCATACTCCTGCTCCTACTGCTCAACCATCCTTTTAGGGGTACAAACAATAGTAATTGGGGCCTAGTGTGGTTGTGTACGTGCGAGATACATACACTTTTTTTGATCATATTTCCTATTCCGCTATTCAATAAAAACCTTTGAGGATCAATTGAATTGCGGGATAGTCTGTGTCGGTACGTGTGAGATCCACCTTTCCAAGTTTTTGGGGTTCATCTCATACTTCTGAAGATTTGAGGGTGCTGCCTGTTCCATACTCCTCCTCCTACTCCTCATCCATCCTTTTAGGGGTACAAACAATAGTAATTGGGGCCTAGTGTGGTTGTGTACGTGCGAGATACATACACTTTTTTTGATCATATTTCCTATTCCGCTATTCAATAAAAACCTTTGAGGATCAATTGAATTGCGGGATAGTCTGTGTCGGTACGTGTGAGATCCACCTTTCCAAGTTTTTGGGGTTCATCTCATACTTCTGAAGATTTGAGGGTGCTGTCTGTTCCATACTCCTCCTACTCCTCATCCATCCTTTTAGGGGTAGAAACAATAGTAATTGGGGCCTAGTGTGGTTTTGTACGTGCGAGATACATACACTTTTTTGGATCATATTTCCTATTCCGCTATTCAATAAAAACCTTTCTAGGGCAAGATCTTAAATTACAGAAATATGAGGAGACCGTCAAATAAGGGCCGTGGCCTGGGTCGTGGTGCTGCTGGTAGAGCTCCTGTTGCAAGGAGAGGACGTGGTCGATCTGTGCCAGCTACACGCACAAGTGAAACACCTTCCTCAAGTGTGAGTAGGCGACAGAACCTGCATCAGTATTTGGTAGGGCATCAAACGCCCCTAGAAGTGATGAGGCCAGAACAAGTTGAGGCGATAGTAGATTGGTTTGCTGCTGACAGTGCCTCCAGTTCCTTCACATTGTCTCCCACCCAGTCTACTGCAGAAAGGTCAGAGTTGGCACCTGCAGCCAATGTCCAACCGTCTTTCACCTCACCCCCTTGCAAATCAGGCCAGCAGTCTGAGCCCCAAGCCATACAGCAGTCTCTTATTCTTTTTGAGGACTCTGTCAGCAGGGTTTCCCAGGGCCATCCACCTAGCCCTGCCCCAGAAGTGGAAGAGATTGAGTGCAGCGATGCCCAACCACTTATTTCTCAAGATGAGTACATGCAAGGATCATCGCAGCACGTCTCCGATGATGACGAAACGCAGGTGCCAACTGCTGCGGCGTTCAGCATTGTGGAGACCGACAAGGAGGGCAGGGGTGAAGACTGGGTGGAAGATGATGTGGAGGACGATGAGGTCCTCGACCCCACATGGAATGAACGTCATGCAGGTGACCTGAGTAGTTTGGAGGAAGAGGCGGTGGTCGCACAGAGCCACCAGCACAGCAGAAGAGGGAGCAGGGTGCAGAAGCGGAGCGGCCGTGCCCTAGACACTACGCCCGCTACTGCCCAACGCAGCAAGGGAACGAGCGCACCAAAGTCAGCTCAAAGGAGTTCTCTAGCGTGGAAGTTCTTTAGAAAATGTGCTGATGACAGGACACGAGTGGTTTGCACCCTGTGCAATCAGAGCTTGAAGCGAGGCATAAACCTTCTCAACCTGAGCACAACCTGCATGATCAGGCATCTAAGTGCAAAGCACGAGCTGCAGTGGAGTACACACCTTCAAAACCAAGAAACGTCTCTGGCTCATCCTGCTTCCTCTTCTGCTGCAGTCTCGGCCGCTCCAGCCACATCTGTAGTGATACCGGCACCTGCCACCCCGCAAACAGACGATCTGTCAGCAACACCACCACCTGGGTCACCAACAACCATCTCCACAATGTCCCGTGGAAGCGTTCAGCTTTCCATCTCCCAAACACTTGAGAGGAAGAGGAAGTACCCCCCTACCCACCCGCGATCCCTGGCCCTGAATGCCAGCATTTCAAAATTATTGGCCTTTGAAATGCTGTCATTCCGTCTGGTGGAGACGCACAGTTTTAAAAACCTTATGTCGGTGGCTGTCCCACAGTACGTCGTGCCCAGCCGCCACTACTTTTCCAGGCAAGCCATCCCTTCCCTGCACAACCAAGTGGGGGAAAATATCAGGTGTGCACTGCGCAACGCCATCTGTGCCAAGGTCCACCTAACTACGGATACGTGGACCAGTAAGCACGGTCAGGGGCGTTATATCTCCCTAACGGCACACTGGGTAAATGCAGTGGCGGATGGGCCTGAGGCGGATAGCAATTTGGCGCATGTCCTTCCACCACCGAGGATTGCAGGGCGCTTCAGTTTGCCTCCTGTTCCTAACTCCTCCTACTCCGCTTCCTCATCCTCTACCGCCTCCTCATCCGGACAGCGTAACACCTTCACCACCAACTTCAGCACGGCCAGGGGTAAACGACAGCAGGCAGTTTTACAACTTGCCTGTTTGGGGGACAAACCACACACCGCGCAGGAGTTGTGGAGGAGCATGGAACAGCAGACAAATGAGTGGTTGCTGCCAGCGAGCCTCAAGCCCGGCCTGGTGGTGTGCGATAACGGGCGAAATCTCATAGCAGCTCTGGGCCTAGCCGGTTTGACGCACATCCCTTGCCTGGCGCATGTGCTGAATTTGGTGGTGCAGAGGTTCCTTAAAAACTACCCCGATATGTCAGAGCTGCTGCAGAAAGTGCGGGCCGTTTGTGCGCACTTTCGGCGTTCTCACCCTGCTGCTGCTCGCCTGGCAGCGCTGCAGCGTAACTTCGGCCTTCCCGCTCACCGCCTCATATGTGACGTGCCCACAAGGTGGAACTCCACCTTGCACATGCTGGAAAGACTGTGCGAGCAGCAGCAGGCCATAGTGGAGTTTCAGCTGCAGCACGCACGCGTGAGTCGCTCTGCGGAACAGCACCACTTCACCACCAATAACTGGGCCTCCATGCGAGACCTGTGTGCCTTGTTGCGCTGTTTTGAGTACTCCACCAACATGGCCAGTGGCAATGACGCCGTTCTCAGCTTAACTATCCCACTTCTATGCCTCCTTGAAAAAACAATTCGGGCGATGATGGAAGAGGATGTGGCACAGGATGAGGAGGAGGAGGAGGATGAAGAGGTAACATTTCCAAGGCTTTCAGGGCAGTCATTCGCAAGGGGCTCCGAGGGTGGGTTCCTGCACACGCAAACGCCAGGGACGCAATTGTCCAGCAGGGGCACAGTTCTGGAGGATGAGGAGGATGAGGAGGAGGAGGAGCTGGAGGAGGAGATGGAACCATGTTCACAGCAGGGTGGCACCCAGGCCAGCTCATGGCCATCACTGGTGCGTGGCTGGGGGGATACAGAGGACACGGACGATACACCTCCCACAGAGGACAGCCTTTCGTTGCCTCTGGGCAGCCTGGCACACATGAGCGATTACATGCTGCAGTGTCTCCACAACGACCGCCGAGTTGCCCACATTCTAACTTGTGCTGATTACTGGGTGGCCACGCTGCTGGATCCCCGTTACAAGGACAACGTACCATCCTTAATTCACTCACTGGAGCGCGATCGCAAGATGCGCGAGTACAAGCGCACGCTGGTAGACGCCATGCTGCTGGCATTCCCATCTGACAGCGGGGCCACAGTGGAAGCACAAGGCAGAGGAGGAGGAGGAGGAGGTCGCCAACGCAACCAGGGCACCGCCAGCACCTCAGAAGGCAGGGTTAGCATGGCCGAAATGTGGAAAAGCTTTGTCAGCACGCCACAACAAACAGCAGCACCAGCAGCTCAGATGGAACGTCTTAGCAGGAGGCAGCATTTTACCAACATGGTGGAGCAGTATGTGTGCACACGCCTACATGTAGTGAATGACGGGTCTGCCCCCTTCAACTTCTGGGTCTCCAAATTGGGCACATGGCCTGAGCTTGCCCTTTACGCCTTGGAGGTGCTGGCGTGCCCTGCAGCCAGTGTATTATCTGAACGGGTATTTAGCACGGCTGGGGGCGTTATAACAGACAAGCGCAGCCGCCTGTCCAGAGACAATGTGGACAAGCTCACGTTCATTAAAATGAACCAGGCATGGATCCCACGGGACTTTTCCGTACCTTATGCAGAATAGCAATGGATACCGACCTTACCCACCCATTGTTCCATTTTTGCTCTTTCTCACTCTTTTGGGGTGTACCCTCATTTGAAATTTTTGAAAAGAAGCAGTGTTGGCTACCTCGTCCTCCTCCTCAGGGCCAGATTAATGTAGGGGCTATTGGAGCTGCAGCTCCAGGCCCCTACCTTTTATATAGGCCCCGGGTTGGCCATATTCACTGTTACCGCTCTTCTGTCACTTGTAAACACAGAAGTCTGGCTTCTATGCTCGCTTCCCCAGGCAGCACCCTCAGAACCTCCCCACACAGCGTGAAGGCCGGACAAGGAGGGACAGTTGGCGATGCATGGATGTGTTTATGGGCTTCAGAGACAGCATCCCATGTTGAATTAGGCATGCATGGCTGCACCCTTCCTCCTCTGGGTGCATGGCAAGGCACGGCCCTTAAGGCCCTTCAAAATCCTCAGCACCAAGCCCATGATGCTGTTAATCCGGCCCTGGTCCTCCTCCACCGCCGCTTCCACCTACACCGCCCATAGGTGTGCGCAGCCTATTGCATTAAGGTGTGCACCCCAAAGTTGAAATACACATGCATGTGTTTGCCAGCAGGGAGAGTAATGTATCGGGGCCATGTACCTGTAGGCAAGGAGAAATAGAGCAGAGCAGGTCCCAGGGAGATCTTTCCCATCTCCTCACTGGCAATGCTATGTGCCCTAGGTGATTAGGGTGTGCCCAGGCACACCCAGCACACCCTGTGCGCACGCCTATGTCACCGCCACATCCACCACCACCTCAACCTCCCTCCTACTCCATATGGGCCTCGTCCTTCAGAGATGAAGAAGAACATTGTTTTATTTTTCTGTTTTTTTTTGTTGTTTTAAGTTATTTCCCTATCCACATTTGTTTGCAGAGCACTTGCCATGCTCTTAATTACGTTTTGCTGCCATTTGCAGCACTCTAGCCCTTTCCTTTGGTGTTTTAGAGCCATTTTAGTGCCTTAAAGTTCGGGTCCCCATTGACTTCAATGGGGTTCGGTGTCCGGGAAAAGTTCGGTAAAAGTCCGGGACACGGACCCGGACTTTTTTTTAAAGTTCGGCCGAACCCGTCGAACACGGACATCTAGGTGTCCGCTCAACCCTAGTTAGGGACCCGGGGGAGATCTCCCGGGTCTTTATGGATTACTACTCTGACACCTATTCCCCCCTGCCTGCATATGACCTGGAGGAGTTGGAGCGCCTTTTGTCTGGCTTGCCGGTTCCGGTCTTGGAGGGTGAGGACAGTGCGTGGCTGGACAATGACATCACGCTGAAGGAAATAGAGAGAGCCATCTCATCCTTTCCCTCCAATAAATCGCCGGGCCCTGATGGGTTCCCGGTGGAGTGGTATCGGCAGTACTCAGACTCCTTGGCTCCCAGGCTCCAGGCATTGTATGCTGCGTGTTTCGATCAGGGGGCCCTGCCGGGTTCCATGCTCGAGGCGTATGTTGTTCTCCTGCCCAAGCCGGGGAAGGATCATACCCTGTGTTCCTCCTACCGCCCCATTGCCTTGCTCAATGTGGATCTCAAGATACTCACGAAGGTCTTGGCTACTAGACTGGCAGTGGTCTTGCCTTCCCTGGTGGACATTGATCAGACCGGGTTTATGCCAGGCAAGTCCACGGACACAAACCTTCGACGTCTGTTTACTCATTTGCAGGTGTCCCATGCCTCTGTTGGCACTAGGGTGGTGGTGTCCTTGGACATTGCCAAGGCCTGCGACACGGTGGATTGGGGGTACATGGGGGTGGTGCTGAGGCGCATGGGGTTTGGTTCTAAATTTTGCAAGTGGATTTCCCTCTTGTACTCCTCCCCGCGTATGGCGTTGAAGATTGGATCCTCCCTGTCTCCCTTTTTTGCAGTGGGTAGGGGGACTAGGCAGGGTTGCCCTCTTTCACCCTTTTTGTTCTCCCTGATGATTGAACCCTTGGCTATTGCATTGCGTGCATCTCCGGAGGTGGGGGCGCTGGAAGTGGGCTCCATTAAGGAGTGCCTGGCACTTTATGCGGATGATATGCTTTTATTTTTGAAGGATCCCAATGCTTCCCTGCAGGCGGTATTCAATATCCTGGACACTTTTGCAAAGTTTTCCGGCCTAAGGGTAAATTGGGATAAATCCACTATGCTCCCTATCGATCCTGGTGCCATTGCTGCAGCTGATGGGGCGCTGCCATTGAAATGGGTGACTGAGTTCACCTACCTGGGAGTCAGGGTATCGGCGAGGGTGGCGGACTATCTTAATCTGAATCTTCACCCATTGCTGGAGGTCTTCAAACGCAGGGCGGAGGTGTGGCGCGACTTACCTTTGTCGGTTCTGACTTGGTGAAAATGAAACTTCTCCCTGTCTTTCTGTATTTCCTTAGAAATTCCCCGGTGTGGGTCCCGCGTTCTTTCTTCCGCCGCGTTCATGGCCTGATAGGTTCCTTTATTTGGGGTACCTCTCCTCCTAGAATTGGTATGCAGGTGTTGCAGGAGCCCTGGGGTCAGGGGGGATTGGCTTTACCTGATCTTTATAAATATTTCCTGGCTGGGCAGGGAGTGGTGGCGCGACGCTGGCTTGTGGGGGACGATGGGGACTCTGCCACGGTGCTGGAGGCGGCTGTTTTGGGCTCCTACGAGAGTCTTCGCCTTTTACTGCATCGGGGGTCCAGGGCTAAATTTGAGCTGACGGGAACGATGCGTTCTACCATCAAAGCCTGGGAACAGATGCAGGTGCTGGTGGAGCCAGGAGCCACTGGTGTTTCCCCGGCCTCCCCATTGTGGTGGAACCCCAAGTTTCCTCATTTTGCCTCGATCCCTGACCCTGCCATCTGGGCCGTTAAGGGGGTGAAGTTGCTGGGGGATATTGTCTCTGGTGGGGAGCTGTGCACCTTTGATGCCCTGAAGGCGCGTTATGATCTTCCAAATGGGTATTTTTTTCGCTATCTTCAACTTCGCCATGCGTTTGTGGCACAGTTCGGTTCCTCTCGTGTTGTGATTAAAGCTTCAGCTCTTGAAACGGCGATACAAGCGGCGGATATGCGGAAGCCTCTCTCGGAATTGTACAGGGAATTGTTCGCTATCACTCCACCTGCTGTACGTAGGTGTCGGGAACGCTGGGTGGAGGAGGTGCCTGACCTGGATGGTGATGACTGGGATGATATGTGGAGTTCACCCTTCGCCTACCTGGTCTCTGCGAGGGACCGTCTGATTCACTTTAAATTTCTGCATCGGATTTATTACACGCCGGCGAGGCTGGCACGTATTTATCGGGCGGCCTCGGCGGAGTGTTGGCGTTGTTCACATTCACCGGCGGACTTCAGTCACGTCTTCTGGGGGTGCCCGGTGGTCAAGGACTATTGGGCATCCGTCTTAGCTTGTATTGTGGAGGTGGTTAAGATTCCGGTCCCCAGCTCCGTGGAGGTTTGCCTCTTGGGGTTGGTGGATGGCTTGGCCCCTGCGAGGGCCGTTCGTATTTTGGTCAGTTTGCTACTTTTCTATGCTCGCAAGGCTCTGCTCTTACACTGGAGGAGTCCCTTGGCTCCCACGATCCTTTTTTGGAAGGGCTTGGTTAATAAAGTGACTCCGCTCTATAAGGCCGCGTATCTCAGTAGGGGATGCCCCCGCAAGTTTGATAAAGTGTGGAAAACATGGATAGACTCTCCGGCCTCGACCTCCGTTGATCAGCTTTAGTGTTCTGTGTGCTACTGTTCGGGATTGTCTGGGGGGGGGGGGGGGTGGACATGCCGGTCGGTGATATTTTCATGTTCATTGTGTTCTTACTACATGTATAGAAGTCTCTATATTTTTTTTTTTTTTTGACTAAGCCATGGGGTTGCTGATTGTGGGCTCTGTGCTGAACCAATCTATATGTTCTATAACCTTACTACTGGATAACTGGAGCAGACTTGAGGGGTATCTTTATTAGACTGGATGGAGCCTGGAGTGGGGGGGGGGGGATGGTATGGGGGGGGGGTTTGACCTGTTTTCACTGTTTGTGTTTGTTGCCCTGCGTGGCAGTGTCTTGTCTGTTTTCTTGTGCAAAAATTCAATAAAAACAAATTTTCAAAAAAAAAAAAAAGCATGTTGGTTCTACTGTTTATCCTATGGTTTTTGTTTACACGTCCATGTGGGTGTTTGCTCGCGCATGTTCATTTGCTAAAAATGTATAATGATGAGTGTTTGAGACTGTGTTTTCATTTTTGTGCAAAATTACTTATGCCCCCTTTTAAATATTTTTGAGAAGCTGGGTAGTAAGGTGTATTTAACGCACATCCCAGCTAGGGGGTGCTATGTCCTGAAGAAGCTGGCTTTCCGGTGAAACGCGTTGACGTCATGTAGGTGCGCGTCAACGCCACCGATCACACGCTACACGAGTTACCTACATGGGTGGCTGTTACAGGATCCTGCATGGAGGCGTACATATGTTCGCAATGGTGGCATACAGCTAGCAGTCATTGGCCATTGAGGGTGGAGTGGATACCTCTGTGTGTGGTTACCTGGAGGAAGCTGAGATTTATTAGCTAGGCCTGGCATTTCAAGCAGCATGAGACGAAGGTAAAGCCTTTACTGTATTATTAGTCCTGCAGTGCGTGGAGGTAAGTGCCATTGAGGACTGTATGAGCTTGCCCTAATCCTCCGCTCTATGTCTACATGCTTTCCCCAGTAGCCTAACCAGGTCTACACAGCTAGCCTGCCTACGTTTGCTATACACCTTATCAGCAGTTTATGCCCTATTGATTTGCTTAGTGCTAATCCATGAGACTGTCATATTGGTCTTCTGTGATTTGGATACAATAAAACTAAACTATCTGTGGATTCCAGTCAAGTGCTTATGTCAGTGCCCGCTACATTTTGTTACAGTGCAATCAACTTACTTTTAGATCTTGCAACAATGGTTGCTACAACTGTTTCCATTTGTACACTGACAGCCTTGTCAGCCCACCCATGTTAGGCTCATACAATTATTGGCCATTATCTACTTAGGATGTTTAACTCCACACATTGGACTGAGGCTCGTTTTGATTTTTATGTTAAGGTGACTGGTGTCCTACCAACCCTTCATCCCAATTCCCATATTTGATCTTTAACAGTGTAAATTTGCTGTCCCGCTAAAATAACTCAACACACAGCCATTAATGTCTAAACCACTGGCAATAAAAGTGAGTACACCCCTAAGTTGAAATGTCCAAATTGGTCCCAATTAGCCATTTTTCCTCCCCGGTGTCATGCGACTCATTAGTGTTACAATGTCTCAGGTGTGAATGGGGAGCAGGTGTGTTAAATTTGGTGTTATCGCTCTCACTCTCTCATACTGGTCACTGGAAGTTCAACATGGCGCCTCATGGCAAAGAATTCTCTGAAGATCTGAAAAAAAGAATTGTTGCTCTACTTAAAGATGGCGAACCTTGGCACCCCAGATGTTTTAGAACTACATTTCCCATGATACGCATGCACTCTGCAGTGTAGTTTAGCATCATGGGAAATGTAGTTCCAAAACATCTGGGGTGCCAAGGTTCGCCATCACTGGCCTAGGCTATAAGAAGATTGCCAAGACCCTGAAATTGAGCTGCAGTAGTGGCACATGAAAAGTGTTGTCACATGAAAAGATGTGAGGGGTGTACTTACTTTTGTGAGATACTGTACTTGTATGAAAAATTACCCTATTCTGTTTGTATTGCTTCCTTTGTGTGAAATCCATGTTGTTCCTGCCAGTCCCACTGCTTTCCTATTAAAAATTGACGACACTATGCATGAGAGCACAGTGTGGTCAGTTCTCTAGCTGTACTGCTCTCCTCCAATAATCAAACTTCTGCTCACACGCAACCCCCCTCCCACCCCCCTGCTTACACACACATCCATTTACTGGGAAGTTCAGTGCCCTGCTGTTTCTCCTCCCCAGCTCTCTGTCCTCAGCTGTATAAGGAGCTTAGAGGGTGTGTGATCACTATATAAAAATAAAAAATGTTATTTCATTCTTTTCTATTTTAAACTCAATGGTTTGTGTTACAAGGTGAGGATTTACATATACTTTAATATATGATTTACATTTTGACCATAGATACTCTTAAATCTTTGCACCAATGTGTTTGTGGTAGATGGGCTCAGTCACTGGGGGTGGTAGACATGCTTGCCAGTGGTAGATGGGCTTATTTGGTGGTGGTGGAGGTAGATGGCTCAGTCAGTGATAGTGATGATAGATGGGCTTATTTGGCGGTGGAGGTAGATGGCTCTGTCCGTGATAGTGGTGATAGATGGGCTGAGTCTGGGGTTGTAGTAGATGGGCTCAGTCAGTGATGGAGATAGATGGGATCAGCTATTGATGGTGGTAGATGGGTTTATTTGGTGGTGGACGTAGATAGGCTTAGTCAGTAATGGAGGTAGATTGGCTCAATTGGTGGTGGAGATAGACAGCTCATTTTGTGGTGGAAGTACTGTGTATGGGCTCAGTCGTGATGGTGATTATTGATAAGTCGGTTGTGGTAGACAGGCTCAGTCAGTGACAGTGCTGGAGATAGATGGGCTTAGTCAGTTGAGAAGGTAGACTCGGTAGCCTTTGTGGAGGTTGTAGTTGATGGGCTCAGTCAGGCTCAGCAGGTGATGGAGGTAGATGGGCTCATTCTGTGGTTGAGTCATAGGCGTGCGCACAGGGTGTGCCAGGTGTGCCTGGGCACACCCTAATAACCCTGTGTGGAGCAGATTCCCCCTGTTTAAACCCCTGATATTTCAGCAAAGCCCCCTAATGGCTCCTACAATTCTATAAAAAATACTAAAATTGTAAGATATAATAAAAAATACTGACACCATCCACTGCCCTGACACCACTCTCTGCCCTACTGACAGCGTCCACTGCTCTACTGACACCATCATCAGTATATATACACATGTATGTGATTGAGCTTTGAGGTGCACACCCTAATGCAATAGGATGTGCACACCTATGGGTTGAGTTGATGAAAGTGGACAGGCTCACTCAATGGTGGAGGTAGAAGGGCTCACTTGGTGGTGGAGGTAGACAGGATAACTCGGTGGTGTGGCAGTGATGAAGGTAGATAAATACATTTAGTGTATTTGTTACTCTATGGAGTTTGTGGTGGTCTATATCAGATGCCACATCTAAATTATTGTTCTTAAAAAAACAGAAGGAATGCTCAGACGTTTGAGCCACTACTTACACAAGTTATCTAAAAAATATATAATTTTTATTAAAAGTATGCTGAATTAAAAAAAGAAGGCAAAATCATTTTTTTTAACATGAAATAAGGTTTAAAATATCAGTATTATTCAGAGTAATGTGAATAGGCTAGAAATAGTTGAAATATAATGTTGAAATTAATATATGCAGGTTTTACATTTTAACCACAGTTACACTTGAATCTTTGCACCAATGTCTTAGGGTAGATAGGCTTGGTCACTGGTTGAGGAAGGCATGCTTAGTTAATGCTGGAGATGGATGGGCTCGGTCAGTGGTGGTGATAGATAGGCTCAGCCAGTGGTAGTGGTAGAGAGGCTCATGGTGGTGGAGGTGGATGGGTTTAATTTGTGGTGGTGGTGATAGATGGACTCATTCTGCCATGTAGGTAGGAGGGCTGAGTCTGTGGTTGTAGTATGTGGGCTCTATCAGTGATGACAGTAGATGGGCTCATCTGGTGATGGAGGTCACCAGATCAGTAGATGGGCTCAGAAGGTAGTGGTGATAGACAAGTTCAGACCGTGATGGAGGTAGACAGGCTCCATCACTGACTGATGGAATGAAATAGTGTCCTGATTGGTACATTAAATTTGAGGCTAACTTTTCAATAGCGCTCCAGTAAATTTTGGAGGTAGGCAGGCTTAAGCGGTGTCAGTGATGGTGGTATATTGGCTCAGCCAGTGGAAGAGATAAACAGGCTCAGTCAGCGGTGAAGGTGGCCGGTCTGATTTACTGGTATAGGTAGACAGGCTCAGTCTGTGGTGGAAGTGGACAGTCTCGGCCACTGGTGGAAGTAGATGGGCTTTTTCAGTGGTGAAGGTAGACAGGCTCAGTCTGTGGTGGAGATAGATGGTCTCAGTCACTGGTGGAAGTAGTTTGGCTTGGTCAGTGGTAGAGGTAGACAGGCTCAGTCAGTGATGGAGGTAAGCGGTCTCTCAGTCACTAGTGGAGGTAGATAGTCTCAATCACTGGTGGAGGTAGATCGGCTCGGTCAGTGGTGGAGGTAGATGGGCTTGGTTAGTGGTGAAGGTAGATGATCTCAGTCAGTAGTGGAGGTAGACAGGCTCGGTGTAACGTTCATGTGTTTTTGTTAATGGATGGATTTTCAGCTGCAGAATTATCACACTCAGTAGCCTTGCAGAGATACTGTTGAATAAACCTATCCAACTCTCAGGACTTCATCACGGTGTACAGCCTGTTATGCAATATACATATACTCAATCAGATGTTTAGTGGAGGGATAGAACATATGAGAATGTATAGATGAGAGACAGGTTTGTATGGTGATTACTAGGAGTAGTATAGGAGAGTTGCAGATGATGGTAATGCAGATAGGTTCGGATGTCTAGTATAGTGCAGATGGTAAGAGGACACAGATGAAGTATACTTAGACAGAGTAACCTAGTGCAAGGATAGTTCAAGGTAGTCCCAAGAGCTAGCAATCTATGCAGATGGTATGGAATAGATAGATAGATAGTCCAGGTAATTTGTAGTAGATGACAGTAGGAGATTGGTTAGTAAGAAATCCCCTGTGGGGTACTTATCACTTAGATAGTTAGTAGTACTAATGTCCATAGAGTGAGAGATGATCCCGTAGCGAGATACGGATTAGCGGCAAGGTTCCGGCGTCAGTTCAGCAAAGGGAATGTCAGCAGCTCCGACTTCACAGGAGAAGGTGCGGTGAACATGTGGGTTTGAACGAGCGATGAGTGAGCGAAAGCCGGCGATTCAAGTAGCCGCTCATAGCGGCGCTCGGCAATGATGTCATCCGGTCTTAAAGGTATATGCGTCTCATATGTAACAAGATGGGACGCAATTTATTAAGGAGAATTATGGAATAAGGGTACCAGAGGTACCAGAACATTACAGTACCCCCCCCCTTAAGGCCGGCTCCGGAAGGCCTCTAGACCTGGTTTTTCTGTATATTTCGAGTGGAAATTGCGAATTAGTCTAGGGGCATGTATATCGGAGGTATCCAGCCAGGTGTCATCTTGGGGCCCATAGTTCTTCCATCGTACAAGATACTGGAGTCTTCTTCTATTAAAACGGGAATCCAAAATTTCTTTTATCTCAAATTCTTCTCCACCTTCCACTTGTACAGGAGGTGGAGGTGAGATAGTAGGCCTTATTCCTTGGTTAGGAACATGGGGCTTCAGTAGAGACACGTGGAAGATAGGATGTATCTTGAGGTCTGCTGGCAATGTGAGTTGCACTGCAGCTTTTCCAATAAGCTTCTCTATTGGGAAAGGTCCCAGAAATAGCGGTCCAAGTTTTTTACTAGGGATTTTTAATCTCAGATTTTTTGTAGAAAGCCAAACAAGATCCCCAATGGTATATTGGGGAGAGGGTTTCCTACGAAGGTCGTAGTACCTCTTTTGTTGGCTATGAGCATGTGATATAGTATTGTTGAGTAATCCCAGAGAATCCTTTATCTGGGCAAGATAATCAGATGCCACTGGATTACTGGATGGCAAGATACGTGGTGGAAGGAGTGTGGGATGAAACCCGTAATTTAGGTAAAATGGACTTTGTTTAGTAGTGCTATGAGTCGCGTTGTTATAGGCGAATTCCGCCAGCGGGAGGAGATCTGCCCAATCGTCCTGTAGATACGAAGTATAGCAACGCAGATACTGTTCAATGCACTGGTTAACTCTCTCTGTCTGTCCGTTGGTTTGAGGGTGGTATGCAGAAGTAAGTTTACGCTCTATTCGTAGTATCTGACATAGAGCTAACCAAAACTTTGAGATAAATTGTGAACCACGGTCAGACAGCAGTGTTTTTGGAATACCATGTAACTTAAAGACATGTTTCACAAGTAATTCCGCTGTTTGTTTGGACGAAGGTAGTTTTCGGATAGGAGTAAAATGTGCCATCTTGGTCAGATGGTCCACTGATACCAAGATGGTGTTGAAGCCTTTGGAAGGTGGTAATTCCACTATGAAATCTAAGGATACCACTTCCCACGGAACCTGGGGTATCGGTAAACTGCAAAGTAACCCCGATGGTTTCGTGTTGTCGATTTTAGACCTTGCACAGATATCACAAGATGAAACAAACTTTTTTACGGTTGTCTTCATGTCTGGCCACCAAAACTGCCTAGTAAGCAGATTTAAAGTTTTAGTCATACCCATATGTCCTGCCATAGGTACGTCATGCGACAATTCCAAGATCTTGGTTCGCATAGTAGGGGGTATGTATAATTTATCGTTGTAATAGAGGAAGCCTTCTGCGTCGGTAGTTAGTTGTGGTGGAGGTGAGTCCAGTCCTATGCTGTGCAAAATCTCTTCTTTCAGGGAGCGAATGACACCGATAATACGTTCAAGTGGTATTATAGGAACTGAGGGAACCTCGGTAGAATCCTTCTCGGTTAGTCGTGAAAGTGCATCCGCTTTTTTATTTTTGTCTGCGGGCGTATAAGTCACTAAAAAATTAAATCTCAGAAAAAATAACGACCACCGAACCTGTCGGTGGGAAAGAGTTCTATTAGTCTGAAGGTATTGAAGGTTTTTGTGATCAGTATATATCAGGATTGGCAATTGAGTGCCCTCAAGTAGATGTCGCCAATTCTCTAATGCCAGTTTTATGGCTAATAGCTCCTTCTCTCCTACTGGGTAGTTCACCTCGGGGCTGCTTAATGACTTTGAGAAGAAAGCAACTGGGTGAAGAGGTGAGGTGTTTGTTGGTCGTTGTGAGAGAACTGCTCCTACTGCCATATTTGACGCATCTACCTCCAAGATGTATTGAAGGGATGGGTCTGGATGGCATAGTATGGGGGCAGTAGTGAAGTTTGATTTCAGCAGACAGAATGCTCTATCTGCTTCTTTTGACCAATTAAATGGTTTCTTCGTGCTTGTAAGTTGTGTGAGAGGTTTTACAATCGCAGAGAAGTTTTTAATGAATTTCCTATAATAGTTGGAGAATCCTAGGAACCTTTGCAATGCTTTGCGAGTGGTTGGCACAGGCCAATCTAGAATGCAGGATATTTTGCTCATGTCCATCTTGATTCCATTTTTTGATATAATATATCCTAGGAATAGAACTTCCTCTTTATGGAACAAACATTTTTTTGATTTAACATATAAGTTATGTGCAAGTAGTCTTGATAACACAAGTCTCACATGTTTTATGTGCTCAGATAAGGAATGAGAATAGATAAGTATATCGTCCAGATATACTACAACACAAACGTCAAGCAAGTCTCTGAATATCTCATTTATAAATCGTTGGAAGGCTGCGGGAGCATTACATAGCCCAAAAGGCATTACAAGGTACTCAAACAGTCCGTATCTGGTTCTGAATGCCGTCTTCCATTCATCCCCTTTACGGATTCGTATTAAATTGTATGCCCCTTTTAGGTCCAATTTTGAAAAAAGAGAAGCTCCACGCACCTGTTCGATAAGTTCAGGAATAAGAGGCAAAGGATAACGATCCTTTATTGTAATGGCATTTAATTGTCTGAAATCAATGATAGGCCTAAGGCTAGAATCCTTATTGCGGACAAAGAAGAGTCCAGCAGCAGTTGAGGAAGTAGAAGGTCGGATGAATCCTTTTGCCAGGTTCTCATCCAGATACTCCTTAAGATGAGAGAGTTCATCCTGTGAGAGAGGATAAACATGTCCGAAGGGCAATTTGCTATTAGGGAGTAGATCGATACAACAATCATAGTCCCTATGAGGAGGTAGCATTTGAGCGTTTTTTTCAAGGAAAACCTCCGATAAGTCCTGATAACACTTGGGTATAATGTCATCCGACACTACAGACAGGATCCTATCATGTGTGGGGAGATTACACGTCGTTTCACAATAGTGAGAAGAGAACGCTAGCGTTCTTGTTTTCCAATCGATAATTGGTTGATGTATGTGTTACCAGGGAAGTCCCAAAATGATTGGGAAATGTGGTGATGTTAACACATCAAAGGTGGTGGTCTCCACATGACACTCTTCAGCAGTTACAAGGAGTGCCTGTGTCTGACTGGTGATAGGACCAGAGGATAGGGGGGTACCGTTAATAAAACTAACGGAGACAGGTTTGGGTTTAGAAACAATAGGTATTTTATTAAGGGAGACAAAACAAATGTCAATGTAGTTTCCACAAGATCCTGTGTCGATCATAGCCTGGGTGGTAATCCTAGTTTGGTCCCACTGCAATGTTAAATGAACAAAAAGATAAGGTTTAGAAAAGGAAGTTGTGAGTCCGCCTAACAGAACATTTGAACACTCACCCTCTTTTCTGCGGACAAGGGGACAGCCGTTTATCAAATGATTCGGGGATGCGCAGTACATGCAGAGATGTTCGGTCTTCCTTCTGGCACGTTCAGGAAGGGTCAGAGGTGGGCGTATCATTCCTACTTCCATAGGAGTAGGATCAGCAGGCAACATCCGAGAAGGACTGGAAAATGGTGAGCCCATCTTCTCAGCCTTTCTTTCTCGTAGTCGTCTGTCAATATTGATACTGGTCTGGATCAGTCCCTCTAGAGTGCCAGGTAAATCCGCTCGGGCGAGCTCGTCTTTAACGGCCTCAGACAGGCCGAGTCTAAACTGCGTTCTTAAAGATGTGTCGTTCCACCCTGAATCAGATGACCATCTTTTAAAATTTGCCACGAAATCTTCAACGGGTCTCCTTCCTTGTTTCAAGGCCCGTAACTGGGTATCAGCGGTACTTTGCTTATTGGGGTCTTCATATAAACTAGCGAGTTGCGCTAGGAATAGAGGGTAAGAAATAAGGAGTGGATCATCCTTTTCAAAGAGGGCGTCTGCCCAGGCCCGGGGTTCACCCGTTAAATAAGAGATGATTGTACAAACTTTAATTTGCTCAGTGGTGTAGGTTAAAGGTTTTAACAAAAAAAGTAAACGACATGCGTTTTTAAATTCACGAAATTTGCTCCGATCACCAGAAAACACTAGAGGAGGGTTTATCTTAGGCTCACGGGGCTGAGTAGCAGAAAGCTGTGTGAGACGGCCAACCTGCTGTCTCAAGGTCTGATTTTCGTTTTTTACCTCTGCAAGCGCAAGGATCAATGCATCTACTTGCTGTTTTAATTGTAGTACATGAGTGGGTAAATCTGCTGAATCCATATTTTTTTTTAAGGCTCGTTCAATCTGTAACGTTCATGCGTTTTTGTTAATGGATGGATTTTCAGCTGCAGAATTATCACACTCAGTAGCCTTGCAGAGATACTGTTGAATAAACCTATCCAACTCTCAGGACTTCATCACGGTGTACAGACTGTTATGCAATATACATATACTCAATCAGATGTTTAGTGGAGGGATAGAACATATGAGAATGTATAGATGAGAGACAGGTTTGTATGGTGATTACTAGGAGTAATATTAGGAGAGTTGCAGATGATGGTAATGCAGATAGGTTCGGATGTCTAGTATAGTGCAGATGGTAAGAGGACACAGATGGAGTATACTTAGACAGAGTAACCTAGTGCAAGGATAGTTCAAGGTAGTCCCAAGAGCTAGCAATCTATGCAGATGGTATGGAATAGATAGATAGATAGTCCAGGTAATTTGTAGTAGATGACAGTAGGAGATTGGTTAGTAAGGAATCCCCTGTGGGGTACTTATCACTTAGATAGTTAGTAGTACTAATGTCCATAGAGTGAGAGATGATCCCGTAGCGAGATACGGATCAGCGGCAAGGTTCCGGCGTCAGTTCAGCAAAGGGAATGTCAGCAGCTCCGACTTCACAGGAGAAGGTGCGGTGAACATGTGGGTTTGAACGAGCGATGAGTGAGCGAAAGCCGGCGATTCAAGTAGCCGCTCATAGCGGCGCTCGGCAATGATGTCATCCGGTCTTAAAGGTATATGCGTCTCATATGTAACAAGATGGGACGCAATTTAGTAAGGAGAATTATGGAATAAGGGTACCAGAGGTACCAGAACATTACACTCGGTCATTGATGAAAGTACTTAGAGCTCATTCAGTAGTGTTGGTAGACAGGCTCAGTTGGTAGCAGTTGTGGAGATAGACTCGCTCAGTCAGTAGAGGTAGATGGGCTCAGTCGGTGGCAGTGGTGAAGGTAGATAGGCTCATTTGGTTGTGGAGGTAGACTGTCTCAGTCACTGGTGGAGGTACATAGGGCTCATTCAGTTGTTGCGGTAGAAAGGCTAAGATGGAGGCAGTTTTGGAGATAGACGGGCTTGGTCAGTAGTAGAGGTAGGTGGGCTCACTCAGTGAAAGTGGAGGAGGTAGATTGGCTTGTTGGTTATGAAGATAGGTGGGCAAGGTCGGTGGCAGTGAAACAGATAGATTGGCTTGGTTGCTTATGGAGGTAAATGGGCTCAGTCGGTGGAAGCGGAGGAGGTAGATAGGCTTGGTTGCTTATGGAGGTAGATGGGCTCAGCCGTGGCAGTGGAGGAGGTAGATAGGCTTGGTTGCTTATGGAGGTAGATAGGCTCAGTCGGTGGAAGTGGAGGAGGTAGATTGGTTTGGTTGGTTATGGAGGTACTTCCAAAGAGAAAAAGTGACTTCACTCAAAGATGAATGAACTTGAAGTGTTTATTCCCATTCATAAAAGACAACGGTGCATCGAACAGACAATGACACGGTTGACATGTTTCACGACTCTGTAGGTCGCTTACTTATAACCCTGAGGGTTTGATCACTGGACGGCGGATCCGACCAGCACCTGGATATCTGTGCCTCACCTGAGCGGCTTTCCCTGTGTTGCTTGGTTATGGAGGTAGATGGGCTCAGTTGGTGGAAGTGGAGTAGGTAGATAGGCTTGGTTGGTTATGGGGTTAGATGGGCTCGGTTGGCGGAAGTGGAGGAGGTAGTGAGCTTGATTGGTTATGAAGGTAGATGGGCTCAGTCAGTGGAAGTGGAGGAGCTAGATGGGCTCAGTGGTTATGGAGGTAGTTGCCGTCAGTGGCAGTGGAGGAGGTATATGGGCTCAGTCGGTGGAAGCGGTGGAGGTAGATTGGCTCGGTTCGTTATGGCGGTAGATGGGCTCATTCGTGGATGTGGAGGCGGTAGATGGGCTCAGTAAGTTATGGAGGTAGATGGGCTCAGATGGTTATGGAGGTAAATGGGCTCAGTTGGGTTTGGAGGTAGATGGGCTTGGTTTGTTATGGAGGTGGATGGACTCAGTTGGTTATTGAGGTAGATGGGCTTGGTTAAGAATGGAGATAAATAGACTAAGTTGGTTATGGAGGTAGATGGACTCGGTTAGTTATGGAGGTAGATTGGCACAGTTGGTGGCGATGGAGGAGGTAGATGGGCTTGGTTAGTTATGTAGGTACATGGGTATAGTCAGTGGCAGTGGAGGAGGTAAATGGGCTTAGTTGGTTATGGGCTCAGTCGGTGGCAGTAGAGGAGGTAGATGGGCTTAGTTGGTTATGGGGTAGATGGGCTGAGTCGGTGGCAGTGGAGGAGGTAGATAGACTCGGTTGGTTATGGAGGTAGATGGGCTCAGTCGGTAGCAGTGGAGGAGGTAAATGGACTTGGTTAGTTATGTAGGTACATGGGCACAGTCGGTGGCAGTGGAGGAGGTAAATGGGCTTAGTTCGTTATGGAGGTAGATGGGCTCAGTCAGTAGCAGTGGAGGAGGTAGATGGACTTGGTTGGTTATTGAGGTAGATGGGCACAGTTGGTGGCAGTGGAGGAGGTAGATGGGCTTGGTTGGCTATGTAGGTACATGGGCACAGTCGGTGGCCTGTGGAGGAGGTAAATGGGCTTAGTTGGTTATGGGCGTAGCTAGGCTCAGTCGTGGGCAGTGGAGGAGGTAGATAGACTCGGTTGGTTATGGAGGTAGATGGGCTCAGTCGGTAGCAGTGGAGGAGGTAGATGGACTCAGGTGGTTATGGAGGTAGAGGAGCTAAGTGGGTGGCAGTGGAGCAGGTAGATAGGCTCGGTTGGGTATGGAGGTAGATGGGCTCAGTCAGTGGCAGTGGAGGAGGTAGATGGGCCCAGTTGCTTTTGGAGGTAGATGGGCTCAGTCGGTGGAAGTGGAGGAGGTAGATTGGTTTGGTTGGTTATGGAGGTAGATGGGCTCAGTGGATGGCAGTGGAGGAGGTAGATTGGCTTGGTTGGTTATGGAGGTAGATGGGCTCAGTCGTGGCAGTGAAGGAGGTAGATGGTCTTGGTTGCTTATGGAGGTAGATGTGCTCAGTCGGTGGAAGTGGAGGAGGTAGATTGGTTCAGTTGGTTATGGAGATAGATGGGCTCAGTTGATGGCAGTGGAGGAGGTAGATTGGCTTGGTTGGTTATGGAGGTAGATGGGCTCAGTTGGTGGAAGTGGAGGAGGTAGATGGGCTTGGTTGGTTATGGGGTTAGATGGGCTCGGTCGGCGGAAGTGGAGGAGGTAGATGGGCCTGGTTGGTTATGGAGGTAGATGGGCTCAGTCGGTGGCAATGGAGGAGGTAGATGAACTTGGTTAGTTATGGATGTAGATGGGCCCAGTCGGTGGCAGTGGAGGAGGTAGATGGGCTCAGTCAGTGGAAGTGGAGGAGGTAGATGGGTCTGGTTAGGTATGAAGGTAGATGGGCTTAGGCGGTAGCAGTGGAGGAGGTAGAGTGGCTTGGTTGCGTATGGAGGAAGATGGGCTCAGTCTGTGCCAGTTGAGGGGGTAGATGGGCTTGGTTGGTTATGGAGGTAGATGGGCTTGGTTGGTTATGGAGGTAGATGGGCTCCGTTGGTTATGGAGGTAGATGGCCTTGGTTAGTTATGGAGGTAGATAGGCTTGGTTGGTTATGGAGGTAGATGGGCTCCGTTGGTTATGGAGGTAGATGGGCTCAGTTGGTTATGGAGGTACTGAAGATGGGCTCAGTGGGTTGAAGTGGAGGAGGTAGATGGGCTTGGTTGGTTATGGGCTCAGTCGGTGGCAGACCATTAGAGCACTGAGACTACAGTTCTCTTACAAATCAGTGCTCCCATTACCATCTACTGGGCTACACAGTCCACCCAACAAATACCAAAGGCTATATATTGTGTATTTGGTACAGGTATTGGTATATTTAGTGCAGATTGCGGTGTGTACGCTAAGTGCAATGTTAGTATTATCAGTGCAGATTGCACTGTTTATGGTAAGTGCAATATTAGTATAATCGGTGCAAATTGCACTGTGTATGGTAAATGCAATGTTAATATAATTGGTGCAGATTGTAGTGTGTATGGTAAGTGCAATGTTAGTATATTTGGTGCAGATTGTAGTGTGTATGGTAAATGCAATGTTAGTATATATTCGGTGCAGATTGTAGTGTGTATGGTAAGTGCAATGTTAGTATAATTGGTGCAGATTGTGCTGTGTATGGTAAGTGCAATGTTAGTATAATCGGTGCAGATTGCACTGTGTATGGTAAGTGCAATGCTAGTATAATTGGTGCAGATGCTCATGCACACAGGGCATTAGAAAGAATGCGCTGCAAAGTCACTACCAATGCCAGGAAAAAGTGGCTGTAAAAAAGCGCCTTTAGGGTTCTTTCACATGGCCGCTCCGATTTCTTCTTCCGCTGCAGCATTTTATTTTTTTTTTCACGGACACGGATGACACTTGTATCATCCGCTCCGTATGTCCGCATATCATCCCATCCGTTTGCGGATGATATACGGACATAATGTAAGTCTATGGGGATTGCGGATGTCAGAGGATGACACTGCTGACATCCGATTTTGCATCCGTTCCGTTTTTTTAACGGAAGAAAAATAGGGTTCTGTTCTGAACTGAAAGGACGAAAATCGGATGTCAGCGGATGGCCATCCGCTGACATCCGCAATCCCATTGACATGCATTATGTCCGTTTTTCATCCGCAAAAAAATGGGATGAAATACGGACATACGGAGCGCCCATGTGAAAGAGCCCTAAGTAGCTTTTTGCGTTAATAGACGTTTAGCTACGTTAGCTTTTAGCACCATTTCTCTGGCTCTATTCAAAATCAATGGTTCCCTATGAGAACTGTCTTTGATTCAATTTTCAGCTCATTGATTTGTGCTAGGAGGGGGGATTTTTTTTGAGGGGGAGGATTGTGCAGGAAGTACATGTTAAATGAGAGGATTTGAGCTAAGCATGTAGAATAGCGCTCCATTTTTTTTGGGGGGGCGGGGGTGATTTTTATTTTTGCAGACACATAATGGTCATACAGTATGTCACAAAAGTGAGTACACCCCTCACATTTTTGTAAATATGTTATAGTATCTTTTCATGTGACAACACTGAAGAAATTACACTTTGCTAAAATGTAAATTAGTGAGTGTACAGCTTGTATGAGCCCCCGTTCACATGCAGGCGACGCTACTTCGCACCGCGACCTCCGAGCGGCCGCCACGGACTTCATAACATTGAAGTCTATGGCGGTCGCCTCCTGGTCGCCCCAAAGAAGCTCCGGACCCTTTTTCTAAGTCGGAGCGACTTGTGTCGCTCCTATTAGAACGGGTCCGCAGCTTCCCTATGGGAGGCGACCTACGGCGACCTGTAAGGCGACCAGGTCACCTCACAGGTCGCCCTAGTGTGAACCGGGGCTAACAGTGGAAATTTGCTGTCCCCTCAAAATAACTCAACACACAGCCATTAATGTCTAAACCGCTGGCAACAAAAGTGAGTACATCCCTAAGTTAAAATGTCCAAATTGGGCCCAAAGTGTCAATATTTTGCCGCACTGCCTTAACTCTCTTGGGCATGGAGTTCATCAGAGCTTCACAGGTTGCCACTGGAGTCCTCTTCCACTCCTGCATGACGACATCACAGAGCTGGTGGATGTTAGAGACCTTGCGCTCCTCCACCTTCCATTTGAGGATGCCCCACAGATGCTCAATAGGGTTTAGGTCAGGAGACATGCTTGGCCAGTCCATCATCTTTACCTTCAGCTTCTTTAGCAAGGCAGTGGTCATCCTGGAAGTGTGTTTGGGGTCGTTATCATGTTGGAATTCTGCCCTGCAGCCCAGTCTCTGAAGGGAGGGAATCATGCTCTGCTTCAGTATGTCACAGTACATGTTGGCATTCATGGTTCCCTCAATGAACTGTAGCTCACCAGTGCCGGCAGCACTCATGCAGCTCCAGACCATGACTCTCCCCCCACCATGCTTGACTGTAAGCAAGACACACTTGCCTTTGCACTCCTTACCTGGATGCCGCCACACATGCTTGACACCATCTGAACCAAATAAGTTTATCTTGGTCTCATCAGACCACAGGACATGGTTCCAGTAATCCATGTCCTTAGTCTGCAGCAAACTGTTTGCGGGCTTTCTTGTGCATCATCTTTAGAAGAGGCTTCCTTCTGGGATGACAGCCATGCAGACCAATTTGATGCAGTGTGCGGCGTATGGTCTGAGCACTGACAGGCTGACTCCCACCCCTTCAACCTCTGCAGCAATGCTGGCAGCACTCATACGTCTATTTCCGAAAGACAACCTCTGGATATAACCCTGAGCATGTGCACTCAACTTCTTTGGTCGACCATGGCGAGGCCTGTTCTGAGTGGAACCTGTCCTGTTAAACTGCTGTATGGTCTTGCCCACTGTGCTGCAGCTCAGTTTCAGGGTCTTGGCAGTCTTCTTGTAGCCTAGGCCACATGTGTCAAACACAAGGCCCGCAGGCTGAATCAGGCCCTCAAGGACATTTCATGTGACCCTTGCACCTCTCCCAGAGCTGCAGTAGATCTCCAACCCTCCTTTGGACCTCATCATGACCCTGCCCTTACTACTTCCCAACTCTGCCCCCAGCTTATTCCCAGCAGCAACATAAGATAAGGGGTGCACTTTCATGTAAGGGAGGGGGGAACTCTTAACATTTGATGTCAGGGGGTTGGGATACTCTGGGCATCTAGCATTACAGATACAATCATAATGTTGATGCGGCCCTCGATGAAGTTGAGTTTGACACCCCTGGCCTAGGCCATCTTTATGGAGAGCAACAATTCTTTCTTTCAGATCCTCAGAGAGTTATTTGCGATGAGGTGCCATGTTGAACTTCAAATGACCAGTATGGCAGAGTGAGAGCAATAACACCAAATTTAACACACCTGCTCCCCATCCACACCTGAGACCTTGTAATACTAACGAGTCCCATGACATCGGGGAGGGAAAATAGCTAATTGGGCCCAACTTGGGACATTTTCACTTAGGGGTGTACTCACTTTTGTAGCCAGTGGTTTAGACATTAATGGCTGTGTGTTGAGTTATTTTGAGGGGACAGCAAATTTACATTGTTATACAAGCTGTACACTCACTACTTTACATGGTAGCAAAGTGTCATTTCTTCAGTGTTGTCACATGAAAAGATAGAATAAAATATTTACAAAAATGCGAGGGGTGTACTCACTTTTGTGAGATACTGTACATCTTGGGGGGGGGGGGGGGGCGCAGTTTGGCATGTTTGCCCTGGGCTCTAGCTGACCTTGTCCCGGTACTGCCTGTAAAGCCGGTGCCGGTTGCACTGTTGGGGAACTTTTTATTGCAAAAATGTCAGTTGGTAGCCTAAGGGTTGATATTTAGGGCTCTGTATCTTTAACCACTTGCCGACTGCCGCATGACTATTTACGTCGGCAGTCAGCCCCTCACAGGCAGAGCGACGTAGGGCTACGTCGCTAGCCTGTAAGGGTTTTGGGAGCGAGCGCGCGCCGCCGGATGCGCGCTCTCGCTCCTGCTCGGTCACGGACACCCCCGCACTCGCGATCTTTCGTGACAGCGGGAGAAAGGCAGGCGGCTAGTGTAAACAAAGCCGCCTGTCAGTTCTCCCCTGTGTAAGAATGGTGATCAAATGGTTTTACTATGTAGGACCATTGATCTCTGTTCTTACACATCAAGCCACAGCCAATCACAGTTAGAAACACGCCCCTAGGACACACTTAACCCCTCCCTCTCCAATACAGTTAACTCCTTCACTGCAAATATAATTTTTACAGTAACAGTGCATATTTATAGCACTGATTACTGTAGTAATGTCACTGGTACCCCCAAAAATGTCAGTCAAGGGTCCGATCTGTCCGCCGCAATGTTGCAGTCCGGCAAAAAAAATCGCAGATCGCCGCCATTACTCGTTAAAAAAAAAACAACAAAAATGACAAAAATCTTTCCCTTAGTTAGTAAACGCAATAACTTTTGCGCAAACCAATCAAAATACGCTTTTTGCGATTTTTTTTTTTTTTTACCAAACATATGTAGCATAAAACAAATTGGCCTAAAATGTTAAAAAATTTTGATTTTTACATTTTTTTTGGGGGGAATTTCATATAAAAAAATGTGAAAAATATTGTTATTTTTGCAAAATTGTCGCTCTTTTTTTGTTTATAGCGCATGATCAAAAAATCGCACAGGTGATCAAATACCACCAAAAGAAAGCTCTGTTTGTGGGAAAAAAAGGATGTAAATTTCGTTTGGGTACGGCGTCGCAGGACCGCGCAATTGTCCGTTAAATTCACGCAGTGCCGAATCGCAAAATAGGCCCTGGTCAGGAAGGGGGTAAAATCTTCCGGGGCTTAAGTGGATATTTAGGGCTCTGTATCTTTAATGTCCACCTGCTCTGTATTGTGTCAAATAATGTTTCTATTTACAATTTGCAACCCAAAAATCTTGTCTGATAGGCTGAGCACTAATTCGGAACTGTCCGATGACTTTCACTATTTACTTGTTTGTGGCTCGGTTCTGGGTTCAGTGTCTCGCTGACATCATACATGACATACGCAGCCCCGCCCCTCCTCTGGCCCTCCCAATGGGCGCCTTGCTGTCTTCCTGGACTCAGCCAATGAGCGCCCCGCGCGGTGACTCACCATATATGGACAGTCTTTTCCATATAAGGAAAGATCTCCTCGCTTTATATGGCTGAAAATAGTCCTAGCCGTGCTCCGTATTATCCCTCCGCGCTGCTCTGCCTGGACGGAAGGGGGGGGAAGTAGTGCCGGGAGGCGGCGGAGG
Organism: Pelophylax lessonae; assembly: GCF_965119305.1. Taxonomy (NCBI): domain Eukaryota; kingdom Metazoa; phylum Chordata; class Amphibia; order Anura; family Ranidae; genus Pelophylax; species Pelophylax lessonae. The sequence goes on along the minus strand of NC_138770.1, from coordinate 665,393,295 downwards.
GGTTCTCTGTCATCTTCCGTACGCTGAGTGGGAGTGAGGCGGCTCGGCCTGTGATTGGTTGCTGGGAGGTGTGCGCGGGGAAGCCGGGAGAGCCAGAGGCGCAGGGCGGCCGTGAGACGCCACAGAGGAGGCCGGGAGGGAGAACCGAGTGAAGAGGGTGAGAGCACCGGGGGACCGCGGAGGACAACCGGGGAAGGAGGGTGAGGGGACTTGCTGGGGTATATAGAGGGTGAGGGGACCGGGGTACACCGGAAGGGGGGGAGACGAGGGGGATTGGACGGGCATGGGGGCGGGGTAGAGGTATCGGGGTGTACAGTGCGGGGTATGAGAAGGGGGACATATACTGGGGTGTATGGGGGGACGATAGAGGGAGGTGTGATGTGGGGGATATGATGGGTGTATAGATAGTGGGGTGTATGTGGGTGAGGGGTGCATGTAGTGGGGAGGGGGGGGTATGGTGAGGGGTGCATGTAGTGGGGAGGGGGGGGTATGGTGAGGGGTACATGTAGTGGGGAGGGGGGGGGGTATGGTGAGGGGTACATGTAGTGGGGAGGGGGGGGGTATGGTGAGGGGTACATGTAGTGGGGAGGGGGGGGGGTATGGTGAGGGGTACATGTAGTGGGGAGGGGGGGGGTATGGTGAGGGGTACATGTAGTGGGGAGGGGGGGGGTATGGTGAGGGGTACATGTAGTGGGGAGGGGGGGGGTATGGTGAGGGGTACATGTAGTGGGGAGGGGGGGGGGTATGGTGAGGGGTACATGTAGTGGGGAGGGGGGGGGGGTATGGTGAGGGGTACATGTAGTGGGGAGGGGGGGGGGTATGGTGAGGGGTACATGTAGTGGGGAGGGGGGGGGGTATGGTGAGGGGTACATGTAGTGGGGAGGGGGGGGGGGTATGGTGAGGGGTACATGTAGTGGGGAGGGGGGGGGGGTATGGTGAGGGGTACATGTAGTGGGGAGGGGGGGGGTATGGTGAGGGGTACATGTAGTGGGGAGGGGGGGGGTATGGTGAGGGGTACATGTAGTGGGGAGGGGGGGGTATGGTGAGGGGTACATGTAGTGGGGAGGGGGGGGGGTATGGTGAGGGGTACATGTAGTGGGGAGGGGGGGGGGTATGGTGAGGGGTACATGTAGTGGGGAGGGGGGGGGGGTATGGTGAGGGGTACATGTAGTGGGGAGGGGGGGGGGGTATGGTGAGGGGTACATGTAGTGGGGAGGGGGGGGGGTATGGTGAGGGGTACATGTAGTGGGGAGGGGGGGGGTATGGTGAGGGGTACATGTAGTGGGGAGGGGGGGGGTATGGTGAGGGGTACATGTAGTGGGGAGGGGGGGGTATGGTGAGGGGTACATGTAGTGGGGAGGGGGGGGGGTATGGTGAGGGGTACATGTAGTGGGGAGGGGGGGGGGTATGGTGAGGGGTACATGTAGTGGGGAGGGGGGGGGGGTATGGTGAGGGGTACATGTAGTGGGGAGGGGGGGGGGGTATGGTGAGGGGTACATGTAGTGGGGAGGGGGGGGGGGTATGGTGAGGGGTACATGTAGTGGGGAGGGGGTATGGTGAGGGGTACATGTAGTGGGGGGGGGGGTATGGTGAGGGGTACATGTAGTGGGGGGGGGGGTATGGTGAGGGGTACATGTAGTGGGGGGGGGGTATGGTGAGGGGTACATGTAGTGGGGAGGGGGGGGGTATGGTGAGGGGTGTATGTGGGGAGGGGGGTATGATAAGGGGTACATGTAGTGGGGGATGTGAAAAGGGGGACTATAGTGGAGGGACTATGGTGGGGGGTATGAGGGGTGCATGTAGTGGGGAGGGGGGGGGGTATGGTGAGGGGTGTATGTGGGGAGGGGGGTATGATAAGGGGTACATGTAGTGGGGGATGTGGGGAGGGGGACTATAGTGGAAGGACTATGATGTGGGGGGTATGAGGGGTACATGTAGTGGGGAGGGAGGTATGGTGAGGGGGGTATGATAAGGGGTACATGTAGTGGGGGATATGGTGAGGGGGGGTATGGTGGGGAGGGGAGTGCGGTGAGGGGGACTATAGTGGAGGGATTATGATGCGAGTTGGGGGGTATGAGGGGTACATGGAGTATTTACAGTGAGGGGTTCATAAAATGTGTTATGTACAGTGGGGAGATATTTATAAGGAGGGATAAGTGTACTGGGGTGAGGGGTACATATAGGGGTGTACATTAATTGTGAAAGCATGAATGATATAGTGGGGGGGTGGTGCTTGAAGGGGGAGGTGTTGTGGGAGGAGGGGTACATATAGGGAGGAGGTGTTGTGGGAGGAGGGGTACATATAGGGAGGAGGGGTACAAATAAAGGAGGTAGATATATAGTATTTTCTGTGAGGGTTATATACAGTGGGGTGGTATAGAAGGTTAGTGGTGTATATGATGATAATGGGGGGTGGGTGTATGTTAGGGGGAGTAGTATTCAGGGGTTATTAGAGGGCTATTGGATGAGAAGTATACAGAGGAATATGAGGGGGGGGGTATATAGTATGTACACAGAGGGGGGTATATAGAGGATGAGAGGGGATATAGTGTGTGTGTTTACAGAGGGGGAGGTGGGTGTATAGTGTATGTATTTATGCAGAGGATGAGGGGGGGGGGATATAGTGTGTGTATATACAGAGGGGGAGGGTATTGGTCTGGTTTATTAGTGCTATTAACCTTGTCCATTCTTTCTATGCTCTTAGGGTGCCGGGTGGAGATGTTGCCCACCCAGGCCGGTTCCTCTCCCGGGAACGGTGTAGGCCGCAACCCCGGATTATCGTTATCCCGTAACCGGCCAGGGAACGGAAGTTCTCCAGGGAGGGGTAGTCGGCCTCGGTACGAGGTTTCTCCAGGAGTCGGATCAGCCATGTACAGCGGTAGTGAAGCCACCTCTGACTCTGCAGAGGATGATGATACCCCGGCCCGCGGGATGAAGAGAGGACTAGCTGAGCTGGAGCTGCCTGATCCAGTGGGACCTGGAGGACCAGGGGTAGCAACACCTGGAGGATACCCTGGGGTGAGCGGAGTGGTGTCTGGGGCAAAGCCTGGCAAGAAGACACGGGGCAGGGTGAAGATCAAGATGGAGTTCATTGACAACAAGCTGAGGAGGTACACCACCTTCAGCAAGAGGAAGACCGGCATCATGAAGAAGGTAAGGGTGGGGGGGGGGGGGCACACGTTGTACAATGGTGGTCACTCAACTGAGGTCTTAGTTATGAGTGTTGGAGCTTCTGCTGTCTCTGCATGTCATAGTAGGAGGTTGTCATCTCTCATATGACTTCCTATAGGTGAGCGGATTGGTGGTTGAGTTATCTATGGTGGGAATTTGAGGTTTACTGCTGGTGTCAGCCCAGTGTTGAGGACTGGTGCTATTTACCCAGTGATTAGCCATGATTAAGGCCTGATGGCCGAAACACGTTGGCTTTTTATTTGACTGCCGTTCATATGCTAAAATGATGTTTTAACCGACGTCCATAGCACAGCCTTTCTCCGTTTTTTGTGCTTTACCCAGTGGGTGAGGGTCAGATGTCAGAGATGATCCCTGTGCAGGAGGGCTATCAGAATTGTTGGGTTTTGCGTTCTGTGTATTTGGTGGTTGTCCAATCCTCCCCAGTGAGTCTGGTGATGTGAACACATTTGTCACATGCAGATTGTTCTGTGCAGTCTTGTGTGCATAGCTCGCTCATCCCTGGTGGGTCTGTACCCTGGTCTATGACCCCCCCCCCTTTCCCCAGGACAGAAGGCTGAGATCCTTGAAGGTGATCTCCATGATCCTGTGCCCTGGTCTGCTATGAACCCCCCTGCGCCCCTCCGGGCAGAAGGCCGAGATCCATGAAAGTGACCTGGGTCTGCTTTATGCTGTAATCCTGTGTGGCGCTCACCCCTTGTCTGACGAGTCTATACCCTTGGTCTGCTATGACCCCCCCAGGACAGAAGGCCGAGATCCTTGAAGGTGATCTCCATCTACTTAATGATCCTGTGGGCCTGTGCCCTGGTCTGCTATGACCCCCCCCCCCAGGACAGAAGGCCGAGATCCTTGAAGGTGATCTCCATCTGCTTAATGATCCTGTGTAGGTCTATGCCCTGGTCTGCTATGAACCCCCCCCCCCCCACGGGCAGAAGGGCAAGATCCATGAAGTGACCTGGGTCTGCTTCATCCTGTATGGCCCTCACCCCTTGTCTGGTGGGTCTGTACCCTGGTCTGCTATGACCCCCCCCCTCTTCTCCCCCCCCCCCCCCCCCCCAGGACAGAAGGCCGAGATCCTTGAAGGTGATCTCCATCTGCTTCATGATCCTGTGTGGGTCTTTACCCTGGTCTGCTATGACCCCCCCCCCTTCCGCAGGGCAGAAGGTCAGGATCTATGAAGGTGATCTGGGTCTGCTTTATGCTTCTCTAATCCTGTGTGGCACTCGCCCCTTGTCTGGTGGGCCTGTGCCTTGGTCTGCTATGACCCCCCCCCCCCCCCCAGGACAGAAGGTCGAGATCCTTGAAGGTGATCTCCATCTGCTTCATGATCCTGTGTGGGTCTGTCCTGGGGAAGGGGGGGGGGGTCTTAGCAGACCTACACAGAATCATGAAGCAGATGGAGATCACCTTCAAGGATCTCGACCTTCTGTCCTGGGGGGGGGGGTCATAGCAGGCACAGGCCCACCAGACAAGGGGCGAGTGGCACACAGGATTAGAGGAACATAAAGCAGACCCAGATCACCTTCGTGGATCCCAACCTTCTGTCCTGGGGAAGGGGGGGTTTAATAGCAGACCATGAACTAGGTTGGGATCCATGAAGGTGATCTGGGTCTGCTTTATGCTCCTGTAATCCTGTGTGGCACTCGCCCCTTGTCTGGTGGGCCTGTGCCTTGGTCTACTATGACCCTCTCCCCCCCTTCCCCAGGCCAGAAGGCCAAGATCCATGAAGGGGATCTCCAATGTGCTTCATGATCCTGTGTAGGACTGTGCCCTGGTCTGCTATGAACCCCCCTCCCCAGGCAGAAGGGCAAGATCCATGAAGGTGATCTGGGTCTGCTTTATGCTCCTGTAATCCTGTGTGGAGCTCGCCCCTTGTCTGGTGGGCCTGTGCCTTGGTCTGCTATTACCCCCCCCCCCCCCCCCCCCTGGACGGAAGGCTGAGATCCATGAAGGTGATCTTGGTTTGCTTTCTGATCTTGTGTGGGTCTGTGCCCTGAACCCCCCCTCAGGATAGAAGGCTGAAATCCATGAAGGTGTTTTTTTTTTTGCTCGGTCTGCTTTATGCTCCTCTAATTCTGTGTGGCGCTCGCTCTGTCTGGTTGGTCTGTAACCAGGTCTCTCTCACCTGGGACGGGCGCAGAGATCTGTGATTTGTGCTCTGTCTTCTCTAAGCTCCTCTTCTGCAAAACATTAGAAAGTGATTGGATTTCTGTCCTCATGGTTCCTGTTAGGACGATCGGTTGGCTTGTCGGGTTGTTTGCTGTTTTTGGCTTGTTGTGTCCCTGATCTGCTTGTGGCAATCCCGCCTGCTGTACGCTTTCTGCACCTGGTATGTTTCTGTAGAGGGATCATTCAGCTGTTTATTTCTTCTGCTTGGCTCTGAGGGGGGGTTGGGGGCTGTAGCCAAAGGCGGCTGTCCTTTCCATTCTCAGGGGGGTTGCAGAGACCCCCTTCAGTGGGCAGACAAGAAACAGATGTGTTTTAGGGCATGAAGGTGATAACAGCTGTAGGGGGGGGGAGGGGATGGGCTAACATACAGAGCATTAGTCGAAGTTGTGTGTGAAGTGCCATGTCTATCCAGTTGCCACAGTGCCGAACTCTCCTTTAGAAGTGGGGTACACAGAGCTTTTCCCCCATGAGTGGTATTGGGGTACACAGAGCGCTTCCCCCGTGAGTGGTATTGGGGTACACAGTAAAAGCGCTTCCCCCGTGAGTGGTATTGGGGGTACACAAGCTGATGGGAAAGCGCAGTCTGCTGTTGTGAAAGTTTTCTGTCCTTTTGTAGTTTTAGTTGAGTCCAAGAAACCTCTGATGCATCAATTTCACATCATGGGGGGTCGATTTACTAAAACTCAAAAGTGCAAAATCTGGTGCTGCTGTGCATGATAGCCAATCGGCTTCTATCTTCAGCTTGTTCAATTAACCACTTAAAGACCAGCCCCCACAGATATACTGCAGCAGGCTGGCTCTCCTGTGTAATCCGCTGTACCTGTACGGTGGCTCGCGGGCGCAGGTTTTGAGCGTGCGCGGTCGTGCGCCCGCTCTCTAGCCCTGCAGCTAAGCAACGGATCTGGCGACTGCAATGGCCGCTGGGAACCCGGCAATCGCTGCAGGGACTGATAGAAGGCGGTGTGGTGCTGTAAACACAGCACACCGCTCATCTGTCACTGATTGGAACTGGGCTCCTGTGTTTCTCTTATTTCGGACCACAGGAGCCCTGTTTCCATCCACCAAGTCTGGCCCCCCACACAGTTAGAATCACCCCTAGGTCCACATTTAACCCTTTGATTGCCCCTGGTGTTAACACCTTCCCTGCCAGTGTCATGATTACAGTGACGGTGCATATTTTTAGCCCTGATTGCTGTAGTAATGTCACTGGTCTTTTCTTTCTGTAAAATGCAATATGGCAACCTGGAGGCGTTCTGTACACAGACGGTGTGCAGAAGCGCGCCCCCATATGTAATTTCCTACCTGTGTGATTGGCTCACTGTCTTACCCAGAAGTCTGCACCAGGGTACAAGTCAGGTTTAGGGCATCCCCTGCAACAGTAGTTTTGGTGAAATACTCCCGAAAGGAAACTACGTCTAAAGGGATACAGACTCTGCTGCTTTCCTCATTAGAAATGTGCAAGTGCAGCAAGTTGATTGATAATTATAAATCGATCCTATTCACTTTGTATACACAGACACATGGCTATCTTTTTATTGAGGCTGGGCTCACACATACGCTAATTGGATGTGGGTTTTCCCGCATCCAATTCTCATGACGGGTGACTGTGACCGGCTCTCAATGAAGCTGGTTCACGCAGGTCCCGAGCAGCTGCGGTCTGCATTCAAAAAGGGTCCTGTGCGTCTTTGGGTCTAATTCAGGTACGAGTACAGGCAAAAATTCAGACTGGATTCGCACCTAAACCGATGACCAGGGGTGCACTGGACCCCAGGCGCAAAACCGCGGCTGCATGTGTGTGAATCCAGCCTAAAGGTAGGAATCGGCAACAAAGTTTGTTAAAATCCCTGCATTGTACATGGATCACCCAGAGGGGAATGGTGTGTGTGTGTGTGTGTGTGTGTGTAAAAAAAAAAAAAAAAAAAAAAAAAAAAAAAAAAATATAAATATATATATATATATATATATATATATATATATATATATATATATATAATATACTCTTTTTAACACGCAGCTTAATCTAGGTGGGTTCTCTTCCTATCCATAGCTTATTTAAAACGGAGTTTTAATTATGGCTTTTATTTTTTTTTTCCATCGTTACATTGGTCTAGCCTTGACCTTTGTGTGCTATACCTAGATGATCCCTGTGGAAGCTGGAAATCGCTGTAATAGGCACCGCTACTGCAATGATTGCTGCTGGGTCATGTGCTGAGTGGCTGCCCTGCTTGGTGAGCACAGGGTGCCTTTCCCCTTCTGTCTGTGACCCCTTGGTAAGGGTCACATTCTGCTCCTAAATGCCTATGAGATGCTGAATAGTCAAATCTTGGAAGAACACCATTCACTGTGATCTCACAAGATTTGTGATACTGTGCATTCCCCGAGATCTCATCGGAAGGAGCTGCTATCATCTTCGAAGTATAGAAGCAGGGCAAAGGTAAGTATGCTAAGTGTAAGGTCACCTTTACAGAAAATATGTAAGGTGACCTTGCGCTTGCAACCTGGGGTCTGCCTGTCCCTCAGTCCTGCGATCCCCTGCTGTCAGACACTGGGAGGCTGCTTCACCGGTCCAGATATTTGAAATTCCCACGACTTGCTTTCCTCTCCTTTGCTTTCCTTGCATTGCTGACCAGTTGGGCTAGACAGTCGGATGGTCAGCACCATCCATGTGATGATACTGACAAATAAGAATGCCTCTTCCACACGCGCTGAGAGGTACAGATAAGAGATTACGCTGCAGGAAATGTAAATTCTTCGGACCAGTTAATCAGCTTCAGGGGTTCCAACAGCTGGGCAACCCCGGATGCAAGTAATAGCTGGGATCAGAGGGGGTGGGGAGGATGTTCAGACCGCCCACCGTCTATTTAAGGGTAAATACCAGGGTTGTAGCAGCAGCTAGCTGCTTTAACCCTGGTATCTTTTTTTTTTTTTTTTTTTTTTTTTTTTTTTTTCTTGTTTACACAGCAGGTGTTCCAGAATCTGATATAAAAGTGATCCCGATGGCGGATTCGCCACAGGATCTTTTTTTTTTTTTTGGGCCGCAGGAAAGGTGAGAACAATCCCCCCCCCCCCCCCCCAGTTTTTTTTTTTTTTTTTTTCCCTGCTTACTGGAGCCGTCAATCGCGACAAACGATCCAATTCAGATGGGCAGAAAGTCTAGTGAGGGCAAGATGGCCCCTACTTGACTCTATGCCCCTGGAGGACCAGAGCGACCTCAAACATTACTTCTACCCAATGGCCTTAAAGGGGTGTGTGTGTGTGTGTGTATATATATATATATATAATCTCTCCACCTCCGAGCTCGCACGCGGAAGCGAACGCATACTTAAGTCATACGGCCACATATGTAAACAATGTTGAAACCACACATATGAGGTATCACCACGAGCGTTCGAGCGAGAGCAATAATTTTAGCACTAGACCTCATCTGTAACTCTTAACAGGCAACCTGTAAAAAAATTTAAAGCGTTGCCTAAGGGGATTAAGTACCATAGTTTGTCGCCATTCCATGAGCGTGCGCAATTTTACAGCATGACATGTTGGGTATAAATTTACTCAGCCCAATTTTTTGTATAATGTGAAAGAGAATATTACGCTAACATTACTGTTTTTAATTCAAAAAACAGTATTTTTTTTTTCAGAAAATTGGGTTTGTTAGACCACTGCGCAAATAGTGTGACATAAAGTATTGCAATGATCTCCATTTTATTCTCAAGGGTCTCTGCTAAAAAAAGTCTAGAAAAAAAAATGGTTTTAATTTGGAAAACCACATGTCAGAAATAGGCCTGGTCCTTAAGGCCCCTTTCACACAGGCGGACAGTTCAGATCCGCCTGTCCGTTTTTTGGGTGGATCTGAACAGTCCCCCCCATGCATCTCTATGGGGGATCGGATGTCAGCGGAGACATGTCCGCTGACATCCGATCTGTCAAATCTGGACGGATGGAAACCCTATTTTCCATCCGTCCAGCGGATCGGGTGAGAACGGACCGACGGTCCGTTCTCACCAGATTTCCCCCATAGAGATGCATGGGGAACTGACAGCTGTGTCTCTGCACACAGCGCGGAGACACAGCTGTCCTCCTGCTGCTCAGCGGGGGATCGGCGGCTTGATCCTCCGCTGAGAAAAACGGACTCCGTCCAACGGACGGATAGTGTGAAAGGGGCCTAAGTGGTTAAGCAGACTCTGATTTTTACTGCTTGGTTTTATTTAGGGATTTTCCTAAATGGGGGAGAGGGTCATGTGACTGGCACAAATTAAATTTTTTGGAAAGTTTAGAAGGATACACATCGATTTTTTTCTATTGCTCAATAATTGTGAGTAATGAGTTTTAGGCTCCATTTCCACTAGTGACTTTCCATGCGTCTTTGGACGCACACAGTCGCATGACAAGTCACAGCCCATTGATTTAACTGGCACTCGTTCCCATCTATGCCACTTTAAAAATCAGCGATGGGGGGGGGGGGGGGGGGAGATGCTTAAAGTGGAGCTCCGCTTTAGGGCTAGGTTTACACTTCTGTGTCTATTATTATTATTTATTATTTTCTTTTTTTGACAGTGAAAGTCAAAATAGAGGGTGCTGGGAAAATCGGGGGGATGCTTTATGTGCTAAAACATAGAAAAACATTTGCCGTTGAAGTCTGTTGGGCCAAAAGTGTGCTGGTGCACTAAACGGAGCCCCTTTATTTTTCTCTATCTGGCAGCACACAGATGTAAACATTCCTCACAGAGGAGAATAGCAATCCCCTTGTCATGGATTATTGTGCATTAAAGCACGCAGGTGCCTTTCTGGTCAGCACCTGAAAATGCTAGGTGCCTGGCTGTGTCAGAACAGATCTGCAGCCGGTGAAGTCAGTTCCTGCTCTTTGTTTCAGGTGACTGATAACACCAGTAAATGAGTGACTGGAAACCTGGCATTTTTTTTAAAAGCAGATGTCCGTAGTGGGAGACTTTCTCTCATTATGAACTTCCTGTAACCCTATTGGCTCTTGGGTTGAACATATTGGCTCCTGAATTCCTTATTAATTTGTTAATTTCTGCTTCATAGTGTCAACCCCTAAGGCTAGTTTCACACACATGCGAATCAGGCGTAAATTCGCATAACATGTGAAAGAACGTTGGTTTCTATTGTGCCTGTTCACATAGGTCTAGTGCAAGACGAAGCCTGGGTTCACACTGGTGTCAATAAACATTGAATGCGATTCTCACCGCATTGCTGTGCAGATCACATGCTATGCTATGTCTGTGCGATGCAAATTCAGCCATATAGTTTGTATGGCTGAACTAGCATTGCATTCGCACGAAAATGCTGCAGGAACCTCCCCCCACTGGTATTGGATCGCGTGGGTGTTCATGCCCATTCGATCCGATTCCTGTCAGAATTCACAGTTTGCACTGCGAGACGATCTGGGGATGTCAATACCTCTGTATTGACACCCACAACGGTTCGCAGAGAGCAGTGTGAACTGCCTGCGAGGGAGATGCGATGCGGGAACGCACTAGAATAGTACTGGTTCCGCCATCATATGTGTGAACCCAGGCTTTAAAGAGTCCTGTCAGTTTTCTGAGCAGTGCGGTCCGGGTCGGATGCAAATTCAGACCTGTTGACTTTAATAGGAGCGTTTTTGAATCGCACATGTCATTCAGGCTGGGTTCACTTCACACTGGTGTCCTGTTAGACATAGCATGTGATTTGCACTACTGTGCTGATCACATGCGATGTCTGTGCGATGCGAATTTAGGCATACAAATTGTATGGATAAATTCACATCGCATTCACACCAAAATGGTACAGGGCCATTATTTTTTTTATTTTTGGTTTACACTGGAATCGAATCGCCGTTTGCATCTGTGAACCAATCCGGTGGTGTCAACTTTGCCTTTACATCCCCCAGTGGTTCACAGATGTCCGTGTGAACCCCCGACAGGTGACATGCGATGCGGGAACCTGCACGGGAATCGCGCTGGTTCCCGCATCACATATATGTGAATCGGGACTCCATTGTGAACAGGATAAAATTCTGACCTGAAAATCTGTACAACTACTACTTTTGTCAACTAGCTGTGAAAACAAAGCTTCAATTCGCACCGCACGTGTGGTCCCTTTTGGTCTTGTTAATTATCCCATTGGAAGTATGTTATAACTGGTCAAGAAGTGAGAAAACAGCTGTAGATTCTTCCAGTAACTTCCTATACTCTATGCATGCGATAACTATCAGTTGAGTTGTTCCCAGCTATCTCCTGAGGGCTACCCCCCCCCCCCCCCATACAGTTTAGGGGAAGGAGTTCTGAAATCATGTCCTAGGCTAAAAATGCTGTACCCTCAGTAGGGATGCGCCGAAATGAAAATTGTGGGTAGAAACCGAAAATTCAGGATGCCCTTGGCTGAAAACCTAAATACTTTCCCCCCCCCCCCAAAACTCATGTCGGGAGAGAGAGAGAATAGTTCATAATTTAGATGTGGCACGTTGATATCCAGAAAAAACAAGCCACCAGTGACTCGAGAGAACATGCTGGGACTTGTAGTCCTGCAGCCATGGGAAACTGATATTGAATGCTATACTGTCCCTATAATCAGTTAACAGGAAATCATAAAATGAGAGCGAGATGGAGACTTCTGCAGCGCACATGAAGGGAGGAGGTGGGTGCAGCCATTGTGGAATAGGCACAGAGGACGAGGAAGATCCTCCTCCTCCTCCTCCGCTCTGCATGCTGGGTCCTCTCCTCAGGATGTTACTGGTTGCTAGACGCTGGCGCCCGGCCTGAGATACCCGCCTGACAGGGAAGTGAAGGGCTCACTTCATTACAGCTATTAGCGGCTGCCTGCCCGGTCAGTCCTTTACCTGTGCTGCGCCCACCCTTCTGCGGCCATTAATTTTCGGCATCTTTAACCCGTTTTCGGCTGACAATTTTGGTTGCCGAAATTTCGGTGCACCACTAGTAAGGGCTCATTCACACTAGCTTTGGTCTCTGAAGAGCGTCCACGTTTGCTTCCTCGTTGGTTGCTTTAAGTGGTTGTAAACCTTAATATACCCAGAGTAGTGACCGGCCTCAGGTGATAAGAGATGAAACCAATCCTACATAAGTTGTACCTGTTTATCTGCAGTATTCTCATCTCTACATTTGTTCAAAGTGGCGTTTATAAAGTTTGTTTGAGCTGTCAGGAAAAGCGAGTGGATTGCTGAAGTAATTCTGCAGAGCTCTGATTGCTGGTTGGAGGAAAAGAATGCACACCCCTTCACACACGCTGTCCACCACAGGCTGTGTGCTGGAGATCTCTCTCCTGTTAGCTTTTTTTTTTTTCTCTTGGTGTCAGGAAATATGGTCATGCTGATAGCAGAGGAATGAAACAGCAGACAGAAATGACACTTGGTGCTCTTAGGCTGGGTTCATACTGCTGCACAGAATGGCTCGCAGCAGGGGTTCGGGGCGTCCCTGTTCACTGTTTCAGGTCCGATTTCAGGCTGAATTCGGACCAGAAGACGCACAGGACTCCTGTGCAATTCACATCGGAGCCACTCCTGAGATGTGTGAACCAGCTCCATAGAGAGCCAGTCACAATCGGACATGCCAAATTGCGAATATGATGCTGGGAAACCCGCATAGAATTTACAATAGTGGGAACCCAGCCTTGAGCTGGATACACACTATACAACTTTTGTTGTTAGATTTACCTTCAACTATGTAGTGCAAGGGCCTGCATGATTGTATACAAATTAAAAGTGTTTAGATTTGACCTCCTATTATATGGAATCGAAAGAAATCTAAAGCCAATTGTATAGTGTGTATCCAGCTTTAGTGCAAAAGCAACGCGGCATAATTTCTGCTGCAAAGCAGAGCGCCACGGTATGTGGAGAACACCGGGCTGCTGCCTCTGCAGCTAAAGGGGAGGGGGGGCCATAAAAACATGCCGACTCTGGGGTTTTCCTGCCCCTTGGCTGCTAGTGTGTTACTGGGAGGATCACAGGGTAAAAAGGGAATGGAAGCCTGAATATAATACGAAGGATCAATAAGATGATCGGGGGGTGCTAACTTATTACACTTTATCATGTTTCTGTTTTCGAAGTATCACTAATAATTTGTTTTGGATTATTACACTTTGCTGTATCTGATAACCTGATTGGGTCTTGTGCAGACCAGATCTCCATACCTCAGTGTTTGCTGGCTGTGTGTTTTACATTGGGATGAAGCTCCTAACTGTTCTGAGTGATTGTGAGCCCCTGTATTGAGTGACTTCTTGTAGTGTCGCTATGTACCATATATATATATATAGTCTGATGCCTTTTTTGTTTTTTTCCTTCCAGGCGTATGAACTGTCTACACTGACTGGGACGCAGGTCCTGCTGCTGGTCGCCAGTGAGACCGGTCACGTCTATACCTTCGCCACCAGGAAACTTCAGCCAATGATAACAAGTGAGACCGGGAAGGCATTAATACAGACTTGTTTAAACTCTCCGGACTCTCCTCCACGCTCCGACCCTTCCACCGACCAGCGAATGAGTGCTACAGGCTTCGAGGAGACCGACCTCACCTACCAAGTGTCTGAGTCTGACAGCAGCGGGGAGACCAAGGTGAGCTGTGCTCAGTGTTTCTTCCATTGGGGGTCATTCTCTCTCTCTCCATACTTTGTGGTCATGTAGGGTTCCTCTAGCTCAGCGTCTCCTTTGTGCGCAGATGGATTTCTGTTTTTTTTTTTTTTTTTTTTTTGTTCTGAGACTGTCTGGATCTAGATTTGTTATATTTTAAAGCGGTTGTAAACCCTATAAAAAAAAAAAAACCTGCAAGACAAAGGCATAATGAGCTAGTATGCATCGCATACTAGCCCATTATGTGTAACTTGCCTTAAAACGAAGCCCCGACACGGACCCCCGGACGTCGCTGCAGGCGCTGCCATGATCCCTCGCAGTCTCTTCCGGGTTCGGCGGCTCCGGCGCGCTGATTGGCCGGAAGAGACGGCTCCGGCGCGATGATTGGCCGGAGCCGCGATGACGTCACTCCCGCGCGCATTTTTCCGGCAAACTAATTGAAGGTCCCCCCCGGACCTTCAGAGCGCATGCGCCGCTAGCGCGAGCGGCTGCATGCACTGTAAATATCTCCTAAACCATGCCGGTTTAGGAGATATTATTTGTACCTACAGGTAAGCCTTATTATAGGCTTACCTGTAGGTAAAAGTGTCAAAAAGCGGGATACTACCGCTTTAAGGAAACTGGTTGTGAGGGAACAGGGCGGCCATTGCTGATCTACTTTCCAAAATACTAGTTTTCTGGCTGACTATGGATTAAATACTGACCTGAAAGAATGGTAATTGCTCAGGAAATGAGAAAATGATTGGAATGTTTGTGCTTATTCAGGTAAGCACATTTTGTTAGAAGAAAAAAAAAATACTTTTAGACATAGAGATATTTATTTTTATAAAATAAAAATTGTGCAGATAGATGGATATCTCTATCTTCTCCACCCCCCCCCCAAAAAAGAAAACGCGTTATGCTTAACTTTTTTTTTTTTTTTTTAGCGTCGTTTTACACTACCGCGGCACAATTTTGGGGGCGACCTGTGAAGGTGCGTGCACTGTGACTTCGGCGCGACTTGCACGTACTTCATATAATGAATGTCAATGCAAGTCGCCCCGAAGTAGTACAGGAACTATTTTCTAAGTCAGAGCGACTTGAGTCGCTCCTATTAGAAGGGTTCCCATAGCACTGCATGGACCGCAACTTGTCAGGCTGACCAGTCGCCTGACAAGTCGCGGTAATGTGAATGGGCACTTATAGTGTGATTTTTTTTTTTGCTTTTATTTATGTGTTTTTTTTTTTTTTTTTTTTCCCTCAGCGGGGGATCGATCTGCCGATCCCCCGCTGAGCAGGTGGATGGCATCGGTCTCCACGCTGTGTGCAGAGACAGCTGTCAGGTCCCCGCTGTTCTCTATGGGGGAATCTGACGGCAACGGACCGTCTGTCCGTTCTCATCCAATCCGCTGGACGGATGGGAAATGGGGTTTGCATCCGACCAGATTTGATGGATCGGATGTCAGCAGACATGTCTCCACTGACATTCGATGCCCCATCGAGATGCATGGGGCATCCGTTCAGATCCGCCTGAAAAAACGGGACAGGCGGATCTGAACGGACCGTAGGTGTGAAAGGGGCCTAACAAACATGTTATGCTTACCTGCTCTGTGCAGTGGTATTGCACAGAGCAGCCTGAATCTCTTCTTCTGGCGTTCTTTGTCACGCTCTAGGCTCCTCCCCTTTTTTGAGGTGCCACCACAGGAAGCTGCTTCCTTTGGTGGCGCACCTGCATGCTCTTCTGAGCCGCTCTGTGTGCGTTAGTTGACGCTTCCTCCTCACAGGATTTGCTTGATGGCAGCAGGAGCTGCCTCAACAAAGCCTGTGAAAGAGTAGGTGGAGCGGCTACAGATAGGTACAGCGCTGGATCAAGTGAGGGAGTAATCTTACTGGGACGTTGTTTTACCTTAAAGCAGTGATGGCAAACTTTGGCACTCCAAGATGTTCTGGAACTATATTTCCCATGATGCTCAGCTACACTGCAGTAACATCATGGGAAATGGAGAACCTTGGCACCCCAGATGTTTTGGAACCGCATCAGTGCCTTAAGGCAGTGGTCCTCAACCCTGGCCTACAGGGCCCAATAACAGGCCAGGTTTGCAAGATAACTGAAATACATCCCAGGTGATATAATTTGCTTCTCAGTGATTGCAGTACTCTAGTCTTCATCTCCCCAAGGTAATACTTAAATCTGGTCTGTTAGTGGGCCCTGGGGACTGAAGTTGAGGATCACTGCCTTAGGGAATGGATTAAGGTAAATGTGTAGTCTTTAGACCCACTTGGAGGGGGGGGGTCTCTTCCAGCTGCCTTGTATGTGTAGTTTCTGTGCTCAGAGGTAATGGTAAGCAGCCTCTTGGCTGAAGCTTTCGTCTGTCCTAACATGAGTGCTGATTAGTGGTGGAGCATTGTTTGTGTTCCCCGAGAAGCAACTATTGAGGATTTACTAGCTTCTATTTTTACCCCCACAACACATTTTTATGAGCTGGCTGAATAGAAGCTCAGGTTGGCCAGTGTGTTCGGTTGTGGTCTTGTGCTTCCAATTACACTGGGCAGAATGACGTTTGCTGTTATGTGAGCAGACTCTGGATTAGACACGGTAATGCACCCTCCTCTGTTGGTGGATCGTTTTTTTCAATGTTATGGGATTATGAAGTCATTTTTAAAAAGCCAATGCTTGAGGCTCGATCACACTAGATATGTTGGACAGCCAAGAAGCCCTCCCAGTCCAAACGCAAGACGAGGTTAAAAGCCTTTTTGTTCAGCACATCAAAGGTGTTACTCAAACTCTTAATGCTGCTCTGTGAATTTACCTTTATTGCAATGTCACAAGCTACATTTTAATTACTTTTTAAAGTGATTGTAAAGTCTCGTGTTCATATAAAAAAAAATTATGCTTACCACCTCCTGTGCAGTTGGTTTTGCACAGAGCAGCCCGGATCCTCCTTCTCGGGTCCCTCTTTACGGATCCTGGCCCCTCTCCTATTGAGTGCCTCCACAGCAAGCAGCTTGTTATGGGGGCACCCGAAACGAGCTTCAGCTCTTGTGTGTCTGTTCAGACACGGAGCTGCCGTTCGGCCCGACGCTTTACCCAAAATTTTATGTCCCCAATCTTAGAAAATAAAATTTTATCAATGGTTTTCATAATTTTGATGCCAAAATGTGTTCTGCTACATATTTTTGGTAAATGAAAACCCAAAAGTATATGGATTTGAGCAAAAGTTATCGCATTTACAAACTAGGGGAAAGATTTGTTGTGCGTGCCGTGTGGGTTTTTTTTTTATTTTTGCGGGACTAAGACATTGCAGACAGAACAGACACCTGACATTTTTGACACTTGGGGAGGGGACCAGTGACATTACTACAGTAATCAGTACTAAAAATATGTGCTGTTACTATACTAATGACATTGGCAGGGAAGGGGTTAACACCAGGGGCGGTCATAGGGTTAAATGTGTCCCCAGGGACTCTAGGGAGTGCTTTCTAACTGTGTGGGGGATGGGCTTGCTGGATAAACAAGAGACCTGTGTTCCTAAATGAGGAACACAGGATCCCTGTGGTCATTGAACAGCGGTCTGCTGTGTTTACAACAGCAGACCACTGTTCTTTCTCCACAGGGAGTGATTGCGGGTGCCCGGCAGACATTGCGGTCGCCGGACCCACTGGCTCCCCCTGTGGCCAATTGGCGTGTGCGCCCCCGCAAAGTGATGTACAGGTACATTGTTTCGCTGGACAGAGCCGACCTGCCACAGTAACTACGGTGGCTGGTCGGCAAGTGGTTAAAGCTGAGGGACTGGGCATTGGTGTCATCAGCTGGGGGAGTGTTTTTTGTGTTTTTTTTTTTTTTTTTTTTTTTTCCCCGGACATACAGCATCAGAACATCTCCATGCTGCTGCTCCTTATCTGCAAAAGAGCCATGTGGAACTGCAATCTGATTTTTGTTCCTACTGCCCCTCCATTCTGAACTTGGTCAGATCTGATCTTGAGACCCTCTGCTTCCAGCTGCCTGGGTTTGTGAATACCTGTGGCCTTGCCTTAGAGACACCTTTCAACAAGCTTATTGTATATCTCGAGATACAGAGGGGATGGTCCTATTGCAGCAAGTAACCCCAGATCATAACCTTCTCAGAACAGACATCTGGAATCTGGTAACCTGTTACGTTGTGCTTTTTGGCCAAATTTTTTGTTTTCCTTCGGTGCTGACCACAGGGGTTTTAAGGACACTTCGGCTTCTGATCTCTATACCATCCTAGAAGAGGCTGTGCCACCAGTCAGTTACTATCTCACACAGATTTGGGGTTCCCACACCTTTCTCTCTGAGATTACAATTGAGGAATTGCAGTTTCCTACCTTTACTTCAAATGTGGAACGGAAGCACGCTAAAGGGTCTTGGATCTCACCTGAGGGTTTGTTGGATCTGTTCCCCTTTCGGAGGAATTTTTTTTTTTTTTTTTTTTTTTTCCTTTCAACAGGCCAGTACTGTTAACCACTCGCTTACTGGGCACACTTACCCCCTTCCTGCCTAGGCCAATTTTAAGCTTTCAGAGCTCTCACTTTGAATGACAGTTGTGCGGTCAGGCAACACTGTACTCTGAAATTTTCAATTCAATTTTTTTTTCACACAAATGGAGCTTTCTTTTGGTGGCATTTAATCAGCACTGGGTTTATTTTTCTGGGGGTAATCCACAATTTAGGATATTCTTTTGCTTTTCCCTTTATTTTTTTTTAACAGGATAAATTGGGTGAATCTCCAGAATAGGGGCTGAGGTTACAATAAAAATCTTATCAGGTCTTCTAGTTCATCTCCACTGTTGTACTATTAGTTATCCTTTAATACTACAGGTACAAAAATCCTATCCTACAGCTGTGCATTTAAGGCTGCATTCACACTTTAGTGTTTTTTGTGGTCACACCCAAAATCGCATGACTTTGAAAAACGAAGACCTAGAAGTGCTTTTGCCATCAAAGAATTGGGAGCGCTTTAAATTTACTTTTCTCTTTGAGCCATTGTCATCTTGGGGAGAAACAGTGGAGGGGGAATCCATTCAGGATTGTATGTTACAGTGGTGGAAACCTCTTCCCCCCCCCCCCCTCTTTACTGCCGGTGTGTGGATCTCTTTACTGCCGGTGTGTGGATCTCTTTACTGCCGGTGTGTGGATCTCTTTACTGCCGGTGTGTGGATCTCTTTACTGCCGGTGTGTGGATCTCTTTACTGCCGGTGTGTGGATCTCTTTACTGCCGGTGTGTGGATCTCTTTACTGCCGGTGTGTGGATCTCTTTACTGCCGGTGTGTGGATCTCTTTACTGCCGGTGTGTGGATCTCTTTACTGCCGGTGTGTGGATCTCTTTACTGCCGGTGTGTGGATCTCTTTACTGCCGGTGTGTGGATCTCTTATGAAGGTGAGTGACCTAGACACAGATTTTGGGCATGCACCTTGTGAAAGAGTGGACTTTTGTGTTTTGGGACTGTTCTATGAATATATGACGAGGTTTTTCTATGTTTGTTCTGGCAAGTTTACAGTGGTAGTAAATAGAAAAACTGCTGACAAGCAGGGTTTTTCATAACGGAAGAGACCCAAGAGGTCACAAATGTTCCCTCTGCCTGTCATTGGGGGGGGGGACGACACTGATCTGAGCCACACATTTGCACCCAAGACCACATTTACAGCCCACTCTGTGTGCCATGACAATGTGACTGCCTAGACGATGTGATTCCTATACGCATGTACGGCAGTGACATTACCTTGGCCCGGCCATTCAAACAGCCGAGGATATGAAACCCAAAAGAAAAGACTATGCGAAGATTGAAGCGCTGGGGGCAGCCATAACAGTGCTGTGCTGGAGGGCTCAGGTTAAGTCTGTCATAATGTGCTAGTATGCTGTGCAGTATCCTGACACGACTGTTGATGGCAATGATCAAGACTTGGGCTATGAGTTGTGCTGTGTTGGATGCAATGTAGGGTGATAGTGATATCAAGACACTGTGTTGTATGGTTTTTAGTGATGGCAATATCGGGACGCGGGCTATAATTGTTCTATGGTTAAGGCAATATGGGGACACAGGCTGTAGTGTTTGGTTCTGTACAGGGTGATGGTTTTATCAGGACATGGGCGGTGTTGGGTGATGTCTATATCGGGACACAGGCACTGTGCATTCTCTGGTACCCTATTGGGTAATAGAGATGGTGGTACGTGAGTTGTGGTGTTGTATAATGTAGGGTAATTGATATTGGTACCACTAGCAGTGATGTTGTGTAGACTGATGGCAGTATCAGGACATGGAACTTTGTTGTTGGTTGTTGTAGGGTAATGGTGATATCGGTATGTGGGCTGTTGTATGGTGTAGGGCAGTGATGGTGAGCCTTGGCACCCCCAGATGTTTTTCAACTACATTTCCCATGATGCTCATATACACTGCAGAGTGTGTATGAGCATCATGGGAAATGTATTTCAAAACATCTGGGGTGCCAAGGTTCGCCATCGCTGGTGTAGGGTAATGATTAAATTGGTATGTGGGCTGTGGTATTGTATGGTGATATCAGTATATGGGCTGTGGTGTTGTATGGTGTAGTAGGGTAATGGCGATGTCGGTGTTTGGGCTGTGGTGTTGTATGGTGTAGTAGGGTAATGGCGATATCGGTATGTGGGCTGTGGTGTTGTATGGTGTAGTAGGGTAATGGCGATATCAGTATGTGGGCTGTGGTGTTGTATGGTGTGGTAGGGTAATGGCGATATCGGTATGTGGGCTGTGGTGTTGTATGGTGTGGTAGGGTAATGGCGATGTCGGTATTTGGGCTGTGGTGTTGTATGGTGTGGTAGGGTAATGGCGATGTCGGTATTTGGGCTGTGGTGTTGTATGGTGTGGTAGGGTAATGGCGATATCGGTATGTGGGCTGTGGTGTTGTATGGTGTAGGGTAATGGCGATATCGGTATGTGGGCTGTGGTGTTGTATGGTGTAGTAGGGTAATGGTGATATCAGTATTTGGGCTGTGGTGTTGTATGGTGTAGTAGGGTAATGGCGATGTCGGTATGTGGGCTGTGATGTATGGGGGATATTGGTATGTAGGGTGATGGTGGTTTTGGTATGTGGGCTGTGGTGTAGGGTGATGGTGATATTGATACACGGCCTGTGGTTTTTGGTGTCCGAAGTAATTGTTGTGCAATAATGGAAGCAGATTAGATGGGTAACATTTGCGTACACTGAAGGCTTTTTGTCAGCTACTCGGACATTGTCCCACCATGTGACTTGCCAATGATAGATGGGACAGACAAGGGACAGGTGTTGTGCACCCCCCCCCCCCCCCCCCTCCTCCTGTCATGACACAGCTGTGCTGGATCTCTCTCACTTCTCATTGATAAAATTGTGATTCGGCCTCCATGGCCATATAAGGAGACGTTTCCCTTCAGTCCTTTGCTGGCAGGGCCTCCCGCATTCCTTATAAGCTGCAGCTGTCTCTTTCTATGGGAGGGGGGGAGTGTCTGCGCGTCTTCTAAATGGAAAGCTCCTTCCCAGCCAGGTCACATTGCAGCAACATTACTCTGATCCTGTGTGTGCTGTGCCCACCTGGCAGTGATATCTATACAGTGCCGGCACTATTAGTGGTGTCTGTATTATGACTACACATGTCTGCTGCTCCTCTACTACACAACCTTCCATTCTCCATATACCTTGAGGTGTGAAGTCCTTAGAGAAAGAGACACGGCATGTTTTCAAGTGTGGTGTATGCAACAATGTGTTCATTGCTGGATCTGCCATCTTACAGTTTTGCTTTGTTTACACTTCTTAGCCTGATGCCGGTATTTTGTATTCATTTTTTTTATTTTTTTTTATATTTGGGATAGTTAAAGCGGTTGTACACCAGAAAACGAAAAAAAAACCTGCAAGACAAAGGCATAATGAGCTAGTGTGCATCGCATACTAGCTCATTATGTATTACTTGCCTTAGAACGAAGCCCCGACATGGACCCCTGGACATCGCTGCGGGCGCCGCCATGATCCCTTGGCGTCTCTTCCGGGTTCGGCGGCTCCGGCACTGTGATTGGCCGGAGCCGCGATGACGTCACTCATGCGCGTGGGAGTGATTTTCCAGCAAGCTCCCGGCAAGGAAGACTGGAGGTCCCCCCCGGACCTTCAAAGCGCATGCGCTGCTCGCGTGAGCGGCTGCACGCACTGCAAATATCTCCTAAACCGTACCGGTTTAGGAGATATTGTACATACAGGTAAACCTTATAGGCTTACCTGTAGGTAAAAGTGTCAAAAAGCGATATACTACCGCTTTAAGCGGTTGTAAAAGCAATTTTTTTTTCTTAAAAAATACTTACCTGCTTTGCACAAAGCAGTCCCTTACATCTTTTGGATTCCCTCACTGGCGCGGTTTGCTCCTTTCTTGCGTGTTCCCCCATAGCAAGCGGTGTACTATGGGGGTACAGGCAGGGCTGCTGTTAGAAATCGCGGGACCCTGTACAGACTACCTGGCAGGCCCCCCCCAAGAAAATATTAAAGATAAATATTTAGCTAAAACTACATCAAAAATCACTATCAGACACAAATATAACATAATTCGCATAATTCCTGCTAAATCTAAAAAAAAAAAATGTTAAAGATGAGAAAAATATACAGGCTGGGCAGTTGGAGCTCAGTGATCAGAGAGACAGAGAGAGAGAAACAAAGTTACAGTTTACAAATAAACTCCTGAGCAGAGATAAGTGCTGGGAGGGGGATTAGTGAGGGACGACTGTCTTTCTCAGCAGATAAAAGCTGATAGCAGGGAGAGGGACAGATCAGATTCAGGTGCTGTAGGTAGATTTCTGTATTTGTTGTCCATCACTAATCCCCCCTCTCTGTGCCCCCCCCCCCTGTGTGCTCGGGCCCCCTACAAGAGGGCTGGTGGTCCCCCCTATCAGCGGCCCTGGGTACAGGTGGGCACGCACTTCCAAGCTGGTCTGTGTGCATTCATAGACATATACAGCATGGCTTGGCCATGTCTCTGCTTCCTCCTTAGAGGATTGGACTGACAGCAGCAGGAGCCAATGGCTCCGGGTGCTGCTGCTGCTTCTGAGACTTGGAAGAGGTAGGGAGAGCATGCAGCCCTGGATTGAGAGAGGACTCGGGTAAGTCTGGCTATACAATTTTAAATGTAAAATTTTCCTTTTTAGATTTACCAAAACCATATAATAGGTCAAACCTAAATGCTTTCAATTTGTATGCAATCAAGCAGGCCCTTTTTACTAGATAGTTGAAGGTAAATCTGAAGGAAATTGAATAAGAAAATTGTGTAATTTATGGCCAGCTTAAAGTGATAGTCTAAAGCCCCGTACACACGTACCGATCGTCGGCCGAACGATCGGCCGTCTTTTGTCCAGGGCTGTCGTGTCTGTTGAAAAGTGCAAAAGACTGCACACGAATTTTGTCGGCCAACAGCCGACTGCAGAAGTGATGTCATGTAATGGTTAACTTTCCATGTGTTTTTTCTTTTCTGAGCATGCCCAGTCTTGCAAATCTGCTGTCTGTCGGCCGAAATCTGTACTGACTGGCGAACAATCGGCCGTTCTGGTGTCGGCATACAAAAATTTTAATGCTTGCACGACAGATTCTGTTCGGCCGAAAGAGCGCTGTCAGAAGCATCATACTAACAAGCCGAAAATCAGCTGATCGTTCGGCGGCCGAATATTTTCGGCCGCCAATCGGTACGTGCGTACGGGGCTTAAGTTTGTTTTTTTTTTTTCAAACCTTTAATGTTCTGCTTTGTGCAGTTGGTTTTGCACTGATCCTCCTCTTCTCGGTTCCCCCACTGGCGCTCCTGGCTCAACCCTCCTACCAAGTGCCCCCCCCCCCCAGCAAACACCTTGCTGTGGGGGCAGCCGAGCAGGCTTGCGCCCGAGCCGCTGCTGTGCGCGTCCGTTCTGAGCCGCTGCTGTGCGCGTCCGTTCTGAGCCGCTGCTGTGCGCGTCCGTTCTGAGCCGCTGCTGTGCGCGTCCGTTCTGAGCCGCTGCTCTGCGTGATCCACCTCCACCCCCGCTCCTTATTGACTCACTGGCTCTGATTTGAGTCAGTGACTCCGCTGTCACAGCCAATGAGGGAGAGCCGGGGCTCTCATGCACATCGCTGGATCGTGATGGGGTGGTAATTATTCAGGGGGCTGCTGCACACAAAGTTGCATGAAGTTAAAAACCCTAAATCCTTAAACACTTGAAGTCTTTTGGGAAGGTAGGGGGTCCACAACAAGTAGTAAAACTATTTTTTACCTTCGTGCAGGGAATACATTGGGGTAAAAAAATGTTTTAACTTTAGAACCACTTAGTTATCTGTGCCCCCACCAAGATATTAGTTTCATATTTCTGACACCGTACCAGAAGTGGTGTGGAGGTTGTTGGGACAGGAAGGCACGCAGTATATCTATCTAACCCATCTTCACTGTGCTACGAATGTTTTCATTTGCTTCCTCTCCTGACGGGAACTGAGGCTATAATCTAATTAACGGCTAGGTTCACACCTGGGGGGGGGGGGGGGGGGGGGGGGTTGTTTGGTGGAGGCACATGAGCCTATTCATTTGAATGGGCTGCCATGGCCCGTGAAACGCAGGAAAGTCCCTGCACTATTTAAATCGCAGCCTGCGAGGGAAGGTATTTCCCCCCCTTCGGGCATTGTGCCATTAGGATTAATGGCACCCGCCCGCAGATCCTGCGTTTCGCTGTGTCGGTGATTGGAGCTGCGGGAATTTGTGTGCATGCTCTGCAGTGGCACCACCTGCACAGGTGTGAATCTAGCCTAAAAGAGGCTGACAAAATAAGTTGGGCATCAGTGTTCATCTGGAATCGATCTACAATTTGAAATCTAATCAAACTAAATTAGAAAATGAAAGCAATTGTAGCACCCTCCCCTAGTTTGGTTGCCAGGCTAAATTTGTTTTTTTGCTTCATTGTAATCAGTGGAGCAGTGATCTGTTTTTTGTCTGGTCTGGGTTTTCACACTGGGTGTTTGATTTCTCTCGTCTGCTTCTGGTATAAGCTTCCAGAATATTCGGCAGGGAGAGTCAAATGATCAATATGACTAATTGTCATACCCCAGCCAATCCTTGGATGGAGGCCCACTGATAGGTGGCTGGGTGTATGGGGGGGGGGGTGCAAGAAGATACATGTGCAGGATAGGGACTCATAGGCTGTTTCTAGTACTGATTAAATTGATCACTGTGCAGTTGGGACAATAAGAGATCTAAAGGCAAATTTCTTCATCGTGGAGTAAGGAAGGGTTATTACCCCCATCGTGTGTTTTGTTTTTTTTTTTTTTTTGCAGTCTTTTTACACTTTGTGACATTTCTCTCACTTCCTATTTTGGTTAGGAGACAGGAAGTGAAGGGAAATTTCCTCCAAAGTGAGAGAATCTGACACTAGTAGTGTCCCCATTGGAAGATTTCTCCTCTTTTCCTGTTCTGGGGACAACCCAAAATTTTGGTATTTTCTTTTACTTTTGTTGATGACGGTAAACGGGATGAATAGAGGGGGGTGTGTGTGTATATTAATCTAATATATATGTATGTTCTTGTTTTGTTTTTGTTTGTTTTTTTTTTTTTTTTTGCCTTTGAATTACACTTTAAATTGCAAAATGCTTAAACATGTGGCATGGCGGCAGTGCATCGAGTGCCGGTTCACATATGTGCGACTGCGGCGATCGCATAGAATATCGGAGCGCACTGCTCCTTCCTTACATGCGATCGGGTGTGCGGTGCGAATTCAGCTATACACTTTGTATGGCTAAATTCGCACTGTAAAGTCGCACAGGATCCTTTTTTTGAGCCGCATCAGGATTGGATCGCACAGTGGTTCACACTTGTGCGATCCAATCCTGTGCGAACTGTAAGATCGCACTGCGATAAGCGATCAAACTGGGGGTGTCGTTAACAGTACATTGACACCCCCAGCGTATCGCATATGGCAGTGTGAACTGCCAGGGGTGCGTTTTGCGATGCTGGAACAGGCTGCAAATTCGCAGCCTTCCCGCATCGCATAAGTGTGAACCGAGCCGGACATTGCTTCACCTGTTTTGTTAGTGTGCTAGCTGCAATGCGTTACTTACACAATCAAGCCCCCCCCCCCATGCTGACCCCAACCTATTTGTTCGTGTGTGTGTGTGTGTTTGTTTTTTTTTTTTTTTTTCTCTCGCTTGTACCAATTTACATTTTAAGTTGATAATCAATTATGCTAGATATCAGAAGCCTGGCACTGGACCTGTCTGCAGTCACCACTGTGTCTGATCTAGAATCCAACTCTGCCTGGGATTGGATAATAGACAAGCCACCTATATAGGTCATCTGAGTGTTTAACCCCCATGTAAGCTTGTTCATTGTGTTCAGCAGTATGCCAAGCGGTAGAACTCCTTGCTGGCTCTGGGTGCCAACCATTTCCTCCCAGCCCTTTTAACAGGTTCTAAAATGCCCTTAGGCAAAGCAGGTATTCCAATCATGTGACCGCTGAGATTGGCAGTCACAGCGGTCGCATGATCGGAATGCTCCCCAATGCAAGCATGCATCAGGAGCTTTTCTTTACCTGCCGGCTACTGTGCTGGGAGTGCGCATACTGCATAGCCAAGTGCCTACATTGGGATGCATTTATGCGGCCGCTCAGCGTTGAAGACCACAATGGCAGAAAGAGCTTTAGATTAGCTGTTCTTCCTTTAATGTGCAGACATTGCATACAGAGCACTCACTACAAAAACAGTGTGGAGTGCGCTGCACAGCGCCGTGTAACAGGACTTCTTGTGTAAACTGGCCAGGCATGTATTTGTTTGTGTTCGATCCCTTCCCTGGGTTGGAGCATTTTAGGGGGGGTGGGGGGGAGTTGTCTTCCAGCATGAAAAGAGAATGATGGATTGGGTGGTATGCAGCATGTGTAGGCTGAGCTAAGGACAGAGTGTCCCCATCATCACATGCTGCTTCTAAATTGATTCTGATAGCATTTATCTTCACTCTGCACCGTGTCGGTTGTCTTTCTGAGATGCCAGCATTGCCCTAACACAGGAGGTCACTGTGCTGTAACATAAGCTGTCTTCTGTAGATCTCCTTCTGATGTACTAATGTACGTTTGGCTTTTCTCTTTTTTTGAGGTTATGGATTTAAAGTGGTTCTACAGGCTTTTTTCCCTTTAATGCATTGTATGAATGAAGGTAAAAAAACCTTCTCTGTGCAGCTTCCCCCCCCCCCCCCCCAAGACTTACATGAGCCCTATCTTGATCAAGCGATGTGCACAAGTGCCTCAGCTCTCCAGGAACTCTGCCCCCTCATTGCAAGCTTCTTGCTCTGGGGGGCACTCAGCAGAAGGGGCCAGGAGCACCAGTGGAGGGCCCCAGAAAAGGGATCGGCGCTGCTCTGTGCAAAACAATTAATAGAACAAGTCATTTAAAAAAAAAAAAAAAAAAAGACTGACAAATTCTGCAGTTCGCTTTTGCTCAGAACTTCACTTGTGTTTTCTGTAGGTGACAGGATGAGGGTCGATGCTCCTAAAGAGTCTCTTTACCTACCCATTCCTAAACACACCCCCCCCCCCCCCCCCCGGGTCGTCTTTCACTGCTTGTGCCACCATGTTTATGATGGAGAGGCCTCCCTGGCTTTTCTGGGTTCAGCCTCCAGAGAACACAATGCTGGGCACCTACATATCCTAAGGCATAGCGAGCACGGTGTACTTCATTCGCCTTGGCCAGTGGTATCCAAATGCAGCCATTTGCCTTTATCTGGCCCTTGGGGCACTTTTTCCTTCCACTGATGCAAACAATGGGCCATAATTGTTACTGGCGCCAGTGACGGGGCCGCTATTCCTCCTCCTGGCGCCAGTGACGGGGCCGCTATTCCTCCTCCTGGCGCCAGTGACGGGGCCGCTATTCCTCCTCCTGGCGCCAGTGACGGGGCCGCTATTCCTCCTCCTGGCGCCAGTGACGGGGCCGCTATTCCTCCTCCTGGCGCCAGTGACGGGGCCGCTATTCCTCCTCCTGGCGCCAGTGACGGGGCCGCTATTCCTCCTCCTGGCGCCAGTGACGGGGCCGCTATTCCTCCTCCTGGCGCCAGTGACGGGGCCGCTATTCCTCCTCCTGGCGCCAGTGACGGGGCCGCTGTCTATTCTTCCTCCTGGCGCCAGTGACGGGGCCGCTGTCTATTCTTCCTCCTGGCGCCAGTGACGGGGCCGCTGTCTATTCCTCCTCCCTGGCGCCAGTGACGGGGCCGCTATTCTTCCCCCTAATGCCAAAGATGTACAGTTGGCTTCCACTGATGCCCGGACAATTTTTCGCTTCCACTGGTCACATTCCGACCCTGTAAGTCTGAAGCACAGTAAACTGGCCATTTGTTTAAAAATATTTTGGAGACCCTTGGCCTATGCAGATGATGTGCATGGTGCCACACTTTATTTTGGAAGGGGGTGGAGGAGAAAAGGTTAACAATCTACAGCAAAAAAAGAAGTTGGTGCTAATGTAGAGGGGGTACAGAGGGGAGTATTTAGAGGGTGAAAATACGCTTTAAGTTTTCTACCATGCATGTTTTGTTGTTTCTATATGTAGTAGTAGAGGCTTTCAAATAAATGTACCGTCTCTTCCTTTTTTTACTAGGACTCCCTAAAGCCAGCCTTCACCGTCTCTAATCTTCCGGGCACTTCCACCATCCAGACGGCACCCACCACATCCACCTCTATGCAGGTTACCAGTGGGCACTCCTTCCCTATTACAAACTATCTGGCACCTGTCACCAGTGCCAATGGAACTGTTCTCAAGACAGAAGGCAGTGCTATAAGTTCTGGAGGTTTGATGCAGCTGCCCACTGGCTTCACACTGATGTCTGGTAAGCCACATCCCGGGGATCTAGACTGTTCTGATCACATCTGGCTATACAGGTCTTCCCATTCGAGTAAGCAATCATTCTGTAAAATACTCCAAACATTGTTTAGAATTGTTAAAGTAGAACTATAGGCAAAACTTTATTTTTTTGGATAGAGTAATGGGACGGGAGTGTTAAACCCTGGTTGGGGTGTCGTCAGCCCCCCCCCCCCCCCCTTGTGTTTGCACATAGGGGAGATTTACCTCCACTTCCTGTCCCATAGCCAAAACAGGAAGTGAGAGGAAATCACTGCTAATTAGAGGAATACCTTAGGGACCCCCAGACCATCATAACTAGTACCTCCATTGGAAGATTTCCCCTCCTAATAATTTTCTGGGGACAACACAAAATTTATTTATTTTTTTATTTTTTTATTTTTTTTTTTTTTCTCTTTTTTTTCTTTTTTCTCTTATATTTTTTTTTTTTCCTTTTTTCTTGCGAATGGTAAACGGGACAAATGAAGAGGATTAATCTCCCTAATGTGAGAACTGACAAGTGCTCAAATCTCTCTCCACTCTATCCAAAACTAAAAGTTTTGCTTTTTAGTTATATTTTTATTGTGCCCAAACAGTACTCTGAAATTTATTTTTTTTGTCCGGAATTTATATGGATGCCTAGCAGTGCACTTCCTATGCCTAAGCACTGCGGCTCTGTAGCCTCAATTGTAAATAGGGTCTTGCCAGATTTGTAACATGATTTGTTGATATCACTACTGTGCCGCTCACTGTTCTCCTTGCTAGAGGCCTACATGAAGAAGCAAAGCTCTGCCTCTTCCAAGATGGCCACCTCCACACAAGGACTCAGGGTGCAGAACAAGGTATAAGTCAGTGGGATCAAATGCAGGGGGACCACAGCCAAATCTGCTGACTAATTGTTTGTCCTCTGTCTGCCTTTTTTTTTGGCACAGATTAGAGTTCTGTGCTTTAACCCTAAAGAGATTCTTTCCTCTAGGATAGTCCCCTGCCCAGGGGCCGGATGTAGCACAATTTCATTCACTGACACCAATGAAGGGGCACAGTTTCCAACGATGCCAATGAGGCATTTTCTACTTCCGATGGCCACAGTCCAGCCTCTCTGTCTCAAGTATAGTAAACTGTCCTTTTTTTTATTTAGAAAGTTTGGAGACCCCTGCTCTGACTTTAAACTAGTTGAAAATCCAGTCCCTTCCTGCACCTCCCTTGACAGTAAATATATGGTTGATAATTTTGTATGACTGCCCAGACTTTGTAGGGCTCATTTTTTTTTTTTTGTTGGCATCCCTTTTTCTCCAAATGTTTCACTTGTACTGTGGTGTCAAGACGATGAACGGTCTTGTAGACTGCCCCATTCCTGCTTCTCTGTGAAGGGATTGCTTTGTTTTTCCAGCAGGGGGAGCTGTAGCTCAGCAGGTTCCTGTACAAGCCATCCAAGTTCACTCGGCCACGCAGGCTTCTCCGTCCAGCGACAGCAGCTCAGATTTGGTCCAAACGTCAGCTAGCGGGACAGGTTTGTGCGACTACTGGCTGAAATCTTGCTGCGTGTGTGCTGATTGATGTAATTGCCGGCTGTCTGTGCACTTTTAATAAAAGCAGATTGGTCAGCCGTCTTGTATGGTATGTGTGCATATATGCAGTTTTTTGAAGCTGGCTTTGTTACATGCTCTGATTTTGGGGGGCTGAACAACTGTGCGCACCTAGACAACCGGCTGGTGAGATGAGCGTGCAAGAAGTTCTCTCATGTACGTTTAGATGTGATGTCCTCCACCCACGTGTCATTGAGAAATCAAACCGGCATTTGTAGGTAATATCCCTTCCTGTGTGAGATGCTTTTCCAGCATTGGCTGGTGTGTGTGGACAGCTGACCTTGTGTGTGAGGCTGATATGTCTGAAGGGTGGTATTGGCTGCCACTGTAGCCATAGGCTGGTGAGTGGTTAAGATATGATGACCATAAGTGCTATGACAGACAGCTCTCTTTAATGTACTGTCTGTCTCTTCCACTAGTGACCTTGCCCGCTGCTATCATGACTTCCTCTGTGCCCACCACAGTGAGCGGTCACATGATGTACCCCAGTCCGCACGCTGTCATGTATGCTCCCACTCAGGGTTTGGCAGATGGGAGCCTGGCGGTGCTCAATGCCTTCTCCTCGGCTCCACAGATGCAGGTGTCCCACTCGCAGGAGCAGGGTAAGGCCTGAGTGATAACTGCATGCTGTATACTGGCACTCTTCCTCATCTACCCACAAACGTTTGCAGTGGTTGGGTGGGTCTTTTGATACTTCAGCATGGTGTGCATATCTTCTACAAGATGGTCTCTCTTAGACTGCTTTGTGTCTTTCACAGGTGGAGTACAGCAAGTTTTCCTCACAGCGCCACCTGGCACCGTCCAGATTCCAGTGTCGGCAGTACAGCTTCACCAGGTACATGGCGAATGCTTCCCTGTTCTGTAGTAAGCCCTTCAGTCTTTAGGGACCGTGTGTTAAATAGTCCTTGGGGACCTGCTGTGTGTGTGTGTTACCAAAACATATTCAAGCTATAGTTATATAATGGATATTGGTTGAAATTGCACACGTTTTCAGGGTATGTACATCCAAATACGGAGAAAGTATTTTCCTCAGCGGCGAGCGATCCGCCAATCCCCACTGAGCAGGCGTATGTCAGGTCTGTCTCCGCTTACTTTGCAGGGACGGACATGTCAGATCCCCGCCTGTCCTGTCCTTTTTTTCATCCAATCCTCCAGACGGAGTGAAAATGGGGTTTCCATGTGTCTGGAATTCACGGACAGGATTTGATGTCGGCGGACATGTCACCGCTGACATCCTCTGCTCTATAGAGGTGCATGGAGCAATCCGATCAGGTCTGCCTGAAAAACTGACAGGCGGACCTAATCGGAAAGCCTGTGTTAAAGGGGCCTTACAGCTCTTAATAGCCACTCCCCCCCTCCTCCCCCTCCTTTTAAGGAACCAAAAGTAATAAGACAATTGAATCAAAAGCTGTTTCATGGCTAGGTGTGGGCTACTCCTTCGTTATTTCTTAACCACTTCAATACCGGCCCATAGTAAATTGACGTCCTGAGTTTAAAGCTAAATACCGGTGTTATGGCAGCAGATAGCTGCCATAACCCTGGTATTTTTTTAAACTGCAGGCGATGGGCTTTCCGATAAGGGTGGTCCCAGCGGCGGATTCGCCGCGAGATCACCCTCCGGGATGGCGAAAGGGGTGCCCCCCCCCCTCCCGCCGCGTCCCGGTCCTTTTCCCTGCTTACCGGACCCGCCGGCAGCGGGGAAAACGATCGGGTCCCGGATCCTCACAGACAGGATGTTGAGTAAGGGCAAGCTTGCCCTCACTCGACTCTATTGTCTTGGAGGACCGGAGCGACGGCAAACATCGTTGCCGAGCAACCGGCTTAAAGGTCCCTTTTTTTTTTTTTTTTTCCATCTTTATTAGTGTACTTGTGAGATCTGAGGACTTTTTGACCCCAGATCTCACAAAAAAGAGGTCCTGTCATGCCTATTTCTATTACAAGGAATGTTTACATTCCTTGTATTAGAAATAAAAATGATAATTTTTTTTTTTTTTTTTTTTTTTTTTTAAAACGGTGTAAAAATAAAAAATAATAAATAAAATAGTAAAAAAAATAAAGCATCCTGTCCCCGTTGGCTCGCGTGCAGAAGCGAACGCACACGGAAACCCCGCCCACATATGTAAACGGTGTTCAAACCACACGTGAGGTATTGCCGCAATAATTTGAGCCCTAGACCTCCTCTGTAACTCTAAGATGGCAACCTGTAGAAATTTCTAAAGTGTCGCCTATGGGGATTTTGAAGTACCAAAGTTCGTCGCCATTCCATGAGCGTGCGCAATTTTGAAGCATGACATGTTGGGTATCTATTTACTCGGCGTAACATTATCTTTCACATTATGGAAAAAAATTGGGCTAACTTTACTGGATTCTTATTTTTTAATTCAAAAAAGTGATTTTTTTTTCAAAAAAAATTGCGTTTGGAAGACCGCTGCGCAAATACGGTGTGATAAAAAATATTAGAATAATCTCCATTTTATTCTCTAGGGTCTCTGCTAAAAAAAATATATAATGTTTGGGGAATCTAAGTAGTTTTCTAGCAAAATCAACTGATTTTAACTTATAAACACCAAATGTCAAAAATAGGCCTAGTAGGCAAGTGGTTAATCATTTCTTCATCATTTCTTCATCAGTTAAGCAGGTAAAGGGTCTGGAGTTGACTTTAATGGCTCGTTTCCACTGAGCTTTCTGGTACGGTTCGGTACGGTACGCTATTTATGCCGTATCCATTATGAATGGTACCCTAATTCCGAACCGTACTGTACCACTTTTTGGTACCCTTTCGTTGGGGTACCAAGCACATTAGTACCGTACCAACAGGGTGGAGCTACACTCTGCAGAACTTTGATTGGTTGACAGAGAATCGTCTATCACAGCTTTCCTGCTACACCACGCCTATCATGAAAGGGTACTATTGGCAGTGGAAACGCAATGTGTACCGTTCCGAACCGTACCGTACTACTAGGCAAAAGTGTGCTATTTGCATTCG
The DNA here is from genome assembly GCF_965119305.1 of Pelophylax lessonae. NCBI lineage: Eukaryota > Metazoa > Chordata > Amphibia > Anura > Ranidae > Pelophylax > Pelophylax lessonae. The sequence continues at coordinate 665,359,976 of NC_138770.1, read as the reverse complement.
GAGTCCATTGCTGTGAACCTACATCATGTAGGTTCAACTGAGCTGTCTATGCAAGGGAAACGGGCCATTGTAAGGCTTCAAAAATTAAACCAATCCATCAGATGGCAGCAACATTGGGAGTTGCCAAATCAAGTTTGCTGCTTTTACACAGGTTTTTTTACCTGCATGCATAAAGGTAAAAAGCCTTGAGCCTTTACAACTCCTGTAAGTTTCCGAAGTACAACACAGTACAAAAAGGTGGTAAATAAAACTTTGAATAGATGGTATGATAAATATTACTCCATTAAAAGAAGAAAAATTCTACTCCCCTAGCTGGGGATTGATGCTGCATCCACCTATTTCGAAGACCAAGAACTGAGCGATCAAAGACTGCTGACTGTTCGTTTCTCAGTCTTCATTGAGCAGATAGACTGGGGGCTGTGGATGAGTGCTGTCACTGAGCGGCTCTCTGAATCAGCTGCCAGTCTAGGCATCTAGGTGGATCCTGACTGTAAAGTCAGAATCGCTCCACAGCCTGGACAAGCTAAGTTAAATTAGCCAACAGCGGGCTTTAACCCGGTGTCAGCTGAAAACTGGTCAGAGTGCAGATCGAACTTTACTCCTGCGAACCATAGGAAAAACGGGGTAAAAAATCACTAATTTTTAACCACTTTACCACTAGATTTTGCTGTCTTACGTCTGGGCCACTTTTTGCGATTCGGCACTGTGTGACTTTAACTGACAATTGCGCAGTCGTGCGACGCCACACCCAAACGAAATTTACGTCTTTTTTTTTTCCCCACAAACAGAGCTTTCTTTTGGTGGTATTTGATCACCTGTGCGTTTTTTTTTTTTTTTCTCGGGACTGCGACATTGCGGCGGACAGATCGGACCCTTGACTGACATTTTTGACACTTTTGGGGCTACCAGTGACATTACTGCAGTGCTATATATATATATATATATATATATATATATATATATATATATATATATATATATATATATATATATATATATATATATATATATATATATATATATATATATATATATATGAGATGTGTGTATATATGCACTGTTACTGTAAAAATGACACTGGCAGGGAAGGGGTTAATTTTATTGGAGAAGGAGGGGTTAATGTATGCCTGGTGCTTACTGACGTGTACAGGGGGAGGTGACTGAGAGACACAAGGACAGATCCAGGGTTCAGCTATGCTGAACCCTGCAATCTGACCCTGACAATCTGACCCTGCCTGTCACTTAGGAGATCCGCCCGCTTGTGTTTACACAAGTGGGCGGATCTCCACACTAGATCCGCGACGATCGGGGAAGAGCAGCGGCGATCGCCGCCGTTCCTCCCCTGGCCCAACTCTCACTGTGACTGGCGAGAAAGGGGAGTGTCTGACGTAGATCTACGTCGTCGGACGATAACGAGCCACTTTGCCGCAGTACTATTACCGTACGCAGATGGCAAGTGGTTAATACAAGCAGAGAAGATGGACTGAGGTAAGAAAAAAAAATAGGAGAAACCTTAACAAAATTGGAAAATGGGCCCTTTGCAGGCATGAAAAGTGTTCTGTTTTAAAACATTGTAACTATGTAGTTATGTGTTGGAGGCATAGATAACCAGGAAAGGGATGAGAAGTGACAGAAGTTGGGCTAAAGACCCCCAAAATGAGGGGGGGGGGCCAAAGTACGTTGATATGAACTCAACTAGACCAATAGAGTAATCCAGAAACTAGGAAATCGAAGACTACAATTTAGCAGCAGTCCAAAGATTTCCACAAGATTTGGTAAAGGATGTCAGATGTTAATATTCAAAGTATTCCTGAGGGTGTCTCTGGTGTATCAATCTGTGTATTGAAAGGTGATCATCATTGCATTTTTTTTTTTTTTGGAGTCTGGAAGTCTGACAGTAATTTCCATAAAGAAAGGCGGGGTGGACGCACAGATAAACCATGGAAATGACTTACTGACGTGGTTGAATCCTTAACCTCCCTGGCGGTCTGATTATGTCCAGATTTCTGTGCTAAAAGCGCTACATTGTTTTGCATAGAAATCTGTTTTACGTTTTAAAACTCACCTTCCCCCTGCGATTTCCCCCCGCCGTCCTTCCGCTGTGTGCTCGGCCGATGCCGGCACCTGTCTTCCGGTTCCCTTCCCTGTGAGCGTTGCGACGCAGGGGGGTGGAACTGGCAGCAAATTCATAAATGTAAATACACTAAATGAGATGATGGAAAGCTGTGATCCTAACGGATTACACTGTATCATCCAATTTCACCACAGGATTTCATCTGGTGACTTTTCCAGTGCCCTGCCTGTGTTTTTCCAGTGCTTTGTGCCTGGAAAATGGAGAACGGCTGCCTGAAAAAGCGTTCTTTTTGTGCAAAAGCACTTTTAGACAAACTGGAAAACAGCGAAACGGAGTTACTTGAAGAACTGAGCGATAGCGTTTCGTGGGAAAATTCGTCATCAGTTACGGAAAGTGACGACAGCGACGATTCTGATGTCTTTCTGGCACATTTCTCCGTTGGAAATTCTGAAGAATTATTTGATATTCTTCCCAAATTCCACAATCTATGTGCCAGAAAGAGACATCAGAATCGTCGCTGTCTTCACTTTCCGTACCGGATGACGAATTTTCCCACGAAACGCTATCGCTCAGTTGTTCAAGTAACTCCGTTTCGCTGTCGCTGTTTTCCAGTTTGTCTAAAAGCGATTTTTGCGCAAAAATGCTTTTTTGGATGCCATGGTCGTTCTCTATTTGCCAGGCACAAATTACTGGAACAGTACAGGCAGGGCACTGGAAAAGTCACCAGGTAAAATCCTGTGGTGAAATGGCATGATACAGTGTAATCCTTTAGGATCACAGCTTTTGTATCTCATTTGGTGTATTTACACTTTTGAAATTGACAGGTACCCTTCCCCACTTCATTCGGACCTTGCCGCAGCGAGGTACATCAGAAGTTCGGCCTCCCTCTGCTTCCAGGCCAATTACCGGGCGCTTTGCACGTGTGCAATAGGGACCCGGCCATGATGCAGCAACGCTTCACCGTCGGGTTCCCTTACAGGAAGTGGCGGTGGCATCACCCGACAGCTGATGGAAACATCGGCTGCCTTGCCGACATCGCTTGATTCCTGGACAGGTAAGTGTCCTAATATTAAAAGTCAGCAGCTACAGTATGTGTACAGTGTGTAACTGCTGACCTTTAACTTTTGGAGTAGGGGGAGCGGAACTCCGCTTTATGTCAACTTTGAAGCTGCATTACAAGTCAGAAAATAACCGTAAAGGGAAAGAGCTTGTATTTTTGTTCCTTGATGACAGGGTCTTCGTAGGGATCCTTATTCCCGAACCCCCTCCCCCCTTCTCTTTCAGTCTTGCATGTGTTACATGTGTAATATCTGTTCTGTCCTGCAGATGGCAGTCATCGGACAGCAGACGGGCAGCAGCAGTAATCTGACGGAACTGCAGGTGGTGAATTTGGACACTGCACACAACAGCAAGAATGACTGACTGCTGTATATGGGGAGCCAACACCGGGCCCCCAGGCGGTGACACACAACATGGGGAGTCAACACCAGGGCCCCAGACGGTGACACAATACAGACTGCAACACCTATTTATTGATGCCTTTTTCACATTTTTTTTTTTTTTAAAGACTTTTTTTGCTTGTGTGCAAGCTAAAGAGGCTCACAGTGGGAGGGGAAGGGGGGTTTACAATGTGGCTTTGTTTATCCCACCCAGATATCAGCTGTCACTCGGTTGCCTCTAGGGATTCTGGGAGTTGGTGAATTGCACTGAATGCGATGGGGACATGCACTCCTGTAGTCGGTGGGGACTGAGCATCGTCTCTGGTGGAGCCCCAGCAAGGCCACGCATAGCAGAGAAATAGTTTTTATTAAGGGAACGCAGAGGAAGGACTACAAATCCTTTTATTTTTCTAAATGTGGATTCTCAGTATTTATGTAAAGTGTCAGGTTCTCTTTTGGTTCCTGCATATAAAAAGGGGGAGGGGTGATATTTTTATCAGCTTCTTGTATAGCAAATGGTTTTGTGATCAAGGATTGTTTAATCCTTCTCTGCCAGTCCATATCATGGTTCTGTGGTCTGTCATTGAAGAGTTAAATGTAAGTTCACTCAGATGGCACTACAGGAGTTGCGAAATCGCAGCTGTCAGTATTTTAAAGCCTTTTCTGATCACATGTACTGTATTTCTGGGGATGATTGGATCATTCAGGAACTTTATCATGAATGGAGGCCACGCCTCTCTGCATATCACCGGCAGCTGACTGCCTGAGTACTGCAGAGCCCCATGTGAGTCAAGTCAGTTGTTTTCAGCCATGGAGAGAATGTGGTTTGATGGTACTCCTGTATGACTGATTGTAAAGTCAGCTGTCCATCTCACCAACTCCCGACATGATCTACTGTATCGGTCCCCATCTGCCTCCCCTCAGGGCATTCTCTCATCCATCCAATGTACCCAAATCCTGGGTATGAATTCCTGATGTGGTACATTAGAAATGTACTCCTGCCATTCATCACCTACAGGTCTGTCATCAGTATGGCAGTCCATGAGTGTGGAAAGGATGCCCATGGACATTAGATGGGTCTCCTGATCTGGAAATGAAAGCTGAGATCCACTCAAAAGGGGAAAGGTCTGCCTCATACCCCCCCCCCCCCCGCCACATTTGGCACCTTCTGGGGGGCGGGGGAAGGCGCGGAGGACCTGCTCCCACTTCTGGCTTATTTCGGCAAAGTGAGCCTCCTTTCCTTCGCCCCCCTTGCAGCCAGCCCATTCACAAAGTGCAGCAGGAAACCAGCTGTGAAGCCGCAAGGCTTCACTGCTTATTTTAGCTTGGCCAAGGACACCCCTGGATGCCTGGACAGGTAAGTGCCCTAATGGCAAAAGTCAGCAGCTACAGAATTTTTAGCTGCTGGCTTTACTCCATGGGGGGGCGACTCGACTCCTCTTGAATGTCTATAGGGCACCAGAAGACACACTGGCCAGCTTTTCAATCACCCACATCCCCTGCATGCTAAGCTGGTGCCTGAGGTGTCTACATTGCTGCTTACCTGCCCACCTTTACAGACCAAGTATATATGTGCATGCATTAATAGTCGTGTGACCATTTCAGCATCTCCAGCCATGAAGGGCTGCATAAGCCGATGCATTCTGTCAGTGTGATTTACCTGTCGGGCAGGACTCGCATGTGCAGTAATCTACAAACTAGGTCAGGTGTACATTTTTAGCCCAATCTAAATTCTGCTGCAAACCAAGACTTGAATATGGCTCATAACTTAAAGTGGAGTTCCAGCCTTTTCTGTGTCTTAAGTCAGCAGCTACAAAAAGTGTAGCTGCTGACTTTTAATAAACACACTCACCTGTCCCACGGTCCAGCGATGCGGCCGCCCGAAGCCTCGATCCTCTCCCTCTGGTCTTGCCGGTGTCACTGGTGTGGGCACCCGGCTGTGACAGCTTGCGACTTCACAGCCAGTTACGCACTGCGCATGTGCGATTTGTGCTGCGCATCTTGATTGGCCGGCAATCTTCTGGGACCTTTGACATGTCCCAGAAGATTGCTGGGAGGGAGGAGGAGAGGAGAACTTCCGCTCAGGGTGCCGCGGCGCTCCGAGCGCAAGTGGGAGGGGTTACCTGTCAAAACTAGGTGCCCCCCAAAAAAAAGACATGCCAAATGTGGCATGTCAGGGGGGTCAGGACTACCTAAAGCGGAAGTTCCATTTTTCGGTGAATCTCCGCTTTAAGAAAATCTGTGAACATTTTCTTACCGTTTTCATATAGTGTGTATACCACTTTTTGACATCTGGTTCTGACTCTTCGTGTGAAAATTCCCAAAGGGACAAACTCCCAAATATTTCTTGTACTGGAGCAGAACAAACGGTTTTGGTTTTTTTTTTTTTTATGTGTATTGTTTTCATACAGGAAGAATCAGAAAAGAGACTGCGCATAATCAGAAACCATAAACAAAAAAAATAAAAATCTTTGTTGTGTTAGAATTTTTGTTCATCTGTCCTGAATCATGCTATGAAACGAGGAAAATCAGACAATCGTTTGCCCAATTTTCTTGTAGTATGTACCCCACGTTAGATTCCTCATCCAGCAGATCATGTCCTGGGGGGTTAGGTGCCACCTCTACATCATCTCCAGGTCACTTAAGACATGCTGAGACTGTTTACATGTGACTTTCACCCCTCTTCTCGTGCCAAGTGCTGCTCTCCTTCAGCCAGCGATGTGTATTCTTGTACACAGTCAGGTAGAGGCATGTTCTGGGGGGGGGGGGGGGGGGGGGGGTTGGGGGAGCAGTGTATCCCCAGAGTTTTTTCTTTAACTACCCCAAGCAGGAGTTTCTTCAGTCTACTGCGCTTTGCAGAAGAGCCACATACGTGCCATATACATAATATTGGTTGGGAGCTCAATTTTTTTTTTTTTTTTTGGCTGTCCTTCTTTCTAACCAGATTATGGCGCCAGCTTTGAGAGGATGGGATAACCTTGAACCCTGTATTCCTTGGAAAGCAGAGATGGTCTTTACAAGGGGTGAATCCCAGAATAGACCAATGGGAAATATTTTAAAAAATTGCATGTCGCATGGTTGTACAGGAGAGACAAAGGAATCCCCATAGATGGGGTGCCTGGCTGGGATCAGGGGTCTACAGGAGGAAAGGGGGTGCCTGGCAGGGATCAGGGGTCTACAGGAGGAAAGGGGGTGCCTGGCAGGGATCAGGGGTCTACAGCAGGAAAGGGGGATGGCCTGGCAGGGAATCAGGGGGTCTCTGGCAGGAAGGGGGTGCTGGTATCTTGGGGTTTACTGCAGGAGAAGTGTGCCTAGCTTGGATTGAGGTCTATGGCTGGCAGAGCGGGTGCTTAGCTTGGGATTGGCAGAAAGGAGGGGGGAGTGCCTAGCTGAGATTGGGTTCTATAGGGGAAGGGTTCCTCTCTAGGCACCAGATTACTGTGCTAGCTTGGAGGAGGGTTAACACTGAACCCCGGATAGCAGTGATAGTGGGTATTACAGAAGGGCAATCCCAGATTAGACTAATTTAAAATATTTAACTTGCCTGGCATGGGATTGGGGGGGGTCAAAGGCAGCAGTGGTGTCCTGGCTGTGATTGGGGTCTACGGCAGGAAGGGAGTGCCTGGCTTGGGTCAGGGGTCTACCAAGGAAAGGGAAAGTTCGGATCGAGGTCTACTGCAGTAAGGGAATACCTGGCTCGTATCAGGGGTCTACTGTGGGAAAGGGGTGCCTGGCTGGGATCAAGGTCTGATGGGAAGGGGAAGCCAGGTTGGGATTGGGGTCTACGGCAGGAAGGGTCTTTTGTTGCTGCTGCAAGTTTTTCTACAAAGCTCCTGAGCTCAGGGAGATGTGACGTTGTGAGGTGGCTTCACTTTTTTTTTTTTTTTTATTTTATTTTCCAGCTTTTGATTTAATCTGGTTTTTATCTTTTTGTTATGCTTGTGTGCTTTTTATTGAAAATTTTCCAGGGATTTCCCAGGAGAAGTTGTGGAAGTAAGACACAGTACTGTGTACATAATCTTTTTGTATAAAATAAGAAAAAAAAGAAGAAAAAAAACTTTCAATAAATGTATCATTTTGTGCACATTTTATTGGTCTGGTCTGATTTTTGGTTTTCCCTTTTATTATTCAGAGCTATAGAGACCCCCCCCCCCCCCCATTTCCAGATCATTCATTTCAACGACATGGCAAATGAGGTTTAATGTGGAGAAGTGTAAGATTTTGCACTTGGGGACTAAAAACATAAAAGCACAATACACGTTAGGGGGGAACCCTTGGGGGAATCAAAAATGGAGAAAGATCTGGGAGTCTTGGTAGATGATAGACTAGGTAATAGAATGCAATGCCAAGTAACGTGCCTCCTTACTAAATACCTCACTGTCTACTTTCCAAAAGCTTCATTTGGGGTGTATTTTGTACTGTCCTGGCCTTTTTGGGTCTTTGTCAGTACATGTGGATTCTATAACTTTCCCACAGACTAAAAAAAAATAAACACTGATTTGGGTTATTTTCAGCAAAAATGTAGCAGAGTACAATTTATCCTAAATTTATGAACAAAGATTGTTTGCAAAATTTTACAACAAACGGGGGGTGCACTTTTTTTTTTTTTTTCCTTTAGCAAAAAATAAAACCCAGCGGGGTGTGGGAAGAAAAATAATAAACCTCTTCATATGGGTACAGTGTTGCATGACTGTGAAATTGTCCTTCAAAGTGGGTCAGCGCTGAAAGCTGAAAATTGGCCAACAGGATTTCTGTTAGGATGAAGGGGTATATTTATACAGTGCATCCCCGAAAGTATTCAGTGCTTCACTTTTTCCACATTTTGTTATGGTACAGCCCGATTCCAAAATGGATTAAATTCATTCTTTTCTTTAAAATTCTACAAACCATATCCCCATGACAACCTGAAAGAAGTTTTGAAATCTTTGCTGAAAAAATATGTATAGTAATACTTTGGTTTGCAAGTAGAATTCCTTCCAGCAGCATGCTTGTAATCCAAAACACTCATTTATATAAAGGCAAATTTTTCCCGTAAAGAAATAATGGAAACTCAGATGATTCGTTCCACAACCATTTATTGGTATAAATAAAGATATGCTGCTATCATAAAGTACATTACTGTACAAGCATGCCATCCCCTCTGTTAAATAACATTCTGTCCCTCTGTACTGTATATAGATGCCTATTTATACTGTATCAGAGCGTCTACCGGCGCTCGTGTGACTCCTCGGCTCTCTAAATCTCTCCTCCCCGGATGTCGGGAGTGTTCAGCTCCGCCCGCCGGAGAGAGATGAGTGCCGGGAGACACTCTGATACAGTAGAAATTAGCATATTTTATATACAGTACAGGGACACTTTAGTACAGAATAAGCATGCCATCCCCTCTGTTACATAACTGCTCGTATATCAAGACGGCCCTCGCATATCAAGACAGATTTTTTTTTTTTAAATGTTGCGTGTCTTTCAAAATGCTCACAAACCAAGGTATTGCTGGAAGTATCAGTCTTTGCTCAATACTTTGGTGATCCACCCTTGGCACCAATTACAGCCTCAACTCTTGTATGATGCTACAAGCTTGTCCTACCTCTTTTTGGGCAGTTTCTCTCATTCTTCTTTGCAGGACCTCTCAAGCTCCATCAGGTTGGATGGGAAGCGTTGGTGCACAGCAATCTTCAGATCTCTCCAGAGATGTTTAATCGGGTTCAAGTCTGGCCTTTGGCTGGGACACTCAAGGACATTCACAGAGTTTTCCTGTAGCCACTCCTTTGTTATCTTGGCTGTGTGCTTAGTCGTTGTCCTGTTGGAAGATGAATCTTTGGCCCATTCTGAGGTCCAGAGCGCTCAGGTTGTCATTGTCTCTGTACATTCCTGCATTTATCTTTCCCTCAATCCTGACTAGTCTCCCAGTTCCTGCCGCTGAAAAATATCCCCACAGCATGATGCTGCCAACACCATACTTCACTGTAAGGAAGTTATTGGCCAGGTGATGAGCGGTGTCCTCTTTCCTCCAGACATGATACTTGCCATTTCAAGCCAAAGGGTTTAAACTATTCATCAGACCAGAGAATTTTGTTTCTCATGGTCAGAGTTCTTCAGGTGTCTTTTGGCAAATTTGAGGCGGGCTGTCATGTGCCTTCAACTGAGGAGTGGCTTCCGTCTGGCCACTCTACCATACAGGCTTGATTGGTGGGGAGTGCTGTAGAGATGATTATTATTCTGGAAGGTTCTCTTCTCTCCACAGAAACTCACTCTGTGATGTAATTTAGTTATCTTTCAAACCTGGCCTGTTAGTGGGTCCTGAGGACAGGAGTTGAGAACCACTGCCCTAGGCAGGGGTACATTTTAGAGATATCATTTATATCGGTGTATGATGTCTAATGGGTACTCCTATTGTTTTTAACCATTTGCCGACCGCCGCACGATTTACAGCGGCGGTCAGCCCCTCACAGGCAAAGCGACGTAGGGCTACGTCGCTAGCCTGTGAGGCTCTAGGGAGTGAGCGCCGCTGGAGGCACGCTCCCGCGCGGTCACGGACTCTCCCGCGCGTGTGCCTGATGTCCGCCGGGCACTTGCGATCGTCCATTACACCGGGAGAAAGGCAGGCGGCTAATGTAAACAAAGCCGCCTGTCATTCTTCCCTGTGTAAGAATGGAGATCAGACACGGTTCTGCTATGTAGGACCGTTGATCACTGTTCTTACACATCAAGCCACAGCCAATCACAGTTAGAAACACGCCCCTAGGGACACACTTAACCCCCTCCCTCAAAGTTCACCCCTTCCCTGCCAGTGTCATTATTACAGTAACAGTGCATATTTATAGCACTGATTACTGTAATAGTGTCACTGGTAACCCCAAAAATGTCAGTCAAGGGTTCAATCTATCCACCGCAATGTCGCAGTCCCGCAAAAAAAATCGCAGATCGCCGCCATTACGCCTTAAAAAAAAAAAAAATGACAAATCTTTCCCTTTGTTAGTAAACGCAATAACTTTTGCGCAAACCAATCAAAATATGCTTTTTGCGTTTTTTTTTTTTTCCCCCAAATATATGGTAAAAAAAAATAAATTAAATTGGCCTAAAATGTTTAAATTTTGATGATTTTTTTGGGAATTTCATATAAATAAATGTGAAAAATATTGTTGTTTTTGTTTATAGCGCGTGATCAAAAAATCGCACAGGTGATCAAATACCACCAAAAGAAAGCTCTGTTTGTGGGAAAAAAAGACGTCAAATTCGTTTAGGTACAGCGTCGCACGACCGCGCAATTGTCCGTTAAAATCACGCAGTGCCGAATCGCAAAATAGGCCCTGGTCAGGAAGGGGGTTAAATCTTCCGGGGCTTAAGTGGTTAATCAGTTCTAATTTGGACTTCACTTTTATATTTATGTACTTTTGTTCTGATCTTATGTCTACTGAATAAAATGTTATTTCTCTGTCGCTCATTGACAGACGCAGTCCTCTTTGATATCAAATTGGGTTATACTGCCCTCTACAGGAGTAGGACACTAGGCAGAAAAACGTTCTGGCCACACCCTAGGGGCAGTCCCAGAGGGTATATCCTCTCACTTCCTGCTACAGGATGTCAGTTTTTTTTCTGTCTAGTCAGGAGTAAGGACCTAAGTTCCTTGCTGGGATCTTTGGTCCTGGCAAGATTTTTTAGATAAATCCTTTTTTTAGTTAGCTTTTTTCTCCAGTTTCCTGTGAGATCTTCAAGCAAATTATGCCGGATCTGGGCGATGGGCTGGATGTTGAGATCCAGTGGTCACCCCAGCCGGCCTACAAGCGCGTGCAGACTCCAGCTCCGCGCTGGATCGGCCGCGACACATTCAAACAATTATGCTGGAGCTGGGCGACGGGCTGGATGTTGAGATCCAGTGGTCACCCCAGCCGGCTTACAAGCGCGTGCAGGCCCTAGCTCCGCGCTGGGTCGGCCTGCGACATAGTCCCGCTGGACGGGGACTGGCCCTGCGAGTTAAACATCTCGCCAGGACACCTACGACCAGTCGGAAACTGAGTCATGGCGTCTGCATTGGTCGACAGCCCCCCCACTTCGGTGGAGAGGGGTTCTGTTAGGAGTGGGTGCCCGTCGGTTCCGGTATGGTGAGTAGATGTTCCCCCCCCCCCCTCCCCCCCTGTCGGGTTTTTGGGATGGATACGGGCCCCTCTGTGGATGGTCGGACCCTTTGATCTTAAGGTTCCCCCTCTATCCTATGACATGTTTCACAGATCTCCCTCTTGATAGTGATTTGGTGAATAGGAGATACACTCCAGGAGGCTTGGTTTGGGAGCTGACTATTTAATAGTCACTATAAAGAACTGGCGATGTAAGAGGCCATGACTGGGGTCGAGGATGGAGACAGGGGCTGGCATTACTAGTAGTCATGTAAAAGGGGTGATATAATACAATGCACCTACCCAATGCATAGTGATGCAGCACAGGGACTACCGCCATCCTCCCGCAGGTCGCACGGCATAAGCCGCTGCTATCCTCTCGCAGGCTGCACTATTCATGCCGCCACTATCCTTCCACAGGCCGTTCGCAGGCCGCCGCCATTCGCCCGCAGGCTGCATAAGATCCACAGGCCGCCGCCTTCCTGCCGCAGGCCGCATGGATGCCGCAGGCGCCGCCATCCTCCCGCAGCCACACGAGACCCGCAGGCCACCGCGTTCCTGCCGCAGGCCGCACGGATCCCGCAGGCCCACAGGCCGCATGATTTAGCCGCCATTGTTGTCCACAGGCCGTCCGCAGGTCGCAGGTGTCTCCTGCATGGGGGCGGCCATGTTTGATGTGCCCAGCTACCTCGAGGAGTAGCAGTGGGAGCGCCAGAAGGCGTGTAAAGGGGCGAAGCCGCCTCCTTTACCCGAGAAAACTATTCACAGGACTTCCTGGTCTGCATAGGACAGCGCTGAGAGCAGTTTGGTAGAAACTTCTCTGCATCAGGTGGTGAGCCCTTGGGGTCTCTCTCTCTGCGGGGGTCCAAAGCAGGTACGCTGAGGGGTGCTATTGCGCTGGGGGATTACACATAAGAAAATTGTTGTTTGCTGGCAAGTGTTCCTGGATTAGTCATGGACCCTGCCACACATGTATCCCCACCTGATCCCCTCGAGGTGGCCACAGGACCCTCCAGTTCCCCACTTACAATTGATGCATTGTCAGCGGTTTTGGAGTCTTTTGTATCCCGGGTGGAGGTGGCCTGTCAGGAACGGGGCGCAAAGAAGCGACCCCCGCCTACCCCTATTTCATCTGAAACTTCAGATACAGATTCTGAGCCTGTCACTGCAGCTGCAGGTCCCTCATCTGGGGCTTGTGTCTCGGGTACGGTCTCCTCAGACAGCGAAGAGGACGTTTCGGCATCCGCCATAGCCCAAGAAGAAGCGTTGGTGGATGCACTAATTGTGTCTTGCTGGGAAACCTTGAGACTTGAGGTTACACCGGCAGAAGTAGCTGATACTGAAATTCCTTCTGGTACTAATAGACCTACCAAAATGGTGAGGGTTTTTCCCTTGCCCAAATGTTTTGGTAATATAATTAAAGAGGAATGGGGTCGTCCAAAACGAACCCCTGGTATTTCCAAACGCATTATTGGGCGTTATCCGTTTGAGGAATCCCTCCTCAAAAAATGGACAGTACCACCATTGGTGGATTCACCGACTTCCAGATTAAATAAAGCTACTGTTATCCCATTGGAGGACGCTCCGTCCTTTAGGGATCCGGGGGATTGTAAGGTGGAAGCCGTGTCTCGCTCCATCTTTTCCCTGATTGGGTCAGCTTTTAGGCCAGTGATTGCAATTGGTTTGGTTTCACAAACATTGACAGAATGGACCAAGTTGTTACGCCGGGACTTAGAAGGGAGAAGCATCCCCCCGGCAGTATCAGACCTGCTGGAGCAGATGATACAAGGGGTACAGTTTGTCTGTGACGCCGCTCTGGACGCCACTCCATTGTTGGGGCGGGCATTGATTTCAGCAGTGGTCCTCAGGCGTGTGCTGTGGTTAAAGTGCTGGTCGGCGGATCAAGGTTCCAAAAAAGCTTTGGCTAATCTCCCCTTTCAGGGGAATCGCCTATTTGGGGCCACCTTGGATGAGATTATCAAGGATCTCACTGGGGGCAAGAGCACTTTTTTGCCACAGAATACTAAGGGTAAAGGACCTTGTAAGAGACGGGGGGCCTTCCTTTTCCGCTCATAAAAAGTTTTTTCGCTCCGCTGGGGCGGGCGATAAGGCAAAGCCCCTCCAGGAGGATTCAAGGGGCGCTGGTCGGGTAAACAAAAGTCCGTCTCTTCCAGAGCTGAAGATAAGACTACTAAAGCCTGAAGGTGCGCCCCCACCCATAGCTGGGGTGGGGGGATGTCTTCCCCGGTTTCCGGATCCATGGCTTTCCAGAATCCCGGACAGGTGGGTTCGCGAAGTCATACGGTCAGGATACAAGATCGAGTTTCGATCACTTCCACTGGTGCGATTCTTCCCTTCCAATATCCGACTATCCCCGGATCGCTTAAAAGCTTTGCGGGGGGCAGTAACGGATTTAATGCAACAAGGAGTGGTGGTCCACGTTCCTTGCACAGAGCGTTTTCAGGGGTTCTATTCGAACCTATTCACAATACCCAGAAAAGAGGGCAAGGTGCGTCCAATTCTGGACTTAAGAGCACTCAATCTTTTTGTCAGGGTACAAAAATTCAAAATGGAGTCCATTCGCACAGTAGCGGCCTCCCTGCATCAGGGGGATTTTCTGGCGTACATAGACATCAAGGATGCCTATCTTCACATTCCCATTCACGCAGGACATCAGCGTTTCCTGCGTTTTTCCATAGAAGAGAACCATTATCAGTTTGCGGCGTTACCCTTTGGTCTCGCCTCGGCTCCCCGGGTCTTCACAAAGGTGTTGGCCCCAGTTTTGGCGCTGTTGCGACAGCGAGGCATATCGATTCTAGGTTACCTAGACGATCTTCTGCTCCGTGCGGAGTCTCCGCAGACTCTATTGCTAAACTTGGAGATCACTATGATCTCTTTGCAAGAGTTCGGGTGGCTGGTGAACCTGCAGAAGTCATCTCTGGTTCCCACCAGGAGGCTGGAATATCTGGGTCTAATTTTAGACACATCCAGGGCAAAAGTGTTTCTGCGGAGAAACTCCAGAAGATTTAATCAACGATTCAGTTGTTACTATCCTACAACTGGCCTTCCCTTCGGACTTGCATGAGGGTCCTGGGTCTGATGGTGGCTTCCTTCGAGGCAGTACCATTTGCCCAGTCCCATACCCGAATCCTTCAAAAAGAGATTCTTCTCAAATGGAACCGGAATCCAGATTCCCTGGACAATCGGATCCGACTGAGCGAGCGGACCAGGGAGTCTCTGGTCTGGTGGCTTCGGTCTCCGATGCTCAGCCAGGGGAAGTAATTTCTTCCAATATACTGGACGATTGTCACCACGGATGCCAGTCTATCCGGGTGGGGAGGAATTCTCGGCAAATTATCTGCTCAGGGGCTTTGGTCCCTGTAAGAGTTCAGGCTACCGATAAATGTATTGGAACTAAGAGCGATCAGACTTTGTCTGACTCATTGGACCGAGCAGCTCCGGGGCAGCCCGGTGCGGATCCAGTCGGACAATGCCACAGCAGTGGCTTACGTCAATCACCAAGGGGGGCACCAAGAGTGTCCTGGCGGCCATAGAAGTGGCCAGCATTCTTCGTTGGGCGGAACGGATTGTTCCAGCTCTCTCTGCGGTATTCATTCCGGGGGTGGAGAATTGGCTGGCAGATTTTCTCAGCCGTCAGATTCTGGATCAAGGGGAATGGTCTCTTCATCCAGAGGTATTCCACCAACTGTGCCTTCGTTGGGGCACCCCGAATGTGGATCTGTTGGCATCTCGGCTCAACAGGAAAGTGCGGAGGTTTGTGGCTCGCTCCTGCGATCCTCTAGCAGACGCGCTGATCGCCCCCCAGTATCAGCTACTGTATGCCAGTTATCCTGGTGGCTCCGGACTGGCCTCGCCGGGCCTGGTACGCCGACCTGGTCAGGCTGGTCGCAGACGTTCCTTGGCGACTTTCTCTCAGGGAGGATCTGCTGTCGCAGGGACCGATCTTCCATCCTGCTTTACGATCGCTGGCTTTAACGGCCTGGCTATTGAGACCCAGGTGCTGAAGGACAAAGGGTTGTCAACTTCAGTGATTCCTACTCTAATTAAAGCAAGGAAAGCGACTTCCAGAAAAGTCTATCATTGCACATGGAAGTCTTATATCGCGTGGTGTGAATCCTTTGGATTCCATCCACGTTCGTAATCGGTGGCCCGAATATTGGCTTTTTTGCAAAAGGGGGTTGAGCAGAGACTGTCCTTGAGCACTATCAAGGGTCAGGTTTCAGCATTAGCAATCTTCTTTCAGAAGCCTCTGGCTACTCATTCCTTGATGTGGAGTTTCATCCAGGGAGGGCGACACCTGGCTCCACCGGTGCACGCACCCTTACCGCCCTGGGATCTTAATTTGGTGCTGTCGGTTCTTCAGAAACCTCCCTTTGAAAATATCAGGGAGATTCCCTTGCTTACTTTATCCCAGAAGGTGGCCTTTCTGGTGGCTATCACTTCTGCACGCAGGGTGTCAGAACTGGCCGCATTATCCTGTCGTTCCCCATATCTGGTGGTTCATAGGGATAAAGTTGTTCTTCGTCCGAATCCATCCTTCCTAAGGTGGTTTCAGAGTTTCATTTGAATGAGGACATTGTATTGCCTTCCCTGTGTCCTAAGCCCAGTCATCCTCGAGAATTTGCGTTGCATTCCTTGGATGTAGTTCGGGCAACCATCTCTAAATGGATCCGACAGACGGTGGTATAGGCTTATTCTATTTAAGGGTCGGGATCCCCCGTTCCCTGTTAAGGCGCACTCTACTCGGGCGCTTAGTGCTTCCTGGGCCTTCTGCCATCAGGCGTCAGTGGTTCAGGTTTTCAAGGCGACTACTTGGTCGTCGGTTCATACCTTTACAAAATTGTATAAGGTTGATGTGCTGGCATCGGCGGATGCCTCTTTTGGCCGCAAGGTTCCTGCAGGCCGCTGTTTGAGGAGACTGTTGGTCTACCTCGAGGGTTTGTTGGGTTTTTCCACTTAGGTCTCATCTTTTTGCTCAATGAGTCCCTTGATGCTTCTGGTCGGCTCCGGTTGGGCCTTCTGGATTTTGATTTGTTATCCCATACCTCATTTGTGGCACTGCTTTGGGACGTCCCAATTTGATATTAATCAAAGAGGACTGCGTCTGTCAATGAGCGACAGAGAAAAATGGATTTTTGTAAGAACTTACCGTAAAATCCTTTTCTCTTAGCTCATTGACAGACGCAGTACCCGCCCCTCTATTTTTGAGTTGGGTTAAATTCCCTGACACTGCTTTGTGACATAACTGACATCCTGTAGCAGGAAGTGAGAGGATATACCCTCTAAGACTGCCCCTAGGGTGTGGCCAGAACACCCTAGTGTCCTACTTTGTAGAGGGCAGTATAACCCACTTTGATATTAATCAAAGAGGACTGCGTCTGTCAATGAGCTAAGAGAAAAGGATTTTACGGTAAGTTCTTACAAAAATCCATTTTTCTTTACCTATAACCATATGGTGTCACATTTAAACCACGAGGGGTACCAGCACAGTCCTTCTGTGTGCAATTTTTGCAATCTGTAGTCACATGCTCGTGACTGTTGGTCACCTGATTAGAACCGCTCTATCATTTGCCATCTGGCCAAGTTCAGGGAGTAAGTTGCCTTACTACCTACCCTGAGCCTGTACACTGCCAACTGCATTGTGGCTGCAACATGTCTGCTTCTGCACACTGGTGCCCCCAGCACAATATTCACCAACAGATGGAGCAATCTTTGCAGCACACCTCCCTGATCGTGGCAACATCTGTAGCCTGGAAGCATGCTGCCAGCTGCCATTTTTAGTCTTTTCCCCTCAGTGGGGGACCTCCTTGGCTCCATGAGTTGTGGTTTGGGTCCTCAGCCCTTAGCTGAGATTTTTTCCATGGTCGCACAGGACATTTTCCCAAATAACCCAGTTTTGCCAACGATTAGTGCAGTGGCCACAAGTGCATTTCCTGCACTCTCCTGCAAATTCAGTTTCCAATCTTCCTGTGGCCTTTAGAATCGGAGTCTCTGCAGCCAAAGGCTCAAAAGTCTCAGATAGGACAGTGACTCAGAGGAGTTTGTCTGCTGTTTTCACTCCCAAGTTAACGCTCAAACCAGGGAGTTAAACAGGATTTGTTTTGTACAGCTTAATTGTTCCTAATGGGTGCCCTGTTGGATGCTGCTGCTTTATGTAAAATCTTTAACTTACATTCTGATAGTACTGTACGTGCCGAACTTCTGGCCCTAAAAATCACACTTCTGACTCTACACTGCATACAGAGGCCTAATGTGGGTTACTCTCACTTCTCAATCTAAAAAAAGTCATGTAGTATTTTCACAGAATACAAGGTGTTCTGTGATGGGACAAGAGGTCGATTTAATTAGTCATGTCACCCCTCCATTCACAGTACACCTTGTATACCCTTAAAAGAATACAAAATGTGCTATGAATGGAGGAAGTGGAGAGCAAGCAACGCATAGCCTTCATTGTATGCAGGGTGCTAGAGCTGAGAGTGTTATTTTCTGGGCTGGAAGGTCATTGCTTACTTTGGTGTTGGAATGAATGAAGGTCTTTACCTAAAACAGCAGCATTACCAATGGTACATACATTAAAGTGATTGTAAAGTCTCTGTTTTTTTTTTTTTGCTAAAAATAACAAGCATGCTATACTTGCCTGCTCTGTGAAGTGGATTTGCACAGAGCAGCCTGGATCCTGCTCTTCTTGGGTCCCTCTTTGGCTCTCCTGGCCCCTTCCTCCTGTTGCGTGCTCCCATAGCAAGCAGCTTGCTATGGTGGCACCCGAGCCGACCCATAGCTCCCGGTGTTCATTCAGACAGTCATGGCCTGGCCCCGCCCCTTCCCTTCTGATTGGCTGACTTTGACAGCAGTGGGTGCCAATAGCGTTGCGCTGCTGTCTCAGCCAATGAGGTGGGGAGTCCCGGGCAGCCGAGACACTCCTACATCGCTGGATCTAGATGGGGCTCAGGTACATATGAGGGGGACTGCTGCACACTGAAGGCTTTTTATCTTCATGCATAGAATGCATTAAGGTAAGCCTTCTGCCATTATCACTTTAATGTAGAACTGTAAGCACATTTTTTTTTTCTCTTCTCTTCATTTTGGATAGAGTAAAGAAGGGTTATAACTGCTTTCAGATTTTTTTTTTTTTTTTTCTCCATCTGTGTCCTATTGGGGAGATTTCCCTTAATTTCCTGTCCCATACCCAAACAGGAAGTGAGAGGAAATCCCTGCAAATAAAGGGAATTCCTTGGGGTCCTCCAGGTCACCAGATCTAGCGTACCTGTTGGAAGATTTCCCCTCTATTACTGTTCTGGGGACAACCCAAAATTTTGGGACTTTCACTTTTAGTGATAATGGTAAACCGGACAAATGGAGAAGGTGAATCCTCCTCACAGGGGCACAGACTCAAATAAAAACTGGCAGGGGGTTCTAATCTCTCTCCACTATCCAAAATGAAAAAAAAAAGTTTTGCCTTTAGTTCTACTTTAAGGGTAATTCATATTTATATAGCAAATGGACCCCCCCCCCCCAAAAAAAAGAAAGAAAAAAAACACCTGGTTGATCCTGCCTGTTCCTTTGTTCCCCCCCCCCCCCCCCCCCTCTATGTGAACTGACCATGGTAATCATGGCTGCTGATCCATGATACCATGGTCCGTTTACGTGCCTCTGTCATCCAGCAGTCCGTCTGCCCTGCCCGCCCCTGCCTATCAGCTCAGTCTGTGTAGTGAGAGCCGATCGCTCCTCCCCCTCCTGCTGCTATTTCAGTTACAATACAGAACGCGATTACTTGTATCTGCTCTGTTTTATGAAGATCTAAAGTAATGTCAGTGATTTTAGAATCACAATCCTAAATACCTCCCTTTCACAGTGCCGCTCTGCGGTCTCATTACCTCCCTCTGCTGCCCGGCTGATTTCAGAAGGCAATCTCAGCCCCTCCCGCTGCTCTCCGATTTTGCCACGATTGTTCCCCGACGAATTGTAATAAAATCACACAAACAGAATTGCGGGATGGCTGTCGCCCAAAAGAAGTTCTCGTACTTTTTTTTGAGCAACTGGCGCTGAGTGATTTTACCGTGATTTATCGGGCAACAATTGCAGCAAAATCGCGCTGCATTTGGGGTGCATTTGCAAGTCACGGGAATCATATGGACGTCCTCCCGCGACTTGCAATGGTTCGTGATCGCGGGCAAAATCGCGGCAATTCTGCCCGCGATCCGAGACGCCTATATGTGAATGGATCCTTAGCCTATTTCTGACACTTGATGCTTACAAGGTGTGATTCGCAATGGATGTTTTTACAGCTGCTGTTTTTGGCGTTAGTAAACTCCCCAGCATGTTATCCTGACTGCAAAAAAAAACCTGTCTAGGTGCCCATGCACACATAGGCTGTTATCAGCAGTTTTTGGCAGGGGGGTTTTCTGTCTGGAAAAAAATTCCAGAACTAGTGGGTTTTGAGAGGCGTTTTTTTAGCTGTAAAAACGCTCTAACTCTGATAAAAGCTTAAAAACGCTAAAAAAAAAATGTGGCTATTCAGTGCTTATCTAGGTTTTTTGAGCCATAAGCTTTTGTGGGAGTATAGTTGTGCTAAAAAAAAAAAAATGCTACAGCTGTAAAAAAGCTGAAAAATGACTCCTACAGCTTTCTACTGGCATTTTGATAACGTCCAGTGAGGCCTAAGTTAAAATCAGTATTTTTTGCTAGAAAATTACCGTATTTATCGGCGTATAACACTCACCTAAATTTTAGGAGAGAAATTTCAGGAAAAAAGCTGAAATTTAAAATAAACAGCTTTGAACTCGGAACATTTTTTTAAAATCAAATGCAGTCTCACCAGTGCCCACGAATGCAGCCTTGCCAGCGCCGTGCCCATAGTTGCAGCCTCTCCAGCGCCGTGCCCATAGTTGCAGCCTCTCCAGCTCCGTGCCCATAGTTGCAGCCTCTCCAGCGCCGTGCCCATAGTTGCAGCCTCGCCAGCGCCATTGATTTCTATCTGGATCACTTTTTAAAAAGTCCAGGAAGCAGCGCCGAAATGTTGAAGGGGCAGGCGGGGCCAAGGAGAAGGAAGGATGCACTGTCCTCGAAGTCCCGGTGCCTATGATAGATGTCGGCATAGGAGGTGGGACTTCTGATGACAGCGCGTCCTTCCTTCTCCTCGGCCCCGCCTGCCCCCTTCTACATCTCGGCGCTGCTTCCTGGACTTTTTTTTTTTTTTCATATCGGCGTATAACACGCACTGCTGCTTTTTCCTCCTTTTTTTAGGAGGAAAAAGTGCGTGTTATACGCCGATAAATACGGTACTTGGAACCCCCAAACATTTTTCTCTGTCGCTCATTGACAGACGCAGTCCTCTTGATTAATATCAAATTGGGTTATGCTGCCCTCTACAGGAGTAGTACTAGGCAGAAGGAAAAACGTTCTGGCCACACCTTAGGGGCAGTCCCAGAGGGTATATCCTCTCTCTGCTACAGGATGTTCGTTTTTTTCTGTCTAGTCAGGAGTAAGGACCTAAGTTCCTTGTTGGGATCTTTGGTCCTGGCAAGATTTTTTTAGAAACATTTTTTTTAGGCAGCTTTTTTCTCCAGTTGTTCCTGTGACATCTTCAAGCAATTATGCTGGAGCTGGGCGACGGGCTGGATGTTGAGATCCAGTGGTCACCCCAGTCAGCCTACGAGCGCGTGCAGGCCCTAGCTCCGCGCTGGGTCGGCCGCGACATAGTCCCACTGGACGGGGACTGACCCTGCGAGTTAAACGTCTCGCCGGGACGCCGACGACCAGTTGGAAACTGAGTCGCGGCGTCCGTATTGGTCGACAGCCCCCCCCACCTCAGTGGAGAGGGGTTCTGTCAGGAGGGGGTGCCCGCCGGTTCCGGTATGGTAAGTAGTATGTTCCCCCTCTTCCCCTGTCGGGTTTTGGGAATAGACACGGGCCCCCCTATGGATGGTCGGACCCTTTTGATCCTGGGTCCCTCCTCTATCCTATAGCATGTGTCACAGATCTCCCTCTTGTGTGTGATTTGGTGAATAAGAACCAGGAGGCTTGGTTTGGGAGCTGACTATCGGAAGTCACTGTATAAGTGAGTCTGCCTCCGCCATAGCGCAAGAAGAAGCGTTGGTGGACGCACTAGTTATGTCTGTCCGGGAAACCTTAAGTCTTGAGGTTACACCAGCAGAGGTAGCGGACACTGAAATTCCTTTTGGTACTAGCAAGCCTACCAAAATGGCGAAGGTTTTTCCCTTGCCCAAATGTTTTGGTAATCTAATTAAAGAAGAATGGGGTCGTCCGAAACGAACCCCTGCTATTTCCAAACGCATTGCTAGGCGCTATCCGTTTGAGGAATCCCTCCTTAAAAAATGGACGGTACCACCAGTGGTGGACTCACCGATTTCCAGACTAAATAAAGCCACTGTTATCCCGTTGGAGGACGCTCCGTCCTTTAGGGAGCCGGTGGATCGAAAAGTGGAAGCGGAATCCTGCTCCATTTTTTCCCTGATAGGGTCAACCTTTAGGCCAGTGGTTGCCATTGGTTTAGTTTCACAAACATTGACAGAATGGACCAAATTGTTACGCCGTGACCTAAAGGGGAGAAGTATCCCCCCGGCAGTATCAGATTTGCTGGAGCAGATTATACAAGGGCTACAGTTCATCTGTGACGCCGCCCTGGATGCCACTCCCTTGTTAGGGCGTGCATCGGTTTCAGCAGTGGTCCTCAGACGCGTGTTGTGGTTAAAGTGCTGGTCGGCGGATCAAGGTTCCAAAAAAGCTTTGGCTAATCTCCCTTTTCAAGGGGATCGCCTGTTTGGGGCCACCTTGGATGAGATTATAAAGGATCTCACTGGGGGCAAGAGCACTTTTTTGCCACAGACTGCTAAGGGTAAAGGACCTCGTAACAGGCGAGGACCTTCCTTTTCCGCTCATAAAGTTTGTTCGTTCCGCTGGGGCGGGCGATAAGGGGAAGCCCTCCAAAGCCCCTTCAGGGGGTTTCAAAGGGCGCTGGTTGGGTAAACAAAAGTCCGGCTCAGCCAAACCTGAAGATAAGACCAATACAGCCTGAAGGTGCGCCCCCACCCATCTCTGGGGTGGGGGGACGTCTTCACCGGTTTCCGGATCCATGGCTTTCCAGAATCCCGGACAAAGGGGTTCGTGGGGTCATACGGTCGGGATACAAGATCGAGTTTCGATCACTTCTACCGGTGCGATTCTTCCCTTCCAACATTCGACTATCCCCGGATCGCTTAAAAGCTTTGCGGGGGGCAGTAATGGACTTGATGCAACAAGGAGTGGTCGTTCCCGTTCCTTGAGCAGAACATTTTCAGGGGTTCTATTCGAACCTATTCACAATACCCAGAAAGGAGGGCAAGGTGCGTCCAATTCTGGACTTAAGAGCACTCAATCATTTTGTCCGGGTACAAGAATTCAAGATGGAGTCCATCTGAACAGGGGTGGCCTCCCTGCATCAGGGGGATTTCCTGGCGTCCAGAGACAGCTTCACAGGACATCAGCGTTTTTCTTCACTTTTCCCAAAGATCATTCCTAGTTCCCACCAGGAGATTGAACTATCTGGGCCTAACTTTGGAGACATCCTTGGCAAGGGTGTGTCTCCTTACGGAGAAGCTCCGGAAGATTCAGTGAACGATTCGGATGTTGCTGTCGGTCAACTCGCCTTCCCTTCGGACTTGCATGAGCATCCTGGGACTGATGGTAGCCTTCTTAGAGGCAGTACCATTTGCCCAGTCTCATACCCGAATTCTCCAAAAGGAGATTCTTTTCAAATGGAATCGGAATCCCGATTCTCTGGACAATCTGATCCGGTTGAGCGAGCGGACCAGGGAGTCTCTGGTCTGGTGGCTTTGGTCTCCGATGCTCAGCCAGGGGAAGTCCTTTCTTCCGATAGAATCCAGGTTACCGATAAATGTATTGTAACTGAGAGCGATCAGACTTTGTCTGATTTACTGGACCAAGCAGCTCCAGGGCAGCCCGGTTCGGATCCAGCTGGACAATGCCACGGCCGTGGCTTATGTCAATCACCAAGGGGGCACCTAGAGTGTCCTGGCAGCCATTTAAGTGGCCAGCATTCTTCGTTGGGCGGAACGGTTTGTTCCGGCTCTCTCTGCGGTATTCACTCCGGGGGTGAAAAATCGGCAGGCAGATTATCTCAGCCGTCAGATTCTGGATCAAGGGGTATGGCCTCTTCATCCAGAGGTATTTCACCAGCTGTGCCTTCATTGGGGCACCCCGGAGGTGGATCTGTTGGCAGCTCGGCTCAACAGAAGGCGCGGAGGTTTGTAGCCCGCTCTCGAGATCCTCGAGCGGACGCAGCAGACGCGCTGGTCGCCCCCTGGGGACAGTATCAGCTACTGTATGCCTTCCCTCTTCTCAAGTTGCTGCCGAAACTTCTTCGCAGGATAGAGGTGGAGGGAATTCCAGTTATCCTGGTAGCTCCGGACTGGCCTCGTCGGGCCTGGTACGCCGACCTGGTCAGGCTGGTCGCGGACGCTCCTTGGCGACTTCCTCTCAGGGAGGATCTGCTGGCTCAGGGACCGATCTTCCATCCTGCTTTACGATCGCTGGTTTTAACGGCCTGGCTATTGAGACCCAGGTGCTGAAGGACAAGGGATTGTCAACTTCAGTTATTCCTACTCTAATTAAAGCAAGGAAAGCGACTTCCAGAAAAACCTATCATTGCACATGGAAGTCTTATATCGCGTGGTGTAAATCCCTTGGATTTCCTCCACGTGCCTATTCGGTGACCCGAATCTTGGCTTTTCTGCAACAGGGGGTTGAGCAGAAGCTGGCCTTGAGTACTATCAAGGGTCAGGTTTCAGCATTAGCAATCTTCTTTCAGAAGCCTTTGGCTACTCATTCCTTGGTGCGGAATTTCATCCAGGGGGTGCGGCACCTGGCTCCGCCAGTGCGCGCGCCTTTACCGCCCTGGGATCTTAATTTGGTGTTGTCGGTTCTTCAGAAACCTCCCTTTGAAAATATTAGGGAGATTCCCTTGCTTACGTTATCCCAGAAGGTGGCCTTCTTGGTGGCCATCACTTCTGCACGCAGGGTGTCAGAACTGGCCGCATTATCTTGTCGTTCCCCATATCTGGTGGTTCATAGGGATAAGGTGGTTCTTCTTCCGAATCCATCCTTCCTTCCTAAAGTGGTTTCAGAGTTTCATCTGAATGAAGATATTGTGTTACCTTCCCTGTGTCCTAAGCCCAGTCATCCTCGGGAGTTTGCGTTCCATTCCTTGGAAGTAGTTCGGGCAATCAGGGTATACTTGAAAACTACGGACTCGTTTCGTGAGACGGATTCACTTTTTGTGATCACGGATGGCCCCAAAAAGGGGTTGCCTGCATCTGCCGCGACGATCTCCAAATGGATCAGACAGACGGTGGTACAGGCTTATTCTATTAAGGGTCGGAATCCTCCGTTCCCTGTTAAGGCGCACTCCACTCGGGCGCTTATTGCTTCCTGGGCCTTCCGCCATCAGGCGTCGGTGGTCCAGGTTTGCAAGGCGGCTACCTGGTCGTCGGTTCATACCTTTACAAAATTTTATAAAGTTGATGTGTTGGCATCGGCGGATGCCTCTTTTGGCCGCAAGGTTTTGCAAGCCGCAATTTGAGGAGACCGTTGGTCTACCTCGAGGGTTTTTTTTTTTTCTGTTGGGTTTTCAGTTGAGTCTCATCCTTTGGTTTGATGAGCCTTTAAGACTTCTAGTCGGCACTGGTTGGGCCTTCTGGATTTACATTTTGATTTCTGTTATCCCACCCCTCATTTGTGGCACTGCTTTGGGACGTCCCAATTTGATATTAATCAAGAGGACTGCGTCTGTCAATGAGCGACAGAGAAAAATGGATTTTTGTAAAATCTTACCGTAAAATCCTTTTCTCTTAAGCTCATTGACAGACGCAGTACCCGCCCCTCTATTTTTGAGTTGGGTTGGGTTAAATTCTCTGACACTGCTTTGTGACATAACTAACATCCTGTAGCAGAGAGAGAGAGAGGATATACCCTCTGGGACTGCCCCTAAGGTGTGGCCAGAACGTTTTTCCTTCTGCCTAGTCCTACGCCTGTAGAGGGCAGCATAACCCAATTTGATATTAATCAAGAGGACTGCGTCTGTCAATGAGCTTAAGAGAAAAGGGTTTTACGGTAAGATTTTACAAAAATCCATTTTTTTTTTTTTAGCAGAGACTCTGTGTCAAACTGGTGGCTCTCCAGCTGTTGCAGAACTACACGTCCCATGAGGCACTGCAAGGCTGAGAGTTACAAGCATAACTCCCACAGGCAGAGGCATGCTGGGACTTGTAGTTCTGCAACAGCTGGAGGGCTGCCAGTTTGACACCCCTGCGTCTAGAGAATAAAATGGCGGTTGTTGCAATATTTTATGTCACACTATTTGCACAGTGGTCTTTCAAACTATAATTAATTTAAAAAAAAACTAAAGTGTATTTTTTCCCCAAAAAACTTAAACGGTAAAGTTAGTCCAATTTTTATTTTTTTTGTAAAATGTGAAAGATGTTACGCTGAGAATTGTGATCCTTATTCTAAGCAAAAAAAAAAAAAAAATTGTGATTCTCATTTTTTCCAGAATCATGCAGCTCTACTCTTTACCGAGATCGGAGATGCGGTGTATTCGAGCGACACACCGCACTACCGATCGGGGAGCGGCTTATCCTGCTGGAAGTCATATGATTCCCCCGCCCCACCATCATTCTGCTGTAGGCTGGGCGGGAAGTGGTTAAATGAAAACTATGCAAAAAAATGATTAGTTAAATGAATTGTACAGTCAGATGTTTTTTTTTTATTTTTTTTTATCTTAATTCATTCTTTACATAAAGATTAAAAAAAATAGTTCTCCGTCTAGCAACACCCCCTGCTAAGCGATGGGACTCTCCCTCCTGATCGGCTGAGACA
This sequence comes from Pelophylax lessonae, assembly GCF_965119305.1. Taxonomy (NCBI): domain Eukaryota; kingdom Metazoa; phylum Chordata; class Amphibia; order Anura; family Ranidae; genus Pelophylax; species Pelophylax lessonae. The sequence continues at coordinate 665,333,439 of NC_138770.1, read as the reverse complement.
CAGCCGCGGTGCCATTGGCTCCCGCGGCTGTCAATCAAACTCAGTGAGCCAGTCAGGAGAGTGAGGGGGCGGAACAGCAGTTCCATATCTGAATGGACACATGGAGCCATAGCTCCGCTCGGGTGCCCCTGTAGCAAGCTGCTTGCTATGGGGGCACTCAGCAGGAGGGAGGGGAACAGGAGCTGCAACGAGGGACCTGAGAAGAGGAGGATCGGGGCTGCTCTGTGCAAAACCAACTGCACAGAAGAGGTAAGTATAACATATATATATATATTTTTTTTTTTAACGTGATTTTAAACTCTCTTTTTTTTAGCCACTACTGTTCCTTTTTATACTGGCTTTTGAAATTTACAAATGCAGCAATTTAGAAATTGGATAAAAGGTTCAACACTGGGAAACACTTTTTGAAAGATAAGTGCATTTTATTTACAATTATATAGATCAGACCAAAATGAAGGACAAACAGGGAGGAAAGAGGGACTTTGTTCTGAATGAGGGACACTCCCTTTGAAATCAGGGACAGTTGGGAGCTATGTCCTAGACCTCTGGAGGTATGCTGTGGTATCTGGTTTCCAGAGATGTATAGTAACTAAGTAGAACAACTTCACTATTGTACTTAAGTACAGAAAGGCGGTATCTGTACTTTCCTAGAGTAGAATTTTTTTCTTTCTCCTACTTCCACTTTTACTTCACTACATTTTTTTGATGATTTCAATACTTGTACTCCGATATTTATTTTTTGTGTTGCATAGTTACTCGTTGCTATTATAAAAATTACCACTGCCAGAACAGTAGATGGCAGGTTTCATAAAACGTGTATTATCAGCGCATACAAAAATAAATGCTACTGTATGTATAAATAAAAGCTGCATTTGAAATAATAAAAAACAATATGATGTTCAAACTTTTGACTTCTTTCTTTAATAACTACATAACACAGTACTTGTACTTTTACTTTCAGTACTTGAGTAGCAAAATTTAAAAAAAGACTTGCAATACTTAAGTACAAAAAATGTTGAACACTTTAGTACTTCTACTCAAGTCACTTTTTGATCGAGCGCTTCCACTTCTACTCAAGTCACTTTTTGATTGAGCACTTCCACTTCTACTCCAGTATGGGTTTTGAGTACTTTATACAACTCTGCACGTTTCAAGCCATCAGTAGCAGATGATGGTTTCTGCCAGCTTGTTTTCCTCCCATACTGCATCCTAGTGCCATCTCTTCCTCAGGTTATTGGTGCACACGCACCCGGCCATCCACCTGATGCAAAAGAAAACATGATTGATCAGATTAGGCCACCTTCTTCCATTGCTCCATGGTTCAGTTCCAATGCTCACGTCGCCATTGTAGGTGCTTTGGATCTGGACACAGGTCAGCATGGGCACCCTGACCCATCTGTTGCTACACATGCCCATACACAGCAAAATGTGATGCACTGTGTGTTCTGACATCTCTATCAGAACCAGCATTAAAATGTTCAGAAATCTGAGCTCCAGTAGCTCTTCTATTGGATTGGACTACACCATGGGTCCTCAACCTGTGGCCCCCAGCTTTTGCGGAACTACAAGTCCTATCATGTCTTTGAAAAGTGTAGGTGTGCTTGATATATACTATAATGATCACTATGCGAGTTATGAAAAAACTTGAAGTGAAAAATAATGGCTAAGTGTCGGCAAAAATGAACACAAATTATGACACAGCAAAACTGTAACATAGATTATTATATGAAAGTAATTGATAAAATAATCTCTGTGGAAAGGAGAAAGGTGATAGAATAATAAGTCCCAAAAAAAGTCCAAAAACTAGTGCAGGTATGTTTTCTTGATGTTAGGGTGCAAATAAACCAAGGTGCAGATTATGAATACTCGGATCCCCCACAGCACCACATGTGGATGTGGATGAGGAAGAGGTACCCTTACCAACTGGCAACTTTAGCATGCACTTATGAAGATGTTATAGACCCACTGGGCACAGCAAAGAATCCTCCCACTGACCAATCCTTCACCTTGTGTAAAAGTACGGACTCTTACCGGATGTCTGATTATCAATAATCAGATTAAGGATTTTGGAATGGGTGTGTGGATTCCCCGCTGTCCAAGAATAAGCGTTCCTTAGGTGGTCCTGCCCTGACTCCTTAACAGTAGGAATATGCACTTTCTCCCTGGTGTCACTTCCAAAGGATGTCTGCAGAATAGCTGAACTTCATCCTCCACTGCAGGCTCCACTCCTTGGCCAGGCTATTTTTTGCAATTGCGCATTTGTGTTACGCTGTACCCAAAGAAAACATGTAAAAAATTTTTCCACGAATAGAGCTTTGATCAATTTTTTTTTTTTTTTTTGAGCTATAAACCAATACAGCAACAATTTTGAAAAAAAATAAATATATATCATATTTTAATTTCTGCTATAAAACATCCAATAAAAAATATTTAAAAAAAAATCAAATTTCTTCATCAATTTAGGCCAAGATGTATTCTGCTATATATTTTTGGTAAAAAAAATCCCAATAAGTGTATATTGATTGGTTTATGCAAACACTTTAGCGTCTACAAACTATGGGAAATATACTGGAATTTTTATTAATTTATTTTTTTTATACTAGTAAAGACTGTGATATTGCGGCGGATAGGTCAGACACTAACTGACACTTTGTGAGAACAAGTGACACTGATCGGTGCTAAAAATATGCACTGTCACTATACTAATGACACTGGCTGGGAAGGGGTTAAAGCTAGATACAGACAATACAACTTTTGTTGTTTGATTTCCTTTAGATTTACCTTAAACTATGTAGTATAAGGGCCTGCCTGATTGTATACTAATTGAAAGTGTTTGGTTTGACCTCATATTATATGGTTTTGGTAAATATAAAAGAAAGAAAATTGTATAGTGTGTATCCAGCTTAACATCTGGGACCAATCGAAGGGACAAGTGTGCTCCTAGGGAGTGCTTTCTAACTGTGTGGGGCAATCAAAGAGTTAACTGTGTGCCTAGCCAGTGCTTGTGTGTGCTGCTTTCACTAGGGGAAGAGATAGATTCTAGACCAGGCATGTCCAACCTCTGGCCCGGAACCACAGGCAATGCGGCCCACTGCCCCCTGACAATTTTTTTTTTCTTTTTTGCTGGGGAGGAAGGAAGTCGAGTCGGGGGCACTGCCACAGAGGTTTCTTACTAACTGTAGGCAGAGGCTGCCTCGGAGGGGATCATTCACTAATTGTGTTAAGTGCTGGAGAGGGGGGGGGGGGTGGCGCGGCAGTGTTTTATTACTTATATACCTTAACTATAGTATATATTTTATATGCGGCCCGAGAAAATTTCTCTACACTCAATGTGGCCCAGAGAAGCTAAAAGGTTGGACACCCATGGTATAAACCCTGCTTTGCAGAGACACAGAATACATCCCTTTTCCCGTCAGAACTGAGATACGCCCGACCCTCAGCAGGGTGCTGGAGGACGTTGAGTGCGCAGAACCAACCGATCGGCTTTTGCTGTGAATTATCGAAGCAGCCCACGCACCCCCTGCAGACAGCAGTGCAGGATCACATATACACTATATTAACAAAAGTATTGGGACGCCTGCCTTTACACGCACATGAACTTTAATGGCATTCCAGTCTTAGTCCGTAGGGTTCAATATTGAGTTGGTCCACCCTTTGCAGCTATAACAGCTTCTAATCTTCTGGGAAGGCTGTCCACAAGGTTTAGGAGTGTCTATGGGAATGTTTGACCATTCTTCCAGAAGCGCATTTGTGAGGTCAGGCACTGATGTTGGACAAGAAGGCCTGGCTCACAGTCTCCGCTCAAATTCATCCCAAAGGTGTTCTATCAGGTTGAGGTCAGGACTCTGTGCAGGCCAGTCAATTTCTTCCACCCCAAACTGGCTCATCCATGTCTTTATGGACCTTGCTTTATGCACAGTCATGTTGGAACAGGAAGGGTCCATCCCCAAACTGTTCCCACAAAGTTGGGAGCATGAAATTGTCCAAAATGTCTTGGTTTGCTGACACCTTGATAATTCCCTTCACTGAAACTAAGGGGCCAAGCCCAACCCCTAAAAAAAAAATCTACACCACCAAATAATTTGGACCAGTGCACAAAGCAAAATTCATAAAGGCGTGGATGAGTGAGTTTAGGGTGGAGGAACTTGAATGGCCTTGCACAGAGTCCTGACCTCAACCCGATAGAACACCTTTGGGATGAATTAGAGCAGAGACTGCGAGCCAGGCCTTTTCATCCAACATCAGTGCCTGACCTCACAAATACGCTTCTGGAAGAATGGACAAACATTCCCATAGACACACTCCTAAACCTTGTGGACAGCCTTCCCAGAAGAGTTGAAGCTGTTATAGCTGCAAAGGGTGGGCCAACTCAATATTGAACCCTACGGACTAAGACTGGGATGCCATTAACCATTTCCTTACTGGGCACCTAAACCCCCTTCCTGCCCAGGCCAATTTTCAGGTTTCTGTGCTGTCACTCTTTGAATGACAATTGTGAGGTCATGCTACACTGTACCCCAAAATTTTTATCTTTTTTTCACACAAATGGAGCTTTCTTTTGGTGGTATTTAATCACTACTGGGGTTTTATTTTTTTGCTAAACAAAAGACAGGAAATTCTGAAAAAAAAAATTGTTTTTCATAGTTTGTTGTAAAATTTTGCAAACAGGTAGTTTTTCTCCTTCATTGATGTGCGCTGATGAGCCTGCACTGATAGGTGGCACTGGTGAGCACTAATTGGCAGCACTACCTCTATTGTTGAAGCCTTCCCACTGTGAGCTGCAGTGTCTGGGAAGGAAGTGTGTGAGATACAAATAAAAAAGGGTTTGGTTCTGTCAGTCAAGGTATGGGAAGTTCTTTTTTTTTTTTTAACTTTTATGCATTTCATAGTTAATTGATCTGGGACTTGTTTAGGAGCCTTTAGCTGTACTTAGTACCTGAATCTGTTCTTGCATCACTCTCTTATAACCACTTCAGCACCTGAAGGTTTTACCCCCCTTCCTGAACAGGACATTTTTTGCTATTCTGCACTGTGCTATTTTAACTGATGATTGCGTGGTCATGCAATACTGTATCCAAATGAAATTTATATAAATTTCACACAAACAGAGCTTTCTTTTTGATCACCACTGTTTAATTTTTTTTTATTAAATTAACAAAAAAAGACCAAAAGTTTTAAAAAAATAAAAACCTGGATTTTAGTATTACTGTAAAATCCTTTTCTCTGATGTTCATTGACGGACACAGCTTCATATCTTCATGTGACTGATAGGTTGTGCTGCTCTTCCTAGGAGAAGGACACTAAGCAGAAAAGGGTTAACCGTTTGCCGACCGCCGCAAGTACATATACTGCGGCGGTCAGCCCCGGCCAGGCAAAGTGACGTATGGGTAAGTCACTAGCCTGTCACTTGCTTGTGAGCCAATAGCGGGCGAGCGCGCGCCTGCCACGACTCGTTCCCTGGGAAGTCAGTGCGTGTGACCGGCGGACCCGATGTCCACCGGTCACTCGCGATCGTCCGCCGTGAAGGGAGAAAGGCAGGCGGCTAATGTAAACAAAGCCGCCTGTCATTCTCCCCTGTGTAGGAATAGTGATCATACGGTTCTACTATGTAGGACCGTTGATCACTGTTCCTTTACCAGTAGCCATGTCCAATCATAGTTAGAAGCACGCCCCTAGGGACACACTTAACCCCTCCTTCCCCAATAAAGTTAACCCCTTCCCTGCCAGTGTCGTTTTGCAGTAACAGTGCATATGTATAGCACTGATTACTGTAGTAATGTCACTGGTAACCTCAAAAATGTCAGTCAAGGGTCCGATCTGTCCGCCGCAATGTCGCAAAAAAAAAAAATCGCAGATCGCCTCCATTACGCGTTAAAAAAAACCACCAAAAATGACGGAAATCTTTCCCTTAGTAAACGCAATAACTTTTGCGCAAACCAATCAAAATACGCTTTTTGCGATTTTTTTTTACCAAACATATGTAGCATAAAACAAATTGGCCTAAAATGTTAAACAATTTTGATTTTTACATTTTTTTTTTGGGGAATTTCATATAAAAAAATGTGAAAAATATTATTTTTGCAAAATTGATGCTCTTTTTTTGTTTATAGCGCAAAAAGTAAAAATCGCACAGGTGATCAAATCCAACCAAAAGAAAGCTCTGTTTGTGGGGAAAAAAGGATGTCAAATTCGTTAGGTACAGCGTCGCACGACCACGCAATTGTCTGTTAAAGTCACGCAGTGCCGAATCGCAGAAAAAACCCTGGTCAGGAAGGGGGTAAAATCTTCCGGGGCTTAAGTGGTTAAAGTTTAACAAAGCTTAACTACGCCTATGGGGCAGTCCCAGGGGGTATACTCCCACCTCCTGCTCTATGATCTGTTTTGTAACAAGCAGTGTCAGAAGAATACATAACCCAACTCCACAGAGGGTCGGGTGCTGTGTCAGTCAATGAACATCAGAGAAAAGGATTTTACAGTAAGGCAAAAATCCAGTTTTCTCTTTTGTTCATTGATGGACACAGCTTCATATCTTCATTAGATGGATGGGACGTCCTAAAGCATGAGGGGTGGGAAAAACACAGCAATAACATGTTCCCAAAGGAAAAGGCTAAACTTAGCCAACCAGGTAAACCAGGAGCTCAACCATGAACAACTGGAGCCCACCTACCAGAAAAAAACACCCTCAATAAGCAGAAGTCTCTGCTACAACTACCTGCAAAACTTTACGGCCAAAAGCAGCATCTGCAGATGCAAAAACATCCACCTTGTAGAACTTGGTGAATGTGTGTACAGACGCCCAGATGGCCACTTTACAAACCTGCACCACTGATGCCTGATGACGGAAAGCCCAGGAGGCACTGAGCACCCTTGTGGAATGTGCCCTAGCAGGGAAAGGAGGAACCTGACCCGTAAGTGAATAGGGCTGCACAACCATTTGCCTGATTCATCTGGAAATGGTCACAGCAGATTCAGCCTACCCCTTATGAGGGCCATCCGTAAGGATAAACAAGGAATCCTATTTCCGAATAGACTTAGACACCATCAGGTACACCCTGATGGCTCGAACCACATCCAAGGAATGCAAGGCGACCTCCTTCAGATGCTTTGGCTTAGGACATAACAAAGGCAACACGATGTCCTCATTCAAGTGAAACCCAGAAACTACCTTAGAAAGGAACAAATGACATGGGCGGAGCACCACTTTGTCCCTATTGACCACCAGATAAGGCGACCGTCAGGATAACGCAACCAGCTCCGAGACCCTGCCAGCAGAAGTAAACACTCTTACAACGTAATATATAAAAATGAAAATTCTATTCCAGTCATCAGTGCCATCAAGATTTAACAGTAAGGAATTATATTTTGTCCAAAAGATCCCAATTCAGCAGCTGTACGCACCTAGCCCCCCCCCTCACACACCTGTACGCACTCATCCCCCCCCACACACCTGTACGCACTCAGCCCCCCCCCTCACACACCTGTACGCACTCAGCCCCCCCCCTCACACACCTGTACGCACTCAGCCCCCCCCCTCACACACCTGTACGCACTCAGCCCCCCCCCTCACACACCTGTACGCACTCAGCCCCCCCCTCACACACCTGTACGCACTCAGCCGCCCCCTCACACACCTGTACGCACTCAGCCGCCCTCACACACATGTACGCACTCAGCCGCCCTCACACACTTGTACGCACTCAGCCTCCCCCCCCCACACACCTGTATGCACTCAGCCCCCCCCTCACACACCTGTACGCACTCAGCCGCCCCCCCCCCCACACACCTGTATGCACTCAGCACACACACACCTGTACGCACTCAGCCGCCCCCCCCCTCACACCTGTACACACTCAGCCGCCCTCACACACATGTACGCACTCACCCACCCCCCCCCCCCCACACACACCTGTACGCACTCAGCACACACACACCTGTACGCACTCAGCACACACACACCTGTACGCACTCAGCCCCCCCCTCACACATGTATGCACTCAGCCGCCCCCCCCTCACACACATATATATATATATATATATATATATATATATATATATATTTCACACACACATGTACAGACACACACAGACATGTACGCACACATGTACACTCAGAGATTATATATATATATATATATATATATATATATATATATATACACATACACACACACACACACACACGTACAATCACAGACATGTACGCACACACACACTCAAAGACATGAACACACACAGGTACTCACAGACACACACCCACCCCCCATGTACACACAGATATGTGTACACACACACACACATACATACATACAGACACACATGTACACAACCACCCTCCCTTCACTTGTACAACAGCCCTTACTTGTAAGGTGGTCATCCTAGCTCCAGCTCTTGTTTCCACGTGTCTGTGACACAGAGAGGAGCTGCAGTCCAGGATACAATACAGGCAGCACAGACGAGGAGTGCAAATGCAGGAAGTAGCCAGAGGTGGCAACAAAGAGCCCGATGTGAGCTCAATGCCGACACGCACTCAGAAAGCCAGGGCATTAACGGAGCACCTCTGCACCCACCCCGCCTTCTCCCATCCTTGCCGGGCCTGTCCAGATGCTCGGGCCCCTTACAAGTGTATGGGCTGTACCCCCCTGATGGCGGCCGTGCCCACATGTACCATGACAGCTGGGTCGTCCCCAGCCCTGCCAAATAATCTGTCTACCCGATCCGCGATGTGCCGAACTCGAGCGCCCGGTAAACAACATACTGTTCGGCTACCACAATCGTTTTGACAGATTGCCCTCTGTGTCCTCTTGATAATTGAGTGCCCCACCACCACAACCTGTCTAACCTTTCCTAAGTCTCGGCCCCCCTCTTTCCATGAGCCACCGCTCCCTTGGCAGCTGGGGGATGCCACCTGCTCCAGCACTGCCACCCCTGAGCTGATATCCCCATCAACATGCAACTTGGCATATTTGTTGGGGTGTTCCAACTCAGGACTGGCCTCCCTAGCGCTCTTCCCTCTACCCCTCCTAACGGTCACCCAACTGCCTACCACTGATGCCTGCGTCTCCTCTACGCCGGCCCCTGCCAGTACCTGATGGGTAACGTCCAAGCTCCTTTCCAGGTTGTTGATGCTATGCAGTGTTGCCACTTTGTTCTCTAGATCCAGGATCTGAGCTTCCAGAGAAACAAGTCGCTGACATCTTGCACAGCAGTATTCGCCCTTGATTTGTTCTTTAAGGAACGCATACATGCAGCAAGAAGTGCACTGAGTGGCATCCCCAATCCTGTCAGACATTATTACCCTCTACTCTATGGGGATAATTAGTAATGACCTGCTGCTATTCCTTACCTACACTAGCTCTATCTCCCCTGATACTAAAGGGCCATACACGCTATAAGATTTTCTGAAGACTTTTTCCTTCAGATTTACCTTTTCTATGTAGTGCAAGGGCCTGCCTGATTGCATACAAACTGAAAGTGTTTAGGTTTGACCTCATATTATATGGTTTTGGTAAGTCCAAAGGAAAAAGTCTTCAGAAAATCTTATAGTGTATATAGCCCATAACCCTAAGATACTCACCAGTCCTCCCAGGTACTCACCAGTCGCAAAGGTATTCCGTGCCAGATGGTTACTCCCAGGCGCAAGAAAGTCTCACGCTACTCAGTCTCAGATCACAGTCGGTCACAGATCACAGTCAGTCGCCAGCTGCAGTCAGTCGCAGGCCGACTCAATAAAAGGTCAATAAAATTATTTACATCTGCTACACTGAGTGGCGCCTTTCTCTCTTTTCTGCATATTCAAAATATACAGTGATTGTGAAAAATTTTCATGAATTTTCCAAAACTTTGTGGGTTAAATTATTTTCCAAAACTTTTCCAGGCCTGGAAATTGCCATTTTAAATTTCCATGACTTTTCCAGGTTTTTCATGACCGTGCGAACCCTGTCCTGGGTACCGTGAAGAGGTTTGAATAAAACCCCTGAAACCGTTCTGACTGTGGAACTGTCAGAACGTAATGGTGTGGGGGATATTTTCTTGGTACACTTTGGACCCCTTAGTACCAATTGAGCATCGATTAAACACCGGGGACTACCTGAGTATTGTTGCTGACCACGTCCATCCCTTTATGACTGCAGTGTCCCCATCTTCTGATGGCTCCTTCCAGCAGGATAATGCACCATGTCACAAAGCTCCAATCATCTCACCACTGGTTTCTTCACCATGACAATGAGGTCACTGTACTCCAATGGCCTCCACACTGTGTGATGCTATTATGTCACTATGGAGCAAAATCTCTGAGGAATGTTTCCAACACCTGGTAGAATCTATGCCACGAAGAATGAAGGCAGCTCTGAAGGCAAAAGGGGGTCCAACCCGGTACTATCAAGGTGTACCTAAAAAAAGTGTCCGGTGAGCGTATGCAGGGCAGCCATTAGAAATGATGGGGCCCCTTGCACAGCTTTAGGGCTCAGCCCCCCCCCCCCCCCCCCCCCAGGCCTGACCACCAATATTTCCCAGGGCCTGCCCACTGGCTGTCCCACCAAATCCACCCACTGGCCATCCCACGAGTACTTCAGTGCATCTACTTTTATTTTGCCACTCTTAAAACGTAACATATGAAAATAAAAAGTGTTTTCCAAGTCATCAGTGTTTTCAAGATTTAACAGTAAGGAATTCTATTTTGGCAGGACCCAACACCGACCCTACCTTTTCAAAGAGACAGCCCCATATACAGTGCCTTGAAAAAGTATTCATACCCCTTGAAATTTTCCACATTTTGTCATGTTACAACCAAAAAAATAAATGGATTTTAGGTGATAGACAACACAAAGTAGCACATAATTGTGAAGTGGAAGAAAAATGATAAATGGTTTTCAAACTTTTTTACAAATAAATGTGTGAAAAGTGTGGCCTGCATTTGTATTCAGCTCCCCCCCCCCCCCCAAACCATTCCATTGTAGCTCTGGCTGTATATTTAGGGTTGTTGTCCTGCTGGAAGGTTAAGCTCCGCCCCAGTCTCAAGTGTTTTGCAGACTATCAGGTTTTCTTCTAAGATTGCTCTGTATTTGGCTCCATTCATCTTCCCATCAACTCTGACCAGCTTCCCTGTCCCTCCTGAAGAAAAGCATCCCAACATTATGCTGCCACCGCCATGTTTCATGGTAGGGGTGGTATGTTCAGTGTTCGTTTTCTGCCACACATAGCGTTTTGCTTTTAGGCCAAAATGTCAAATTTTGGGCTTATCTGGCTAGAGCACCTTCTTTCACGTTTGCTGTGTCCCCCACATGACTTCTCACAAACTGCAAACGGGACTTCTTATGGTTTTCTTTCAGCAATGGCTTTTTTCTTGCCACTCTTCCATAAAGGGCAGATTTGTGGAGTGCAGACTAATAGTTGTCCTGTGGACAGATTCTCCCACCTGAGCTGTGGATCTCTGCAGCTTCTCCAGAGTTACCATGGGCCTCTTGGCTGCTTCTCTGATGAATGCTCTCCTTGCCCGGCCTGTCAGTTTAGGTGGACGGCCATGTCTTGGTAGGTTTGTAGTTGTGCCACTCTTTCCATTTTCAGATGATGGATTGAACAGTGCTCTGTAACATGTTCAAAGTTTGGGATATTTTTTTTTTATAACCTAACCCTGCTTTAAACTTCTTCTCCACAACTTTATCCCTGACCTGCCTGGTGTGTTCCTTGGCCTTCATGATCAAGGATAGGCAATCTCAGCACTTCAGGTGTTGTGGAACTACAAGACCCATGAATCATTGTAGGGCCTCGGAGGCATGACGGGATTTGTAGTTTCACCACAGCTGGAATGCCAAGGTTGCCCATCTCTGCTCATGATGCTGTTTGTTCACTAAGGTTCTCTAACAAACCTCTGAGGTTGACTCTTTAGTAATTAGGAGACTTCTGAGGCCAATTGGTCACACTAGATTTTAGTTAGGGGTATCAGAGTAAAGGGTGCTAAATACAAATGCACGCCACACTTTTTACATTTGTATAAATTTTGAAAACCATTTATCATTTTCCTTCCACTTCACAATTATGTGCCACTTTGTGTTAGTCTATCACATAAAATCCCAATAAAATACATTTACGATTTTGGTTGTATCATGAGAAATGTGGAAAATTTCAAGGCATTGTATCAAGCAAAGAGACATTCTAAATCCAGCAGACACATCCCCATATATTCATTCAGTGACTTCTCATTACTGGACCCCCTCACCTGTGGAGGAGCCGTGTAGCTGTACACACCAGGGTTATTGAATTAAAAAGTCTCTTGACAGTTCCTCTTCATTGCACCCCTTTCCAGCCCCCCTTCCTTGAACCTCCCTTCCACGCACTGCAGTCCCCTTTACAGCCCCCCCCTTCCATGCACTCCAGTCCCCTTTACAGCCCCCCCCCTTCCATGCACTACAGTCCCCTTTACAGCCCCCCCCCTTCCTTGCACTCCAGTCCCCTTTACAGCCTCCCCCCTTCCTTGCACTCCAGTCCCCTTTACAGCCCCCCCTTCATTGCACTCCAGTCCCCTTTACAGCCCCCCTTCCTTGCACTCCAGTCCCCTTTACAGCCCCCCTTCCTTGCACTCCAGTCCCCTTTACAGCCCCCCTTCCTTGCACTCCAGTCCCCTTTACAGCCCCCCCCCTTCCTTGCACTCCAGTCCCCTTTACAGCCTCCCCCCTTCCTTGCACTCCAGTCCCCTTTACAGCCCCCCCTTCATTGCACTCCAGTCCCCTTTACAGCCCCCCTTCCTTGCACTCCAGTCCCCTTTACAGCCCCCCTTCCTTGCACTCCAGTTCCCTTTACAGCCCCCCTTCCTTGCACTCCAGTCCCCTTTACATTTCTCCCTGCCAATCACAACCTTCCTCTAACCGTACTAATCCTACCTTACACAGCAAGTAGTAGAGAAAAGACACAGCATGTCCAGATAGAGGGCTGGAGCAGCCCAACTTTACATTTTAACAGGCAGATAATTGGTTGCTAGGACCACAATGCAACAGATCACCTGCCTCTTAACATGAAGAGTTGAGCAGCTCCAGCCCTCTGTCCAGACACGCTGTGTCTTCTCCCTACTACCTGCTGTGTAAGATTAAATGCGGCGGAAGGCTGATACAATCCAGGTTGCTAAGTGGCAGAGCCAAGGTCCAAATAGGACTGTCACTCATGTAACATGGATCTGCCATTCAGGGCATCCAGCAGAAATGAATGCAAAGCAACAGTGAAGTCCAGGACAGGAGCCTCTAATAGGGCCCCCGAGCAGTGCCCAAATGTCAGTCCGCCGCTGAGCCCAGGTCCCGTACATGTGTATGGGCTGTCCCCCCCTGATGGCGGCCCTGTATGTATTTATAAAACAAGTTAATATGATATACCTTCTGGTTTAAAGGGGTTTTAAATTCAGAAGGTTTTTTTATCCTAATGCATTCTATGCATGAAGATAAAAATGCCTTCTATGTGCAGCAGCCCTCCTCAGTCCCCCCTAATATTTACCTGAGGTCCACCTAGATCCAGCAATGTTGCAAGAGTTTCTCGGCTGTTCGGGACTCCCCTTCTCATTGGCTGAGACAGCAGGACAGCGCAACTGGATCCCACTGCTGTCAATTAAAATCAGGCACCAAATGAGGACAGAAAGGGGGTGGGGCAGTGTTTCCTTATCTGAATGTACACAGGGAGCTGTGACTTGGCTAGGGTGCCCTCATAGCAAACGGCTTGATGTGGGGGCACTCAACTGGAGGGAGAGGCCAGGAGCAGCGAAGAGGGACCAGAGAAGAGGAGTTTTGGGCCACTCTGTGCAGAACCAACTGCACAAAGCAGGTAAGTATAACAGGTTTGTTATTTTTTACCAAAAATAAAAAACGAGACTTTACAATCACTTTAATGCTAGCAACATAGAAATTAAAAATAGTCAATGTTGGTCGAGAGAGAGAAGTTCCACTTTAAGATCCATTACCCCAACCCATCGAGCATGAGAGTAAACCATCACACTGAATACAGTATAAAAAGGCTATTTTATTGGGTGCAACAGTTTAAAAAAAACAGAAAACAAAATGACAAAAAAACAGCAGGTTGAGCCGAAAGCAGCCCAATAATTCATTTAAAAAGTAAAATCTACAATTTGTAACCAAACATATAAAAACAAAAATCAGTAAAAAAATTCACTGGATAATAATAAAAAAAAAGAAAGGTCCTGAACGTATTAAGGCTGAGTTATATTGCCAGGCAGGTTCCTTCATTCCGCAGGCACTTAGTGTGAAGATACATGGAAGACTCGGTGCATCAAATAATACAAAGAACACAACAACAAGCAAGCAGAGAAGTCTCAGGATTATCAGAGCGATGGCCCCATGGACTGCACCCACCTCATTGACCTCACAGAACCGTCCATGGATCCCAGGTGTGCAGCCAATCAGAACGGTGGTCCTAGGCTTTATAAGTAGCACAGGAACTAATAAAGCAGATGGGGGTTCAGGATTGACAAAAATATCCGACTTACAGTCGTATCACCAGAACTTGATGAAACTTTCAGTACGAAGTTCACCCCCCACTTCCCTGGTGGGAAATTCCAGCTAGTGTTAAACTTTGTTTCTGTGGCCTTGTACCATAGGGCCCTTCTTTTAGTGTTGATGATTCTGTGGCCTTGTACCATAGGCCCTTCTTTTAGTGTTGATGATTCTGTGGCCTTGTACCATAGGCCCTTCTTTTAGTGTTGATGACGAGTGTAGTGTTTAGGGATAGCAAGACCGAGATCTGTGATGGGATACCCGAGGCTGCGTCCGCTCGTACCAGCTTGTAGCGTTAATCTATAGTGAATAAATACCTGATTCTAGAACAAATGTAACATTAGTGTTAATAACTTATGTACACACGTAACAGTCCCACGTTAAGGGTTGAAAAAAAACACGTAACAGTCCCTTGTTGGGGTAGCGATGTGTCACGGAGGACGGAGTCTGTCTTTGTGCTTTAGAAGGAATGTTCTCCCTCACAGAGGTCCGTAGTTCCTGATTGCAGCACCAGACACGCGGGCTGAGTTCTGCCGTTGTACCTATTGCAGCAGTAAATGTCCTGGGATTGTGCTGGCCCCTGAGGCGGGCTCTGTGCTTCTCCACGGTGCCCCCCTCCCCCCCCCAATCAACAGACTCAAACCTTGCTGTCCGCGGGGGCATCGCCGAGAGTATTTGCAATGTCACTGAACGAAGGGCGATCTTTGGGGCTCAAGGCCCAGCAGCGTTGCATCAGCTTGTAGAAGCGTGAAGAACAATTCTCCGGGGCTGAGAGCTTCAGGGAGCTGTTCTGTAAACCTGGAACAGAGTACAAGCGGATGAGACGGCTGTTCCAGCCAGGAAAGAGGAGGGCGAAGGAGGAACTCATGCTTACCGGCTAGCACCTCATCATCCGGCATGGCGGTAAAGGGCATCTCCCCCAAACTGAAGACTTCCCACATCAGCACCCCGAAGGACCAGATGTCAGATTTGGTGGAAAAGTCATCTTCCTGTACGGCCTCTGGGGGCATCCAGCGTAGGGGCACCCAGGCCTGCCGGAGGTGGTAGTATTCACTGCAGCACAAGAGAAGCCAGAGGAGCTTTGAGACATGCTGAATGACATTATTTACCCATCTGCCCCAGTGAGGGACATCCAACCACATATCAAAGAAAATAATGCAGCGCCTCAAATTATAAAATATTACAAGCTTAGCCACTTGCCTACTTACCCCCTTCCTGCCCAGGCCAATTTTCAGCGCTGTCCCACTATTAAATGACAATTGCGTGGTCATGCAACACTACAGTTTTATAATTCTTTTTTGAGACAGAGCTTTCTTTTGGTGGTATTTAAAAGGAGATGTACAGCCAAAGCTTGTTTGGTTGTGCATCTCCTATGGATCACAGGAGTGCAGTTCATTCTGCACCCCTGTGACCCGTTTTCAGCAGAGAGTGGTCTGAAATCCGCTCTCTGCCAACGTCACAGATGTCTGTCCAGGTACCGCGTCACTGCGACAATCGAAGTCGGGATCAGAAAAGTGCCTGGACCAACACAGGGCTCAGCCTCTCAGCGATCCGCTAAGACTGAGCCGGCTGCTCTGCCCCATCCACAGCCCAGAGCTCCAATGAGCGAGGAGGCAGAGCAGAGCTTCTGACTGATTTGTAATCCGCTGTGTCTGAAGGAAACAGCGATCACAGATCACTGCCAACGTGTGCTGCAGGGGGTGTGTGGGAAGCACAATCACGGGAGGACATCATATGACTCCCTGCCAGCAATGTGCAATGGCGCTGTAGCCGTCATTCGGCTATCGCTTGGTCGTATAGTGGTTAAAGCATGTGCTATCAACAAAAAATTCATAATGTGCAAAAAGTGTCCACAATATTCAAAAATGATCATTAAAAAACAGTGTAAGTCCTAAGCAAAAAATTCCAAAGTATATGATAAATATCACTGCAAAGAAAGTGTCTTCCACCATCTAATGGAAGTCCTCTCCACCATGCGTGAGCAACAGACCTAATATGCACTCACCAACATTAAAGCAGCAAGAGGAAAGCAGCAACATGCGCGTTTGTGTCAACAGGATTGTTTACACGTGGTCAGACAAGCTCCATTCTCACAATGGGGACACCCCGCAGCACTGCTTTTCACCACTGGGGACAGTCAGAAGGTTTGCTTGATAATAAAAGTGCCAGTTCCAAGCATGGAAGGGGCCCCTAAAGACGTGCATTCGTATGAAACACGTTGGAAAGGAGCTACACGCCGACATCTCGCAGCCCCATCCATGCTTGGAAGTGGCACCCCCCCCCCATCGAACAAAACTGCAGACTTTCCCCAGTGGTGAGAAGCAGTACTGCGGGGTGCCCCGATGGTGAGAATGGAGCTGGTTGACCACCTATTAAGGATTCTGTTGACACAAATGCGCATGTTGTTGCTTTCCTCTGGCAGCTTTAATGTCGGTGAGTGCATATTCGCTCTGTTGCTCATGTGTAGTGGAGAGGACTTCTATAAGAATGTAGAATACACTGAGGTGATATTTATCACATACTTTGGACTTTTTTGCATTGGACTTTATTTACGATTTATTTTTTAGCATTATTTTTGAATATTGTGGATGCTTTTTGCACATTATGAATGCTTTAACCTTGTAATATTCTATATTTGGAGGCGCTGCATTATTTTCGTTGTTGGTTTGGGTACTGTATATTTAACTATTGCAAGCTGCCCATTTATTTCCTTTAGCGCTGACCCCCTTTTTAGGTTTTATCCAAATACATATCCCTCATATTATATGCTTCACCCAGGTAAACATCTTACCCCCCACATGAACCTCTGGCTAAAACTATTTATATATTCACTATGCCCTCCACCTTCCTATATTGCTCACCTGTTATATACATCCTTGTTCAGCCCTAGAGCTGAGATTTTCACCACCCGCTGGGCGCTGACCAGACAGTTTCGGGCAGCCAGATCCTTGTGCACAAACCGGTTGTTGGATAAATGTTCCATGCCCAGAGCCACCTGTGAGCACAGCGACACCTAGGAGGAAGAGATATTGATGGTAAATGGGTGTCCAGAGGCACATGCCAATCCCATGCCTAGCTGCACTGCACTCCCCCCCCCCCCCCTCCCCAAGTGGCCGTTACCTAAAATTCACAAGGATGAATATTTTAGCAACCAGCAACAGATATTCACCCAATGAAATGAAAAACCAGCACTCTGCGTAAACAAGATCATCCGCTGTACTCTGGGATCAGTGCCGCTGGCTGTGGGTGTCTGACCAGTATTCCTCGACGGCACTGGCAGCTCCAAGCGCTTCCTGTCATTTCAGGTACGCCAGGCGAGAAGGAATGACATCACTTCCTGATGCAGGAGTAGCGAGCAAGGCGCGCGTTTGGAGCATGCATGCTCTTTCTTCAGGAGCCTGGAGAAGGAACACTCATGCTCCGAACACACACCACTCATGCTACTCCTGCATCAGGAAGAGACTTAGTTCTGGCTCGCCTGGTGTACCTGAAATGACAAGAAGCGCCAGCGGCACCAATCCAAGAGTACTGCAGGTAAAGATCTTGTTTACATAGAGCGCTTCATACTTACTTTCTTGTGAGTTGCTAGCTTTTTTACCCTCAATAAATGGTCGACTGATTGCTGCACTTAGATGCCACTGCTGTTTTTTCCATGTGCAGGATTGTCTGGTGAAATGCTGGGTATGAGGAGCCAGATGTTAGATGTCCACAGTTTATGGAGCTGCTGGCTTCCAGCAGTAATGCTCCTATTCTGAGAAGTTTTTCTTTACCCCCCCCTTCTTGGTCAACAATGCACACAGTCACCTCACCTTGTGCCGGGTGCTCAGTCCCTTTGACTTCTCATCTTTGCTTTTTGAGATTCGTAGAAACTGTTTCAGGTCTCCCTGCAATGAGGAAAAAAGAAACACAAAAAGCTAAGAGTGGAGCATACAGCCAGTAAATAGATAACGGAGGAGAACTGCGCAGGGCAGAGAAGAAATAACTGTTCATGGGAAATTTGCTTTTATCCATTCTAGAAAAAAAACTTTCAGACCAAAAAAATAAATAAATAAATCAAAAAGCTTTGCCATCTCTTCCGTTTGTATATGGGCTCCAACACTTTTCACCTAAAGTACGCTGCTCAAAAAAATTAAAGGAATACTTTTTAATCAGAGTACAGTAAACCCCCCGCTCCATCGCGTTTCAGTTTTTGCGGTCCTGGTATATTGCGTTTTTCTCTGTAATGTTATTTTACTATATAAATCATTGACAAATATTTTTGTGTTTTCCATAGCTCTTGCTCTGTCTCTCAGTATCTTTTATGTGTTTAAATGAGTTTCTATTGCTTTAAAAGTGTGTTTAAATACCTTAAAATGCTTTTAAAAGTACAGTGAAAATTAAAAAAACATGCCTACAGTGTATTTTAGTAGGGTTTTTCTATTTCGCGGATTTTCACTTTTCGCTGGTTGGTCCGGAACGTAACCCCCGGGATGGAGGGGGGTTTACTGTATAGCAACAAGTCAATTAAACTCCTGGGATATTGATATGGTCAGTTACGTAGCAGAGGGGGTTGGTAATCAGTTTCAGGAGCTTTGGTGTTTATGAAATGAACAGGGGCACTAGATGGGCAACAATGAGACAACCTCCAAAACAGGATTGGTTTTACAGGTGGAGGCCACTGACATTTTTTCCCTACTCATCTTTTCTGACTGTTTTTCACTAGCTTTGCATTTGGCTAGGGTCAGTGTCACTACTGGTAGCATGATTCGATACCTGGATCCTTTAGGCCAGTGATGGTTGAACCTTGGCACCCCAGATGTTTTGGAACTACATTTCCCATTATGCTCAACTACACTGCAGAGTACATGAGCATCATGGGAAATGTAGTTCCAAAACATCTGGGGTTCCAAGGTTCAACCATCACTGCTATAGAGGTTGCACAGGCAGTCTACCTCCTCCAGGATGGCACATCCATACGTGCCATTGCCAGAAGGTTAGCTTCATCTCCCTGCAAGTGTCACATTATGCCTTTACTCTGCAGGTAAGGGGGAAAAAAAAAAAAAGCAGAGTTTACTTCCTCTTTAATTGAACAAGTTGAAGTTGGAAGCTGACTGGTTACCATGCATAGCTTCACCATATTCTGAGTGTTCCAGTTTTAGTAAATTAACCCCACTGTATCTTTCTCTCCATTCAGAAGGAGAAAGTAAAACACATGGGCAGGGCTGCACAGTGACTGATTACTATGATAGCCAATCAGAGACTATGACAGAAATCAGGTGACTGGGAATCGGGAGTCCCGTACCTTGATCGTTAGTACAAGACTCGGGGCTTTTTTCACAGAAACTGAAAGTCACTTTTTTTTTCTTGTTTTTTTAATTTTTGGACTTTAGTCATATTTATCATATTCTTTTGCACAGATTAATTGTACACTTTGTCTATTCCTACTATATAGGAGTAACATACTGAATGAAGGAGTTTGATATTTTAATTTTAATGGTATAGACTTGTATTTATTTGATATGGTATATACTGAGCACTTTATTGTCACATATGCTACATAATTTATGATTATTGTACTCCCAGTTCCATCACTGTGGGGCAGAGATTCTAGCACTTTTTTAAATTTTTCACATCACTATTTAGGATACGAGATTATATGTAGCTCTTTATAATTTTCAAGTTTTTATATCTATTACTTTATTTAACCACTTCAGCCCCGGAAGGATTTGGGGGAGGGGGGGTTCTGTGACAAACACCGAGATCGCAGGTTCAGCTATGCTGAATCTAGTGATCCCTGCCTGTCTGTCACAAAACAGGCGGGTCTTCTCAAAGTTTCCCTGAAGATCGGTGGAGGGAGGCGGCGATCACCGCCTGTCCTCCCCCTACCCGACTCCCACTGTGTCTAAACACAGCGGGAGCGGGACTCCGGCGGTGCGCGACTAGAAGTCCAGCGACGTAGGTCTACGTCGCTGGACTCAGGAGAGCCGCGCTGCCTGCAGTAGGCTTACTGTGAGCAGTCGGCAAGTGGTTAAGTTTGCGCAGTACTAAACTTTACACACTTGTTTGATAAACACTGTTTTTGGGTAACCAGTCCAGTACTAGCAGCACCTGGGAGTTTTTATTTTACTTAGTCTGACTTTTATATGTAATAGTGCGAGAGCCATCAGCTCTTGGTTTTAATACATAGGTCTCGCCCACATATGTTAAGAGCGTTTGCACCGCACAAATGACATATCGTCGCAAGCGCTATAGCGAGAGCAATAATTCTAGCACAAGACCTCGTTTGTAACAAAGCATAACCTATGGAGATTTTTAAGTACCGAAGTTTTGCGCCATTCAACAAGTAACAATTTTAAAGCGTGACATGTTAGGTATCTATTTACTCGGCCTATGATCTTTTATATTTTACCAAAAAATTGGGTTATATATTGTGTTTTTTTTTTGCATTCAAGTGTATATCAAATACTGGGTGACATAAATTGCAACGACCGCATAATATATACATTATATATATACACATACATAAATAAATAAAATAAATGTTTAGGGGTTCTGAGTAATTTTCTAGCAAAAAAAAAAAAAAAATACAGATTTTTACATGTAGGAGAGAAATGCTGGGCTGTAAGCGGTTAAAGAAGCAGTAGACAAGGTAAATGCTAAGGCCTGTTGTATTTTAGGGTTTAATAACACTTTAAGCACATTGGGAGCAGAGCCTTAAGCCCCGTACACACGCACCGATCGGCCGATTGTCGGCTTGTTAGTATGATGATTCCGACAACCGACTGCGACTTTTCGGCCGAACAAAATCTTTTGTTCATGCTATAAAATTTTTGTTGGCCGTCAACAGAATGGCCGATTGTTCGTCAGTCAGTACAGATTTCGGCAGACAAAAATCAGATGAGCAAGACTGGGCATGCTCAGAGAAGAAAAAACACACGGAAAGTCAACCAGAACATGACATCACTTCTGAAGTTGGTTTCTGGCGGCCAACAAAAGTCCAGTGCAAGTCTAGAGCACATTTCAACCAACAAACACTGGACAAAAGACGGCCGATCGTTCGGCCGACAATCGGTGCGTGTGTACGGGGCTTTAATCTCAGACTTGTCCACAATGGGCAAACAAGATGTGTAACAGCTGAATGAACACTATGGACAACTCAATTACCAATTCTGGACAATTGGGTCCATCCAGTCATCCACACTCACCAGGTCCACGTATTCCAGAATCATGTAATGTGGCTCCGCCTCCCGACACTGACCAAGTAACCGCACTACGTTGGCGTGGTTGAGTTTGGAAAACATGTCCATTTCCCGTCTGAAGTCCATCTGTAGCTGTTCATCGCGAGTCTGCAAAGCCTTTACCAGGACCACGGCATCTTTCCCTCCAGCATCAATGCCCTGAGCCTTAGCAAGGAACACCTCACCAAATTCACCGCGGCCTGCAGGAGACCAGAACGCACATCGTTAATCACACAACCGCACAGGTGATGAGGGAATCTGCTAAATACCGTCACATGCAAATATCTGGGCACAACACGCTGAAAGACACGTTTTGCTGATTTTCCAAGTAAAAGCAAACAACCTTCGCAGGATAAAGACTCCGATGGAATTCTTCCAAATCCCACCACACAATTACAGTTTACAAAATAGAATTATCAACACCTACAGCAGAAAGTCTGTGGGTAGACGTCAAAACACGCATTGCATGCAAGACAGCCAGACCACATTTCAGGACCAGAAACATCTTCAGCCAATATATATTGTAATTTACAAAATGCCATACTATTTTCACTCCTTATCAAAAACGAATCATTTGACCTTGCTGCCCAAACTTTTGAATACAACCATTGATTATAGTCAGAAGGGAAATAAGTTAACAGGAGAAAGGAAGCAACGGGATGAAGTTTAGATATTAGGTGAAGGGGGACCAGGGGGGTTAGAAATAGTGAAAATGAGGGAGCGCTGATTGGGACAATGTAATGGAGTTTAGATAATATGAAAACAGCTCATGGGGGGGAGGGGGTAGTAGATAGCACAGCAGTGGGATAAACAATCAGACCTGGCATCTTCTTTGCATGGTAAGTGAATGGAGGTCGAATAGAGTTGATTAAATAGAGGTTGGATCAGGAAGTTCCTAGTTTTAGCAACAGGATAGTGGTTTGGGGGGGGGGGGGGGGGGGGCGGGCACTTACGAACTCCGTGTGGTGATAGGATGGAGGTTAGACCAGCTGATTACCTAGTGTAGTGATGAGATGACGGTCAGCCCAGGGTAGTACCTATCTTGGCAATGAAACAGAGTACGGGGGCGAATTTGGCATAGTGATAGGATAGAGGTTGGATCAAAGGAGTACCTAACTTGGTGATAGGATAAGATCAGTAAGATCAAGGGGGTACCCGGTACAGTGACGGCAAGGAAGTTGGATCAGGTGAGAATCTAGTGAAGTGATGGCATTGAGGTTGGATAAGAGTTCTATCTAGTGAAGTGATGGAATCGAGGTCAGATCAGGGGAGTACCTAGTGTAGTAAATGGACAGAGGTTGGATCGAGGGAGTACCTAGTGTAGTTACTGGATGGAGGTTGGATCGAGGGAGTACCTAGTGTAGTGATTGGATGGAGGTTGGATCGAGGGAGTACCTAGTGTAGTGATTGGATGGAGGTTGGATCGAGGGAGTACCTAGTGTAGTGATTGGATGGAGGTTGGATCGAGGGAGTACCTAGTGTAGTGATTGGATGGAGGTTGGATCGAGGGAGTACCTAGTGTTGTGATTGGATGGAGATTGGCTCGGGGGAAGTTGATTTTATCGCCGGAACTCAGTCTCTTGCTTGCCAGTGTGGTGAGCGGCACCTCCTCCTGGATCTCAGCGGTGGTCTGTCCATTGTGTAGTGCGGTGCCACCTGGAAACAGAATTACATAATGACCATTCTGTTCTCGGTCGAGTGATGGCTCTCTACATCATGTAGCTATGTTCTTGATCATGTGATGACTCATGTATCTCACCATTTAGACACTCCATTTCTGGCTCTTCTCCGTCCTTCTTGCTCAGTCTTTTGGCTTTGCGGCGTTTCTTACAGTAGAACATGAGCCCAAGCACGATAATTATGTACACCACTGCAGCGCACACCGACAGGCTAATTGTCCGGATCATATCGTACGGGGGGTTGAAGTTGTGATCCTGCTGCTCAACAGGCTTTTCTAGAGAAAAGAGACCATACAGAGCCAATCCATGAGTCTACATCCCATCTTAAGTGTGACCCCCAAAACCACCTACACTGTGACCCTCCCTGCAGTATACACCCGACAACCCATTTACAACATAACACCCCACCCCATGCAGTACACTCGATAAACTACTTTAGAGCATAATCCCTGGTTTATACCCGACATCCCATCTACAACATTACTTTGGGAAGCATTTTCTGTATAGAAAGGATTGTCTAGGTAAGAATTTTCCTTGCCAGCACATCCTGCCTGCAGTGCAGAGTACAATTATCAAGGTATGTGTATACAACTCCCCATATATAGGATAAAGATCCATCTGTATACAAGCATTTACAACATAACACCCCACCCCATGCAGTACACTCGATAAACTACTTTAGAGCATAATCCCTGGTTTATACCCGACATCCCATCTACAACATTACTTTGGGAAGCATTTTCTGTATAGAAAGGATTGTCTAGGTAAGAATTTTCCTTGCCAGCACATCCTGCCTGCAGTGCAGAGTACAATTATCAAGGTATGTGTATACAACTCCCCATATATAGGATAAAGATCCATCTGTATACAAGCATTTTAACAAATAATGTTAGAGATTAATGCCATTATAAAAACGATTTGTAGAAAAAAAATGTTAAAAAAGGCTTAAAACCTTCATCCACCTAAAGTTGTTAAAACATGAACAGACTTTGATTATTCCTATAATAACTGATCTAAAAAACATTTTGGATAAAAACAGGCAGGTTTGTAATTTATGCAGTTCCCACACTAAGCCTACACAGCCTTGAAAATGTATTAATATATGAAAAATAGTGGTAAATATGTCAATCAAATATATCAATTGCCATACTGAGAACCACACATGATCACATTTCATACAATATATCTGAAGAGTCTTCATGGTAAAGGATTTTGTTCTATGTGCAAATCGGATTTGTTTTATTTACCTAAAGATACTTAATGCCGGTTCACAGCAACGCGGCACGACTGCGGGGGGCGACCTGTGAAGTCACGTGCAGCGCGACTTCGGCACAACTTGCACGGACTTCACAGAATGAATGTCTATGCAAGTCGCTCCAGGTCGCCCCGAAGTAGTACAGGAACCTTTTTCTAAGTCGGAGCGATTTGTTTCCCTCCTATTAGAATGGGTCCTGTACCACACAATGGGACCGCGACGGACCGCGACTTGTCAGGCTGACGAAGTCGTATTAGTGTGAATGGGCTCTTAGAGCCCATTCACATTAGCGCGACTTGTCAGCCTGACAAGTCGCGGTCGGTCGCGGTCCATTGAGTAGTACAGGACCCATTCTAATAGGAGCGACACAAGTCGCTCCGACTTAGAAAAAGGGTCCTGTACTACTTCGGGGCGACCTGGAGCGACTTGCATAGACTTCCATTATGTGAAGTTTCTGCAAGTCGCGCCGAAGTCGCGGTGCACAGCGGTGCACGCAACTTCACAGGTCGCCCCCCGAAGTCGTGTTGCCTCAATGTGAATGGGTTCTTAAGGTGATTGTAAAGTCTCTTTTTAAAAACAAAACTAAACAAAAAAAAAAAAAAAACACAAGTAGCTGCAGCAATTTCACATTTTTTTATATGAAATTCCCCCAAAAAAATGTAAAAATCTAATTTTTTTAACATTTCTGGCCAATTTGTTTTCTGCTACATATTTTGGGTATAAAAAAAAAAAAAAAAAAAAAAAAAAAAAATCGCAATAAGCGTATTTTGATTGGTTTGCACAAAAGTTATTGCGTTTACTAACTATGGGAAAGATTTATGTCATTTTTATTGTTTTTTTTTTTAAACTAGTAATGGCGGCGATCTGCAATTTTTTTTTGCGGGACTGCGACATTGCGGGGGACAGATCGGACCCTTGACTGACATTTTTGACACTTTTGGGGGTACCAGTGACATTACTACAGTAATCAGTGCTATACATATGCACTGTTACTATAAAAATGACACTGGCAGGGAAGGGGTTAACCTTATTGGTAAACAGTGGGTTAAATGTATCCTTAGGGGCGTGATTATAACTGTGGGGGGGCGTGGCTTGTGATGTAACCACAGAGACATACGATCCTACATAGCAGGATCGTATGATCTCTGCAGTTACACCAGAGAGAATGACAGACGGCTTTGTTTACATCAGCCGCCTGCCTTTCTCCCTCTCCAGTGGGAGATCGCGAGTTGCTGGCGGACATCAGAGCCGCCGGTCACTCACGCGGGCATCTCAGTGAACAAGCGGGGGCGGGAGTGCGCCTCCGGCGGCGCGCGCTCGCCCCCCACAGGCGGCTGAGTGACGTATCCATACGTCACTTTGCCCAGCAGTGGCGGTCGCTAAGTGGTTAAGTAGGACTAAACTCCCATCTCTTACTTTAACCTATAGATACACCTATAAAAAAAAGTGTTACCTATAGGTACTGTAAATATCTCCCAGACGTGCACCGTTTAGGAGATATTTACTGTACATGCAGCCAGTGATGTCATCGGTGCATGCGTTCTGAAGGAACAGCCACCTTAATACCACAGCCACAGAGTCCTGTGCCATAAACTGGAGTGACGTCATCGCAGCTGGCCAAAACAAACTATGTCCTCACTAACCTGTGGGGCCGCTGAATGTGTGGTATAAACTGTATGTAGCTGCGGCCACAAAGCATATCGCACTGTGTTCCGGGTGCGAGCTGAGACTTTCCCGTCTCATACCCAGAAAACAGATCAGTCTACAGATCCTGGGGCCTCACTGCTTAGTGAGGGCCATAGTTCACGTGGGCCAGCGTAGCCCACATAAATTATGTAAAGTATTTTGAAAATGGAGTTCTTTAAAACAAATGGCTGATAAACTGTGTTAGGAATGGTGTACCACTGGGTAAAGCAAATCTGTAGCCAAAAAAAGTAAAAAAAAAAAAAAAAAAAGTATAAAAAAAAGTTCCAACAGATTAATGCAGCACCAAGATGAATCAGATGTATCACAAATCTCAGTAAATACACAGAGGACAGCGTATATCAGCGTGCTAAGATGTGTGATACATCTGCTGCCTCATCAATTCATGAATGGCTAGGCATATCATATCATGCAAAGGGCTGCTATATACAGTAGAGGGATTCCCAAACTAGGCCCCCCCCCCAGTTGTTCAGGAACTACAATTCCCATCATGCCTAGTCATGAATGTGAATGTCAGAGTTTTAAGATGCCTTATGGGATATGTAGTTCTGCAACAGCTGCAGGGCCGTAGTTTGGGAATCCCTGCAGTAGAGAACTGCTTTATAATCAGCTTGCTGCTCCCTCCTCCTGCACTGCTCTTTGTTAAATTAGCTGGCTGGAATGAAGGATACACCTGTTTGACTGTCTTTGCCTGTTGCAAACAAGCTGCTGGGACCGAGTATATCGGCTTGCCCAGACTTGTGATACATCTGTTGACTTATGCTTATGAATGGTGGAGCATTATATTACTATATACACTGCACATAATCCTTTTATATGAAGGTTCTCTGGATATATTGTTGAAATTTGATCACGCCGAGTGGTTCTCACCATAGCTTCCTGGGACCCAATATAGTTGCTTGATATATATTTACCATACTATTTTTTATATCTATACACATATATATATATATATATATATATATATATATATATATATATATATATACACACACATATACATATATGTGTGTGTGTGTGTGTGTGTGTGTGTGTGTGTGTGTGTGTGTGTGTGTGTGTGTGTGTGTGTGTGTGTGTATATGTATGTATATACGTATTATTTTTTTTTTTATGCACCATTTAGGAGATATTTAAATGTGAAGTCACAGGTGGAATGCGGACTGCACTCTCAATGGGCAGCATGCCATCCACTGAGAGAACTGTGCCATGCGCGCAACTCCAGCAGTGACATTGCAGCACAGGCCATTCAAACGGCCGGAGCCCAGGAATCCGGAATAACGACTGGATGAAGGTGAACTCCTGGTCAGCGGTGACAATTACTGCTTTAGGCCCCTTTCACACTTATGCGACGCAATTTTGCCACGATTTCGCGGTGGGTGCGATTTTGACGCAAATTTGAAAGCAATGGCAAGGCTATATGCCTCAAAACACATTAAAATCGTGGCAAAGTAGTGCAGGAACTACTTTGAAGTCGGTGCGACTTCAAAATGCACTGATATGAATGGGGCTCATTGAAAATAATGGAAAACAACTTGTCATGCGATTTTGCGGTCCAAAATCGCGGGACAAGTCGCACTAGTGTGAATGGGGCCTTAACAATCTGTGCTGTTATTTTTAAAACAAAAACGTTTTTCTGTAACAGAAATAACTTAAAATCCGGCCGTTACTAAAGCTTCCTACTTCCTTCCTTGTGGCAATGATCTGCAGGCTCATAGAGCCTCAGCAGCGTTGCCACCAATTAATGCATACTCCCCTTTTAGCTTAGTAAGCCAGCCATGTATTACTATACACGGCTTACTTACTAGGTCATGTAAATCGCTGTTCTCATCGCACAGCACCACCCAGGATACAGGGCACAGCTAAAGCACAAGCTACTTAGTCTGTCCCTAATACTGCTTATCCCAGTATTTTGTGCCAACTAAAACTATGCAACTCTTTCCGACACATTATGGCTCGGGAGTGGGTGGAGCTAAAGCATAGTACTTTAGCTGCCACCCCTTCCAGGCCATTCCAAATAGAATGAGGTGTAAGTCAGGCGTGTGCTCCCCCCTCCCTAGGCAGATCAGAAGCTTAAATGACAGAGCACTCCATTCTGAACAGTACAGAAGAGGAGGGAGTGTAATAGCTAAAAGCAACGTCACAGGACGTGACGCCATGTGGCTTAGCTCTGGCCGCTCCCGGGACATGCAGTGCTGGAACTAGTAATCGCGATCAAATGACAAAAAAAAAAAAGTAGTAACAAAAACAAGATTTCAAAATGATTGTGAAATTCGAAGATTAGCCGCTTTTGGTCTTCCCTACCTACAAGGAGGGGAGGGGATGTAGAAGAAGGACTTTATTAACACTTTAATACATGTTTTAGGTACTGTAAAGGTTTGGCGCGGGAACTACATGAATAAGGGCTTTTTCACACGGTCCGCCTCCGTAGGCGGACTCCGTGCTGCTCAGTGGTGGATCGATACACTGATCCCCCGCTGAGCAGGCAAGTGACAGCGCCCTCTCCGCTCTGTGTGTGGAGAGGGAGGTGTCAGAGCCCCGCTGCTCTCTATGAGGAATCGGATGAGAATGGACGCGGCCTGTCCGCTCTCATCAGTCCGGATTTCACGGACATGTCACTGCTGACATCCGATGCACCATAGGGATGCATGGAGAATCCGATCAGATCCGCCTAAAAAACTGACAGGCGGATTTGATCGGATCGTTCGTGTGAAAGGACCCTAACTGGGTCTGTTTTATCCTTCAGTTTTCTCCAAGATCATGGCTACTTTATGAATAAACCAAAAAAGCTGAACAATGTTTCAATAACTTTACATGGACAAATACAGAAGCCTTTTAAAATTATTTCCCACACATAGATAGTACAATGCCACCACTCAAGCTTTCCTTTAGCACAAATTATTGGGGCTCCACAGTAAAGTGAACCAAACTCACCTACGACATACAGGAAGGTATCCCGGTGGATGATGTTACAAGCGTTGCCGGCAATACAAGTGTATTTCCCAGAGTCCTCGCCGGACACATGATATACAACAAGAGAGCCATTCGGCATGACCTGAACCCTGCAGACAGATGGATAAAAAAAATTGTTAGTCGCTATGTTGGGCAGAGAATGAAAAAGGATTTTACATCGAGTACAAAAATGTTATTCATTGAGGAACACCGGAAGTCAAAATTGTTGGGGCATTCAAAAGAAGCCCAACTGAGTGGCTTTGCAACTGCAAAAACGAACTGGGGACTAGCTGCATTTAAAACTTGGAGGAGTGTGGACAAAAGACATGATGGCAGCTTTGCAGATCTGGGTAAACATAGCCAGAGTGTGTTTTAGGTAAGGGAAGAACCCAATGTGTCAGACTGTAAGCTTGAAAAATGGTCTGCCTAAGCCACCTAGAGATGGTGCATGCTTTTATGGACCATCCGGAATAACAGAGCTAGCCTACCAGTGGCCCCACAGGTTAGCTGAGAAACTTGCAGCTAAATTACATCCTACAATTGAGTGAAACTGCTTTCTGATGATTTGGAGCCGTACAACGTGGTGTCCTGATAGAGGAGAAATGTCAAAAACTACCTTAGGTAGGAAAGGAGTTCTGGGCCTCACCACCACCTTACCCTTATGAAAGATTATAAAATATTATTTACAGGAATGGCTGCCAACTAGCTTTGCAAATGTGATGGCCACAAAAAAAAAAAAATCACTGGTGGTTTGAAAAGTGGAGAGAGAACCAGCTTTAGATTTCATAGAGTAACAGGGAACAAAAACGGGTTGCCACATGAAACACTGACTAAAGCCTCGTACACACGCAACGAATTTCCGCCGACCGGTCATCCGTCTTTTGGCCAGAGTGGTGTCTGTTGGTTGGAATGTGCTCTAGACTGCACACAAATTTTCCCGTATGACAGAATTCTACTTCAGAAGTGATGTCATGTGTTGGATTGCTTTCTTTGTGTTCTTTCATCTCTGAGCATGCCCAGTCTTGCTCATAAGATTTTCCCCCATCGAAATCTGTACTAATGAGACGAAAATCGGACGCGTTTTGACGGTCGACAAAAATTATATAGCCTGCACACCAGGATTTTTTCGGCCGAAAAGTCGGAGTCGGTTGTCGGAAGCATCATACTAACAAGCCGAAAATCGGCAGATCGGTCGGACAAAATTTCCCGGCCGAATTTCTACTCGTGTGTACGAGGCTTAAATGTCTTAAAAGAACAGGAGGCCAACAGTCTCTGGCATAGGAAAGCAAAAGCAAGTATCTGACCCTTAAAAAGGTGCCGAGGGCCAGATACTGGTCCAGTCCCAACTGTAGGAAGAAGAGGATTCTTTCCATGGAGAACTTCCTGGAGTCAAAGCCTCACACCAAGTGAAGTATACCTTCCATGTGTTTGATAGACCTTACAAGAAGTATACTTCCTAGCTTTGAGAACGCCTGAGATTAGAGATGCCCCCCATGAAAAATTTTAGAACCAAGGCTTCAACAGTCAAGCCATTTAAGCCAGTGACTGAAGTAGGAAGGTAAATTGGCCATTCAGACAGAAGATCTGAAAGAACCTATAGAGCGTCTGTCGGGAGTTTGGTCCAGACAGTTGTGCTACTCTGACCTGGTTAATTTGGCTCAATGAAGATCATCTGAATGCTTCCAGAGAAGCAGGTCATCCAGGAACCCCACAATGGGGATAGCCCCAATCCCTACCAAATCCAGAACTGGAACCAACATCTTGGTAAACACCTCTGGGGTCTTAGACAGGCAGAATGGCAGCACCATAAACTGGCACTGGCGATGCTCCACTGTGAATCACAGAACTGTTGGTGAGGCTGAAAAATTAGGATGTGTGAATAGGCATCCTTGCGATCAAAGCCGCCTCATTGATGAGGCAAAGAAATCACTCAACAGGTGGACTCCATCCTGAACTACTGCACCTTCAGTGATTTGAAACCCTCAAGGTCCAAAATATGGCAGGCCTTTTAGTTTGGCTGGAGAACTGTAAAACAGGTTGTATTAGAAGTCACAAGGGCAGGGCCACGAACTGAAAATGCAGAGGATCCATAGCAAATCCTAAGATTAGTTGACGTACTCGAAAGATGGGGACATGTAGGTACAAGTTATTGATGTTCACAGAAGCCAGAGAGTCTTCCTGTTAAAGAAAGACAATCACAAACTGTGGTGGACTTCATGTGGAAACCTTGCCATCCTCCAATCCTTGCAACAAGCCGCTAAAGCACAAGGCACTAGACATCGGATCCAGCTCCTCTAAGAAACAGTGGCCTGCTCTTGCAATGGAGGGGTCCTCCTTAAGGGATTCTATTCACTCTGACACAGTATGTCTAATTAAAGTGGCTGCCAACAAGGGACGGAAAGCCACTCTAGTTAATTAAAACTGAGAACTTAGAAGGGAATGTAACTATCAGTAAAACCCTGAAAAGGTGAGAACACCTCTGATCCATCGGGTGATATGCCTCTTGATGTGGATCATTGGTGCATCTATGGTAGGAGAAGATCCTTTCACAGAGGGAAAAAAGTGTCAATATAGTGTACACTGGGAAGGCCTTAGCAGATGTGGGAGCTCTAAAAAGTTCCTAGGCCTGTAACCGCAGATTGATCGCCCAGATGCAGGGTAGTGCAGACTGAGCTAAATGGAGCTGTAGGAGACTCTATAGAGAACGACCCAATAATGATAGAGGTCTCAAGTTCTAGAGTATAGGTGCTGGTCCCTTGTGGGGATAATGGATAAATGCCCCTAGATTCATTAGGACAGTATGGGGGTGACGTCACCCATGACAGCAGACCTGTCCTGTGCATTTTTGGAAAAAAACATGTTGTACAGCACAGCAGTAATGAGGAAAGGCCTTGGGATTCACTGCAGATGGGTAGGGGCACCGAACAGGACCAGAGAACCACATAGTTCTTCAGGAGCAGGAAGGTAATTGAAAGACAAGAATGAGTGCACAGCACTTGATTCCCCAAGCCTTACTGCAGTAAACAGGGTGGTGATGGGAATTTCCAAACAGAATCCAGAGGTGGAGCTCCAGATGCTTTAGTCCAGGGGTCTTCAAACTATGGCCCTCCAGTTGTTCAGGAACTACAATTCCCATCATGCCTAGTCATGTCTGTGAATGGTCAGTTTTACAATGCCTCATGGGATGTGTAGTTCCGCAACAGCTGGAGGGCCATAGTTTGAGGATCCCTGCTTTAGTCTAACCAGCCTTACTGACAAAGTGAGTCTTCACAGGCAGGGTTGCATCTGAACGAGCACAACAAACGGGGCACTGGATTCTGATTTTCTAAGGGTGACTGAAATTGTCACCGGGCAACAGTTTGGCAGCATTCCACAAAACGGGGACCACCCCCAGGAACAGGGAAAAGACCCAGAGTTGAGAATCCACATAGAAATAATCCAAAGAGATTACCAAACAAACGTCCAAGGTGATGTGAATGTGGAATTTATATGTATAGCGCTGCGTAAATTGACAGCGCTATACAAGTACCTGAAATAAATAAAAAAAAAAAATGTAACAAATCGTAGAATTCTGCTAGAAATCAACTTCATCATTAAATTACCTTGGACTCTTGGCTGTTTGTTGGGTGCTCTCAGTCTAATACACACTCATCGGACACTTTATTAGGTGCACCTTGCCAGTACTGGGTTGGACCCCCTTTTGCCTTCAGGACTGCCTTAATTCTTTGTGGCATAGATTGAGCACAATGTGTTGGGAACATTCCTCTGAGATTTTGGCCCATATTCACGTGATAGCATCACGCAGTTGCTGCATCCATGATGCCAAGCTCCCTTTCCACCACATCCCAAAGGTGCTCTATTGGATGAGATGTGGTGACTGTGGAGGCCATTGGAGTACAGTGACCTCATTGTCATGTTGAAGAAACCAGTGGTGAGATGATTGGAGCTTTGTGACATGGTGCATTATCCTGCTGGAAGGAGCCCTCAGAAGATGGGGACACTGCAGTCATAAAGGGATGGACATGGTCAGCAACATTACTCAGGTAGGCCCATGGCATTGAAACAATGCTTATTGCTACCAAGGGGCCCAAAGTGTGCCAAGAAAACATCCTCCACACCATTACACCACCAGCCTGAACCATTAATACAAAGCAGGATGGATACAGACTTTCATGTGGTTTCTGCCAAATTCTGACCCTACCATCTGAATGTCGCAGCTGAAATTGAGGCTCATCAGACCAGGCAAAGTTTTTCCAATCTTCTATTGTCCAATTTTGTGAGCCTAAGCAAATTGTAGCCTCCGTTTTCGGTTCTTAGCTGACAGTAGTGGCACCTGGTGTGGTCTTCTGCTGTTGTAGCACATCTGGTTCAAGGTTCAATAAGATGTGCAATCAGATGGTATTCTGCATACCTTGGTTATAATGAGTGGTTACTTGAGTTACTGTTGCCTATCTTAAACCAGTCTGTCCATTCTCCTCCGACACCAACAAGGCATTTTCCTCTACACAACTGCAACTCACTGAATATTTTCCTTTTCGGACCATTCTCTGTAAACCGGAGAGATGGTTGTGCGCAAAAATCCCAGTAGATCAGATGTTTTTGAAATACTCAGACCAGCCAGTCTGGCACCAACAACCATGGCATGTTCAAAGTCAATTAAATCCCCTTTCCTCCCCATTCTGATGCTCGGTTTGAACTTCATCAAGTCATCTTCACCACGTCTAGATGCCTAAATGCATTGAGTTGCTGCCATGTGATTGGCTGATTAGAAATTTCTGTTACCAAGCAATTGAACAGGTGTACCTAATTAAGTGGCCGGTGAGTATGTTTGAGGGTCACTTCTGAGGCTGTGCCATGGCTCTGGAGCCAGAAAGCATGCATAGCTAATTAAACAAGACACAAAGGTCCCAGAAACACTACAATGCAGAGCCCATTGCCTGAGGGTCACATTCCAGGCAAGCCCTGCAGCTGTCAAGTACATTGGGGTCCAGGAACAGCCTCCAGAATTAATACTATGGAAACACCAATCCAGACAGCTGCTATGTGCAGCCCAGACCAAGCAGCTGTTTTACAAGGAGTCTTGAGTGAACTAAAAAAATATCAATGCTGCAGCTAAAATCATAAAGTCTTTAGAGTACAAAAAAAAAAAAATAGCAAAAATGAGGCAGACTTCTAATCACCAGGGCTGAAGAAAAGACATTCAACTTCCTATCACACTAGCAAAAAACAATAGTGCTGGCAATAGGAAGGGTTACACTTTATGGCCTACAATTTTTCTTTATGCCTTTGTCCCCACTTCTTGTAGGCGTTAGTTTAACCTGGATGTGTATCCCCATATTAATCAATGGATGATGAGAAAATAGTGTTCGCAAAAAAAAAAAAAAAAAAAAAAAAAATGATAAGGGTCCTTTCACACGGGCGATCCGATCCGGCCTGTCAGTTTTTCAGGCGGACCTGATCGGATCCTCCATGCATCCCTATGGAGCAGCGGATGTCAGTGGTGATATGTCCACTGACATCCGCTGCTCTCCGATCTGATCCTGTCCATGAAATCCGGACAAATGGAAACCCTATTGGGGAATGGAGGAGAACGCACAGGCGGGCCGCCGTTCTCATCCGATCTCCCCATAGAGGACAGCGGGGATCTGGCAGCTCCGCCTCCGCACACAGAGCGGAGAGGGAGCTGTCATCTGCCTGCTCAGCGGGGATCGGCGGATTGATCCCCCCTGCTGAGCAGAACGGACGTGCGCCCCTGTGAAAGGACCCTTAGTCTTTTCCAAACAGAGGTAAAGAAAGATGTCCTCCCAAGGCACAAAAAACTGTGGCATGCTAGGAATTGGACGACTTATCCTAGGCTGGCCCACAACTCTTATTTGCCAGTGTCCATTCCTACCGTAGGTGGCTGGATAACCCTTAAAGTATGGATTTCCTGTGTTCCTCAAAGGACAAAAAAAAAAGAAAAAAAAAAAAAAAAAACTTTTAATCATCTAAAAGTACACTCTGAAGACTGAAGCCCCGAGGAAGACCGGAATAGAAACGATTGATGGGAGAGTTCTATTGGGACCCTTCTGGTTAACAGAAGTGTCCTCTCTCTAGACCAGGAGGGCTATGCATGCGGCCCAACATAATTGTAAACTTGTGACTTTGAATGTTCATGTCTGGAAGAATGCCGTGTTTGGCCCAGCACCTGCAGCCATGGCCAGCACATACCAGCAGGGCCCAGGAATGCCTTGTTTACAATAGCACTGGTGGCACATGCAGGGACTCACGCTAGCTAGCACCAGTCAATAAGTGCCGCATAGCCGGATCTAGCGGGGTGCTGGAGTGAACTGCGCCCCCTTCCAAAGCCCCCTGCCCTCAAAATCCCGCCTAGCCGTCTCCCATCTCTGCACTGTACATGCACAGCCTGAACACACCACACATAGTTGAAATTCGACAATCTGCCCAACTTTTTCTACTCTTCAGCCTGAAGCCTCGTACACACGCGTCAAAAATCGGCCGGGAATTTTCATCCAACGACCGATCTGCCGAGTTTCGGCTTGTTAGTATGATGCTTCCGACAACCGACTCCGACTTTTCGGCCGAAAAAAATCTGGTGTGCAGACTATAAAATTTTTGTCTGCCGTCACAACACGGCCGATTTTCGTGCAGTCAGTACAGATTTCGACAGGGAAAAATCTTATGAGCAAGTCTGGGCATGCTCAGTGAAGAAAAAACACAAAGAAAGCAACCCAACACATGACATCACTTCTGAAGTAGAATTTTGTCTGGCGAGAAAATTCGTGTGCAGTCTAGAGCACATTCCAACCAACAAAACACCACTCTGGACAAAAGATGGACGATCGGTCGGCCGATAATCGTTGCGTGTGTACGAGGCTTTAGGTCCCATTCACACTTTGCAATCTTTTATTGCAGAATAGCGCCTTTTTTTTTTTATGTGCGGCCCAAGACAATTACTCTTTTTCCAATGCAGCCCAGGAGAGTAAAAAAGTTGGATACCCCTCTACTGTATACCGTCTCACTCACCTCTGATGTGGTTTGGTGTTATCCAACAAGCCCTCACGTCCTCGCCAATGAATTTGCGGCACAGGGTCAGCAGTGGCCTGGCAGTGCAGAATCGCGGTGTTTCCTCGGTAGACTGTGGTGTTCTCCGGAACGATTCGGAAGCTGATGTAGACTAGGGAAGGAAATGGTTAAATAGCACCGCCATCCAGAGTCAAAATTACAGCCGGATCACCAAACCAGACGCAGATAAGGGTGGGGAGGGAAACCAAAAATTGACCCAACCTATCTAATCATCTACCTGGCCAACTTTTGTTCAGTTTGTAAATCTGCATGCAGAAAGCACTTCCTTCAGCTTCAACTCTGAAAAGAACGGACTTTGTGTTTCTGTAGCCGTGTCCCAAGATTTTACCTAAAGAACTATGGAGGAAAGAAAGGGGAGGGATGTTGTGTTCACCTCCCGCAAGCTTACTGGGGCAAACATTGATTTTTCTCCCAACTTCTAGTGGCTCATCCACAAATTTTTACATTTTAAGCAATCATATATGCATGAGCAAGGATATATGAATGTGAAAGGCAACAACTGTATGGTAAACACTGCGTTATTGGGTGGAGCCACATCTGTGACGTCATCACGCACGAGTACGCTGGCGAGGACCGCGGCCGTTTCTGTCAATTGTTTATGCTGCTTTTTTTAACTTCTGACATGTAAGTGCAATAACTTTTACAAATAAATTGTGGTTTTATAATACTGCACTATGAAGTCTCTTCTATCTTCCACCCAGATGCATGAGTTTAACAAAGATTCAGCATTCGCACTAGAGATCGACTGATTATCAGCAACACCGATATATCGGGGGCCGATCTGCACTTTCCCCGATATATTGGAATTCGGCTTTTGATTTACCGATATTGCCAATATTTCAGGGAAAGTGCTTGTACCGGGTTGATGCCTGCAGCTAG
Source organism: Pelophylax lessonae (assembly GCF_965119305.1). Classification (NCBI taxonomy): domain Eukaryota; kingdom Metazoa; phylum Chordata; class Amphibia; order Anura; family Ranidae; genus Pelophylax; species Pelophylax lessonae. Next base: position 665,296,184 of record NC_138770.1, on the reverse strand, counting down.
AAGCATCACCCCGGTACCGGTGTCCGAACCCGACGGCCGGCTGTCTTGTAATGACAACCGATGCGGCTGAGAAGCCGCTTGGCTGTCATTCCAAGGAGCGGGAGGGGACGTCCCCCCCCCCTCCCGCGGCTCGCCTGCGTCTCCCGTCCCACCAGGAGACCCGGGAATCCTACCTTCACCACCGCCGTCTGACCCGGGTCTCAATTTCTTTGAATTCGGCGCTGCATACCCGGAAGCGATGTCATGACATCACTTCCGGGTACTGGCGGCGCCGAATTAAAAAAACCTACAGCATTCAAAACAGCCAAACTTGGCGATTTGAATGCTTTAAGTGCAGAGGAGGGGTTTGGGGTCTTTTGAACCCTCAGATCCCTCCACCACACTACCTGTAGACATAAAAAAAAAAAAAAAAAAAAAATTTTAATGTCCGAAAATATCGGCAGATATCGGCCAATACCGATATCCGATGGCCAAAATATCTGTAGTAAAAAAAAAAAAACTATATCGGTCGATCACTAATTCGCACACCTCATTTAAAGTCAGCCGACATCCTGGGGTATCAACAGAGCTGAGACCTTATGTGTAAAGGGGATCATTTTAGAGTTGCTAAACCTGTGGAGAATTATTGGTGGCTACACACTGCACTATGGATCATACACTTCTGGTAAGAGGCGTGATTATATGTGGGGATTGCACCCCTTTGAGCACTTTGTTTTTTTATGGGCACTCATAAATCACCTGGATATTCCGCTTAACCACTTGCTTACTTGGACACGTATACCCTCTTCCTGCCCAGGCCAGTATTCAGCACTGTTGCATTTTGAATGACAATTGCGCGGTCATACAACACTCTACCCATATGGAATTTGTATCATTTTGTTCAAACAAATAGAGCTTTCTTTTGGTGGTATTTAAAGCGGAGTTCCACTCATTTTTGTGTTTATTAAAAGTCAGCAGCTACAAAAAAAAGTGTAGCTGCTGACTTAACACACAACTCACCTGTCCCACGATCCGGCCACCTGAAGCTTCGCTCCTCTCCCTCTCCTCTCAGCGGCGCCAGCATTTCTAGTGTGAGCACCCAGCTGTGACAGCTTGTGGCTTTACAGCCGGGTGTGCACTACGCATGCGCAAGTCACGCTGCGTGTCGTGAATGGCCGGGCAATCTTCTGGGACCTGTGACGTGTCCCAGAAAATTGCAGGGAGGGAGGGGAAAAGGAGAACTTTCGCTCGAGCCGCCTAGGTGGCCCGAGCAGAAGTGGGAACGGACAGCTGTCAAATAGGTACCTGCTCCCCCTCCAAAAAACATGACATGGCAAATGTGGCATGTCAGGGGGTCAGGCGCATTTAAAGCAGAAGTTTCACTTTTGCTTTAATCACCACTGGGTTTTTGTATTTTTTGGAAAATAAAAAAGTAAACAAAACATTTTTCAGTTTGTTATTAAAGTTTGCAAATAGGTATTTTTTTTCCTTCACTGATTAGGCTGCACTGATTGGCAGTACTTGTGGGCACTGATAGGTGGCACTGGCTTGCACAGATTAGCAGCACCGATGGGCACCGTGTGGGACCAATGTCCCTGTAACAGAAGCCAGTTAACAGCTTTCCTCCTTTCTCCTCACGTGGTCAGCGTTCAGAGAAAAAAAGCCGATAACTGGCTTCTCTTTACCTCCGTGATCAGCTGTCATTATCTGACAGCTGACCATGTGGTAAAGGGCTGTGTTATGATTGGCCCTCTACCCTGTTCTGTGATCAGCCGAATCCATTGGACTCGGCCGTCACAGAGCGCGCCGCAGGGGGCGCGCCCGCATGGGACGTCGTCTATTAATGCCCTCCCGACACTGGGAGTGCGCCCTGTAGCCGTCTTTCGGCTATAGCCTGGACAGAAAGCGGTTAAGATTGGACTATTTATTATTGGTCTATTTATTTTTGCACTTTATTGGGATGAGGTTTATGAAGAAAATTAACAATATGTTTATGATTTATTTATACACCGTCTATGAATAATTTATACACTATGTTATTTATACATGTGGTGAAGCATTAAGAGTATTTTTACATTTTGGATTCACAAATTATGATTGCTTATCATTAATTTTTCATTGAAGCACTGAGTTCTGATAATCTGTGGAGGAGGGATGTGCACTTGTTTGTTTTTCTTTGATTAGGTCAGTACCCGGGTTGTACCATCGCTTGAATGGTGATCTTGCTCATTTGCCTGACTGGTGCCAGCTTTCTATTCTGTGCTGCGGCCATATTTCATCAGCTCCATCACAGAAAACTAGGAGCCCCCGCCATGGCAGAATATGAACTACACTATGCAGCATTCATATGTCAGCACAAGGGAACATCTAGCTGTGTGCAGATGTACATACCCAGACTGCGCTGACTCAAACAGGTAGCATGTTATGTGCTGAGCATTAGAGGTGTTCTGCACAGCAGGTAGCAAATGACAAATCCAAAAAAAAAAGAAAAAAAAAAAAAAAAAAAGGAAGCGATTTCAGATTCCTGCTGACTGCTGGAGCAATCCAACCAGACACTTACTAGATCAGAGATGATTCACTATCAGACAGAACGGAGAGACACACCTGCCACTCGGCACAGAACATGCATTGTCCTGGGAGGGCAGCACAAGCTGCTCACACTTCTTTACACACAGACATGGTGGCTCATTATTACACTAATACTGCTGCTAGGAAGCGAGCCACAATGCTGAAAGTCTGGTCTGGTTAAAAGAAGCTTCCTCTACCTAGACAGCCTCCTCCAACTTGTCCGCCGCCAGAAAGCTTTTTCTTACATGTCTGCCAAGGAAAAAATAATGCCTATAATCTGCATAATTATATAGAGGTTTTTGTCCTAAAGAAGCTTACAAGTGATCAGTACAGTTACACCCACACAAGCACCATGTCCACCTTTGGATTGAAGCTGACTAACCTGCAGGGCAGGAGTTCTAACTGCTTCATTACTTTGTGGTGTAAAACATGATTCTTGTAGGAAATTATCCACTTGACCTCTGGAAGATTTACACCCCCCCCCCTTCATGACCCGGCCATTTTTTGCTATACAGCACTGGGTTACTTTAACTGGCAATTGCGCAGTCATTCAATGCTCATCTAGGCACTGATGGGCACTGACTGGCAGCACTATGGGCACTGATGGTGCTGCCCGTCAGTGCCCATCAGTGACGCCCCGTCAGTGTCCAGTGCCGCCTCTCAGTGCCCGTCAGTGCCCATCAGTGCGGCATATTAGTACCTCCTCATCAGTGCCCATAAGTGCCACCTCAACAGTGCCCCATCAGTGCAGCCTCATCAGCGCACATCAGTGAAGGAGAAAAATGTACAGTAAAACCTTGGATTGCGAGCATAATTCGTTCCGGAAACATGCTTGTAATCCAAAGCACTCTTATATCAAAGCGAATTTCCCCATAAGAAATAATGAAAACTCAGATGATTCCTTCCACAACCATTTATTCATAAGTCCTTCAGTTTTAAAGTCCATATAAAAAGATTATAGCATTGCGATAGGTTTTGTAACCATACAATGTCCATCCACAAATAGCCGCTTCCACAAGGGGATTAGAAGCAAAATCCAGCAGGAGCTACAGAGTTTCAAAGAGAAGAGAGGCGCCTCCAAGTGTAGCAATATGGTTCCGTTTAATGAAGGTACAACATTTAGCAACTCACATGGTTGATGAATAAAACAGGCACATCTAAGTATGCAGGCATCCAGGGGTAAAGCTGTCCACATAGACTATCTTCTGCACCACTGGCTGCCAGTCTGTAATCCTGACCGGGGAGACCACCCTGGAGTAAAGCGATCTGATAGCGAGGGGCAGCATGGAAGGGATGACGTAGATGGCGGTGCGGACAGTCTATGTGGACAGCTTTACCCCTGATGCCTGCATCCTTAGATGTGCCTTTTCCAATCATCAACCATGTGAGTTGCTAAATGTTGTACCTTCATTAAATTTAACCATATTGCTACACTTAGAGGCGCCTCTCTTCTCTTTTATACTTAGCTGTGACTTGAGGCTACTTGTATATCAAGACATTGCTTGTATATCAAGTCAAAATTTATTTGAAAATTTTGCTTGTCTTGCAAAGCGCTCTTAAACCAAGTTACTCTCAAACCAAGGTTTTACTGTATTTATTTTGAAAATTTACTCACAGAAAATAAGAAAACCTTTTTATTCTTTAAAATTTTCAGTCTTTTTTTCTTTTTGTAAGAAATAATAAACCCAGAGGTGATTAAATACCACCAAAAGAAAGCTCTTTTAGTGAGAAAAAAATGATAAAAATGTCATATGGGTACAATGTTGTATGACCGCGCAATTGTCATTCGAAGTGTGAGAGCGCTGAAAGCTGAAAATTGGCCTGTGCATTAAGGGGGTGAAAGTGCACTGTAGGCAAGTGGTTAAGATCCATTCATGACAAAATGTCACTGTCTTTAAACAAAATCGTCTCCCTCCCAAAAACGAGTACTTACCTGCCACAGAGAGGTGAACAGTGGTTTTTATCTCCCCCTGCTGACTGTTAGAAGCAATGCAAGTGTAATTTCCAGCATCATTACGACTGACGCGGTGAAAGCGTAGAAGACCGGCCTCAGAACCCACGTGAGGGGGTAAGCTACTTCCATCTGCCAGAAGAGAATCAGATTTGTATCATTGGCCACTGGGGGAAACAAAAGGCGAGTTATTATGTCTGCCAGCAAGGTTAAGACTGATGTGGAGCTGCACTCACCCGCTTTCACCCAATGGATTGTGGGTTTCTCGCGCCCTGTTGCAGAGCATTGGACAGTCCCCTCCTTATCCAGCTCCAAGCACTGAGAATGAGGGGGAGGGGTGAACTTCAGGTTCTCTGCAAAAGGTAACAAACCCAAATCAGGTTACAGACTTCTAACAATCCTGCCCTGGTATAGAATATAAACAGGAGAGACAAACCAATGGTTTTAGAGTGCAATGTAAACAGGTCATCGCATTTCAGGGGTTGTAAAGGTCCCCCTTCATCAGGGATCAAAGTGAAGGTTGAGATGAAAATAGAAAGGTTTTTTTTTTTTTTCCCCCAGGAACAATATGCTGAATTTTGCTGCAGAAGTGGTGCAAATTTACTCTTGGACCCAATCCACCATTTACATCCCAATTTGCAATTTTAACCTACATTATAGAGGTGCATTACAACCCCTGCATGTCAATGGTAAAAATAAGGTTTTTTGTAATGACCATAAAATATTATTCTTCAATTCCATGGAGGGGCACAGGAATTCAGAAACAGGTTATACTGCTGCCTACAGGAGTTTGGGACACTGGCAGACAGAAAAAGTCATAAGCCAACCCCTTCCCTAACCAGCATATCTCAGGTTCATGAGTAAGCAGTTCATAGGACTAAAACAGAGGGGCGGGACCTATGCTCTTTAATGGACCAATTTTGCAGTAGGTAAAAAATATATTTCTCCCATCTTCCATTGAGAACTCAAAGAGTCGGGCTGCCCAAATGCAGTCTTATTGAAGGGTGGACAACAGCCACTGATCAGCCAAAAGAATACTGGGAACTGTCCATATTTAGAGACAGCCCAAGGGACCAACACCAAAATCCATGCCAGAGACATACACTATATTACCAAAAGTATTGGTACACCTGCCTTAGTCCGTAGGGTTCAATATTGAGTTGGCCCACCCTTTGCAGCTATACCAGCGTCAACTCTTCTGGGAAGGCTGTCCACAAGGTTTAGGAGTGTCTCTATGGGAATGTTTGACCATTCTTCCAGAAGTCCAGTTGTGAGTTCAGGCAATGATGTTGGACGAGAGAAGGCCTGGCTCACAGTCTCCACTTTAACTCATCCCAAAAGGTGTTCTATCGAGTTGAGGTCAGAACAGACAGCTCCTGATTCTTCCTAACCATTGGGTAATACTGCCCCCTATAGGAGTAGGACACTAGGCAGGAAAAAGCTTATCTACGCCTATGGTCAAGTCCCGGGGGGGTATACACCCACACTCAGCTATAGGCACTCCATTTTGTTACAAGCAGTTTCATAAGAAAGCCAATTCCACAGAGGGGGGTGGGTGCTGTGTCTGTCAATGAACATCAGAGAAATGGATTTTACTGTAAGTCAAAAATCTCTTTTTCTCTTTCATTTATTGATAGACAGCTCTTTATTCTTCTTAACGAATGGGACACCCCAAAGCAGTGTTAAAGTGGTAGTATACTCCGCTTTTTAACTTTTTACCTACAGGTAAGCCTAGAATAAGGCTTATCTGTAGGTAAAATTAATATCTCTTAAAGAGGTTGTAAACCTACGAAATTGTATTTTTTTTCAAAAAAAAAAAAACACCTGAAAGACAAACATTGCATACTAGCTCATTATGAAATACCTTAAAACGAAGCACCAGGTGCCGACCGCTCACCTCTCTCATGGGTGACATGTTCTGTCGCCCTTCTTCTGGGTTTTCAGCATCCGGCCATCTGATTGGCTGGAGCCTCGATTACGTCACTCCCGCGCGGGAGCCGACGGTCACGGCACAGGGCTCTGAAGAAACGGCACCAGCGGCCGTTCCTTCAGAGCGCATGCACCAGTAAAGTCACTGGCTGCATTTAAGGTAAATATCTCCTAAACGGTACAAGTTTAGGAGATATTTACAGTACCTATAGGTAAGCCTTATCATAGGCTTACCTATAGGTACAACTTGCAGAGGAGGGTTATATATGGTATAGGAGATATTCACCCTGCATGCAGCCGCTGACACCAGTGGCGCATGCGCTCTGAAGGTCCAGCAGACCTTCAGAACTCCTTGCCGGAAAGTGAACTCCCACGCGCATGCGCGGGAGTGACGTCATGGCGGCTCCGGTCACTCTCAGCGCCCGAGCCGCCGAATCCGGAAGAGATACCGAGGGAACATAAAAGCTCCCTTAGCGGTGTCCGGGTGACCGTGTGGGGGCTTCGTTCTAAAGGTATTTCATAATGTGCTAGTATGTACATTACTGCATACTAGCAGCGGTATTTCATAATTTGCCACTATGTAAATTACTGCATACTAGCACATTATGCCATTGTCTTGCAGGGTTTTTTTTTTTTTGTACTCAGGATACTACCGCTTTAAACATGTGGAAAAAAGCTGAAAAAAAAAACCTCCCAAGGCTAGCCATAGCCAACCAGGTAACAAGGAGCTCAACCAATACAACTGGAGCTCACCTTAGAAAAAAAAAACACAATACACCCTCAAAGAGGACCAGGTTCTCTAACCAGCAGCCTGCAAAACCTTGCGGCCAAAAGAAGCATCCACAGATGCCAACACATCCACTTTATAAAACTTTGTAAAAGTGTGCACAGACGACCAGATGGCCACCTTGCAAACCTGCATCACTGATGCCTAATGACGGAAGGCCCAGGAGGCACTGAGCGCCCAAGAAAAGCGTGACTTAACAGGGAAAGGAGGAACCTGACCCCTAATTGAATAGGCCTGAATCACTGTCTGTCTGATCCATCTGGAAATGGTGTCAGCAGAAACAGCCAACCCTTTGAGGTCCAACTGTGAGTACAAACAGTGAGTTTGACTTCCTAAAAAGACTCCACAGCTGCCAGGTACACCCTGATTGCCCGAACCACATCCAGGGAATGCAGAGCAATTTCCATAGGATGTTTAGGCCTGGGACATAGGGAAGGCAAAACAATGTCTTCATTCAAAAGGAAATCAGAGACGACCTTTGGAAGGAACAATGGACAGGGACGAAGAACCACCCTAGCTCCCTAAGCCAACAGGTAAGGTGAACAACAAAACAACGCTGGCTCCGACACCCTGCACGCAGAAGTAATAGCCACCAAAAAGGCCCCCTTCTGGGACAACGTAAGCAGGGGAACCTACCAAATGTTTTCAAAGGGAGGCTTCTGGCAAACAGACATCAAATTTGAGGACCTACGCCAGTAATGGAGACCACACTGGAGGAACCAAGCATCGAGCTCCCTGGATAAAGGTACACACCAAGGAAAGCGTGGCCAATGGAAGCTGAAAGAAAACCTCCAAAGCCGAAACTTGGCCCTTAATGGTACTCAAGGCAAGGCGCTGCTCAACCCCCAGTTGGAGGAAAGTCAAGATCTGAGTCACCGAAAAGGCGCGAGAGAGAACCCCAAAGAACTCACATCACGCTAGGTATGTCTTCCAAATACGATGGTAGATCTTCCTAGAGGAAGAATTTCTAAACTTTAACAGCGTAGGAATTACTGATTCAGACAAACCTCTATCTTTCAGCACCTGACTTTCAATAGCCAAGCCGTTAAAACCAGTGACTGTAAAGCAGGATGGAAGATTGGTCATTGAGACAGCAGATCTTCCCTGTGTGGAAGCCTCCAAGGAGCATCGGTGACCAGCCCTACCAGATCGGCGTACCAAGACCGGCAAGGCCAGTCTGGAGCCACCAGAAAGACCAGAACCCTTTGCTGCTTTGATCCTGCACAGGAGTCTTGGCAGAAGTTTGAGGGGGAGAAGGCATAAATCAGTTCATACCTACGCCAATGCATCTGCGGCATCAGCCAGAGGATCCCGAGACCATGCCACAAACCTCTGTACCTTCCATGGAATGTGTACAGCAGAGAGGGCTGGAAAGATCATCCTGCCCACCTTCGAATGCCAGCTACTTCCCAATCCGCCTGGACACTTCTTGTGTCCCCATGGTGACTGACATAGGCCACGGCCGTGGCATTGTCCGATTGAATTCGTACCGGACACCCCTGAAGACGAATTGTCCAATGATCCAGACAAAGTCTGAATGCTCTGAGTTCCAGCACATTGATCTGCAGTCTGGACTCTTCCCGAGTCCAGACCAACTGAACACAAGCTGTGCCGACAACGCCTCCCCACCCGGACAGGCTGGCATCTGTGGCGACAACCGCCCAGTAGTACAGGGGGAGAAGGGTTTCTCTGTCTAATTGCCAGAGTACAAAGCCACCTCTAGAGACTGTGGATTCTTGTCTTGTTTCACCAGAATCTATTTTTTGCAGAGATCTCGTGTGGAACTGTGCAAATGGAACCGCCTCAAAAAGGTAGACACCATCAGGCCCAGCACCCACACACTGCTCCATCAGGATGTGGGTGGCAGTTGGCAAGGAGGAACGCTAGGACTTAGGCCGGGGCCAGGTCGTATGCTCCCTCGCGAGACGTTTAACTCGCAGGCCAGCCCCCATCCAGTGGGGCTATGTCGCGGCTGAACTAGCACGAAGCTGAAGCCTGCGTGTGCTCACTGGGAGACCGTCTGGATCTAGATTACCCAGTCCGTCAGCTGATATTTTGTTCCTGTGAGAACCTACTAACAAAGATATGGAAAAATCAATTTAAAAAGGAAAAAAATGCTAGGACCTGAGATCCCAGCAAGGAACTAGGTCCTTACTGCTGACTAGGCAGAAAAAAAAACAAACTAAGGGCCTATAGCTGAGTGTGGGAGTATAGCCCCCGGGATTGACCATAGGCGTAGTCAAACTTTTTCCTGCCTAGTATCCTACTCTTGTAGGGGGCAGTATAACCCAATGGTTAAAAAGAATCAGGAGCTGTGTCTGTCAATGAACGAAAGAGAAAAAAGCTTATGCGTTTGACTAAGGCCACACAGCCAAAACGCATAAGCTGTTTTAGCCTGTAGATAGCATGTAGCGAATAAAGACATGCTCTACATGCTGAAATAAGCCAGTGCTGTCCCAATACTCAGGGAAAACAGCCACTTTGCTCCACCACAGAGGCACTCACTATCTTTCCCCCTTTGACTCCCTCAAGGGGTTTCCTTCCCTGGATCTGTGAAGCTCCCTGCCAACAAAATCGATAGATATATTATAGCCTGGAAATCGCTGCCCCGCCAAGTCCATCCCGGCTCTTGCATGCAGGGTCCAAGTACAGTCCCTTCCAGGCATTCTGGCTGTAACTGATCCACATGAAGCTTTTCCTTCGCTCAGCAGGGTTTGTCAGAAAAAAGCCATTTAAAGGTGATTACAGCCGATGAAAGGATATCTTCAGAAAAAAAAGACATCTGTTGTCACATCTATCGCCTAAAAGGACACTGGTGAAAAAACTGAGGATTAGCTGACCTGGGAGGGGTTTTGCCTGGATGGGCAATGCCTTCTGTTTTTTGGCCAGTGTCCGGTGAAAGTAAAAGTACAACCCAGCCTCGAATTTGTGGTCTCCTGTGTGCTGTGATGTACGATTGGTAAAATAGGTATTTATGGACTCTAAAAATCACTGGTACAAAGCTCTTGTTTCTTAGAACTCATGGATCTTTTCTTGAGGCACTGCCTAACCGGGACTGTTTGAGTTCAAACAACAACATGAGCTCCACTCTTTGAAATTGCACCAACACTGGATCCAGAGCTCCCTTTCTATGACATAAGACTGCTGGAACACTCACCTTGTACAAGGACTCGAGCAGAGGCTTCGATGCTGCCAGCCGGCGTGCTGCTCACACACTTGTACAGGGTTCCATCATACACCTCCACATTCAGGATTTTTAGTGTTCCGTTCATGAAGATCTGGAATCGGGAGTCCTGTGAAAGAGAAGGTGAGGTAAGTACAGGGCAGACAGAATCAGACCAATGCCCAATCTCAGATCAACACTCACTGACCGAGGAAAGGGGGATTCCATTGCGATACCAGGTGACACTCGGCTCCAGAGACGCTGTACTGTGGCAGTGTAGGAATCCAGATTTCCCTTCATCCATCCCCGTGTCCTGAGGCTTCTCAACCCACACAGGAGATGCTGCAATGAGATCAGAAAACCATTAAGTCCAGTTTCAAATAGAAGTAGGAGTGTGTTCTGTGCTGGATGGTTGAAAATAATGGAGGAACAACTGTTAAGTTTACGCCTACAAAATAACAGGGATTTAAGTAGATGGCAGATGAATAGCTCTAGGGTAAAAGCATGGCAGACAATTGCAATGGGCTGCATCGAGGATGCCAGGAGGCCGGTGCAGGGCGAGGGACTGTGTTGGTGCTGCCAGGAGGCCGGTGCAGGGCGAGGGACTGTGTTGGTGCTGCCAGGAGGCCGGTGCAGGGCGAGGGACTGTGTTGGTGCTGCCAGGAGGCCGGTGCAGGGCGAGGGACTGTGTTGGTGCTGCCAGGAGGCCGGTGCAGGGCGAGGGACTGTGTTGGTGCTGCCAGGAGGCCGGTGCAGGGCGAGGGACTGTGTTGGTGCTGCCAGGAGGCCGGTGCAGGGCGAGGGACTGTGTTGGTGCTGCCAGGAGGCCGATGCAGGGTGAGGGACTGTGTTGGTGCTGCCGGGAGACAAATGCAGGGCAAGGAACTGTGTTGATCCTGCCAGGAAACAGATGAGGGTTGTGTTGGTGCTGCTAGGAGACTGGTGCAGATTGATGTTGGCGTTACCTAGAAATGGTTCAACTGTTACCACCAAATGACCAGATTCTACTTACTCGCCACAGTGATTTCCAGATCCTGTTGTCTCTCGCCTGCCTTGTTTGCAGCGTGGCATGTGTACACCCCAGTATCCTCCTCCATTATGGGGCTGAAAACCAATTCATGCCTAACCTGGTACACCCTCCCCTGCTCCGGAATACGTTGCCCACTCCTCGTCCACCATACAGTAGGTATCGGCAGTCCATCTGGCTGTCTGCAGACAACGTGATGCATTGTGCCTGCAGTGAGAATACGGGGAGACATGGGGCGCATGTCCTCGATTTCTGCAGGAAGAAAGCAGAGTCATTACACTCCTTGTTTATTGACTGGAAAGAAGATTACAGAGTATCATCTTTGGAATTCATCTTACTGGCCAGGCTAAGCTTTGCTTGCAGAGTGAGCTGCTTGCCCCGTTGTCCTGTCCCCACACAGCGATAGGTGCCAGTATTACGCACACCAACAGAACTGATCAGAAGGGAGCCATTCTGGAAGACGGTGATCCTACAGGATGAAAAGGGACACAAGGGATGCCAGTTACACACACTATGCAGGAAGAGGTGGGGGCAGCACCACTGTTCAATTCCAAAAACCTAGTTCTGGAGAGCTGGACAGGGTCTGTAAGCAAAGGCTCACCTTCTCTGAAGCCCAAAACACTTGCTGCTTCAAATAACTATCCCCAGCTTATACTGTGACAGGAAGAGATGGGGACTCTTCCTTAGAGCATCAGCTCCAGGAGAAAGACTAAAATAGTAATGGTTGGAAAATGTATTTACTTAAAATCCCAGGAGGATGGACACTATGTTAAAGGACTAGAGGCCTGTGGTTCAGACATTACCAGGATGGGTTTACAGGTGATCATCCCAGTTCGTGAGCTCCAGCTCCCCTGTTTGGCCCCCACCCAGTCCGTGAGCAACCAAGAACGAATGGGGTTCTGACTGTTGAAGGAAAAGGAATATTGTCTCCAATTGTCCACTGGAGGAAAAAGCTGGACTCATTGGGAATAAGCCCTGCCTACAAGAGAGCTCCTTCCCTGGACTTCAATCAACCATTGGCTTTAAGGGGGTTGCTGCCTAGAGAGCAATTGTAAAGGACATTGGAGGGGGGAGAAGTATTCAGCACATAAAAACTTCTTATTGATCTGTGCAAATGCTTCGTAGTTACACAACTAATGGTGAGCCCCACACGCTACATACAATTCTCCACTGAGGAGGATGATTAGCACTGTATATTGGGACACAGCCATACAGCTGGCTGGTAAGACCTTTCCATCTGACTTTGATGTTCATCTAACTACTATTGTCCCAACCCCCATCACAATGCAGGCAGCCTATCCCCTCACCGGGTCTTGTTCACCAGCGAGCTGTTGTCTTTGAAGAACCACTCCAGTACAGGAGGAGGCACTGCGGTGAATTTACAGTGGAAAATGGCATCTTCATTCTTATTGACAATCTGATCTTCAGGGGTGATCTCAGCCTGAGGAGAACTTTCATCTGAAAAAAGCAGGAATATCAGTTACAAAAGGAGTATGAAAATGGCCCTGACACTGCCTCTGCAGTAGATCAGACACAGCAATAAAACAATGATTTATCTGATTGATTAAGATCTACACCCATGATATTCTCCAACAGACACCATGCCCACCAGCCATCTGATAAAATGAGATATCTACCACACACATATACATAATAAATCATAACCATTCTTACTGACTGGTGACCAACCCCCCCACCCATCATATACCTTCCTATTACCACCACCGCCACCACATAACCCCCCCCCCCCGCCCCGCCAGATCCCTTCACCTTGTACCTTCCACATCTACCCAATTATCCTATCCAACCGTTATATCCCCCCCCATCCCGGGTCCTCTACTGCAGTGGTCCTCAACCCTGGTCCTCAGGGCCCACTAACAGGCCAGGTTTGCAAGATAACTGAAATACATCCCAGGTGATATCATTTGCTGCTCAGTGATTGCATTACTCTAGTCTGCATCTCCCCAAGGTAATACTTAAAATATGGCCTGTTAGTGGGCCCTGAGGACCGGAGTTAAGGACCACTGCTCTACTGGATCCAAGAAATGATAATTTGCACGATTTCTAGTTTGAGCTCAGTGACTTATCAAGTTAAATTCGCAATCAACCACCAGACTGGTGGTTATTGGCACCCATAGACACTATACTATGGCTGTATATGCATCAGAGAAGTATAACGCTCCCTGTGTACCCACACTAAAACATAAAATGAATATATAAAAACTTAAGCTATCGAAGAACATCTAGTTCAATTTCAGTTCTGAGTAGATATAGCATTCAAATAGCAAGGTCTCACCGATTATATTCAATGTGAAGTTACGGTTGCTGCAGACGGCTCCGGCCGCGTTGTTCGCACAGCAGTAATACTCTCCGCTGTCGTCGGGCCCTGCGCTGTGTATGGTCAGAGTGCGCTCCTTGTTATTAATTGAATAGGACTGCCCATCATCTGTCAGTGACGTCACGTCTCGGTACCACTGACATAGTGGACTGCAAAAAAAAACAAAAAATGATCAGACAAAGCAGAAAGACAGGCTGGGGCCAATTCCTTCTACTGAGGGTCAATCTCATCCAGCTAGAACCAATCAATGCCAGGGACCATTCAATCCACTGAGGGCCAACCTCGCCCAGTTAGAACCAATGCCCAGATTCATTCCCTTTACTGAGGGCCAACCTCACCCAGCTAGAATCGATGCCCAAATTGATTCCCTCAACTGAGGGTCAATCTCATCCAGCTAGAATCGATGCCCAAATTGATTCCCTCAACTGAGGGTCAATCTCATCCAGCTAGAACCAATCAATGCCAGGGACCATTCAATCCACTGAGGGCAAACCTCCCCCAGCTAGAACCAATGCCTAGACCCATTCCCTCTATTGAGGGCCAACCTCACCCGGCTAGAACCAATGCTTGGATCTATTCCCTCCACTGAGGGCCAATCTCACCCAGCTAGAACAAATGCCCAGACTGATTGCCTCTACTGAGGGACAACCTCACCCAGCTAGAACCAGTGCCCAGATCCATTCCCTATACTAAAGGCCCACCTCACCCAGCTAGAAGCAATGCCTACATCCATTCCCTCCTCTGGTTCTAGCTGGGTGAGGTTGGCCCTCAGTGCAGGGGATGGATCTAGGCATTGGTTCTAGCTGGGTGAGGTTGGCCCTCAGTGCAGGGGATGGATCTAGGCTTTGGTTCTAGCTGGGTGAGGTAGGCCCTCAATGCCTAGATCCATCCCCTGCACTGAGGGCCAACCTCACCCAGCTAGAACCAATGCCCAGACCCATTCCCTATACTAAAGGCCAACCTCACCCAGCTAGAAGCAATGCCTACATCCATTCCCTCCTCTGGTTCTAGCTGGGTGAGGTTGGCCCTCAGTGCAGGGGATGGATCTAGGCATTGGTTCTAGCTGGGTGAGGTTGGCCCTCAGTGCAGGGGATGGATCTAGGCTTTGGTTCTAGCTGGGTGAGGTTGGCCCTCAATGCCTAGATCCATCCCCTGCACTGAGGGCCAACCTCACCCAGCTAGAACCAATGCCCAGATCCATTCCCACCACTGAGGGCCAAAGGCAACCAGGTAGAACAAATGGCACAAATAAGGATTATTAAAGCGGATCTAAAGGCAACAATCCTCACCTATGGTTCAATAGTCTGGGTCCCCTGCCCACATTATTTCCTCAGCCGACTTTATTGACCAAGGCAGGATTGACTTCAATCCCATGCAAACGCAGGAGTCATTCATCCCAGCACACTGGCACTCTGCTGGAAACAGAACTGGGCATGTGCAGCCCCATGTCCATTCTACAGAGGACTGAGAGCAGTCAGTAAGTTTACATCATTGCAGAAGAGACATTGCATATCTCTTCTGCAAAAAAGATCCTGCCCATTTGCAATTTTTTTTTGCCTTGAGTTCCACTTTAACTGGGCATTTCTGTGACAGAAAATGAGGAGATGAAGTCACCCTGGACCAAAGTGTCAGCAATGGAGGAGCCACATTCACACAACACTACTCCAAAAGGGGCCGTTCTTACCGTGGGTGCCCATCAATGTGACAGCGCAGAGTGACCGGTGACAGGTTCTGGATTTCAGCAATGCTGCTTGGGTTCTGCAAGGACACCGCTCCGCTATCAATCCCTAAAAAAAAAAAATGCTGCGTTAATGGATGCTCAGTCGTCCTTCAATATTGCATTCTTGCTATTTGCGACAACACAAAAGGGGTTTTCCAGGGCCCCCCCAAAGGCCAGCCATCGCTCTGGTACTCACATTTAATATTGAAAGAAGCATTTACACTGTGCGCTTCCTCTCCTGTACTTGGATTTCTGGCCACGCATTGGAAGCTCCCGCCATCCAGTTTCCTGTCCACAGCTGTGATTGTCAGACTGCCCCCCTCGTGGTATCGCCGCTCTGTGTCTATTAAGGGGGCACCGTTGTGTAACCATTTAAATTGTACCCCTGAGGAGTCCTCCACCTCGCAGCGCAGGAAGGCGCTCCTGCCATTTAAAGCATCCTGAGATGATGGTTGCTTGCTGAATATAATGGCGGCTCTTGCACTGATGACTGAAGAGGGAAACAAAGAAAAAAAAATTTACAGTCACAGCAGCATATGGTTCCATCCACAACCGATATGTCCCAAAAAATCCAAGACAACACTGACCTGATATTGTCTGACAAAGCCCCCCCACCAATAGAATATAACACTTCAAGCTAAGCCTCAATATTAGGCAGGGGGCAGAAAACAGGCAGGCCTAAAGATGGCGCAGAGGACAGGCTTAAAGGGAGACAGGCAGAGAAGAGATGCTAGGCAGGATGAAAACCAAGGAAAAGACCCCAGGCAGGCAAAGCAGAGATACTGGACAGGCAAGAGGGGTGCAAAGCAAAGGCTGAGCATGCAGGTGGGCACAGAGGAGAAACTAAGAAATACTAGGCATGTGAGATGTTTGGCAGGTGGGAAGGCAGAGAAAAGACCCCAGGCAGGAGGAAAATGGGGGGTAGGAGATGCGAGACCCAAGACAGAAGTCAGAGGAAAAATACCGGGGAGGCAGGGAGAGCAGAGACGCTGGCTAGGCACGAGAGGAGCAGAGATGCTGGCTAAGCAGGAGGTGGGCAAAGCAGAGAGCAGGCAGGAGGGTGTAGAGGAGAGATGCCAGGCAAGCAAGCAAGAGGGTGTCAGAAGAAAGAGCTCAGGTATACGGGAGGTGGAAAAAGGAAAGACCCGGGGGGCAGGCGGCGGAAAGGGACGCAGAGACCCCGGGGGGCAGGCGGCGGAAAGGGACGCAGAGACCCCGGGGGGCAGGCGGCGGAAAGGGACGCAGAGACCCCGGGGGGCAGGCGGCGGAAAGGGACGCAGAGAACCCGGGGGGCAGGCGGCGGAAAGGGACGCAGAGAACCCGGGGGGCAGGCGGCGGAAAGGGACGCAGAGACCCCGGGGGGCAGGCGGCGGAAAGGGACGCAGAGACCCCGGGGGGCAGGCGGCGGAAAGGGACGCAGAGACCCCGGGGGGCAGGCGGCGGAAAGGGACGCAGAGACCCCGGGGGGCAGGCGGCGGAAAGGGACTCAGAGACCCCGGGGGGCAGGCGGCGGAAAGGGACTCAGAGACACCGGGGGGCAGGCGGCAAGGGACTCAGAGACACCGGGGGGCAGGCGGCAAGGGACGCAGAGACACCGGGGGGCAGGCGGCAAGGGACGCAGAGACACCGGGGGGCAGGCGGCAAGGGACGCAGAGACACCGGGGGGCAGGCGGCAAGGGACGCAGAGACACCGGGGGGCAGGCGGCAAGGGACGCAGAGACACCGGGGGGCAGGCGGCAAGGGACGCAGAGACACCGGGGGGCAGGCGGCAAGGGACGCAGAGACACCGGGGGGCAGGCGGCAAGGGACGCAGAGACACCGGGGGGCAGGCGGCAAGGGACGCAGAGACACCGGGGGGCAGGCGGCAAGGGACGCAGAGACACCGGGGGGCAGGCGGAAAGGGACGCAGAGACACCGGGGGGCAGGCGGAAAGGGACGCAGAGACACCGGGGGGCAGGCGGAAAGGGACGCAGAGACACCGGGGGGCAGGCGGAAAGGGACGCAGAGACCGGGGGGCAGGCGGAAAGGGACGCAGAGACACCGGGGGGCAGGCGGAAAGGGACGCAGAGACACCGGGGGGCAGGCGGAAAGGGACGCAGAGACACCGGGGGGCAGGCGGAAAGGGACGCAGAGACACCGGGGGGCAGGCGGAAAGGGACGCAGAGACACCGGGGGGCAGGCGGAAAGGGACGCAGAGACACCGGGGGGCAGGCGGAAAGGGACGCAGAGACACCGGGGGGCAGGCGGAAAGGGACGCAGAGACACCGGGGGGGCAGGCGGAAAGGGACGCAGAGACACCGGGGAGCAGGCGGCAAGGGACGCAGAGACACCGGGGAGCAGGCGGCAAGGGACGCAGAGACCCGGGGGCAGGCGGAAGGGACGCAGAGACCCGGGGGCAGGCGGAAGGGACGCAGAGACCCGGGGGCAGGCGGAAGGGACGCAGAGAACCGGGGGCAGGCGGAAGGGACGCAGAGAACCGGGGGCAGGCGGAAGGGACGCAGAGAACCGGGGGCAGGCGGAAGGGACGCAGAGACCCGGGGGCAGGCGGAAGGGACGCAGAGACCCGGGGGCAGGCGGAAGGGACGCAGAGAACCGGGGGCAGGCGGAAGGGACGCAGAGACCCGGGGGCAGGCGGAAGGGACGCAGAGACCCGGGGGCAGGCGGAAGGGACGCAGAGACCCGGGGGCAGGCGGAAGGGACGCAGAGACCCGGGGGCAGGCGGAAGGGACGCAGAGACCCGGGGGCAGGTGGAATTGACGCAGAGACGTAACAACAGGCATTTGTGTTTTATATTCTCTTTGGTATAAAAGTGGTCTGCTACTAAATATGACAAACAGTATTGATTTCTATAGCAAAACTTTTCCTTTGACAGTGCACCAAGTAATACAAAGTGGAATATATGATACAAACCTGTAAAAAAAAAAAAAAAAAAAAAAAAAAAAAAAAATCGTGCAGCAATAACCAGATACAATAGAGGGTGGGGGTGGGTATTAGGACACTCGGGAAAGCCAACGTGAAGAATAGGTATAAATGGAGAGGGAGGGAGGGTACAGACAGGTTCTCGGAGCCCAGGAATGTGACAGGAGGGGGAGGAAGGGAAGCACTACACAGGAGACACCTCTCCCTACCTAAGACACAAAAATCGTTTCTGCGGGTCTGGTATGCGACACTTGTCACCGGTCCCTGTAATTATCCCCCTTTATCCTACCGACAGGAAGAAGCCTCCCAACTATCACACTGCTGGAGTCTGATCTTCTCTTTATAAACAATGACTGACACATGAACCCGCACAGCTGACACTCTACCCATAAAGATGATAGA
This sequence comes from Pelophylax lessonae, assembly GCF_965119305.1. Classification (NCBI taxonomy): domain Eukaryota; kingdom Metazoa; phylum Chordata; class Amphibia; order Anura; family Ranidae; genus Pelophylax; species Pelophylax lessonae. The sequence continues at coordinate 665,277,401 of NC_138770.1, read as the reverse complement.
GGAAAAAAAAAAACCCTGGCTGCAAAGTACATGAATCCTTTGTTCTCAGAGCTGCCAGTCAGCGTCTTCCATGCCACACACAGGAGATCAGAGAAGGGTGGAATGTGTGCGGAATGCTTGTGGTTTCCTCTCAGGTCGGCGTTCTGAAATTTTACCCAAATAGGAAAGAGACTCCCTTCTCCACCTGAGGCGTTCTACCGGGCCTGGAGCCCACAAACAACACCCGGTCTGTGTAACCGTACACCAGGACTGTGCAGCTTCTTACTCCTCCACAAAGTCACCATATGCCAGGACGGTACAAGCTAGGCACCCCTCCAGAATTCTCCATAAACCAGAACAGTACAGCTAGTTATCCCTGAAAACGTCACCATACACCAGGAAGGGACCGCTAGTTATCCCTGCAAACGTCACCATACACCAGGATGGGACAGCTAGTTATCCCTGCAAACGTCACCATATACCAGGATGGGACAGCTAGTTATCCCTGCAAACGTCACCATACACCAGGAAGGGACAGCTAGTTATCCCTGCAAACATCACCATATACCAGGATGGGACAGCTAGTTATCCCTGCAAACGTCACCATATACCAGGAAGGGACAGCTAGTTATCCCTGCAAACGTCACCATATACCAGGATGGGACAGCTAGTTATCCCTGCAAACGTCACCATATACCAGGAAGGGACAGCTAGTTATCCCTGCATACGTCACCATATACCAGGAAGGGACAGCTAGTTATCCCTGCAAACGTCAATATATACCAGGATGGGACAGCTAGTTATCCCTGCAAACGTCACCATACACCAGGATGGGACAGCTAGTTATCCCTGCATAAGTCACCATACACCAGGATGAGACCGCTAGTTATCCCTGCAAACGTCACCATACACCAGGATGTAACAGCTAGTTACCCCACAAAAAAGTCACCATATACCAGGATGGGACAGCTAGTTATCCCTGCAAACGTCACCATATACCAGGATGGGACAGCTAGTTATCCCTGCAAACGTCACCATACACCAGGATGGGACCGCTAGTTATCCCTGCAAACGTCACCATATAGCAGGATGGGACAGTTACTTACCCCTCCACAAGTAACCATACACCAGTTTGGTTACTAGTTACTCTTTCGCTATAAGTCCATCAAGTCACCATACACTAGAACGGTACAGTCTGTTTTGCCTCCAGGAGGTCTCCATATACCAGGAGGTACAGCTAGCTATCCCTCCACAAGTAGCCATACACTAGGTTGGTTACCAGTTACTTTTTCACAAGACACCAATACAGTACAGACAGTTACACCTCCAGAAGTCTATGTACATTGGAAACGCTAGATACCCCTCCAGAATTCTTTATAAACCAGATCAGTACAGCCAATTACCCTTGAAGAAATCACCATACACCAGCAAGGTACAGCCAGTTGCTCCTCCACAAGTAACCATATACAAAAGTTGGTTACTAGTTACTCCTATACAAGTCACCACACACACACCAGAATGGTATAGCCATTCCAGAGGTCTCTATACACCAGGATAGTACAGCTAGTTATCCTTCCACAGGTAACCATACACCAGAATGGTACAGCTTGTTACTCCTCCAAAAGTAACCATATACCAGCAAGGTACAGACAGTTACTCCTCCGCAAGTAACCTTATACCAGGCTGGTTACGTATTACTCCTTCCCAAGTTACCATACACCAGAATGGTACAGCCAGATATGCCATCCAGAGGTCTCTATACACCAGGCTGATACAGCTAGTTACTCCTCCAAAATTAACCATGCACCAGGATGGTACAGCTAGTTACCACTACAGAAGTCACCATACAAGGATGGTACAGCTAGTTAGTCCTCAACAAGTAACCAAACAGAACAGTACAGCCGGTTACCCTTCTAAAGGTACCCCGTAATCCAGGACGTACAGCTAGTTACACCAGCAGAAGTCACCATACACCAGAACAATACAGCCAGTTACTCCTCTACAAGTCTCCATACTGTACATTTGGATGCCAGAGCTACTCATTCACAAGTCACCATACACCAGAATGGTACAGCCAATTACCCCCCAGAGGTCTCCTCTAACCAGGACAGTAGTACAACTAGTTACACCCCCCCCCCCCCCCCCCCAGAATTCACCATACACCAGGATGGTAAAGTTAGCTACCCCTCTGGAAGTCACCCCTCCACAGCCTCATTCATAAATAGCTCAAACATGTATTCAGTTGCTCAGCTGAAATTTCACTTTAACAGAGCAATGGTGTAGCATGGATAGCAAGAGCACCGAAACGTGCCAACAGCTACTACACCAGAATATCAACAGAACGATACAGCCCTGGCCGTACACAAATCTTTACCAGCAGCTCCAACATGCTGCAATCACAGGACCAATTTTGAGTGAGATCCTTTATATATGTATATATATGTATACATATCACAGAATCAGTCCAGGGAGTGATCCTTCCAGATACATACACACACACACACATACACATATATATATATATATATATATATATATATATATATATACACACACACACACACACACACACATACATATATATATTATATATATATATATATATATACACACACACACACACACACACACACACACACATATATATATATATATATATATATATACACACATACATATACAGTATCTCACAAAAGTAAGTACACCCCTCACATTTTTGTAAATATTTTATTCTATCTTTTCATGTGACAACACTGAAGAAATGACACTTTGCTACAATGTAAAGTAGTGAGTGTACAGCTTGTATAACAGTGTAAATTTGCTGTCCCCTCAAAATAACTCAACACACAGCCATTAATGTCTAAACCGCTGGTAACAAAAGTGAGTACACCCCTAAGTGACAATGTCCAAATTGGCCCAAAGTGTCAATATTTTGTGTGGCCACCATTATTTCCCAGCACTGCCTTAACCCTCTTGGGCATGGAGTTCACCAGAGCTTCACAGGTTGCCACTGGAGTCCTCTTCCCCTCCTCCATGATGACATCACAGAGCTGGTGGATGTAGCATGATTGTACACTCCCACCACCATGCTTGACTGTAGGCAAGACACACTTGTCTTTGTACTCCTCACCTGGTTGCCGTCACACACGCTTGACACCATCTGAACCAAATACGTTTATCTTGGTCTCATCAGAGCACAGGACATGGTTCCAGTAATCCATGGCCTTAGTCTGCTTGTCTTCAGCAAACTGTTTGCGGGCTTTCTTGTGCATCATCTGTAGAAGAAGCTTCCTTCTGGGATGACAGCTATGCAGACCAATTTGATGCAGTGTGTGGTGTATGGTCTGAGCACTGACAGGCTGACCCCCCCACCCCTTCAACCTCTGCAGCAATGCTGGCAGCACTCATACGTCTATTTCCCAAAGACATCCTCTGGATATGACGCTGAGCACATGCACTCAACTTCTTTGGTCGACCATGGCGAGGCCTGTTCTGAGTGGAATCTGTCCTGTTATACCGCTGTATGGTCTTGGCCACCGTGCTGCAGCTCAGTTTCCGGGTCTTGGCAATCTTCTTATAGCCTAGGCCATCTTTATGTAGAGCAACAATTCTTTTTTTTTTATTTCCTCAGAGAGTTCTTTGCCATGAGGTGCCATGTTGAACTTCCAGTGACCAGTATGAGAGAGTGAGAGCGATAACACCAAATTTAACACACCTGCTCCCCATTCACACCTGAGACCTTGTAACACTAATGAGTCACATGACACCAGAGAGGGAAAATGGATAATTGGGCCCAATTTGGACATTTTAATTTAGGGGTATACTCACTTTTGTTGCCAGCGGTTTAGACATTAATGGCTGTGTGTTGAGTTATTTTAGGGGACAGTAAATTTACACTGTTATACAAGCTGTATACTCACTACTTTACATTGTAGCAAAGTGTCATTTCTTCAGTGTTGTCACATCAAAAGATAGAATAAAATATTTACAAAAATGTGAGGGGTGTACTCACTTTTGTGAGATACTGTATACAGGCATACCCCGCTTTAAGTACACTCACTTTACGTACACTCGCGAGTAAGGACACAGCTTGTTCAGCTTGGCATGACACTACTCCCGGTTTTTAACATTGGCGTCTATGGGAAATTTTGGTCAGCTTGACATGGCACTGCTCCCAAAAGTGACAGGGATACCAAACTTAGGGAGCACCGAGAGGGGACCCAGGACTACAACATATCCTGTTTGTGGCCAGCCAGCTTGCCTAGGTAATCTACTATGTCATAGTCCTGGATCCCCTTAACATGCCCTCCAAGCTTGGTGTCCTTGTCACATGGTTTGGGAGCAATGCCATGTCAAGTTGACCAAGATTTCCTATGGAGCTAGTGTATTTACATGCATTGAGAAGTGAAAAAGGTATTGCTTCACTTTAAGTACATTTTCGTTTTACATACATGCTCTGGTCCCATTGTGTGCTTAAAAGTGGGGTATGCCTGTATATACATATCACAGGACCAGTCAGGAGGGTGATCCTTTCGTATATATATATGTATACACATCACAGGACCAGGCCGGAGGGTGATCGGCTCCTATACATATCACAGGTCTGGTCTGGAGTGTGATTAGTCCTTACACATATCAAAGGATTTGTGCAGACTGGGATTGGTCATTATACCGATCACAGATCCAGTCTGCAATGTGATCAGTCCTTATACATGTATACATATAAAGGCACCAGTCTGGAGGGTGATCAGTCATTATACACGTACAGATATCGCAGAACCGATGATTCAAAATGTGATCAGTCCTTATAAGATGTATACATATCCCAGAACTGGTCCTGGAGGACGATTGGACACTTTACATGTATAGATATCAAAGGACCAGTCCGGAGGGTGATCGGTCCTTTAACATATAACAGGACCAGTACAGAGGCAAGAGATCCATTAACATATCATAGGACCAGCCCTGCAAGTGATACATTCCCGCACAGAACACGGCCCCGTCGTCTCCACAGAACCACGGGCCCCGTCGTATCCACAGAACCACGGGCCCCGTCGTATCCACAGAACCACGGGCCCCGTCGTATCCACAGAACCACGGGCCCCGTCGTATCCACAGAACCACGGGCCCCGTCGTATCCACAGAACCACGGGGCCTGTCGTCCGCACAGAGGACCGGACCGGTCTAAAGGATGATCCATCCTAAAGCCTCGTACACACGATCGGATTATCGGACGAATTTTCTTTCATTTTTTGTGGCATGCTGGTCTCAATGAAAGTGAAGAGGTTACTTTCATACGAAAATTCTCCTACGACAGAATTCTACTCCAGAAATGATGTCATGTGTTGGATTGTTTTGTATGTGTTCTTTAGTTTCTGAGCATGCCCAGTCTCGCTCTTATGTTTTTTTTTCGGATGAAACCTGTACTAAACGAAAATCGGACGCTGTGTTGACGTACAAAAAATTTTTTATAGCCTGCACATCCAGTTTTTGTCCTATGAAAATCCGTAATCGGCTGTGGAAAGCACCATACTAACGATCCGAAAATCGGCAGATTGTTCGGACGGACGAAAATTTTACTTCCGATTTTCTTATTGTGTGTACGGGGCTTTACACATGTATAGATAGCACAGGACCAGCCAGGAGAGGGATCCATTTTTATACATAGATCACATGACCAGAGGGTGCTCATACACATACATGTGTACACAATTATACTGTCTACTATATATCAATACACACAGTATAGAGGGCTGGTGTACACAGTACAGAGGTGGGGGAATATACAGTATAGAAGACTGGTGGGTACAGTAAAGGGCTATATACAGTATTGATGTATACAGTACAACAGTATGGAGGGGGGCGACTATAGTATGAAGGGGGTCTGTATACTACATAAAAGAGGGGGGGTGTATACAGTACAGCGGGCAGCCTGTATGCAGTATAGAGTGCTGGTGTATACAGTACAGAGGAGGAAGCCATATCTGCTGTTTATAGAGGGAGGACTATATACAGTATGTAGGGGCGTATACAGTACAGAGGTCTGCTGTATATAGAGGGGGGACTATATACAGTATGCAGGGGTCGTATACAGTACAGAGGTCTGCTGTATATAGAGGGGGGGCTATATACAGTATGTAGGGGCGTATACAGTACAGAGGTCTGCTGTATATAGAGGGGGGACTATATACAGTATGTAGGGGGCGTATACAGTACAGAGATCTGCTGTATATAGAGGGGGACTATATACAGTATGTAGGGGGAGTATACAGTACATAGGTCTGCTGTATATAGAGGGGGACTATATACAGTATGTAGGGGGCGTATACAGTACAGAGGTCTGCTGTATATAGATGAGGGACTATATACAGTATGTAGGGAGCGTATACAGTACATAGATCTGCTGTATATAGAGGGGGGACTATATACACTATGTAGGGGCCGTATACAGTATAGAGATCTGCTGTATATAGACGGAGACTATATACAGTATGTAGGGGGCGTATACAGTACAGGGGTCTGCTGTATATAGAGGGGGACTATATACAGTATGTAGGGGGCGTATACAGTACAGAGATCTGCTGTATATAGAGGGGGGACTATATACAGTATGTAGGGGGTGTACACAGTACAGAGATCTGCTGTATATAGAGGAGGACTATATACAGTATGTAGGGGTGTATACAGTAAAGAGGTCTGCTGTATATAGAGGGGGGGCTATATACAGCATGTAGGGGGCGTATACAGTACAGGGGTCTGCTGTATATAGAGGGGGGACTATATACAGTATGTAGGGGCATATACCGTACAGAGATCTGCTGTATATAGATAGGGGACTATATACAGTAAGTAGGGGGCATATACAGTATAGAGATCTGCTGTATATAGAGGGGGGACTATATACAGTATTTAGGGGGCGTATACAGTACAGAGATCTGCTGTATATAGAGGGGGACTATATACAGTATGTAGGGGTGTATACAGTACAGAGGTCTGCTGTATATAGAGGGGGGACTATATACAGTATGTAGGGGTGTATACAGTACAGAGGTCTGCTATATATAGAGGGGGGACTATATACAGTATGTAGGGGGCGTATACAGTATAGCGATCTGCTGTATATAGAGGGAGGACTATATACAGTATGTAGGGGGCGTATACAGTGCAGAGGTCTGCTGTATATAGAGGGAGGATTATATACAGTATGTAGGGGGCGTATACAGTACAGAGGTCTGCTGTATATAGAGGGGGGACTATATACAGTATGTAGGGGGCGTATACAGTACAGAGATCTGCTGTATATAGAGGGGGACTATATACAGTATGTAGGGGGAGTATACAGTACATAGGTCTTCTGTATATAGAGGGGGACTATATACAGTATGTAGGGGGCGTATACAGTACAGAGGTCTGCTGTATATAGATGAGGGACTATATACAGTATGTAGGGAGCGTATACAGTACATAGATCTGCTGTATATAGAGGGGGGACTATATACAGTATGTAGGGGCCGTATACAGTATAGAGATCTGCTGTATATAGAGGGAGACTATATACAGTATGTAGGGGGCGTATACAGTACAGGGGTCTGCTGTATATAGAGGGGGACTATATACAGTATGTAGGGGGCGTATACAGTACAGAGATCTGCTGTATATAGAGGGGGGACTATATACAGTATGTAGGGGGTGTACACAGTACAGAGATCTGCTGTATATAGAGGAGGACTATATACAGTATGTAGGGGTGTATACAGTAAAGAGGTCTGCTGTATATAGAGGGGGGGCTATATACAGTATGTAGGGGCGTATACAGTACAGAGGTCTGCTGTATATAGAGGGAGACTATATACAGTATGTAGGGGCGTATACAGTACAGGGGTCTGCTGTATATAGAGGGGGGACTATATACAGTATGTAGGGGCGTATACAGTACAGAGATCTGCTGTATATAGATAGGGGACTATATACAGTAAGTAGGGGGCGTATACAGTATAGAGATCTGCTGTATATAGAGGGGGGACTATATACAGTATTTAGGGGGCGTATACAGTACAGAGATCTGCTGTATATAGAGGGGGACTATATACAGTATGTAGGGGGCGTATACAGTATAGAGATCTGCTGTATATAGAGGGAGGACTATATACAGTATGTAGGGGGCGTATACAGTGCAGAGGTCTGCTGTATATAGAGGGAGGATTATATACAGTATGTAGGGGGCGTATACAGTACAGAGGTCTGCTGTATATAGAGGGGGGACTATATACAGTATGTAGGGGTCGTATACAGTACAGAGGTCTGCTGTATATAGAGGGGGGACTATATACAGTATGTAGGGGTCGTATACAGTACAGAGGTCTGCTGTATATAGAGGGGGGGGGACTATATACAGTATGTAGGGGGCGTATACAGTACAGAGATCTGCTGTATATAGAGGGGGACTATATACAGTATGTAGGGGGAGTATACAGTACATAGGTCTTCTGTATATAGAGGGAGACTATATACAGTATGTAGGGGGCGTATACAGTACAGGGGTCTGCTGTATATAGAGGGGGGACTATATACAGTATGTAGGGGGTGTACACAGTACAGAGATCTGCTGTATATAGAGGGGGACTATATACAGTATGTAGGGGGCGTATACAGTATAGAGATCTGCTGTATATAGAGGGAGGACTATATACAGTATGTAGGGGGCGTATACAGTGCAGAGGTCTGCTGTATATAGAGGGAGGATTATATACAGTATGTAGGGGGCGTATACAGTACAGAGGTCTGCTGTATATAGAGGGGGGACTATATACAGTATGTAGGGGTCGTATACAGTACAGAGGTCTGCTGTATATAGAGGGGGGACTATATACAGTATGTAGGGGTCGTATACAGTACAGAGGTCTGCTGTATATAGAGGGGGGGGGACTATATACAGTATGTAGGGGGCGTATACAGTACAGAGATCTGCTGTATATAGAGGGGGACTATATACAGTATGTAGGGGGAGTATACAGTACATAGGTCTTCTGTATATAGAGGGAGACTATATACAGTATGTAGGGGGCGTATACAGTACAGGGGTCTGCTGTATATAGAGGGGGGACTATATACAGTATGTAGGGGGTGTACACAGTACAGAGATCTGCTGTATATAGAGGGGGACTATATACAGTATGTAGGGGTGTATACAGTAAAGAGGTCTGCTGTATATAGAGGGGGACTATATACAGTATGTAGGGGTGTATACAGTAAAGAGGTCTGCTGTATATAGAGGGGGGGCTATATACAGTATGTAGGGGCGTATACAGTACAGAGGTCTGCTGTATATAGAGGGAGACTATATACAGTATGTAGGGGGCGTATACAGTACAGGGGTCTGCTGTATATAGAGGGGGGGACTATATACAGTATGTAGGGGCGTATACAGTACAGAGATCTGCTGTATATAGATAGGGGACTATATACAGTAAGTACGGGGCGTATACAGTATAGAGATCTGCTGTATATAGAGGGGGGACTATATACAGTATTTAGGGGGCGTATACAGTACAGAGATCTGCTGTATATAGAGGGGGGGCTATATACAGTATGTAGGGGCGTATACAGTACAGAGGTCTGCTGTATATAGAGGGAGACTATATACAGTATGTAGGGGGCGTATACAGTACAGGGGTCTGCTGTATATAGAGGGGGGACTATATACAGTATGTAGGGGCGTATACAGTACAGAGATCTGCTGTATATAGATAGGGGACTATATACAGTAAGTAGGGGGCGTATACAGTATAGAGATCTGCTGTATATAGAGGGAGACTATATACAGTATTTAGGGGGCGTATACAGTACAGAGATCTGCTGTATATAGAGGGGGACTATATACAGTATGTAGGGGTCGTATACAGTACAGAGGTCTGCTATATATAGAGGGGGGACTATATACAGTATGTAGGGGCGTATACAGTACAGAGGTCTGCTGTATATAGAGGGGGGACTATATACAGTATGTAGGGGGCGTATACAGTACAGGGGTCTGCTATATATAAAGGGGGACTATATACAGTATGTAGGGGGCGTATACAGTACAGAGGTCTGCTGTATATAGAGGGGGGGACTATATACAGTATGTAGGGGGCGTATACAGTACAGGGGTCTGCTATATATAGAGGGGCACTATATACAGTATGTAGGGGGGCGTATACAGTACAGGGGTCTGCTATATATAGAGGGGGACTATATACAGTATGTAGGGGGCGTATACAGTACAGAGATCTCTCCTTTGTCAGTGATACAATGTATCAGTCTGATATCACATGTTGCACATTTGTCTCCATTCTGATATGGACTATTATGGAGGGGGATGGGGGATGGTAGGAGGTCAGTCACCATCTACCTAATGATCACAGCCATTTTGGGGTATGGGAACATAGCGGGTCTGTCTAAAGGTTGAGAACCCCTAATATATAGTACAGAGCAGGGGGGCTCTATATAGCATAGAGGACTGGGGTACGCAGCACAAGGGGGGGCAGCATACATTACAAGAGTGGGGGGGGGGGGGGCTGCAGACAGTACAAGAGTGGGGGGGGGGCTGCAGACAGTACAAGAGGGGGGGGCTGGCTGCAGACAGTACAAGAGTGGGGGGGGGGGTCTGCAGACAGTACAAGAGTGGGGGGGGTCTGCAGACAGTACAAGAGTGAGGGGGGGGGTCTGCAGACAGTACAAGAGTGAGGGGGGGGGGTCTGCAGACAGTACAAGAGTGAGGGGGGGGGTCTGCAGACAGTACAAGAGTGAGGGGGGGGGTCTGCAGACAGTACAAGAGTGAGGGGGGGTCTGCAGACAGTACAAGAGTGGGGGGGGGGGTCTGCAGACAGTACAGGGGGGGGGGTCTGCAGACAGTACAAGAGTGGGGGGGGGGGGGGTCTGCAGACAGTACAAGAGGGGGGGGGTCTGCAGATCTGCAGACAGTACAAGAGTGAGGGGGGGGGGGTCTGCAGACAGTACAAGAGTGAGGGGGGGGGGTCTGCAGACAGTACAAGAGTGAGGGGGGGTCTGCAGACAGTACAAGAGTGAGGGGGGGTCTGCAGACAGTACAAGAGTGGGGGGGGGGGGTCTGCAGACAGTACAAGAGTGGGGGGGGGGGGGTCTGCAGACAGTACAAGAGGGGGGGGGTCTGCAGATCTGCAGACAGTACAAGAGTGAGGGGGGGGGGGTCTGCAGACAGTACAAGAGTGGGGGGGGGGGGTCTGCAGACAGTACAAGAGGGGGGGGGTCTGCAGATCTGCAGACAGTACAAGGGGGGGGGGGGGGTCTGCAGACAGTACAAGAGTGAGGGGGGGGGGGTCTGCAGACAGCACAAGAGTGAGGGGGGGGGTCTACAGACAGCACAAGAGTGGGGGGGGGGTCTGCAGACAGTACAAGAGGGGGGGGGGTCTGCAGATCTGCAGACAGTACAAGAGTGAGGGGGGGGGGGGTCTGCAGACAGTACAAGAGTGAGGGGGGGGGGGCTGCAGACAGTACAAGAGTGAGGGGGGGTCTGCAGACAGTACAAGAGTGAGGGGGGGGGGTCTGCAGACAGTACAAGAGTGGGGGGGGGTCTGCAGACAGTAAAAGAGTGAGTGGGGGGGTCTGCAGACAGTACAAGAGTGGGGGGGGGGTTGCAGACAGTACAAGAGTGGGGGGGGGGTGCAGACAGTACAAGAGTGGGGGGGGGGGTTGCAGACAGTACAAGAGTGGGGGGGGGGGTGCAGACAGTACAAGAGTGGGGGGGGGGGGGTTGCAGACAGTACAAGAGTGGGGGGGGTGCAGACAGTACAGGAGTGGGGGGGGGGGCTGCAGACAGTACAAGAGTGGGGGGGTACTGTAGATGGGGATGGGGGTCACATATTGTCCATGGGGTTTACAATGGGACACCCAAGAGGGTAACACAGGTGATGGGGGGTCACATTACATACACCTCATATAACCCCCCCCCCCCCGGGGTAAAACTCTGCACATTATATACAGCCCCATAGCAGGGTCTCCCCTCCCCCCACACATTGTATAGAACACTCCCCGGACTGACCGGCGCTCAGGCACACGATGGCGGACAATATGGCGGCGGCCGGTCCTGCTCGGTGGTTCCTCTCCATTCGCCTCATCTTCTCTCGACATCTACCCCCACCGAGCCGCTCTCCCCTCCCCCTCCTCCTCCTCCCGGCCTGCACTGCGACCTCCGCCGTGGACTGCCCCCTCCCAGCCTGCACCGCGACCTCCGTCATTACGTCACATCCTCCTCCGCCATGCTAGGTGAGGGCGATCTTTCCACTCCTGCCCGCTTCCAGTGCGGAGACCCCGCCCCCAGTGATGTGTCAGTGGAAGGTCTCTGTAGTGATGAGATGTGACTGATATCAGATGATGGTATAATAAGGAGTCAGTGTGCTGTGTATGAGAGAACTCCTCCTGTCATGGCCTGAGCTCCCCTTCCAGGGACAAGTCACTACTCATCACTACTTATCACTCCTCATCACTACTTATCACTACTCATCACTACTTATCACTACTCATCACTACTTATCACTCTACTCATCACTACTTATCACTACTCATCACTACTCATCACTCTACTCATCACTACTTATCACTACTCATCACTACTTATCATTACTCATCACTACTTATCACTACTCATCACTCCACTCATCACTACTCATCACTACTCATCACTACTCAACACTACTCATCACTACTTATCACTCCTCATCACTCCTCATCACTACTCATCACTCTACACATCACCAGCAACACTCCCTCCTCTGCCCTCTGCCTCCTCCACGAATTGTCCCACTCCCTCCGTCGCATACTGCGCCACTCCCTCCTCTGCCATGTGCCTCCTCCACAAACTGCGCCACTCCCTCCTCCGCCATCTCCCTCCTCCACCATCTCCCTCCTCTGCGTACTGCGCCACTCCCTCCTCTGCCTTCTCCCTCCTCCGCGTATTGCAGCACTCCCTCCTCCGTCTTTTCCCTCATTCGTACTGCGCCACTTCCTCCTCCGCCTACTTCCTTCTCCACAAACTGCGCCACTCCCTCCTCCGCCATCTCCCTCCTTTGCGTACTGTGCCACTCCTTCCTCTGCCTTCTCCCTCCTCTGCGTACTGGGCCACTCCCTCCTATACCATCTCCCTCTTCTGCATACTGTGCCACTTCCTTCTCCGCCTTCTCCCTCCTCCGCGTACTGTGCCGGCTACCTCCTCTGCCTTCTCTCTCCTTCACATACTGCACACATCTACCTCCTCGGCCATCTCCCTTCTCCACGTACTGCGCCTTCCCCCTCCTCCTTCTTTTCCCTCAATCGTACTGCGCCACTCTCTGCTCTGCGTACTGCACCTTCTCCCTCTTCTGCCTTCTCCCTCCTCTGCCTTCTCCCTTCTCCATGTACTGCGCCATTTCCTCCTCTGCCTTCTCCCTTCTCTGTGTACTGTGCCACTTCCTCCTCCGCCTTCTCCGGGTAATGCACCTTCTCCCTCCTACATCATCTCCCTCCTCTGCGTTCTGTGCCACTTCCGCCTCCGCCTTCTCCCTCCCCTGTGTACTGCGCCATCTACCTCCTCCGCCTTCTCCCTCCCCTGTGTACTGCGCTTTCTCCCTCCTTCGTCATCCTCCTCCACATACTGCGCCACTCCCTCATCCGCATTCTCCCTCTTCCGCATACTGCGCCACTTCCTCCTCCGCCTTCTCCATTTTCTCTTCTCTGCGTACTGCGCCACTTCCTCCTCCACCTTTTCCTTTCTCCGCGTACTGCGCCACTTCCGCCTTCTCCCTCTTCCGCGTACTGCGCCACTTCCTCCTCCGTCTTCTCCCTTTTCTCTTCTCTGCGTACTGCGCCACTTCCTCCTCCACCTTTTCCTTTCTCTGCATACTGCGCCACTTTCTCCTCCACCTTATCCTTTCTCCGCATACAGCGCCACTTTCGCCTCCGCCTTCTCCGGGTACTACACCTTCTCCCTACTACGCCATCTCCCTCCTCTGCGTACTGCTCCACTCCTTCCTCCGCTTTCTCCCTCCTCCGTTAACTTCACCATCTACCTCCTCTGCCTTCTCTCTCCTTCGCGTACTGTGCCTTCTCCCTCCTTCGTCATCTCCCTCCTCCACGTACTGCGCCCCTCTCTCCTCCGCCTTCTCCCTCCTCTGTGTGCCCTGTTACTCCCTCCTATGTCATCTCCCTCTTCTGTGTACTGCGCCACTCCTTCCTCCGCCTTCTCCCTCCTCCGCGTACTGCGCCATCTACCTCCTCCACCTTCTCTCTTCTCCGCGTACTGCGCCTTCTGCCTCCTTCGTCATCTCCCTCCTCCACGTGCTGCGCCACTCTCTCCTCTGCCTTCTCCCTCCTCCGCGTGCTCCGCCACTCCCTCCTATGCCATCTCCCTCTACTGTGTACTGCGCAATCTCCCTCCTCTGCCTTCTCCCTCCACCTCATACTGCGTAATTTCCCTCCTCTGCGTACTGCTCCTTCTCCCTCCTCTGAGTACTGCACCTTATCTATCCTCCACCTTCTCCCTCTTCCTCGTACTGCGCCTTATCCATCCTACGCGTACAGTGCCTCCGCCTGCACCTTATCCGTCCTCCACTTACTGCACCTTCTCCTTCCTCTGCGTACTGCGCCATCTCCCTCCTTCGCCTTCTCCCTCTTCCGTGTAGTGCGCCATCTCCTTTCTCCGCCTTTTCCCTCCTCTGCATACTGCGTCTTCACCCTCCTCTGCCTTATACATCCTCCGCGTGCTGCACCATCTCCCTCCTCTGCGTACTGTACCATCTCCCTCCTCTGCCTTCTCCCTCCTCTGCATACTGCGTCTTCGCCCTCCTCTGCCTTCTCCCTCCTCTGCGTATTCTGCCATTTACCTCCTCCGCATACTGCGCCATCTCCCTCCTCCGTGGCACTGCGTCTTATCTGTCCTTCGCCTACTCCTTCCTCTGCTTACTGCGGCATCTCCCTCCTCCGCATACTGCGCCTTCTCCCTCTTCCACCTACTGCGGCTTCTCCCTGCTCTGCATACTGTGCCATCTCCTTCCTCTGCGTACCGCGCCTTCTCTGTCCTCCACTTACTGCACCTTCTCCCTACTCTATATATTATGTCATCTCCCTCCTCCAACCTTCTCCGTACTGCGCCATCTCCCTCTTTCGCCTTCTCCATCCTTCATGTACTGCACCATCACCCTCCTTCGCCTTCTCCATGTACTGCGCCATCTCCCTCCTCCGCTTACTACGCCCTCTCTTTCCTCCACCTTTTCTGCATACTGCGCCATCTCCCTCCTTTACGTACTGCACCATCTCCCTTCTCCGCCTTCTCTCATCCACGTACTGTGCCATCTCTCTCCTCTGCCTTCCCCCTCCTCCGGTTACTGCACCATCTCCCTCCTCTGCATACTGCACTATCCTCCTCTTCCGCCTTCTCCCTCCTCCGCATGCTGCGCCATCTCTCTCCTGCACCTTCTCCCTCCGTGTACTGGGCCATCTCCCTCCTCCACCTTCTTTCTCATCCACGTACTGCGCCTTCTCACTTCTCTGCGTACTGCGCCATCTCCCTCCTCCGCGTACCGTGTCATCTTCCTCCTCCGCCTTCTCCCTCCTCCACATGCTGCGCCATCTCCCTCCTCTGCCTTCTCCCTCCTCCGCGTACTGCACCATCTTCCCCCTCTGCCTTCTCCCTCCTATGTGTACTGCACCATCTCCCTCCTCTGCCTCCTCCCTCCTCCGTGTACTGCGCCTTCTCCCTCCTCCACGTACTGCGCCCTATCGGTCCTCCACCTTCTCTCCCCTCTGCGCACTGCGCTTTATCCATCCTCCACGTACAGAGCTTTATCCGTCCTCCGCTTTCTTTCTCCTCCACGTACTGCACCTTCTCCCGCCTATGTGTACTTCACCATCTCCCTCCTCTGCCTCCTCCCTCCTCCACGTACTGCGCCTTCTCCCTCCTCCATGTACAGCGCCATCTCCCTTTTCCCCGTACAGTGCCTTTTCCCTCCTGCGTGTACTGCTCCTTCTCCGTCCTCCGTTAACCGCACTTTCACCCTCCTCTGCATATTGCACCATCTCCCTCGTCCGCCTTCTCCCTCTTCCGCATAATGCACCATCTCCCTCTTCCGCCTTCTCCCTCCTCCGCGTACTGCACCATCTCCCTTCTCCGCCTTCTCCCTCCTCTGCGTACTGCGCCTTCTCCCTCCTCTGCGTACTGTGCCTTCTCCCTCCTCTGTGTACTGCGCCATCTCCCTCCTCTGTGTACTGTGCTATCTCCCTCCTCCGCATATTCCCTCCTCTGCATACTGCGCTTTCTCCCTCCTCCGCGTACTGTGCAATTTTCCTCCTCTGCGTACTGCGCCTTATCTGTCCTCCGCCTTCTCTCTGCTCCGCATACAGTGCCATCTCCCTCCTCTGCTTTCTGTACCATCTCCCTCCTCCACATACTGCACCTTCTCCCTCCTCAGTGTACTGTGCCTTATCTGTCTTCCCCATACTGTGCCTTATCCGTCCTCTGCGTACTGTGCCATCTCCCTCCTCCGTGTACTGGGCCTTATCCATCCCCTGCATACTGCGCCTTCTCCCTCCTCCACTTACTGTGCATTATCCATACCGCGCCATCTCTGTCCTCCGCGTACTGCACCTTCTCCCTTCTCTGCGTATTGCACCTTCTCTGTCCTCCGCATACTGAGTCTTATCTGTTCTCCTCTATCTCCTTCCTCCACGTGCTGCACCTTATCCATCTTCCACCATCTCTGTTCTCCGTGTACTGCGCCTTCTCCCTCCTCCACCATCTCCGTGCTCCGCTTTCTCCCTCCTCCACGTACTGCGCCTTCTCCATCCTCTGCCTTCTCCATTTTTCACGTACTGCGCCATCTTCACCCTCTGCGTACTGCGCCCTATTTGTCCTCCACCATCTCTTCCTCCGCGTACTGCGCCTTCTCCCTCCTCTGCGTACTGCGCCAGCTTCTTCCTTCACGTCTTGTGCCATCTCCTTCCTTCGCGTACTTCGCCTTCTCCATCCTCCTCGTACTTTGCCTTCTCTGTCCTCTGCATACTGTGCCTTATTTTTCCTTCGCCATCTCCTTCCTCCGTGTACTGCGCCTTCTACCTCCTCCGCCTACTGAGCCTTATCTGTTCTCCGCTATCTCCTTCCTCCACGTACTGCACCTTATCCATCCTTCACCATCTCTGTCCTCTGTGTACTGTGCCTTCTCCCTCCTCCGCCATCTCCATGCTTCGCCTTCTCCCTCCTCCGCGTACTGCACCTTATCCTTCCTTTGCCATCTCCTTCCGCCGCGTACTGCGCCTTCTCCGTCCTCCTCATACTTCACCTTCTCTGTCCTCCTCCTACTTCGCCTTTCCCATCCTTCTCGTACTTCCACCTCTCCGTCCTTCCCTAGCTCCATTATCCATGTATGCCCTCTCCTCCCTCTGCATGCTGCACCCTCTCCATCCACTGCGCACACAGCTGTCTTACTCCTCTGCGTACAGCACCACCTTCATCATCTGTGAACTGTGCCTTCTCTATTAAAGTCCATTGCATACTGTGCCATCTCCATCTAGCTTGCTGCATGGTCTCAGTCCCCTGAGTACTGCACCTTTCCCATCCTCTTTACACTGACGCTTCCATCCTCTGCAAACTGCACCGTCTCTGTCCTCTGCGTATTGTGCTGCCTCCATCCACTGCATATTGCGCTGTTTCTGTTCTCCGTGTACAAAGCCATCTTCTAACAGCAACTTCTTCTCTATACACTACTGTCTCTGTAAACTGCTGTCACCATCCTCTCTGTCTTTCACCAACTCTGTCCCCTCTTTGCACCACTATCACCGACCTCTCCAAACACCACCTCCACTGTCCTCTCCATACAGCATACAGCGCCGTCATGATCATCCTCAGACGATACTTCTAATTCCTCTCCAAAAACTGCCAATTCCTGACTCTTCATACACCACCCTCTCCATATACCACCTCCACCAATTTCTTGGTACACCACCTTCTCTGTCCTTTCCTGTGCCAGAAAATCAGTATCCTTAAGCTGGTATGACCTGTAGAGAGAGGCCTGGGAGAACATACAAAGAAAAGAATGAGAGACCCCAGAAGCTGTACACAGAGGATAGGGGTTAGAGGTCCCCGGAGCCAGATACAAAGGAGACCGAGGGGTTCCAGGAGCTACACACAAAAAAGGATAGGAGGTCCCAGGGGCCACACACAAAGGAAAGGAGTGAGAGGTCCTGGGAGCTGTACCGATTCCTGAAGCCACCGCTTGAGAAAAAGGGTCAGGGTTCTCGGGAGCTTTGCACAGAGGAGAGGGGTGAGAGATCCCTGGAACCACAAACACAGAGTAGAGGGGTTAGAGGTTCTTAAAGCTATACCCAGAGATGTATAGTAACTAAGTAGAACTACTTCACTACTGTACTTAAGTACCAAAAGGCGGTATCTGTACTTTCCTAGAGTAGAATTTTTTTCTCCTACTTCCACTTTTACTTCACTACATTTTTTCAATGATTTCAATACTTCTACTCCGATATTTTCTTTTGTGCTGCATAGTTACTCGTTACTATTATAAAAATGACCACTGCCAGAACAGTAGATGGCAGGTTTCATGAAGCTCAAAACATGTGTATTATCAGCGCATACGAAAATAAAAGCTACTGTATGTATAAATAAAAGCTGCATTTGAAATAATAAAAAACAATATGATGTTCAAACTTTTGACTTCTTTCTTTAATAACTACATAACACAGTACTTGTACTTTTACTTTCAGTACTTGAGTAGCAAAATTAAAAAAAAACTACTTGCAATACTTAAGTACAAAAAATGTTGAATACTTTAGTACTTCTACTCAAGTCACTTTTTGATTGAGCAATTCCACTTCTACTCAAGTCACTTTTTGATCGAGCACTTGTACTTTTACTCAAGTATGGGTTTCGAGTACTTTATACAACTCTGGCTATACCCAGAGGCGAGGGTTGAAAGGAGATTGCAAGAGCTCTACACAGAGAAGAGGGAAAAGTAATCCAAAGAGATATACAGAGAGAAGAGGGATGCAGGGACCTGGAAGATGCACACAGAGGAGAGGGGTGAGTGTTACCCAGAGCTGTACACAGATGAGAAGGGAGAAAGGCCCAGGAGAAGTACACAATGGGCTGGGAGCCACAGGAAGAGTGAAGAGATGAGAAATCATGGGAGCTGTATGCAGATGAATTTGAGGAGAGATCAAAACCAGGTACCTGGAGCCCCCCCCCCCCAAAAAAAAGGGGCCACAAATAGGAGGGAGCAGCGGATACCTGATATTGGCACCCACTTCCTGTCGGATTGCCACGGCGGATCCACCAGAAGTTCTTCAAACCCCCCAACCACAACCTCAGGGGACACATTACAGGTCCCAAAAGGCTGCGGGGCCATTCACAAAGTGCAGCACAGTGAGAAGCCGGCTGTAAAGCCGCAAGAAATACAGTAAACTTGTCGGCACCGGGGACCCTAAAGATCAGAGAAGAAGTGGTTCACAGATGAGCGGAGAGAAAGACCCAGGAGAAGTACACAGTGGGCTGGAAGTCACTTGGGGATTTGAGAATGTATGGGAGCTGTCTACAGAGGAATGGAATGAAAAGTCAAAACCAGGTACCCGCTCCCCCCCTTCAAAAAAAGTGCCACAAATAGAAGATGGGGGGGGGGGGGTGGGTACCTGGTTACCGGATGAGAGCCCATTTATTAAAAGTCAGCAGCTGCAGTATTTGTAACTGCTGACTTTTATTTTTTTTCACTGGGTAGGGTACCGCTTTAAGAGCAACCCTTAAAAACAATGTCGCATATTTTTACTATCTCATAGAAAATTCCTTTTTTACTCAGAATTATCTAATGGTTTAATTCTAACGTGTTTGGACACCCTTTGACTGCTGGCCAAGGTGGGGGTGATGGCAGATACAATTGTAGAGGCTGTTCTCTGCCTCACGCCTCTCTCAGCCCATCTATTATTAAACATATTTCCTGCCGCCTCCATTAAGAGGAATTTATAGTGTAGGTCACAGAGAACATTGAACGTTCCATCTACGTCCATATAAAAGGTTTTTTATTGATTAAGAGGAAGTGCAGACGGCGACCCAGAATCCTCTAGGAGATCCGTGAGCTTCTCTATTACAGGAAACACATCGATTGGCGATGACGGCCCAATTGCACGTGACATTTGTTTAGTAACGGGATTAACCCCCTGTTGGCCTTTTTTTTTCCAGCATTCCAGCATAAGGCCAGATGGACCTCAACGAATTGGTGCAGGCAGTCGCGCTTCAGGGACAACTTCTGAGTGTGCAGGCTAACCAAGTAAAGTCATTGGAGGAGAAATTCGAGACCATCACGACTATGCTGTCTTCCATGTCTACCACGCATGGTCCCAGTCCTGCTGCTCCCTTTGATCAAGGGGCTGTAGCTAGGGAGCCGGTTGCCACAAGTAACTCTGCGGCCCCTCAGGCTCCTAAAATATCTCTTCCTGAAAAGTATGATGGTAACCCTTCTGATTGCAGGGGTTTCCTCAACCATTGCCGATTGCATTTTAGGAATCAACCCTCGGTTGTTGCCTCTGTTCAGGCCAAAGTGACATTCATAATTTCCTTACCTGGCTTAGCTTTGTCCTGGGTGTCTCCTCTTCTGGAAAAGCAGTCCCCCATACTATATGATTACTCCACCTTTATTAAGACTTTTGAATGCATTTTTGATGCTCCTAGCAGGGTGTCGGTGGCGAAGTCTAGGATCATGGACTTACATCAGGGTAAACGCACGGTAGCTTTAGAATTCTGTACATTAGCAGCAGAGACCTCCTGGTGTGATAATGCCCTTAAAGCTTCCTTTCGCAGGGGTCTACCTTAACGTATTAAAGATGAATTGACCTACCATGAGCTCCCTGGAGGATTTTATTAATCTTTGTATTCGGGTAGACGCTCGCTTCTCTGAACGTCAAGCAGAGAGGGAGCGCTATAGACAGTATAATCCTCGCAATGTGGATCACCAACCTTCTCCACAGCCTGAGCCGGTTCCTTCTATTCCCATACTCTTCTTGTCTGCTGCAGAACCCAGGGATGTAGGTGCTGTGTGATTGTGCAAAGATGAATGTACTAAACACAGGACCCTAGGCCTCTGTCTCTATTGTGGGAAACAGAGACATTTCCTGTGTGCCTGTCCTGAAAACTGCCAGGCCAAATGGGTAATCGGGGAGTTCCGTTAAGCCAGACAGTTTTGAATGCTCCTCAGCAGAGGCTATTAATTCCTATCTCCCTATCCTGGGAGGACCAGAGCTTTTATAGATTCTGGTGCTGGCGGTGTGTTCCTTGATGCAGCACTGGTTAAAAGACTGCAAATTCCTGTCATTCCTAAGAAGTTTCCACTTTGTGTAACCACCTTAGGTGGCGACCCTCTGGGAGACTGCCTTATTACCCACAAATTCAAACCTCTCTCCATTCTATTGGGCACATTACATCAAGAAATCCTAATGTGTGACGTAATTTCGTCCCCGAGACATCCAGTCATTCTCGGGTTCCTGTGGCTTTGTGAACACAACCCGTCTATAGACTTGTCCTTGGGTCAAATTTCCGCATGGAGCACTTTCTGTCTAGTTCACTCCTGAAGGTTGTATGCAATAATGTTTCTGTCCATGAGGTTTCTACTGACCTTGTAGTACCCTTGGCCTATGCCGAGTTTGCAGATGTCTTTTTTTAACATGATGCTGAGGAGCTTCCACCACATCGCCCCCTATGACTGTGCCATAGATCTGCTCCCCGGGTCCCCCTTACCTAGGGGGAAGACCTATCCTCTAAACCTCGCGGAATATAAAGCTATGGAGGAATACATAGAAGACAGTCTTAGGAAAGGATTTATTCGACCTTGTACCTCTCCCGTCGGAGCAGGCTTCTTCTTCGTGGAGAAGAAAGATGGCGGACTCAGACCCTGTATTGACTTCAGAGCACTCAATCGTATCACGATTAAGAATCAGTATCCCTCTCCTCTCGTTACTGAACTTTTTGACCGCGTTCAAGGATCTACGATCTTTACCAAGCTAGATCTTTGCTCTGCATATAATCTTATTCAAATAAAGGCGGGAGACGAGTGGAAGACTGCCTTTAACACCAGGAGGGGCCACTATGAGTGCCTTGTAATGGGCTTTTTAACGCCCCAGCTGTGTTTCAAGAATTTATAAATTACATATTTAGAGATCTACTCAACTCATTTGTTGTTGTCCATTTAGACGATATTATGATCCACTCCAAAAACCTTCAGCTCCATCGTAGCCATGTGCTCACAGTTCTCCTACGTCTCAGAACACACAAGTTGTACGCCAAACTGTCTAAGTGCTCCATTGAAAGGACGGAAATACCTTTCCTAGGATACATTATCTCTCCTGCAGTTTTCCAAATAGATCCCAAGAAGCTCGATGCCATCCTACAATGGCCCAGACCCTCCACCTTGAAGGAGATCCAACATATCATTGGCTTTAGTAACTATAATCGGAAATTCATTAAAGACTTTTCAAAGATCCTAGCCCCCATCACGGCCCTCACTAAGAAGGGTGTTAATTGTTCTCAGTGGCCTTCAGAAGCCTTTGACCACTTCAGATCGGCCTTCTGCTCTGCTCCCATTCTTTGCCATCCGCAACCTTCAGCCCAATATTTCTTGGAATTGGATGCCTCTGAAGTGGGCGCCAGAGTGGTTTTATCCCAACGGGACCACTCTACCAACAGGTTACACCTAATCACCTTCTTTTCTAAAAAATTTTCTATCTCCAAACAAAATTACGATACTGGGAATCATGAGCTTTTGGACATTAAACTGGCATTTTCCGAGTGGAGGCATTTGTTATAAGGTACAAAGTTTCCAATTGTGGTTCAAACTGATCAAAAGAACTTGACATGCCTTGAGAAAGCTCAAAGATTGAATCCCAGCCAAGCCTGCTGGGCCATGTTCTTCACTCGATTCAACTTCATTGTGACCTACATCCCAGGTACCAAGAACATTAAAGCAGACGCTCTGTCTCGGCAGTTTCCTTGTGAGATTCGTCTAAGTTCTTCTGATCATATTGTCCCTCCTGAACGTATCATCGCTCAACTGGACACCGTCCTGCAAAAAAACCTTTTAGCAGCACAGTCTCGAGTCCCTGCTAACCTTTCAGGTTCCACCTAATACCTTATATGTCCCTCCAGAACTTCGTAAGGATGTCTTGCGAGGGGCCCATGGACAAAGGATATCTGGGCACCCGGGTAGTAAACAAACCCTTTTACCCCTGAAAATCCTAGTTTGGTGGCCCTCCCTGAACAAGGACGGTCTTGACTTTGTCAAAGCTTGCACTGTTTGTGAAACCATCAAGACCCCTCGACATGCTCCCCAAAGTCTACTACTACCGTTGCCTGTTCCTCATGCTCCCTGGACCCATATCAGTATGGAGTTTATCGTAGATTTGCCTATCTCCAAAGGAAATACTGTCATCCAGCCTTACCTTCAGCCCCTAGTTTGCCTTATCATTTATTGACAACGTCATTCGTTTACACGGAGTTCCTGTCGATATCGTTAGCGACCGTGGCCCCCAATTTATTTTGTCATTTGGAAAGCCGTTTGCAAGCATCTGGGTATCAAAAATTTCCTCTCTTCTGAATACCACCCCCAATCAAATGGTCAAACTGAGAGGGTTAATCAAGATTTAAAAACCTATTTGAGGGCCTACGTTAACGTAGAACAGGATAACTGGAGTGAAATGCTGTCCCTAGCAGAATTAGCAAACAACTCTCTATGGCACTCCTCCATTAAATGTTCCCCTTTTCAAGCTGCCTTTGGTTATCAGCCCAAGGTCCTACCCTTTCAATCGACTCCGATTGTAGTACCCGCGGCTGCCTACATGGTAGGCAAGCTAACTAGGCACTGGGAAGACATTAGGAAAGTATTACTTCTTTCTGTTCGCAGGTACCAGGGATACGCGGATCGTCATAAGCGACCTGCACCCCGTTTTGGTCTTAACCAACTGGTGTGGTAATCTACTAAGAACATCAAGCTGCAACAACCCTCTTCTAAATTGGGCCCTAAATAAATAGGACCCTTCCGCATTCTAAGTCAGGTTAACCCAGTTGCCTATAAATTTCGGCTACCCTCACACTTACTATACCCAATAAGTTACACGTATCTTTGTTAAAACCCTTTTTCAAGAATAGGTTTTCTATTCCCTCTAGACGCCCCCCTCCGGTCTCGGTTGATGGCCATCAGGAGTATGAGATCAGTAAAATTCTGAATTCCAGATGCAGGGGTAGGCAATTGCAATATCTTGGGGACTGGAAGGGCTACTCTATAGCTGAAAGGATTTGGGTACCTGCTCACGGTGGCCATGCACCGCAGTTGGTCAAGTCGTTTCATGACAACCATCCCTCCAAGCCCATGTAAGCCCTGTGGGCTTCTTTGTGTGGGCGGTACTGTTACGCCTTGGCTGGGACTTGATCTTGTGGTCTGGTGTGTTCTGGATCGTTTCCCTGCTGACTGGGCGATTCCCATTCTGGGCTTGGTTCTCACTATCTCCTACATTTTGGTATGAGACTCTTGCTCCACCCAGTGGCCAGCTGTAATCTGTTACCTCGTCCCCTGACCTATATATACCCTTTTCCACTTCCTGCTAGTGCCTTAGTATAGGATTTGCTTCCTGTTTGTCTGCTGTATATGTTCTATTCTCGTTGCTGACCTTGGCTTACCTTGACCTCTCTTCAGATCACCCCTTTGGACTGTACCGGCTCTGGCTATCGATCTCGGCTTGCTCTTGACCTCTCTTTGGATCACCCCTTTTGGACTGTACCGGCTCTGGCTATTAAACTTGGCTTGCTCTTGAATACTCTTCTGGACTTCGCTCCCTTGGGGTCTGGCTCCCGACCTACTCCAAACTGTGAGTCGTTTTCTTATTAGTTGTTCCCTAAGTTTGCTGGCTGCACTTTCATTTGAGGTCCCGATATTTCGGCTGCAGGACCCTATCCACTCCTCCACCTGATATAGGGATAACAAGACTACTGGTTAGGAAACCGGAGGAGCGGTTGGGGTCTCTGGCAGGCCTAACACCATCTAGCAGATAATTCACATACACATATACATCCCATAATTGGTTGATCCCAAGGCAGACAGAAACAATAGAACAATGGGATATAGGCACTTAACATTAACAAACCCCACCCCACCCCACCTCAAGCTATCTAGCAATGGTCTGTGAGATAAACTCCTATAAGCAGCCTGAAAAGGTCAAACCAATTTATCTTCATATATTTCCTGAGGGATATTGTTCATAAATATTACTGTCCTAAGTGAAAAAGCCCCTTCATTCTTTTAACACAAACCACACATATAGAACCCAGGATAACTGGGGTAACATAAAATGCTGAGTCCGGAGTGGTTGAACAGTGAGTCTTGTTAGTGCAGACCCGACTGGGGTTCTCAGTCATCCTATGCCCCTAATAGACACAGGGTGACTTACACATAGGAGGGGCCGGGGGAGCTGGACGAGTTTCCCGACCTCTCTAAGGTAAACTGAATTCCACAAGCCCCCTGCCTAAAGTGACTTCCGTCACACACAGGATCCAATCCACTTCACACAGGAATTACCGATGCTTGTAGAAGGTTCTACACCAGTAAAGCAGTATCTAGTGGCTATAACCCTGCATGTACCGTACTTCCCTAATAATCAGTTTAATGATCTTCTTGCTACAGATTGAAAGCAGCCTGGCTGGAGCTTCTCCATACCTAAATGGTTTTTCACCCTCTACCATCACCTGCGTATTTGGTTAAGTGGAGGTCTACTGAACCCTTAGTGGACCTACCAGTATCATGGGTTATTTCAGCTGCTGGCTCTATTCTTAGACCACTGTTTTTATTAATGTGTGTTTCCCAGGCAGTTACTGAATGGACTAAAATCCTTCCTGTGCTAGCAGCTTGTTTCCTAAGTGTCCCCCTGGGCATCTGGTTAATGTAATGTATAACAAAGTTCAGGTGGTTGTGCAACAGCAAGGACTCATTGTAAGCTGGTCATTTGCTTAGCGGACCCTTTGTGCTGTCTGCACATAGAAGTTCGGGTAAGCCCTGGTTCCCAACCTGTGGCCCTTTGGTATATGATGTGCAGCCCTCAGCGGTCTCTATTGGGAATTGATTAGGGTAATAGCATGGATCTCTACTAGCCTCATGTAACATGTTTCCAGTTTCGTATTTTCTTCAGCAGCATATTCCCAGCCACAAATGTAGCATGTCCACACACTCGGACCTTGTTTTCTTTATTAGCTCTGCAGTCTCTGACAGTCCTCTCCAGCATTACATATATTGATCATTATGTACGTCCCTTTTTTGATGTCAGGGGCCACATTTGAGGCCCCCTTTTAGCTTATAAATTGACAACCACAGGTGTAAGCTCTTAAAGGGGCTTATGTGCAGAGTTTAGGTACACAGCAGATCTTCAACAGAGCACCCCTCAATAAGAGATGGACTTTACTGATGAATGTACCAGGTTGTGACCCTCGAGTACACTTGGCAGATGGCAGCTGCCCAGGAATGGAATCAGAGTAAGATAAAGGTCAAAGATCAAGGTGGGCAACAAACACAAATCAAAGTCAGAACCAGAACACAGGAACTAACACAGACTGGAGCCTTGAGTAAGGAAATTAAGACTATTGCTCAGGCAGCAGGTGTTGGTCTGAGCATAGCCAAATAACTGGATTTTTGTAAGAACTTACCATAAAAACCTTTTTTCTGAAGTCCATTGACAGACGCAGCTCTTATGCTTCTCCACTATTGGGTTATGCGCCATCTACAGTAGACTAGGCAGTGAAAAGTTTTCACTCAACACGCCTATAGGGGCTGTCCCTCACAACATAACCCCAGACAAACTGTGCTCTCATATCAGTTTTGTAGCAAGCAGTGAAAAGAAGATACAACCATCCCCAAAATAGAGGGGAGGGTGCTGCGTCTGTCAATGGACTTCAGAGAAAAGGATTTTACGGTAAGTTCTTACAAAAATCCAGTTTTCTCTATCGTCCATTGCCAGACGCAGCTCTTATGCTTCTTCACTATTGGGACGTCCCAAAGCAGTATAGGCATGAGGAGTGGGAAGAACGCAACCAAAACTGTTAACGTATTTCCAAGGCTAAAAATGTAGCCAACTGGGTAACAAAAAGCTCAACCCGTACCAACAGGAGCTTGCCCCCAAAACAAAAATCCAACCCCATAAAGAGAAAAAAAAAAAACAAGACTCTTTTAAACAGTTTTTTTTCACATTTATGAGACAGCACCTGGCTGTGGGATTTGGTTTCTCCCCTAATCCACACACCCCTTCGTCCATCATATTTTTTATGCCTTTTTCATGCCATTTAGTATCACTTATGTCAATTGATTTATACTATTATTTATATTTACTCTTTTACATCAGTCACTGATTGGCTTCCTGGGTTGCTTTCAACCTAAATCTAGGTACATGGACACACACACATCGTCACCAGCAGTCCTGCTCTCCCTGTGACCCCTGTGCCCACCTGAGCCCCCCCACGGCTCCCGGTCAGACCTTCCAGCAAACCACCGTTTCCAGTGCTTCCATGCTAAGACTGATCTAGTAAGTATGGAGCCTTCATGTTTGCTCCGTCCTTTTTTTGACACTCCATATGTGCACACACATATCATTTACAATACTATTTTACCTTATAGATTCACACTGTAAAGCGCTGCGCAAACTGTTGGCGCTTTATAAATCCTGTATAATATAATAATAATAATAATAATGATATACACCTACTCCTGAGGAAGCAAATTATATTTCGCGAAACGCGCAGAGTATAAAGAGTGCTATATTTTATCTTGTCTTTTGTAACATGCTTGTATGTGCTCACAATGTATGTTGATGCTGTTACTTGTATACTCTATTTTATATTGTACATGTATTTTACTACTGATCAGTCCAACGTGGTTTTACTGAATGTGATTATTATCCTATTTGGATATGGTCGCAGCAGACGCAGGCGAACCCTTACGAGATCCCTTAGTAAGGACAAACAGAGAATCAGATGTCCTAAAAGGCTCTGTGGCCAACAGGTAAACCCTGATCGCCCGAACCACATCCAGAGAATGCAAGGCAAATTCCTTGGGATGCTTAGGCTTAGGACAGAGCGAAGGTAAAATAATATCTTCATTGAGGTGGAAAGCAGACACCACTTTAGGAAGGAAAGATTGATTAGGTCGGAGAACAACCTTATCCCTATGAATGACCAAATAAGGCGAACGACAGGAAAGCGCCGCCAACTCTGAGGGCAGAAGTGATAGCCACCAGAAAGGAGACCTTCTGAGACAAAAAAATGCAGATATGTCCCTAATATTTTCAAAATAAGGCTGTTGAAGAACAGACAAAACCAAATTCAAAGCCCACAAAGGCAACAGGGATCTTCTTGGATGAGCCAGATGACGCACCCCTTGAATAAAGGTGCAGATCAAGGAATTAGTCGCCAACGGGCATTGGAAGTAAATAGCTAAGGCGGAAACTTGTCCTTTAATCGTGCCTAAAGCCAAACGTTGCTCAACTCATTTCTGCAAGAAAGCCAAGACCCTCGCCATCGAAAATGAGTGAGGATGCAATTTTTGCGATTCACACCAGGCAATATACATCTTCCAAGTACGATGATAAATCTTCTTGGAAGTCACCTTTCTAGCCTTCAAAAGGGTAGGAATGACAGAATCAGAGAGAACTCTGTCTCTCAACACCTGGCCTGCAACAGCCACAGCAGGATGGAAGATCAGCCCTTGAGACAGCAGATCCTCTCTCAGGGGTAGCTGCCAAGGAGGCTCGACGACCATCTTTACCAGATCTACGTTTCAAGACCGGCAAGCCCAGTCTGGATCTATCAGAATCACTGGCACCATTTCCACCGCCAACCGGTGGAGGAACCTCCGGATGCAGGGACCATTCGCCCTGATCCAGAACCTGATGACTCAGGTAATCCGCCTGCCAATTCTCCACACTGGGAATGTGAACTACAGAGAGAGCCAGAACATGGTCCTCGGCCCAAGTCAGAATCTCAGCCACCTCCCTGGCCGCCCGGACACTCTTGGTGCCCCCTTGATGATTGATGTAAGCCACAGCCGAGGCATTGTTGGACTGTACCCGAACCGGAAGACCGTGCAGCAGAGTCCTCCAATGGAGCAGGCAGAGCTTGATCGCCCTGAGCTCCAGGACATTTATCGGTAATGAGGATTTCTCCCTGGGCACAGAGGTTGTCCAGCACACCACCCCAGCCCGACAGGCTGGCATACGTGGTGACCACTGTCCACAACAGTAATAAAAAACTGACTGAAGCCACCACGAGAGCTCCGACCTCGTCAAACGGCTTAGACATTATTCTGTCTAAGGACTGTGGATCCTTGTCCCACTTGACAAGAATCTCTTTTTGTAGAGGTCTTTTTGTGAAATTGAGCAAACGGGAACGCTTCGAAGGTCGACACCATCAGCCCTAAAGACTTCATACAAGTCCGCACGAAGGAGAGATCGGCGTTCATCAGCAACCTGATCTTGCTCTGCAAAGTCTAAAGTTTTTCCCCCGGGGAGAAAGACCCTCGCCAGGGAGGAGTCCAAAATCATACCCAGGTAATTCAAGCGTACTGACGGAGTCAGCGCAGACAAGTTGATGGTCCACCTGAACTCCTGAAGGGTCTGAACCGTGATTGACAGGTTGCCCACCAGGGTCTGATGAGAACTTGCCCTCAACAAGAGTTCGTCCAGATATCCGAGGATCGCAATCCCCTTTTTGCTGAGCACGGCTAACACCAGGGCCAAAACCTTGGTGAAGAATCTGGGAGCGGAGGCTAGACCAAAGGGTAATGCCACAAATTGAAAGTGCTCCTCCACCACAGTGAAACGGAGATACCGCTAATGACCCCCGTAGATAGGGATGTGCAAATACGCATCTTTTATATAGATGGAGGCCAGAAGGTCCCCTTGATTTAAAGATGCTAACACCGACTGAATGGATTCCATCCTAAACTTCTGCACCCGCACAAAGTGGTTCAGTGATTTGAGGTCCAGAATTGGACGCACCTTGCCCTCCTTTCTGGGCACTGTGAATAGGTATGAATAAAAACCTTGAAACCTTTCCTGCTGAGGAACCGGCACAATCACTCCCTGTGCAAGCAGATCCTGCACTGCCTCCCTGAGATCCTGCAATCGATCCGGAGACAGACAGAGATTTGATGGAAAAAAAACTGTCTGCTGGGCGAGACCGAAATTTGATCTTGTACCCTTGAACCCATTTGTCCTGAATCAGAGAAATCCAGGGTTCTTGAAAGTAACGCAGATGTCCCCCCACCCCCGAATCGGGTGAGGACGTCCCTTCATGC
Source organism: Pelophylax lessonae (assembly GCF_965119305.1). Lineage (NCBI taxonomy): Eukaryota > Metazoa > Chordata > Amphibia > Anura > Ranidae > Pelophylax > Pelophylax lessonae. The sequence goes on along the minus strand of NC_138770.1, from coordinate 665,247,063 downwards.
AGAGGAGGATTTGTCCGCCAAACCAGACAGGCTGATCTTGGGCTTAACCGAGCAAGCCTTCTTGTTCCCTCTGGAGGCTCTGAACAGTTTACCTTTTTCTTACGCCCCGAGGCACGAAAAAGCCACCTGTGAGCCGTGAAGGAAGGCCTCCGCTTACTGCGAGGTCCCTTACCATTTGAGGATTGGAGAAGAAAAGTACTCTTGCCCCCCGTCAGGCCCTTGATCAACTCATTTAAGGAGTCACCAAACAGGCATTCACCCAAAAATGGGAGATCTGTTAAGGCCTTCTTAGAAGCCTGGTCTGCTGGCCAGCTCTTCAGCCACCGCAGACACTCTGGCAACCAGAGGAGCCGCGTCCAGGGCCGCATCACACAGGTACACCATGGCCTGGGCCATCTGATCAATCAGACTCGGGGAAACAGTCTCAGGATTCAAGTTACCCCTAAGTACCTTAACCCATTCAGTAACCGTCTGAGAAACCAGGACGGATGTGAATACAGGTTTAAGAATCGAGCCCACCAATAAATGTAGGTGGCGGGAAAGGGATTCCAATTGTCTGTCCACTGGGTCCGTGAACACCAGGGAGTCTTACACAGGTACCACAGTAGATTTGTTGAACCGGGAAACAGTGTGATCCACCTTAGGCGACACTGTCCAACGATTGGAGACCAAGTCAGCAAAGGGGTAACAGCACTTAAAGCGCTTTGGCACCACCAGCACGTGCTTAATGCGCCGCCATTGCTCATTCACAATATTGTGAAAGTCTTGGGGACAGGGGAAAACCTGACCCAACTTCTGGGCTTTGCGGGAGTTAAAAATGACCCAATTTCCTGACTGTGTGGGCTCAGCATCCAATTGCAATGTTTCCCTTACTGATCGAATCAGTGCCTTCACCATAGCGCGTTCCCACGCTGCAGCCGAGGACACATCCTCCTCACCATCTGACTGCGAGGACAGAGATCCCTCAGGGACGATATTTTCCGTGGCGACCATAACAGGCTCTGAATCAGAAGACTGGGAAGGCATAGGCCATTTTTGGGTAGCGATTTGTTGCATCACAAGGTCCACCTTTGACGCCAGAGTTTCCAAAGCTGCAGAGACATGAGAGAGTGCGATCCGGCTTGCCCGGCCTGCACACAAATAAAGTCTGAGGGGGAATTTCCACCTTGGGACTCCATATTGCAATAGTAGAAAAAAGAGTGCTCTGCCCCTTTAAATCGCAATCGCAGTCCGCACCGCTATGCCGCACTATATCCAGAGTCTCCCTTTAAGGTTGGCAGGAGCAAAGTGTGCCTGAGGAATGCCCAAAGGAACAACACCCCTTGCTTTACCACCGCTGAGAGGCAGCCGCTCTGTAGTCAATCTCCAGCATGAGAAAACGTCTGACAGGAAGTGACATATCATCACTAAAGGCCGCTCACTGCCTGTGTAGCCTCAGGCTACAAAAAAATGGTGCCAATAGAAAAGTATAGGAAGCTAAGGGAAAATGGCTGACTGCCCTTACACAGAGAGAGCCTATTAAAATAGCGTCCGAAAATGCTGCCAGGCGCTCAGGACCCAGGCATGAGGCCACCGCAGAGATCCACCTAAAGGGACCCCCCCAGGACAAGGTAACATATTTAAACTCCCCCCCCCCCAGGCGTCAAGACGCAGACTATAGCGTCCCCAGCAGAGCAGGGAGGACAGGACCTTTCCTGATAGGCCTGGGGGATCTTTCAGAGAAAACACATCTCCCCCTCAGAGGTTTGCTTCAGGGACACGGGGGTGAGCTCTGCTCCGAAAAGACAGCTCGCCTCCCACCCTGAGTGGGAGTGCTGCCAGCCAAAAAGAGGTAGTCCTTCTATATAAGATCACATGTCTCTATGATCATTTCACAAGCCACGCCCCCCACAGTTAGAAACACGCCCCTAGGTACACATTTAACCCCTTGATCACCCACGGTGTTAACCCCTTCCCTGCCAGTGTCATTACAGTAAGAGTGCATATTTTTAGCACTGATTACTGTAGTAATGCCACTGGTCCCCCTAAAAGTGTCAAAAACGTCAGGTGTCCAATCTGTCGCAGTCCCGCAAAAATCGCAGATTGCCGCCATTACTAGTAAATAAAAAAAAAAAAAAAAAATCTTTCTCGTAGTTAGTAGACGCAATAACTTTTGCGCAAACCATTTAAAATACACTTATTGCGATTTTTCTTACCAAAAATATCTAGCAGAAAAAAAACCGGCCTAAAATGTTAAAAAATTTTGATTTTTAAATTTATTTTTGAGAATGTCATATAGCAGAATGTGAAAAATATTAAAAAATATATATTTTTTTTCAGAATTGTCGCTCTTTTTTTGTTTATAGCGCAAAAAATAAAAATCACACAGGTGATTAAATACCACCAAAAGAGCTCTATTTGTGGGAAAAAAAGGACATCAATTTTATTTAGGTACAGCGTTGCAGGACCGCGCAATTGTCAGTTAAACTAAAGCAGTGCGGAATCACAAAATATGGCCTGGCCAGGAAGGGGGCAAATCCTTCCGGTCCAGGAGTGGTTAAGTGTGACAAATATGCAAGAAAATAAAAAAACATCAGGAAGGGGCAAATACTTTTTCACAGCAATGTACATTTGTTGTCTTAGGTTTGCTGCCTATGTCCCCCGCTGGGGAGATTCACCAGATTGTCATCAAGTCAAAAATTAAAGATTGGTCCCAGAAAAAAAAAAAAAAAGGTGAAATGAAAACTTTCAATACCTGTTCCAGTGACAACTAAGAGGGAATCACCCTTTACTCTGGAGATAATGCCTCTTATTTTCTGTTGTGTATCCAGGACAGGAAATTAGGAAAATTCCCAGCTAGGCAGAGGCATAAATAAAAAAAAGTTTGGATGTAGGTCCACTTTTAGGGCCAATCCACATTGCAGTGCGTTTCAGGCCAGTGCACTGTGATAAAATGCAGCAGGTCTGCATATTATTGCAGAACGTTGCAGCGCTAGGCTGCGTTGCAGTGTGAATGGGACACATAGGAAACAATTGTTTCCTGTGGGTCCCTGCAGTGACAGACATTTTACAACGTGGTAAAACGTCTGTCACCGCATATAGTGTAAATTGGCCCTTAAGGAGATATCCATGGCTGAAATGTGTGTTTCACATATACTGAACTCTGTATATCAAAGGTGTCGAGCACAAGGCTCGCGGGCCGAATGTGGCCCCCCAGGCCATTTCATTTGGCCCTCGCACCTCTCCTACAGCTGGGGCACCCCCCTTGTCTCTGTCCCCACCTTGTCTCTGTAGTCAGCAACAGAGAGGACTGAACTCCTTTGCCAGATCCTGCACTCCTCTGTGCAGCTGCAGAAAGGCTCGTCATTGCCCACCCCACCCCTTCTCAGCAGTAGTCGGCAGCAGAGAGGAGGGCAGAACTCCTACAGATCCTGCACCTCTCTGTGCAGCCACACCACCACCTTTTCTCTGCCTCCCCTGGTTTTAACATTCAGAAGACTCTGAAAGCTGACTCTAGCCCTCCTCTGGGTCTCCTCCAGACCCTGCACTTCTTCCCAGATCCACCCGCATCTTCTTCCTGGCAGCAGCACAAGGTAAGGGGTGCATTGTGATGTAAGGAACGGTGGGTGACTTGACTTCTGATGGTGGGGGGGCTCCTGACATCTCATGCAAGGGTTGTAAGGGGGGGTGCTCTGGACATCTAATCTTACAGATATAACTGGCCCTTTGATTGCAACCATAATGCTGATGCGGCCCGCAATGAATTTGAGTTTGACACCCCGGCTGTATATTCTCATGTCTGCAAGTCCTATCTGTGTCACTGATAACGACCAATCAGATTCTCACAGTTGTATTATTGGTAATCCGGTACCCGGAAGTCTCCAAATGTTCTTGAAATAAACAGAACCACTGATTTCCAAGAATTTTATTTTCCTGAGATAGATAAAATCCAAATGATGATACATTGAAGGGAATGGGGGTACAGGTAAAATGCAGCACGCGCCCCACACTCACTTCCTGTGTGCAGAGCGTCCTCTGCTGGGACTGGGGGTATGACACACAGGGGTGACATGGGGATGACATTTAGCAGAAAGCAGTCATTCATTAGCGGCTAATTATTGCAGTGCAGATCCATAAAGCAACGTCCGGGAAGGTGCATAGCTCTGTCCACCTCTGCAGCGGGGGCTGGTCCGAGATACCAAACTACTATCATGCGGAAAGAAAAAAGGCCAAGCTCACCAAGTCATTGGTTATTCTCACCAGCAAAGAGAGAACGGGGGCCATCTGTGCCCATAGGAGTGTGGCATAAAGGAGGTCAGGCATTTCAGTAAAGCCCCAAGTAGTCATGTGAGTAAAGTGCAATGGACAACAAGAGTGACCAGGTCAACCGCCTCCATTTCAGTAGGAGACAACGGAAAATTACATTTGTACGACGTCTGGAATTTCTCTGCTCCTGCGTGAGAAATATGGAAGCAGCAATCTAGACCTCCTGTAATAGGCGGACATTGATCTGGAAAAACACACGGGTTTTCTGATGGAGGTGAGCAAAACATTACATGACTAAGGGTGGAGCACATAATTGTGGAATAAAAGACAATGAGGGCAGCACCTGGGTAGGGTACTGACAAGGTGTGCCTGTAGTGTAAGCTTACCGTATATAAGATAGGATAGAGACCAACTACGATGTGTGAAAAAGATGAGCCATCCTCACACTGCCACAGTCTAAGGCTATGCTGTCTCTCGGTCTTGAAGAATATTTAACCATGTTATCATAGGACACAGTTTGGGTCTAGCCAAACTCTAGGTTAGGATGTGGACCTGCAGCAGTACCCTAGGACACAGCCTGGACGCTGTTGCCAGCCTCTAGAACAAAGCCTTGGCCTGTGGCTGTACTCTAGGATGTGATCTGGACTTGTAACCAAACTCTAGGGCAGTGGTCTCCAAACTGTGGCACTTTGCTTTCCTTTATCTGACCCTTGGGGCACCATTCATCTCATGGGAGACACTATTTTGCCCACTGACACCAACAATGGGGCATAATTCCTGCCACTGACACCAACAATGGGGCACTATTCTTCCCTCTAATACTAAAGATGGGACACTACTTACGCCCACTGATGCCTGAAAAAATCCCCATTCCTGTTGGCCACAATCCAGCCCCCTGAAAGTCTGAAGGACAGTAAACTTGCCCTTTGTTAAGAATGTTTGGAGACCCCTGCTCTAGGGCATGGCCATGCAGTTGTACGCTAGGATAGGGTTTGGACCTAGACTACATGGGTACCCTAGGACACCACCTGGACCTGTAGCCATATTCTAGCAAAGACCCCAGCTTGTAGTCATACTCTAGGACAGGGTTTGGACCTGTAGCCATACTCTAGGTATGACCCCAGCCTATAGTCATACTCTGGGATGGAATTTGGACCTGTAGCCATAATCAGGGAATGACCCAACCTGTAGGCGTACTCTAGGATAGGGTTTGGACCTGTAGCCATACTCTAGGTATGACCCCAGCCTATAGTCATACTCTGGGATGGAATTTGGACCTGTAGCCATAATCAGGGAATGACCCAACCTGTAGGCGTACTCTAGGATAGGGTTTGGACCTGTCGTCATACTCTACGAAAAGCCCTAGCCTATAGTCATATTCTAGGACAGGGATTAAAGCAGTGGCCATACTCCAGGATGAGGTTTGGACCTGTAGGCATACTCTAGATATGGTCCTAGTCTGTAGCTCTACTCTAGTATTGTGTTTGGACCTGTAGCAGTACTCTAGGATGTGGCCCAGGCCTGTAGTGTTTATATACACCAAAGCTGCTTGGTAAGAACAAGTAGTGTCATTACGGTCCCAGTACTACTCTAGAACACTTTTTGTAGTGTCACTCTAGAATCCTGTCGTATTCTAAAACAATGTTCCAAAGCTGTAGTGTCTGTCACTTTTCAGCATCATCTTGGCCCTGCCAATTCTTGGCGCTGCTCCCAGCACAAGAAGGTCCAATACATCAAGCTAGAGCAAAGTACAGTTTAAATAGTTAATTTGTGTTAGTGGTTTGAAACAAGGGTTAAGGCTAAGGTGATAGATGTGTTTTTTGGGCTTAGATCTTAGGGGCTAAGAGCTCATGTTATGCATGATGTTAAGCTAGTTCTAAATCATTTAGCCCACAAAATGTAGGGCCTGGTGGTAAAATTGTCAGGGGTGGCAACCTCATTTTATTTTTTAATTATTAAATGGGCCAAAAATTAATTTTACAGATGTTTAAACATATTTTGTGGACACTTCTAGTTTATGACAGTAAATGATGTCTCAGAGGGCCAGGGTCCTTTAGGAGATTCTAGATCAAAAGGTGTTAGTTGACCCAATGAATGCCAAGCCTGCTTTACAGTGCAGCATCCAGTACATTCCCCAATGAGAAGCCGCAACAAAAATTTGGGTTCCCAATCCATAATGACGGCTACCATAGAAATACATTTGCAGGCAGCGGTCACATTTTACAGTCTGTCTAAATTCTGGACAGTTGGTAAACCCTGGGATGGGTTGGGGCGGCCTGAGGTCAAGGGTCAGTTTTATCATTTGTTTTTAGTGTAGAGAATTAAGATGCTAAAAACTGATGGCAGTTAAGAGAACTAAAACAATCCAGAACCGGAAGTCACAGCTAGTAGAGTTCATGTAGAATTCAGTCCTGTAGTATTTCTATTGCTAGTATGTGGTTCCAGCCTTTCTTGCTAGTAAAGATTGCAGGCAATGTGACTGGAGTCCGTAGTGTTAGAAACATCGAATTAGATTTCTCCATTGGGATGACAACATACACGGTGGGGAGACACAGGCCACATTTTCTTAAGCTGGGAACATATTCCAGGGGTGGAGTACACCTTTCAATGTGTGTCCAGAAAATGATTGAAGAAGATTAATTCTAGAATAGGGTGGAGTGTGACTCTAGAAGAAGATGAATTTAGATTCTATATCACTATTCTATAGCTGGTGGGATCAGCGGTACCATTAAGTGCAAGAATTGGGATGAGGTGAATGTTGGGCAGCTGGACACTGAGCGGGATCAGGAACGTTGCGATGAAAGATCAATGTTACTGGCGCTCAAACCTCGCGACTCCGCTAGAAGATTCTGAGAGCCCTGAAAGATGAGAGAGAGAGAAACTACAATCAGTAAAAGGGCAGACAGCAAGATACAGCACCATAGAGGAAGAGGAGGAGGGGAGAGAGAGAGAGAGGCAACATGGGGGCAGAGGAAGGGATGAGAGAGAGAGGCAACATGGGGGCAGAGGAAGGGATGAGAGAGAGAGAGAGAGGCAACATGGGGGCAGAGGAAGGGATGAGAGAGAGAGGCAACATGGGGGCAGAGGAAGGGATGAGAGAGAGAGGCAACATGGCGGCAGAGGAGGGGATGAGAGAGAGAGAGGCAACATGGCGGCAGAGGAGGGGATGAGAGAGAGGCAGGAGAGAGGGTGAGAGAAACAGCATTACAGAGAAAAGATATGGAAGGGAGTGTGAGAGGCAGTGCTATGAGATGAGGGTCAGAGAAGCACTGAGGAAGAAGGGGAGGTTGAATAAAGCCGCACCAGGAAGAGGTTCGGGTGGGGTTGGGGGCATTACCTGGAAAGACTCATCACTTGATTTGTTGAGATAGTTCAGAGATGCCGCTCGCTTCATGCTGCAAGAGAAGACATAATATTATACCATAAATGCCTAATGGGAGGGTGCAGTGGGATGGGAATGTGAGATATGGGAGGGTGCAGTGGGGTTGCTGTGTGTGACACAGGAGGGTGCAGTGTGGTGCATATGTGAGACAAGGAAGGGTGCAGTGTGGTAGCTGTGTTTGACAAAGGAGGGTGTGGTGCAAAGGGCAAGTTAACACGAGAGAGTGCAGTGTGATTTTTGTGTTTGACATGGGAAGGTGTGCTGTGGTGGGCGAGTGTGGTGTGATGGGTGTACGCGGCACGGGAGGGTGTGGTGTGATGGGTGTATGCGACACAGGAGGGTGTGGTGTGATGGGTGAGTGTGGCACGGGAGGGTGTGGTGTGATGGGTGTATGCGACACAGGAGGGTATGGTGTGATGGGTGTACGCGGCACGGAAGGGTGTGGTGTGATGGGTGTGTGTGGCACGGGAGGGTGTGGTGTGATGGGTGTATGTGACACGGAAGGGTGTGGTGTGATGGGTGTGACACGGGAGGGTGTGGAGTGATGGGTGTATGTGACACGGAAGGGTGTGGTATGATGGGTGTGTGTGGCACGGAAGGGTGTGGTGTGATGGGTGTGTGTGAAACAGGAGGGTGTGGTGTGATGGGTATATGCGACACGGAAGGGTGTGGTGTGATGGGTGTATGCGACACGGGAGGGCGTGGTGTGTACGTGACACAGGAGGGTGTGCTGTAAGTGTGTGACACATGGAAAGGGTGGGGTGTGATGTTTATTGCGTTGGGTTGTTACTTTGTATTGCGCGGCTCAGGCGGTGTTGTTCCCTGTAGTTTCTTCACCAACATTTCGCTGCTTCTTCGCAGAACATCGCGGATCTTCCCCAGAGAACCTGACCTCCTGAGGGCCCCGCTGCCATCCTGGAATAAAATTACACAACTCGCACACCGTGTGTACTACAAGACTAACACCATAACACAAATCCAACAGCATGCGTACCTCAACCAGCAGCACAAGCTGTGTCCAAAACACACAGGGGTAGATTTACTAAAGACAAATAGACTGTGCACTCTGCAAGTGCAGTTTCTACAGAGATTAGTAAATGAGATAAAGCCTCACATTGCAAAGAATACCCAATCACATTCAAGGAAGAAAAAAAAAAAAAAAAACAGGATTTTTGCTTGCACAGTATTGGGTGATAGAAATCAGCAGAGCTTCCCCTTATACTGTGCACTGCAAGTGCAGTTGCTCTAGATCTATTTGCCTTTAGAAAATCCACCTCACAGAGTGTATGCTGTGCACACTGCATGAAAAACAACACACACAGTGTACACCACAGACACAACACACACACACAGTGTACACCATAGACACAACACACACAGTGTACACCATAGACACAACACACACAGTGTACACCACAGACAACACACACACAGTGTACACCACAGACAACACACACACAATGTACACCACACAGACACAATTCACATGCAGTCTATTCCACGCAAACACAGTGTATGCCACACAGACACAAAACACATACTGTGTACACCATGCAGACACTACACACACAGTGTAAACTGCGCAGACACAACACACACTGTACCTGGTGCAGACACAACAACCTTACACAGTACACAATGCAAATATAACAGTGTACACAGCACAGACACAACACACACATAAAATATACCTTATACAGACAGCACCCACGCACGGTGTAGACCGCGCAGACAACTCGCACGCACGGTGTACACCGTGCAGACAACTCGCACGCACGGTGTACACCGTGCAGACAGCACGCACGCACGTACGCATGGTGTACCCCGTGCAGACAGCACGCACGCACGCACGGTGTACCCCATGCAGACAGCACGCACGGTGTACCCCGTGCAGACAGCACGCACGCACGCACGCACGGTGTACCCCGTGCAGACAGCACCCACGCACGCATGGTGTACCCCGTGCAGACAGCACCCACGCACGCATGGTGTACCACGTGCAGACAGCACCCACGCACGGTGTACACCATGCATGCCACATAACACACATTCTACCATTCACTTACACCACCACAAACTGATGTACAGCCTCTATTCTAAAGTTCAGGTCACAACCTACCCGATATTTGGATCACAGGACACCATCCAGTCATTCGTTCTGTCACTGTCCAATTAAACCAAACTTTGACTAACGCTCGCAGCCCAGGGCTGTGATCCCAAGGTTAGGAGACACTGGATGGATGACACAGTGACAACCTTCCTTCTCATTGACCGGGATCTCCACATTAGTAAGCAGTCTCATCCTTATAACTGAAGCTTTGACTGGTGAGAACACTGCACACTCTCTACTGGCCTTGTGGTTTTTGGGGTGTCACAGTTCTTTTGAATGATGTGCTAGGCCAGTACACCTACGTGTAATCTATTCTTAAGCTGACAGGTTTGTGGAGGTATAAATCAGTTCTTAACTGGCTCAGATCAATGTATGTATAAGGTCATACCTGTGGGATCCCCATGGAAGCTGGAAATTACTGTAGTAGGCACGGCTACCTTCGGGGTCCCTTGCCAAGCGGCTGCCATGCTGCTTAATGAACACAAAAAGGTCGCACACTCGGCCCTAGTGCCATTCAGACCTTTTGCAGTTTCTCAATGAATGCAAAGCATTCCCTGATTGGATTTTTAGATTGTAAGCTCTTACGAGCAGGGCCTTCTTAACCCTCTTCTATTTTATTGTATTGTAACTGTACTGTCTCCCTTTACATTGTAAAGCGCTGTGCAAACTGTTGGCGCTATATAAATCCTGTATAATAATAATATTAAGGTGAAGATCATATCACTGCACTAACAGCCTTGTTTGTAGACGATGTGATTTGTGTACACGGCGGCAGCCACAGTGATTTTATATGAATGGCTGGTAGCCAGAGATCATGTGATCTAGGCCGTGAAACAGGAAATGTATTTATGGATAGGTGAAGGAAATCTATTATTTAAAATAATAGTGGGATTTGATAAGGCTGATCTTGTCCTATTGTGGATTACAGTTACAGGTTCACTTTCCGCTCTTTAGGGTTGGAGATTGCGCAGGACTGCCTCAATCAGTTATTGGTCAATGGGTAAGTAATCAACTGGGGCAGGTTGAAAGAATTCCCTTCCAATGATTTATGCCCAGCTTAAAAAGAAGGTGGCTGTTAGTCCTTTTTGGGGACTTGGGCTGCCACCTCTGGATATGGCCTTGATGTAGTTTCCACATGTGCTTGTAAAAGTAGGTAGAAAGGAGCACCCCATGTCCAGTGAATGCAGGTTGAAAGGCAAGTTTGTAATCGTTTATTGGGAGTAGCAACAAGTAATCAAGCTGACATTTTGGGGATAACAAAGACTCCCCGTTCCTCAGGACTGTTGCTGCATAACAATATTAACCACTTAAGCCCCAGAAGATTTTACCCCCTTCCTGACCAGGGCCTATTTTGCGATTCGGCACTGCGTGACTTTAATGGACAATTGCGCGGTCGTGCGATGCTGTACCCAAACGAATTTGACGTCCTTTTTTCCCCACAAACAGAGCTTTCTTTTGGTGGTATTTGATCACCTGTGCGATTTTTTGATCATGCGCTATAAACAAAAAAAGAGCGTCAATTTTGCAAAAATAACAATATTTTTCACATTTTTTTATATGAAATTCCCCAAAAAAATGGGAGGAAATTAGGAAAAAGTTATCACGTTTACTAACAAAAGGGAAAGATTTTTGTCATTTTTGTTTTTTTTTTAACGCGTAATGGCGGCGATCTGCGATTTTTGTTTGCGGTACTGCGACATTGCGGCAGACAGATCGGACCCTTGACTGACATTTTTGACACTTTTGGGGTTACCAGTGACATTTCTGCAGTAATCAGTGCTATACATATGCACTGTTACTGTACAATTACACTGGCAGTGAAGGGGTTAACTTTTTTTTAGAGGGAGGGGCTATGTGTGTCCCTAGGGGCGTGATTCTAACTGTGATTGGCTGTGGCTTGAGATGTATGAACAGTGATCAACGGTTCTACATAGTAGAACCGTATGATCATCATTCATACACCGGGGAGAATGACAGGCGGCTTGTTTACATTAGCCGCCTGCCTTTCTCCCTCTCCCCCGACGATCGCCGAGTGACCGGCGGACATCGGGTCCACCGGTCACACGCGTGGAGGGGTCCGTGACCACTCGGGAGCGCGCCTCCGGGGGCGCTCGCTCGCTCCCTTGACCCTCACAGGCTAGCGACGTAGACCTACGTCACTCTGCCTGTGAGGGGCTGACCGCTGCAGTAAATAGTCATGCGGCGGTCGGCAAGTGGTTAACTGAGAAATGATCCAAAACAGGTGTGTATAGCACAAAGATAAGCCTGCCGGCTGTGTAGATTTGTAAATATATTATACCAATATATAATATATTAATATGCAGCAACAGCCCTGGGAAAGGGGGTGGGGGGCTGAGAAAGAGTCTTGGTTCCCCAAAACGCATTGACATGATAGCTTGTTGCTACTCTCAAACGATTTCAAACTCACCTTCCAACTTGCATTCACTGGATATCGAGCGCTCCTTTCTACCTACTTTTACAGGTCCACTTTTAGGAAATCATTGCCAACTTCTTCTGCAAATGATAATTGCTTGGATGTCATACTGATTGGCTACAATACTTTAATAATGCCTGACCCAGAGCAAGTGTGTGGATTAGGACTTCGACTTCTCTCCATATTATTCTAGGTCAGTGACTCAAATTATTAAATCTAAGCCAGGAAACTTGCATCATCCGAGTGCAGCTTCTTTAAGACTCTTCTGAAAGGTTCATACCGATGTTTAATCCTTGAAGTTTTATTCAATTCCCAGTGAGTCCAGTGTTGGATTCTTCTCAAGCCTGGTATAAAGTTACTTGTACACCTTAGCTTATTTGGGTCTCTTAAGCCCCGTACACACGATAAGAAATTCGGAAGGGAAATTTCGTCGACGACCGATTTTCGAATTTGTTAGTATGGTGCTTTCGACAGCCGACTCCGACTTTTCGGCTGACAAAATCCTGATGTGCAGGCTATAAAATTTTTGTTGTCCGTAATACAACGTCCGATTTTCGTCTCATTAGTACAGATTTCGACGGAAAAAAATTCTTAAGAGCAAGACTGGGCATGCTCAGAGACGAAAGAACACATAAAGCAATCCAACACATGACATCACTTCTGAAGTAGAATTCTGTCGTAGAGGAAAATTTGTATGAAAAAAATCTCTTCACTTTCCACATCAGACTAGCATGCCATAAAAAACGGACGACAGATCGTTCGATAATCTGATCCTGTGTACGGGGCTTTAAATGCAGCGACAGATCTTGCAGAATCCACAGAAGTATTCTGAAGGCCCTCATCTGACATCTGTTGCCAGTTAGGAATCTGGTCTGTGGTTACACCATGACGTTTCTCAGGCCTGATCGCAAGACATTCCAGGAGAGCTTGTTTGTTCCTCCAGACAAAACGGTTAAGTAGACAGTCTTTTTTGAGAACATTTTATATTTAGATCAGAAATACATATCTTTTAAAAAAAAAAAGAATTTTACTGAACTAATTCTCTCTAGCTTATGAAATAAAATGTTTCCTGTTAGGACTGCCATTTAACATTCTGAACGTCAGGATAGGAGGAAGTTATACTCCCGATACCTAGATCTTTTTGAAGGTAGGCTAATTCGTAAATATTTAAGGTTTAGGTTCAGCTTAAGAGCCGGTTCACATTAGAGCGATCCGACTTGCCGGGGCGGCCGGTACGGACTTTCATAACATTGAAGTCAATGCAAGTCACTCCGGGTCGCCCCAAAGAAGCTCCGGACCCTTTTTCTAAGTCGGAGCGACTTGTGTCGCTCCTATTAGAACAGGTCCACAGCTTCTCTAAGGCAGGCGACCTACGGGGACCTGTCGGATCTTCCTCCGGTACCTCATTTCCTCCCATAAAGAAAGTATCCAGGACGCCTTCTAGCCTGCCAAGTTGGTATCTGAGTGAGAACCTTCCAGACCAGTGGGAAAAAAATAAATACATTTTTGCCTGACTCCAGCAGTGCACTTATAACCATGCCAGGGTAAGCCAGGTTTTGTGTTTCAGGTGTAGGTGACTGTCCAGGAACTTAGCCTGTTTGTCTTATGTTGCAAGAATGTTGAGTTGCAATGATCTAAAGTGCAACTGGGAATCTAGAACAGCTTCAAATAGGCCAATTTTAAGTCCAGAACTCAAGCAAAAGCAGAGGGTTGGTTGGCTCCTGGACTGTAGAGTCCAAGCCTGGGAGTAGAGAGTCTGCAGTTTGTCCAGTGGAAGGAAGAACCTTGGATAGGGATACAGGATCAGGCATAGATATTCCAAGCAATGAGACTGTTGCAGTACTGATCTAGGATCCACCTGAACCTCTGCAGTGTTTGATGCGAGGGGAACATGAAAGTAGGCATTAAGGGTGTCCACGGAGACCTAAGAGTCTCTAAGATGAAGGTATGCCACAACTAAACTGGCTAGTTTCATGTAGATTTTTTGTAAACGGAGGAAGGGGTTGAGATCCCTTGAATCTAGTATGGGGCTGAAGCCCCTCTCGGTCCTTGAATTTGAATAGAAACCCCTGGAACCTTTCCAGGACAAAAGCTTAGACCCCTTGAGAAAGCAGTAGTGCCAAAGCAGCAGGAAGGTATGCCAATCTTTGCGGGTTCGCTGACAAATTTAAACAACATTATACAAAGTATACAAAGTAGTGGCACAGACCGATATTCCAGCTTGTAGCTTTTAGATACAACATTCTGGACCCAAACATCCAAAATATGCTGGGCAGCCGACACCCCACTACTGTAACAAGTGGGGGTGACCCCCCCTGCCCCCCTTTGTGAGGATGACTTACTCGCAGATTAGAAGGATGTTGGGGTCCAGGACTGATGACCAGAAATGAGAACTAGGCTTGCCTTAAAAGGACTTTGCTTAATCTTTTTTTTTTTGCTTCGAAGTAAGGGTATTTCTCAGTTTTTGATTTTGCCATCTTTTTCTGGGGCAAAAACAACATTTTACCCTCCCACCCCAGTGATCTCCTTGTGGCCCCTTTGACACTTGTGCAACTTTTCCTGCGACTTGGGACTGTAAAGTCGAATTACAAGTCATACTCCATGATTTCCAATGAGTACCGTTCATATCTGTGCAACTTCAAGCTGCAACAACTTTAAAGTAGTCCCTGCACTACTTGGGTCTGACTTTGATGCATTTTGAAGTCCATTGACCTCAATATTACACAGGAATTGCTTCAAGTCCAGTCACAATTGCGGCAAAATCGCCCGACATTTAGGTCGCACAAGTGTTAAAGGGTTCTTATAAAGGTGGCTAGGGATTTGCCAAAGAGGCATTCTCCATCAAAGGAAATCTGCAAGAGGGATTTCATGATCTGAAGCTCTGCCGGCAAATATTTGGGACAAAGGGTCTTTCGCATTTGTACCATAAAGGAGACCTATTCTGGATATTTAGCATAGAATATTCACTAGCCTATCAACACACTAGGGTATGGCCGCAGACAGGAATTCCGGTTTGTGAGGGACAGAATGATTCATTAGGATAGATCCAGGATACCACAATATATCCTTGGACCAAATGGCTAAGGTCTTGGAGATCGAGATGGCAGCACTGGTAGGGCTTGTGAGGGAGAATATGGCCTAAAGCCTCGTACACACGCAACTAATTTCCGCCGACCGGTCGTCTGTCTTTTGTGCACAGTTGTGTTTTGTTGGTTGGAATGTGCTCTAGCCTGCACACGAATTTTCCCGCACGACAGAATTCTACTTCAGAAGTGATGTCATGTGTTGGATTGCTTGGGTATGTGTTCTTTCATCTCTGAGCATGCCTAGTTTTGCTCATAAGTATTTTTTCCCCATCGAAATCTGTACTAATAAGATGAAAATCGGACGTGTTTTGACGGTCGACAAAAATTTTATAGCCTGCACACCAGGATTTTTTTGGCCGAAAAGTCGGAGTCGGTTGTCGGAAGCACCATACTAACAAGCCGAAAATCATCAGATCGGTCGTCGGACGAACATTCCCGGCCGAATTTCCATTCGTGTGTACGGAGCTTTAGAAAGGGCTTCTAGCCTTTTGTCCACAAAGTCTTTAAACACCAGGAAGTTCTCAACAGGGGCAGCCAGAGCCTTGTTAGGACAGGAAAAGACTGGATACAAAAACAGGAACAGTCTACTTCTTGATGGAACCCTTCTCCTCAATAGGATATTGCTGGGCGCTTGGGAGGAGAATAGACTGGAATCAGGCCAATCACAAAAAACGGGTTACAAAAGTGAGAGTACAAAAAGCATTATGCGTGTACTGGGAAAAGTCTGGTGTTTTGGGGACTCTCAAAGGGGTCCAGACTGGTAATCTTGTGAATTCCAAACACAGTACAGTATTCTCTAGTTATAAAATGAACCATTAAAAACCGACAAGGTTTCCCAAGTCTTTGACAATGTCAGCTGACTGAGTCTCTCAGACCCAGATCCTTCAAGGAGATATTGCATTCCTCATTGCCCTTAGTTGAGGATGCAAAGACAGCTGCAGTTGCATTAGACATGCTCTGAAGGGAGAGCTTTCCGACGTCCCCTGCAATCAGTCAGTTAGCATGGATGCATTTAAAAATATAATCTTACATTGTGGCAGATGTCCACCCTTGGCAACGCAGAGGAGGTAGCTGTACTTGGAGTAGCAAGGAGGAATTTTTACTATACGGTCTTTACAGCTTTATTTGCAAGTGTCCAATCTCCTGCAGGCAGCAGCATAACCCAATGTAGCTGGATTTCTTCACACTGTATCCATTAACGAACAAGTAATAAAACTTTAGCTTGAGCTCACTACAATGGATAATCTTCTCTGCCATAAAAAAGGTTGACTTGATGGTTTCTACATAAAGCCATGGACCTTCTGGCATGTGATGTCTCTATTGAGCTATAATTATTTTACTGCGGCATGTTCAGACAAAATTTGTTCCAGACTTCATTCAAGGTGTTAGTGGTGACAGTAGAGGATGTTCCAAAGGTATTCTGTTATATACCAACTGTTCAGAGTCAACAAGCGCACATCAACAATAATTTGTGCTTGTTGACTCTACACAAACAGCGCACTTGTTCTTTGAAAAATATATTTTAACAATCAGCTGAATGTCAACATCTTCCCAACTCCCAATGGTTACAGATCCAAAACATAACCCCCCCCCCCAAAAAAAAAGAAAACCACAGTATGAGCCCCCACCACTAAACTTACAAAAAGAGTATGACACCCCCCACCCCCTCTACTAAACTTACAAAACAATGAGGACCCCCTCCACTGAATTCACAATAATGGGACCCTCTCCCTCATATGAGCTCACAAAATGGTGAAGATTCCCACCACTTGGTTTACAACAATGGGACTCTCCTCTTTCGTTGAGCTCACAAAATGGTGTAAACCCCCCTCCACTGAACTCACAAAAAGGTGGGGTGACGCTATTCACTGGGCTCACAAAGATGGCACCCCTTTCCACTGGATTCACAACAATGAGACTCCCGTCCACTGAGCTTACAATAATGGGAACCCTCCTCTACTAAACTCATAAAAAATTATACTTCCCTCCTCCCGCTGCAGCGCCGCCTCCCAGCTTGTCTGTTCGTCCGGCCGGCTGTGAGCCCCCTATTATGCTGAATGGGGGGGGCTTAGAGAGGAGGATCCCTGACTGATCACCCCCGGGATAACCTCATTATTACCGCCACGGCGCCACTGATTACAGACCCCTCTCAATCAGCGGCGTCCTCAGTCCTCCCCAGCCAATGGCATGGGGTTTGCCTTTCGGCCAATCAGGAAGTGCATATCGGCCGCGCTTCCTGATTGGCCAGGAGGAGGATCCGTGTGACAATAGCGAATTTTCAATCGCTATTGTCACACAATGGGTGGGCTCAGGGCGCACTGCTCTGCGCCCCGGGTCAACCCTTTGCATCACCCTGTTAGAGCCTCTGGCTCTAATCAGGTGCCAAAAAAAAAAAAATGCCCCATTGAACTCCATGCGTCCGGCGCCCCGCATGTAGATTAGGAGGCCGGACACATGGATGGGGGGGGGCCGTGCCCCTGCGCCCCCAACACACCGGCCGCCACTGATTTATACCCCACCCTCCACCAAACCCACAGTATTAGAAGCCTCTGTACTGAACTCATAAAACAGTGGGAACCCTCTGCACTCGACAGTGATCTGACTCCCCTCCACTAAACTCACATCAAGGTGTGACCCTCCTTGCTAAACTCAAAATGATGGGACCTTTCCCCTCTCCACTGAATTCACAATAAGAGACCCACCTTCTCTGTTAATTTCACAATTATGTCAACACCCCCCCCCCCCCCTCCCCACTGAACAGAGAAAAATGGGATACCCCACAAACCAAACTTACAAAGCTCCTTTTCATCAAATTCACACAAAAAAGACAGAAAACTGCCACCACTGGACCCAAATAACGGATGGATAATCCTGGTTCCTCATTCATACAGAAAACATACTTATCTCACCCCTCTTGCATTATACTGGCACCTCACATCAGGAAAGGACACCAAATATTAAGCAGTTTAATTATGCAAATTAACTCAAAAATTACAATGAATTTGAAAACAGACCACTAATAACTTAAATACTTAATTCCCATAACATAAATATTGCAATTCGGTGAGACCTGATTATCCACAGAAGAGTACATAGGTTGGGCAGAAAGCATTGGAACACAAAAGGCAGTGAAACCAAAAAAGACAAATACGTAAAATACAACAGAAAGAGGCAACACAAAGCAAGAAAGTGGTAGGAGGAGCTGGAACAGATGGTGGGAGAAGCTAAATGGTGGAGCTCGATACAAGAAGGAGATGGTAAAGGATTTGGTACAAGAGGCAGGAGATGGGATGGGCCTCGTCGCCGGAGGGAGCTCCTCGCCAGAGGGGAGAGGATAGGGACTCCACGCCAGAGGGAGGGGAGGGGGCCCCATCGCCAGAGGGGAGGAGGATGGGTTCTCATCGCCAGAGGGAGGAAGGGACCTCCTCGCCATAGGGAGGGAGGGGGATGGGACCTCATCGCCAGAGGAAGGGAGGGAGGATGGGACCTCATGGCCGGGAGGGAGGGAGGATGGGACCTCATGGCCGGAGAGAGGGTGGGAGGATGGGACCTCATATAGCCAGAGGGAGGGTGGGAGGATGGGACCTCATATGGCCAGAGGGAGGGTGGGAGGATGGGACCTCATATGGCCAGAGGGAGGGTGGGAGGATGGGACCTCATATGGCCAGAGGGAGGGTGGGAGGATGGGACCTCATATGGCCAGAGGGAGGGTGGGAGGATGGGACCTCATATGGCCAGAGGGAGGGTGGGAGGATGGGACCTCATATGGCCAGAGGGAGGGTGGGAGGATGGGACCTCATATGGCCAGAGGGAGGGTGGGAGGATGGGACCTCATATGGCCAGAGGGAGGGTGGGAGGATGGGACCTCATGGCCAGAGGGAGGGTGGGAGGATGGGACCTCATGGCCAGAGGGAGGGTTGGAGGATGGGACCTCATGGCCAGAGGGAGGGTTGGAGGATGGGACCTCATGGCCAGAGGGAGGGTGGGAGGATGGGACCTCATGGCCAGAGGGAGGGTTGGAGGATGGGACCTCATGGCCAGAGGGAGGGTTGGAGGATGGGACCTCATGGCCAGAGGGAGGGTTGGAGGATGGGACCTCGTCGCCAGAGGGAGGGTTGGAGGATGGGACCTCGTCGCCAGAGGGAGGGTTGGAGGATGGGACCTCGTCGCCAGAGGGAGGGTTGGAGGATGGGACCTCGTCGCCAGAGGGAGGGTTGGAGGATGGGACCTCGTCGCCAGAGGGAGGGTTGGAGGATGGGACCTCGTCGCCAGAGGGAGGGTTGGAGGATGGGACCTCGTCGCCAGAGGGAGGGTTGGAGGATGGGACCTCGTCGCCAGAGGGAGGGTTGGAGGATGGGACCTCTCGCCAGAGGGAGGGTTGGAGGATGGGACCTCATCGCCAGAGGGAGGGTGGGAGGGAGGGAGGATGGGACCTCAACGCCAGAGGGAGGGAGGATGGGTCCCCATCGCCAGAGGGAGGGTGGGAGGATGGGACCTCAACGCCAGAGGGAGGGTGGGAGGATGGGTCCCCATCGCCAGAGGGAGGGTGGGAGGATGGGACCCCATCGCCAGCCAGAGGGAGGGTTGGAGGATGGGACCCAGTGTAAGAAAGAGGAGATGAAACTTATTAGGAAGGGAAAAGAGGCTAGGACTAATTACTAGAGGGAGAAGAAAGGACCCATCAATTGGGCACAGAATGGAGAAGATGGGACACATTACTGTAGGGGGAACAACAGAGATGAAAATCCATGTTGCAGGGACTACCCTATTGGACAGGAAACCGACAAGCAATGAGAGGGGTAGCTTAGAAAAGACTTGAGGGCTGTCTTGAAAAGGGATGGGGGTCACCATTGGAACAACAGAGACAGAACTTTTGCAGAAAGGGGGGAAGAGGAGAAGCTATGAGGACAGAGAAGAAGCTTAAGCTGGCCACACACTAGTAGAATTTTATTCTAAATCTTTTGTTTAACTTTCGAATCGTTAGTGGAGCCAAGTCAACGTTCATTGCGTGCAAGGATGAGAAAATTTCAGAAAGTCCACTTATTTCAAAATTAAATGTTAAAAGTGAAACAAAATTTTGAAGTACTTTTGAATGACATTCATCCAGTCGTCAAATGTACTAAGAATTTTTGTACGAATATCTACT
This sequence comes from Pelophylax lessonae, assembly GCF_965119305.1. Classification (NCBI taxonomy): domain Eukaryota; kingdom Metazoa; phylum Chordata; class Amphibia; order Anura; family Ranidae; genus Pelophylax; species Pelophylax lessonae. The sequence goes on along the minus strand of NC_138770.1, from coordinate 665,226,660 downwards.
AGTGTTTGGCCAACTTAAGACAGTGGGAATGCCTTGTACTCAGGATTGTGGGAACAATGAGACAATTATTATTGATTGTGGTACACAGGAGACAAATGGTGCCACATATGGTAGGGAGAAGGGCACACACCAAGCATAACTGCAGACAAATCAGCAAAACAAAGGAGATGAAGACAAATATCATTTACAAATTGGCATAGGGGTGACAGGTTTTGGCACTGAGAAGTAGGGAAGGAAATCAGGAAGTTGGTATACATGAAGGACATAAATGACTGTCTGGGTGTCGGAAGCACAGGATACGATGAGGCAGACAAGCGGACGAACTAAATGAATGATGTGTAGACAACGTTAAAGCATATCTAAAGCCAAAACCATAAACGTAATATATTTCTGTTTAGGAGTCCTTAGATGTAGTGGCTGCATTTGTTTTCCTTTTTCACGCATTTTTATTTTACCTTCATCTGGTGATCCTGCCAGTAACACATCTTCCTGTCCTGGGGTGACAACACTCACTCACCGTACTATATGTAGGAGAGGAGCCATGATTGTCACCCTAAGCTGCTCTCCTGATATGGACTTGCAAAAAAGTCAAAAGTCTAGATTTACATCTATGCGGTGGATACTTTTCCAGGCACGTTCTGCATTTTTAAAACTGCGATTATGCATGCAGTTTTCATGCATTTTAAATTTTTTCCCTTTGAAAACACTGTATGTAGCTGGTTGCTTAAGTGCAGGCCAGGAAACCGGCTCCCGCATCGCCGGCCTGCCACACCCTTAACAACCGATGAGTCATCAGCTGTCAGCGGGATTCCCTGCTGCCAAGTGAATGCAAAAAAAAAAATAAAAAATTGCTGGCAAAAAAAAAAACAGCAAAAAAGGAGCACCCCCCCATTCAGAAACACCTTGTCCCCATATTAACAGGGACAATAGCCTCTTCCTCACAACCCTGGGCTGTGGTTGAGAGGGTCTGCAGGCGGCGGGGGGCATATCAGAATTTGGAAGCCCCTTTAACAAGCAGGTCCCCGAAATCCCTCCCCCCCATGTAAATGAGTATAGGGTACATAGTACCCCTACTTTTTCACCCAAAAAAAGTGTCACTAGAAAAAAAAAAAAAAAAAAAAAAAAAAACAATCCCACACATGGTTTTCAACAATTCCTTTATTAAGAATCCAAAAATATTGTCCCCCCCAATGTAGATCCATCGTCCATTACGCCTAACCAAAAAAAAAAGAAAAGCAGCTTTGCATTCTTTGAAGGCCAACCCCCGCTGACAGCCAATGACTTATCAATTTTTAAAGCAGAGTTCTGCCCAAAAGTGGAAGCTCCACTTATCTTTCCGATCAAAAGGTAGGAATCTGCAACAAAGTTTGTTAAAATCCTTGCAATGTACAGAGATCACCCAGAGGGGAATGTTTTTTTTCTCAACAAAAGTGGAGTTACTCTTACATCTATGGAGGGAGCCATAGCTGCTCTCCTGATTTGAAATGACAAACAAGTCTTACCTTCTTCAGCTCTATTATATGGGGAGGATTAGTATTTTGAAGAAGATAGTTTGAAAAGGAAGAGAAGACTTCATTAAGATTTCAGTTCACAGGAAGTGGACAAGTCGCTGCATTTCTTGCAAGATTAAGGCTCCAGTCACACTTGTATGACTCCAAATTTGTGCCGACTTTGGAGTGCAGCTTTGATGCAACTTTGGATGGGTGCAACTTGGATACAACTTTGGCTTTGACCAGTGATAATGGACAACTGTTGCATTGTAGAACATTCAGGTACGACTTTCATACAACTTCTGAGGGTTAATATTGAAGTCTAAGGCCCTCAAGTTGCATTAAAGTCAGACCAAAGTAGTGCATGACCTATTTTGAAGTTGCTGCAACTTAAACCAGTTCTGGACCGGAAGGACTTTCCCCCTTAATGACCAGGCCATATTTTTTTGCGATTCGGCACTGTGTTACTTTAACTGACAATTGCGCGGTCGTGCGAGGCTGTGCCCAAATAAAATTGATGCCCTTTTTTCCCCACAAATAGAGCTTTCTTTTGGTGGTATTCGATCACCTGTGCGATTTTTATTTTTTGTGCTATAAACGAAAAAAGAGCGACAACTCTGAAAAAAAAAAAAAAAAAAAACACTATTTTTCACTTTCTGCTATATAACAACATTCTCAAAAAAAATTATAAATCAAATGTTTTCATCATTTTAGGCCAATTTGTATTCTGCTACAAATTTTTGGTAAAAAGAAATCCCAGCAAGCGTATTTAGATTGGTTTGTGCAAAAGTTATCGCGTCTACAAACTAGGGGAAACATTTGTCATTTTTATTTATTTACTAGTAATGGCGGCAGTCTGCGATTTTTTAGCAACATTATGGCGACAGATCGGACCCCTGAAATTTTTGACACTTTTGGGGGGGGGGATCAGTGACATTACTACAGTAATCAGTGCTAAAAATTAGGGATGCACCAATCCGATATTCGGATCGGATATCGGCGCCGATATTGCCAAAATAGCTAGATCGGGGGATCGGTAAAATGAACCGATCCATGGGCCGATCCGGTTTTGCTGAGTCCCGCTTTAGCCATCCCTTACTTGCATGGAGCCGCTACTTCCTGTATAGGCCCGGCTCACAGGCGGAGTGATATCAGATGCACTCCGCCCTGTGAATGGAGGAGCCGTACACATGAAGCTGTGGCTTTGCTCTGTACTGCAGCCGCATGCATATTGTGTATGTGTGTAGTTCCGGATCGGTATCGGCAGATACACAATGCCAGGTATCGGTATCGGGACTAGAAAAGTCGGATGGGTGCACCCCTACTAAAAATATGCACTGATACTGTAATAAATTACACTGGCAGGGAAGGGGTTATCCCAGGGATGATCAAAGTTAAGTGTGGGGAGTGTTTTCTAACTGTGGGGGGAGGTACTTCTGGAATCAACACAGAGACCTGTGATCCTAAATAGGAGGATCACAGGCTCTCTGTGATCGAACGGTCTGCTGTGATTACAACAGCAGACCGTCGTTCTCTCCCAGCGGGGAGTGATTGTGGGTGCCCGGCGGCAATCGCTGCCGCCGGTCCCGTGGATCTGCTGCCCCGCTTCCTAATGGGGGCAGCGCGCACGCATGCCCCCCGGAGCGCTCCCGCAAAACGCCATACAGATACGGTGCTTCACACAGCTGAGCCAGCCTGCCGTAGTATATCTGCGGCGGGCAGTCAGCAAGTGGTTAAGTTGTGCATGTATGAATGGTTATTATTGGAAAACATGGGGAACGACTCATCATGCAACTTTGATGTCCAAAGTTGCATGACAAGTCGCACAAGTGTGAATGGAGCCTAGCAGGTATTTTCTGTAGAGACATTGAAAATCTAAAGCCCCGTACACATGCACAGATTGTTGGCCAACTGATCGGCCAACTTTTGTCCAGTGTTGTTTGTTGGTTGAAATGTGCTCTAGACTTGCACTGGACTTTTGTTGGCCAACAAAAACCAACTTCAGAAGTGATGTCATGTTCTGGTTGACTTTCAGTGTGTTTTTTCTTCTCTGAGCATGCCCAGTCTTGCTCATCTGAATTTTGTCTGCCGAAATCTGTACTGACTGAGGAACAATCGGCCGTTCTTTGTTGGCCAACAAACATTTTATAGCCTGCACACCAGATTTTTTTCGGCTGAAAATTCGCAGTTGGTTGTCAGAAGCATCATACTAACAAGCCGACAATCGGCAGATCGGACGTTGGCCGACAATTTACGGCCAACAATCTGAGCGTGTGTACGGGGCTTAAGAGTGCAGGATGTCTTAGAGAAGACATGGGAAGGTTAACGGTTCGAAGATGTAGAGGATGAACGTACTGAAAATGTTCTTAGGCCAAATAAGGAAAACAAATGCAAACACCACATCTTAAGACGAGTAAGTTTCAATAGATTACAATTTTTCGTTCTTTGATTTAGATATCCTTTCAGCTCCAAGGTAGCTTAAAATGCTGAAGATTTGGAGGAAGACTCAACTCTCACCGACTAGTTTGGCAAGTTTTAGGCACATTTATGCGAGACAAAAGCGCTGCCACTTCATCAGCCGGTTACTTTGTTCTCCTATACTTTTGACAGAACCTCACCTTTTTTGGAGGGGCATTTGGAAGAGCAAAACCTAAGGACAGGACCCAATATGGGGCATTGTAAAGTGTGATATGTCCAACCAAATAAGAGTTCACCTGACAGGATCCATAGTGGACAGGGTGAAGTGACAGAAGGAAAAGCAGGGTACTATGTGAGGGAAGAAGACAGTGGGGAGGAGCAACTAACCAGAGATAGGATCAGGAGGGGTTTGGTTAATTCTAAGGGGTGTCCAGGTGATTTCAGAGAGGACAATGTGATGGCGTATCAAGAAGGGACGATTGCAGGAACAGGATGGTGTGATGTGGAGGGAGTCTTTGAAAAAGGATATAGAGGTCTGGGAAAGAAAGTTAGAGGATATGATAGTCTGAACTTCTCAACAAGAATTATGAAATGGTGAAGAAGGGTGCCATGTTCTCAGGAGGATGAAGGTAATAGAAGAGACATTGAAAATCTAAGGAGTGCAGGATGTCTTGGAGAAGACATAGGAAGGTTAACGGTTTGAAAATGTAGAGGATGAACATTTCGGGTGGGCAGGTAACATCCACGGGGGGTGCCTTTGTCCGTGTCATCTGGATCATGATGGTATGGAAGGGTAACAATGCCTCTTATGTAGTGGATTGTATCTTGCTGTGACTGGAAGTGTGGGGAGGCAGGGTCTTGTTCTGTCCTTTAAGCCAATGACTGCAGCCCTTCTGCTGGGGTTGGGACAGGGGTAATTAAGCCTAAAAAGCACAGAAATAAGAAAAAAAACACAACTTACAGCAACTGTGCTAGAGGAAACCCAAACCCAGCGAGAGGAGGAGCAAGAGCAACAGATAGGTGGATCCTAGGAGAATCAGGGGGCATATGGCCATTGTCATGGGAGAAGATTCTACCAATAGACGCTAATGCAATATATATAGCCCCCTCAATGACTAATATGGGTGCCCTCAAACTTTGGCCTGTGGTTAAGATATGGCACTCGTGTATTTTACCCTCACCGCTGCTGTCTCTCTACTCATTCATTAACCTCCCTAGCGGTATTCCCGAATGTGGCTCGGGGTTAATTTTCAGTACCAAAAGCGGTAACCCCGAGCCACACTCGGGATTACCCCAGAATCACACTCACCTTCTCTGCGATCCCCTGCTGTCCTCCAGCCACCCTCCCCCGCTCTGTGCTAAGCAGATTCCGGCACCTGTCTTCCGATTCCCTTTCCTGCGAGCGTTGCAATGCAGGGGGGTGGAACCGGCCGCAAATTCAAAACTGTAAATACACTACATGAGATGATAGAAAGCTGTGATCCTAACTGTATCATGCCATTTCACCACAGGATTTCACCTGGTGACTTTTCCAGTGCCCTGCCTGTGCTTTTCCAATACTTTGTGCCTGGAAAATTGAGAACCACCATGGCGTCTAAACAGCGTTCTTTTTGCGCAAAAGCGTTTTTAGACGAACTGGAAAACCATGACAGCAAAACGGAGTTACTTGAGGAACTGAGCGATAGCGAATCGTGGGAAAATTCGTCATCAGGTACGGAAAGTGACGACAGCGACGATTCTGATGTCTCTTTCTGGCACATCGCTTGTGGAATTTGGGAAGTTTATCAAATGATTCTTCAGAATTTCCAACAGAGCGATGTGCCAGAAAGAGACATCAGAATCGTCGCTGTCGTCACTTTCCGTACCCGATGACGAATTTTCCCACAAATCGCTATTGCTCAGTTCCTCAAGTAACTCAGTTTCGCTGTCGCGGTTTTCCAGTTCGTCTAAAAGCGCTTTTGCGCAAAAAGAACGCTGTTTGGACGCCATGGTCGTTCTCTATTTTCCAGGCACAAAGAACTGGAAAAGCACAGGCAGGGCACTGGGGAAGTCACCAGGTGAAATCCTGTGGTGAAATGGGATGATACAGTGTAATCCGTTAGGATCACAGCTTTGTATCATCTCATTTGGTGTATTTACATTTTTGAATTTGCCGCTGGTTCCACCCGCCTGCGTTGCAGCGCTCGCAGGGAAGGGAACCGGAAGACAGGTGCCGGCATCGGCTGGGAGGACAGCGGGTGGATGGCTGGAGGACAGCAGCGGAGGACGGCGGGGGAATCGCAGGGGAAGGGGAGTTTTAAAATATAAAACAGATTTCCATGCAAAACAATGTACCGCTTTTAGCACAGAAATCCTGACATAATCAGACCGCCAGGGAGGTTAAGCTGCAGGAGCTTGCCCCATACTGCTGCTACAACCCAACCCGGCCGGGTAGTGGGACACAAATGGTGATACAAATGCTTACAGTCACTGCAGCTTTCCTGCTACCCGGTAATTCTGTGCCAGGTTGAGCGGTCTAGCGGAGCACATAGTTCACACGGGTGATATGTGCGCTGTAGGCTAGGGGTCCTCAAAGTCTGCAGGTACAGAATGATCCTATATTGTGCTAGTGACTTCTGGGCAGCATCTAATTACATAGAACAGTCTCCTGCAATTTGTGTGGGCAAAGAAACTGGCAATTACCTCCCTGCTTCATCTTTTGCAAAGCCATACAGTATTAGAGCTTGCCTGGAATCTTGTCCAAGAGACAAAAAAAATGAACTCTGAGTGGAGGATTTTCTACCAACAGTGGACCTATGATTACGTTTTTATGCAAGGCAAGGAGAGAGACATTTATCTAACATACCAGGAGTCTGTGGCTGTATTCAAGGAATACAATTTATACTGAGACTATGAGGTCAGTCAGTGAGATGGACCTTTAAAAAAAAAAAGTTTGAGGACCTCGGTCTAAGATCGAACACCTAGCACTAAAAAAACAACAAACAGAGGGTGCACTGGCCTAGCCAATTACCTTCATAAACATTTTATTGAGAAATCAAATCAAATGATATGATCACAAACGCATAGTGCCGACAGGCATATCAAATAATCAAGATGGGGCCATCGACAGATTTCCAATGCTAGACTTGTAGCATGGGAAGACCCTTCAGTGTCCAATATGGCTAAAGTGTTTAGGGGGGCAGCCTCCTTTTCCGCTTCAAAGCCTTATTTTATCTAATTTGGTGGCGGACATTTATGAACACAGAAGTTACACTTGAATATTACTGGATGCCTGCGAGGAGACAATTCATTTTTATTTTTGCATTTTTTTTTTATTTGAATAATTATTTTTTGCATTCAGCAATTAGTGTTTACATATTGTATGAAGTACTACTGTATTTATATAGCACATTTATTTTATTGGTACACATTTACTTACAGATACTGGTATAAGCACTACTAGGTTACACAATATAAATTTGTCTATTGATTTAAACACAAAGAATTTGGGATATATATATATATATATATATATATATATATATATATATATATATATTTTTTTTTTTTTAAATAATTTAATAATTTAGCTGCACAACATCTGTAATTCATTTATCTGAAGAAGAGGGGCCAATCCTCGAAACCAGTTAGCCATATTGGACGCTGAAGGGTCTTCCTGTGCTACAAGTCTAGTGTTGGAATTTGGCGACACTCACATCTTGATTATTTGATATGGCTATCGACACGCATTTTGTGAGCATAGAATTTGCTTTTATCAATAAATTGTTGTAACGGGAGTCACTTTGGTTAGGGGGCCTATGGAACCCAGCTTACCTTAGAGAGTTTGAGAAATCCCTGTCTCAGGTCCCTAGGTAGGCCCCTCTTATGTGTAATTCACGCTGTGAATATTATGGGCACAGGGTGGCTAAGAAAATGATGGACTTAATAGACACAGCATATGGTTTGGAATACTTCAAATGGGACAGTTCTAATTATCAACAATATATCTCAAGAACTACGAAGATTTAATCCCACTTTACACTGTGAGACCTATAGACTGTTGCAGACCGTTGCCATGAAGTCTGTGACTCCTAAATAATCAAAGCAATGCTTTGATGTGTATTCCATGTACTTCAATGTATGAGACTGACAGACTGATACTGGGGTATCTTGCCATTGTCCGTATAATATGGTGTTCTGTTTTTATACTTCGTGTAATGTGTAATTTTGCATTTTGTTTTAGCGTTGCCGGCAGTCTGGTCTTCCAGGCTGGTTTAAGTGCGCTGAGTTAATTAGCATGTTAATGATAACCTTGTCTAGATAGGATTAGCCATGAGTCAGCTGTACCTTGTTATCTAACCATTGTGTGATGTTTTGGGTAAATATTTGGGTCATTATGTAGTGACGGACATACTTCTCAAGTGTATAAAACGTCTGTTTCTTGTTCAATAAAGCAGTTCATGGTTTTCAAATACATACAAGCTAAGTTCAGGCTAGTTTTGTATGTAGGGAGGCTGGAATCTCTATGTTCCAGACTGTAGGAAGCCGTATACTGATGGAAGCCCACAAACACAGTGTGGGTCGGCGGTTCCGTTACAAGTGTTTATGAAGGTAATGAGCTAGGCCATTGCGCCCTCTGTCTTTTTTTTTTTTTATGCTGAATGGGAAGGGACAACTACAGTCCTAGGGGGGCGCCAAGGAATTACAGTGCCATACCATAGGTTGGAACAGTGGATAACTTACCAACCTCTAAGCACCACATTCGAGTGTAGGGGGATGTTTTTACTGTAATATCTAACACATAACCTGATCAGGAATGCTTCCCCCAGAACCAGAATCAGCTTGACTTCAAACAGCAAAAATATTAGCCCTTCATCCGTGTTTATACAAATATATCACCCAGCAAGTTGTGCTAGTGATATAAATACAGAAACAAAAAGAAATAGGAGAGGAGGACAGCAGAACAAATAAATTGTGGGCGGGTAATGGTCTAAATTAATGTTAGCTCCGGTAGCAGGCTGGTCTTATATTGCACGGAGCTCATCACAGCCGGCAGTCTTCTCCTGGATAATTGAAATGCCCCATGTCTTGTTGTTGGGACTTCAGGGGAGTGGGTTGTGGGTCTACCACATATCCTACCCGAGAGGACAGAATAAAGGAGAGCAGAGACAGCCAAGCAGGACATAAGAGGACCCCATAATTATAGAAGAGCTGAGTATACAGCCCACCATCACAAGTCCAGGAGCGAACTGCAACATCCATGAGCACAGGACAAAAGACACACCACACGTCAGGAAAACGTGGTCGAAAATAACAAAAAAAAGAGGAGGAGGAGGGGGGGGGGGGGGGTTACAGATCATGGACAGCATATAACATAATGTGTTAGGAAAGAAAAACATGCCACACATGGGAACTGCAGATGCATCATTTAGGAAGAGATCATAAGAACAAGAAAAGCAAGAAGGGGGGACAACTAGAAGGAGTTGGCATACACTGTGGGTGTGGTGAATGCTTGGGGACAGGAAGGGGTACGGTGGCAATACAGGCAGTGCGGGTAGGACACAAAGCTGGAGGTTATAAGAGGGAATTCAACGTTATACAGGATTAGGAAGGGGGGGTTGCCATCACAAGTAAACAGGTCAAGGAAATGTTAAGTGTTTCCAGTCTAAGGATTGCAGAAGAAGCATTAATTTACCTAAAACAGAAAAATGCAGCCAACACGGAGATCACATCATTCGTTGAACACACCTTTATGGTTCACCGTCTGCACACTAAACAATATGTTATGTCAGCCTAGCTAGCTCAAGTGTCCACTGCAGGCACCTCTCTTATCCATCCACACTGTCCACCCATACACTAAACATGTTCTCCACTTATGGGGGATCAGAACCATCACCCACACACATCCTTCACCTATAGGGGTGGGGGGAGAGAATCAGAACCATCCCGACAGCATATATATTCTCCACCCATTGGGGATCAGAACCCTCCCCCCTGCACATACAGTATGCCCTCCACCCATGGGGGATCAGAACCCTCCCCCCTGCACATACAGTATGCCCTCCACCCATGGGGGATCAGAACCCTCTCCCCTGCACATACACAGTATGCCCTCCACCCATGGGGGATCAGAACCCTCTCCCCTGCACATACAGTATGCCCTCCACCCATTGGGGATCAGAACCCTCCCCCCTGCACATACAGTATGCCCTCCACCCATGGGGGAATCAGAACCCTCCCCCCTGTACATACAGTATGCCCTCCACCCATGGGGGATCAGAACCCTCCCCCCTGCAAATACAGTATGCCCTCCGCCCATCCTGTGCTTCCCAAACCATATTCTACTGAGGCCCCTCACTCTCCATATGCGTTGTACACTCCATCGCAGTACTGTATGCCTGACAAATATAGATTTATACATGCTGGCCAAACCTCACCCATCAATGGAGATGAGCCAATGAGATTTGTTTTTATATATTTTATATATAAAATATATATTTTTTCAATACTAAAAATGCAGCTGCGCTAAGCTATATTTTAAGTATTGTTTGCTTTTTGTGTCTCACATTTGAGTTGCTGCTTTTTTTATTTTCAATTTATACAAGCGCAGTTTTCAACAAAGATGTAGAGAATGGTCCATGATAGGTGATCCAATGGATGCTTTGCGGATTTCAAAGAATAGGCAGAACAGGCTGTAAACATTTGAGTTGCCCCATTCTGAATATTCTGTCAGGGTTGTTTTTTTATTATTTTTTTTTTTTTTAAGGGACCTACAGTTCTTCTGCAAGCACCACAACTTGTCTACACCCTCAGATGAATCCCCGTAAGAGGGCCCGAGATTCCCTTCCTACAGAAGGATGTGTGCCAAGCCCTGGAGATTGCCTTCCTATAGAAGAAGGATGGGTATACAGCCCTAGAGATTTCCTTCCCATAGAAGGATAGGCAAAAAGGCCTGGAGATTCCCTTCCTATAGAAGGATTGACACACAGCTCTGGGGATTCCCTTCCTATAGAAGGATTGACACACAGCTCTGGGGATTCCCTTCCTATAGGACAACAGGCACACAGGCCTTGGGATTCCCTTCCTAAAGAAGGACGGGCACACAGACCTGGGGATTCCCTTCCTATAGAAGGATGGGCACACAGACCTGGGGATTTACTTCCTATGGAAGGATGGGCACACAGACCTGGGGATTTACTTCCTATGGAAGGATGGGCACACAGCCCTGGAGATTTACTTCCTATTGAAGGATGGGCACACAGACCTGGGGATTCACTTCCTATAAAAAGGATAGGTGCATAACCCTGGGGATTCCCTTCCCAGAGAAGGATGGGCACACATACCTGGGGATTCACTTCCTATAAAAAGGATAGGTGCATAACCCTGGGGATTCCCTTCCCAGAGAAGGATGGGCACACAGCCCTGGGATTCACTTCCAATAGAAGGATGGGTGTACAGCCTAGGGTATTCCCTTTCTATAGAAGGATGGGTGTACAGCCCTGGAAATTCTCCTCCCATAGAAGGATGGGCAAAGAGCCCCGGAGATTCCCTTCTTATGGAAGGTTGGGCACACAGACCTGGGGATTCCCTTCCTATAGAAGGATGGGCACACAGACCTGGGGATTTACTTCCTATGGAAGGATGGGCACACAGACCTGGGGATTTACTTCCTATGGAAGGATGGGCACACAGCCCTGGGGATTTACTTCCTATTGAAGGATGGGCACACAGACCTGGGGATTCACTTCCTATAAAAAGGATAGGTGCATAACCCTGGGGATTCCCTTCCCAGAGAAGGATGGGCACACATACCTGGGGATTCACTTCCTATAAAAAGGATAAGTGCATAACCCTGGGGATTCCCTTCCCAGAGAAGGATGGGCACACAGCCCTGGGATTCACTTCCAATAGAAGGATGGGTGTACAGCCTAGGGTATTCCCTTTCTATAGAAGGATGGGTGTACAGCCCTGGAAATTCTCCTCCCATAGAAGGATGGGCAAAGAGCCCCGGAGATTCCCTTCTTATAGAAGGTTGGGCACACAGACCTGGGGATTCCCTTCCTATAGAAGGATGGGCACACAGACCTGGGGATTTACTTTCTATAAAAGGATGAGCAAAGACCCCTGGGGATTCCCTTCCCATAGAAGAATGGGCACACAGACCTGGGGATTCATTTCCTATAAAAGGATGGGTGCCTAGCCCTGGGGATTCCCTTCCCAGAGATGGAGGGGCACACAGCCCTGGAGATGCACTTCCTATAGAAGGATGGGTGTACAGCCTTGGGTATTCCCTTCCTATAGAGGGATGAGCAAAGACCTCCGGAGATTCCCTTCTTATAGGATAGGCACATAGACCTGGGGATTCCCTTCCTATATAGAAGGATGGGCAAAGAGTCCCAGAGATTCCCTTCCTATAGAATAATGGGCACACAGACCTGGGGATTCCCTTCCCAAAGAAGGCTGAGTGTACAGCCCTGGACATTCCCCTCCCATAGGCATATGCCTTTGATACCTCTGCTCCAACTGGCATATAATTGATAAGAGTACGCCATATTCTGATCCTTCAGCAATCACCAGAAACTCGATACAAACAGACTGCACTTCTGTTGCTTTTTTCTTAAACAACCAACAAGCTTCCATAGCAAGTGGTGCAAACTCACAAAGTCAGACTGTGACACATTGTTCACAGACAGCCCTTCTTCTACAAATGTAAAATGTTTCTCCCCAATAGGAGATAAGTCAGGAAGGTAGGAGAGAAGCTGGCAGCAAGCATTGGGTGCTCAACCTGTGGCTCTCCAGCTGTTGCAGGACATTCTGGCATTCAGTCTGCACCACTTGCATTGGAAGCTTGTTGGCTATTAAAGCAGAACTAAAAAGGGAGAAATGCTCCCTATTACTCCAACGGTATCATCTTCTGTGTGCAGGTTTTCGGCCATCTTCACTGCCTGGTTCAGGATGAGGTCACTCCTGCGCAGGAGCTAGTCATCACGGCACACAGGGACTGGGAAGGCCGCTGCAAGTTGAACTGCGCGTACGCAGCTTAGTTTACACTTTGCATGTCTTCTCTGCAATAAAATGCCTCCCTGCTCACAGTGAATAACAGCAGGACTTCAGTATCTCTTTACTGCAGGGAGGAATGGATTCCATTAGTCATGCATGCAAGGCCGGTAGATAATCTTGAATTCTTATGCATGTTTATGGAAAGCCCCAGAAACTAAATTGTCACCCGGCTTTATAGCTTCTCTGATACTTCTTCCAGGATCAATGCCTAGATGCCAATGCCTTGCTCACATCATAGGAGAATTCTCCATTACACATCCATCATTCCACACAGACTCTGCTATGTAAGAAAACGCTTTTCTAAGCTGCCGCAAAATAAAACAGACAACATGACTGTACAGTTACATTTATGGGAGCAAACACTCAACCCACACCGTGACCGACACTCATCTGACACTTTCTCCCGCAATCCAGCACGCCATCCACACATGCGCACTGCATACAGTAGACAGGAGGCAGTGGTGTTATGACAGGGTGGGGGACATGCAGGAGACCGTTATGGCTCTTGGTGAGACAATCATAAGAAGTGACCACCAGCTGCCCTGACACACACAGCGAGGGAGGGGCTCCACCCAACTTTGCAGACAGTCAATTGATATTTCCTAGTCTCTCAGGCAGGGCAGATAACACACAGCTGTCCAAACACTGTGGTGGGCAACAATGGGACATGAATAATCCAGACCATGAAGCATTTCTTGGATACAGATGTTGAAAGGTACAAACAGGAATTATGAGAGCAGATGAGAAATGCCCAGCTGTGTGCAATCCTAATGGAATATTATTCCTGCTGAGGGCTCTGTAGGTGGAATATTTGGGGTGGAGCAGCTGCCCTCCCTCTTATTGCTGCGCTCCTGGATGTCATGATGAGGGTCTGTACTTACCCCGCTCCACTCCACGCCTCCCATACTCACTTCTTCTGCCCCCTCTGTGCCACTCTCGTACTTCACACTACTCCGGCCAGAATCGCGCCCTTTTCTTCGTTGTTCGGGGGTCTCGCCATCTTTTAGAAGTTGGGCAACTTTAGTTTGATTGACAGGATCTAGTCCCTAGACACAGAGAATGAACATGGTGAATTCACCTCTTAACACCGCCCATTTCCATTCTGACAGAAGAGAAGGGAGCAGATCATCCTCCCTAATCCTGATGTATCCAAGCTCCATTATGGATGTCTCCCACTGCTCAAGATTTAGGACCTCTTGCCCCCATTCAGGAGGTCTCCGAAGGGTGAAAGAAATGGGCTTACTGACCAAATGAGTTTCCCCCTCACCTGTCGGCGGGACCGCATTGCACACTCTTCCAGAGTCTCTGCTGCTTCTAGCTTGCCCTGGCGCCGGTATAATGCTCCGAGGTTTCGAAGGGTGGTGTTCACTGTCGGGCTGGAAGAAGTTTAGATACAGATCGTAAAAACTTACAAGTATACTGTTCTCAAACACTATGATTATATAGGGGAAGAGTAGATGAAATGTATAAGAATATGCCAAGGATCACTGGGTAGGACACAAAGGACTGTGAAAGCTCATGGGATCGGTGCGTAGTAGCAGCACACAATGAAGGGTTATGACAGCTCAATGGTTACAATTCCAAAATATAGAGGCAGTAAACCGAAGTGATTAATGCCAGAAACCCAGTTGGGGGCAATTAAATTTCAATTATTATTATATTACACATTAGGGGCAAAGACATGTATAGAAGACACTTACCTGTTTACTCTGCAAGCTTTGTACCAACCCCCATATTCCGAATACGGTGTACTGTCATTATGAGAGGTCTGAAAAGAAAATATACAAAAAATGGAGCATGAGACAGACCACAACATAGATCAGGAGGCAGACATGTAGGGGACTGGAAGGAGGCAGACATGGAGGGGACCGGCAGGAGGCAGACATGTGGGGTGGGTGGACAACCAGCAAGACACGGGGGGGACCAGCTAGAGGCAGACACAGGGGGGGGGGGGGGGGGAAACCAGCTGGAGGCAGACACAGGGGGGGGGGGGACCAGCTAGAGGCAGACACAGGGGGGGGGGGGACCAGCTAGAGGCAGCCACAGGGGGGGGGGGGACCAGCTAGAGGCAGCCACAGGGGGGGGGGGGGGACCAGCTAGAGGCAGCCACAGGGGGGGGGGACCAGCTAGAGGCAGCCACAGGGGGGGGGGGACCAGCTAGAGGCAGCCACAGGGGGGGGGGGGACCAGCTAGAGGCAGCCACAGGGGGGGGGGGGACCAGCTAGAGGCAGCCACAGGGGGGGGGGGGACCAGCTAGAGGCAGCCACAGGGGGGGGACCAGCTAGAGGCAGCCACAGGGGGGGAACCAGCTAGAGGCAGCCACAGGGGGGGAACCAGCTAGAGGCAGCCACAGGGGGGGAACCAGCTAGAGGCAGCCACAGGGGGGGAACCAGCTAGAGGCAGCCACAGGGGGGGAACCAGCTAGAGGCAGCCACAGGGGGGGAACCAGCTAGAGGCAGCCACAGGGGGGGAACCAGCTAGAGGCAGCCACAGGGGGGGAACCAGCTAGAGGCAGCCACAGGGGGGGAACCAGCTAGAGGCAGCCACAGGGGGGGAACCAGCTAGAGGCAGCCACAGGGGGGGAACCAGCTAGAGGCAGCCACAGGGGGGGAACCAGCTAGAGGCAGCCACAGGGGGGGAACCAGCTAGAGGCAGCCACAGGGGGGGAACCAGCTAGAGGCAGCCACAGGGGGGGAACCAGCTAGAGGCAGCCACAGGGGGGAACCAGCAAGAGGCAGCCACAGGGGGGGAACCAGCTAGAGGCAGCCACAGGGGGGGAACCAGCTAGAGGCAGCCACAGGGGGGGGAACCAGCTAGAGGCAGCCACAGGGGGGGAACCAGCTAGAGGCAGCCACAGGGGGGGAACCAGCTAGAGGCAGCCACAGGGGGGGAACCAGCTAGAGGCAGCCACAGGGGGGGAACCAGCTAGAGGCAGCCACAGGGGGGGACCAGCTAGAGGCAGCCACAGGGGGGGGGGGGCAGCTAGAGCCAGCCACAGGGGGGGGGGGGGCAGCTAGAGCCAGCCACAGGGGGGGGGGGCAGCTAGAGCCAGCCACAGGGGGGGGGACCAGCTAGAGCCAGCCACAGGGGGGGGACCAGCTAGAGGCAGCCACGGGGGGGGGGGGGGACCAGCTAGAGGCAGCCACGGGGGGGGGGGGGACCAGCTAGAGGCAGACACAGAGGGGACTAGTTAGAGGCAGACACTGGGACCAGAAAGCTGCCACACACGTACAACAAACAGTCCATTTTGGGGACTGGGATCACTAATGTCACAGACAAGATGGACAGAGTCCTATATCTGGATTTCCTGTATTGCTGACACAGTAATGACAGGCTAGGAGAGCCTGCAGGCCTCACCTTGCTCATCTCCTCTCTTTCCTCTGCATGCATCCAGATGGGCTTGTGGTCATCTGCAGGACAGAGAACAGGGGGTATTGGCATGTAGGAAACATTGAATTATCAGCAATGAGGGACTAGACTAGAACTTACCATCCACAGAGCCAAACTCTTTTACATGAGCCTGTGTCAGAATGTCCTTGTACAACTGTTCGGCTGCCTTATACTTCCCTTGTTTCAGGTAACAGGAGGCCTGAGTAAGAGATCAGGGATAAAATGACGAGCAAATCATTTCAACACAACATACCAGGATCCCTTAATTTAACACACCGGGATCCTTTAACACAACAGATCGCTAATGAAATGTATTGGAACACTTTACACAATAGTAATGGAACACACTGGATCCTTCACATCACATACCACTAACGGAACAAAGTATATCCCAACACAACAGCGTCAGATCCCTCACATTTCACACCTGAAAGTTCTCTCACAGCAGTTGCGGATTTCAGAATGCCATGTATTGTCTGTAGGAATTGGCACCCTCCCCATATATTGCCTGTAGAAGAAGCCCCCTCCCTCCCTTATATTCAGCAGACACCATCAGCAGAATAAGACTCACTCATGAGCGTCCGTCATCTCATCATAGCCACTATACCGCCATAAAAAACCCAACCCACCAGGACATATTTTAGGCCCCAGGTGAACATAGCCATGCCCTATAACCATTTATACTCATTGCTATTTAAAGTTCGCCCCCAAAAGTGGAACTTCCGCTTTAAGTACTCCTGACATGCCACATTTGGCATTTCATTTTTGGGGGGACAGGTACCTAGATTTGACAGGTACCGGCTCCCAATTCCGCTCAGACTGCCTAGGCGGATTGAGCGCAAGTTCTCCTCTCCCCCTCCCCTCTCTGCAATCTTCTGGGACATGTCACAGGTCTCAGAAAACTGCCGGTCCACTCAGGACACACAGCACGACTCGTGCATGCGCAGTGCGCACTCGGCTGTGAAGCCGCAAGCAGTCACAGCCAGGTGCACACACTGGAGATGCCGGCGCCCTGGTGAGAAGAGGGAGAGAACCGAGGCTCCCGCTGGCCGCATCGCTGGAACGTGGGACAGGTGAGTGTGCTTATTAAAAGTCAGCGGCTACACTTTTTGTAGCTAATGATTTCTAATAAACACCAAAACGGGTGGAACTCCGCTTTAAGGACAACCAGCACCCAACACACACCAGGTTATTCTTTGTTTTGGCAACATTTGGGTCGTCTGGACCGAGTCGGGCTTGGTAAATCTCCAAGGCACGGCAGTAGTAGTACTCCACTTCGTCGTACTTTCCCTGGTTCTGACACAGGAGAGCAAGATTGTTCAGCTGTTTCGCCACATCGGGATGATCCTTCCCGAGGACCTGAAAACAAAAACAACACAATCTAAGCATGATGAGAAAAGAGGGGAGCCAGAGATCAGGTCACTCATGGCATGGGAAAATGTGAGCCAAACAGCAGGGCACATGTAGCTGACCCAAGACCAGGGCATGCATCAAAGGGGGAGAAAGACCAGGGCATGCATCGAAGGGGGAGAAAGACCAGGGCATGCATCGAAGGGGGAGAAAGACCAGGGCATGCATCGAAGGGGGAGAAAGACCAGGGAATGCATCGAAGGGAGAGAAAGACCAGGGAATGCATCGAAGGGAGAGAAAGACCAGGGAATGCATCGAAGGGAGAGAAAGACCAGGGAATGCATCGAAGGGAGAGAAAGACCAGGGAATGCATTGAAGGGAGAGAAAGACCAGGGCATGCATCAAAGGGAGAGAAAGACCAGGGCATGCATCAAAGGGAGAGAAAGACCAGGGCATGCATCGAAGGGAGAGAAGGACAAAGACCAGGGAATGCATGGAAGGGAGGAGAAAGACCAGGGCATGCATCGAAGGGAGAGAAGGAGAAAGACCAGGTAATGCATCGAAGGGAGAGAAGGAGAAAAAACAGGGAACGCATCGAAGGGAGAGAAGGAGAAAAATCAGGGAATGCATCGAAGGGAGAGAAGGAGAAAGACCAGGGCATGCATCGAAGGGAGAGAAGGAGAAAAAACAGGGAATGCATCGAAGGGAGAGAAGGAAAAAGACCAGGGCATGCATCGAAGGGAGAGAAGGAGAAAGACAAGGGAATGCATGGAAGGGAGAGAAGAAGAAGGAGAAAGACCAGGGAATGCATGGAAGGGAGAGAAGGAGAAAGACCAGGGAATGCATGGAAGGGAGAGAAGGAGAAAGACCAGGGAATGCATGGAAGGGAGAGAAGGAGAAAGACCAGGGAATGCATGGAAGGGAGAGAAGGAGAAAGACCAGGGAATGCATGGAAGGGAGAGAAGGAGAAAGACCAGGGAATGCATCGAAGGGAGAGAAGGAGAAAGACCAGGGAATGCATCGAAGGGAGAGAAGGAGAAAAACCAGGGAATGCATCGAAGGGAGAGAAGGAGAAAAACCAGGGAATGCATCGAAGGGAGAGAAGGAAAAAGACCAGGTAATGCATCGAAGGGAGAGAAGAAGAAAGACCAGAGCATGCATCGAAGGGAGAGAATGAGAAAGACCAGGGAATGCATGGAAGGGAAAGAAGGAGAAAGACCAGGGAATGCATGGAAGGGAGAGAAGGAGAAAGACCAGGGAATGCATTGAAGAGAGAGAAGGAGAAAGACCAGGGAATGCATGGAAGGGAGAGAATGAGAAAGACCAGGGAATGCATGGAAGGGAGAGAATGAGAAAGACCAGGGAATGCATGGAAGGGAGAGAATGAGAAAGACCAGGGAATGCATGGAAGGGAGAGAATGAGAAAGACCAGGGAATGCATGGAAGGGAGAGAAGGAGAAAGACCAGGGAATGCATGGAAGGGAGAGAAGGAGAAAGACCAGGGAATGCATGGAAGGGAGAGAAGGAGAAAGACCAGGGAATGCATGGAAGGGAGAGAAGACCAAACACCAGGGCACGCATTCAAAAAAAGAGAAGGAGAGGTAAAAAACAAGGGTTCACATGGCAGGAGGGATGAGGTAAATGCTAGAGCACACATGGCAAGGACAGCAAGTAAGGCGGATGACCTGGTCACATGTGGCAATAGATGCCCAGGATCCTACAGAATAAATTGCTTTTTTTTTGGGGGGGGGGGGGTATTGGAGCCGTTCGCACAGAGATTTTGGAAGAAAACAGGAAGAACAGAGTCTGGTTTTACCTTCTCTCGGATTTCCAGCGCTCTCTTGCACAGAGGTTCCGCCTCTCGATATTTTCCACGCTTGCCATACAAGACTGCCAGGTTATTTAGAGTTGCTGCCACCTACAAAACACAAAAAAATAAAATTTAATTAAAAATAAAATCTATTAATAAAATAAAAATACAACCCTGACCTCAGTCAACTTCCAAGGGCCCCAGGTTATCATTCACCTAGAAATGTCTTGCATGCCATCAAGAGCAACAAGGAAAGATCTGATCACACATGAACCTACTGACTTGGAGGCCTCACAAAGGCAGCCCATAGATGATTTGATTTTCTTTCCTTCCATCACAGATAGAAGGAAAGAAAATTGCTTGATTCCCACATCAACACATTCAGTGTTGATGGGGGAATCCCTCTGGCAGCGCTATTGTATTCTGCCAGCAGGGGGGGCGTGGGGAGTAGTCAATTGATGGATCAACTCTACATTTAGCCCGCCCATACCTGGATCGAATATCGCAAAGGCCGCCCATACCTGGATCGAATATCGCAAAGGCCAAAGGCCGCCCATACCTGGATCGAATATCGAAATCACAAAGGCAGCCCATAGATGATTTGATTTTCTTTCACCACGGGTAGAAGGAAAGAAAATTACTGGATTCCCACATCAACACATTCAGTGTTGATGGGGGAATCCCTCTGGCAGCGCTATTGTATTCTGCCAGCAGGGGGGCGTGGGGAGTAGTCAATTGATGGATCAACTTGGGTACATTTAGCACGCCCATACCTGGATCGAATATCGGCCGGTCCCTGCTAAAGAAGCTTAAGCCATCATCTAGTTAGTTCTGTTTTTTCTGCTCATCCACTGACTGCCAGGCGTGGGGATCCTAGATTGTTTATTATGTACTTCTGGGTGGCCCTTGCCTTTCTTGCCCCCCCCACTGACTGCCTGCCATGGGGGGGGGGGCCCAGATTGCGTATTAACTACTGCTTGCCCTCATCTTTCCTGCTCTCTCACTGCCCACCAAGGGGGGACCCCAGCTTATGCATCAAATATTGCTGGGTGGTCCTTGCTTTTCCTGCTCACCCACTGACCACTTCCTCGGGGTACCCTAAACTGTATATAATAAACTGCTGGGTGTTTTTGGCCGTTCCTGCTTTCACACTGACTGCCTACCACGGGGGCCCCAGATTATGTATTACGTACTGCTGGGTGGTCCTTGCCAAGGGTCTTCTCTCTGATTGACAGGGCATCATTTAAGAGATGGGCAGCCTCTTTGTATTTGTTCTGGTCCCGGTACACCAAAGCTAAGATGTTCAGCATGGTGGCCACATCAGGATGGTCATGTCCGGAGGTTTTCTCCAAGTCTTCCAGCGCTTGCTTGCAGAGAGGTACGGCAACTTCGTAGCGCCCCTGGGAAGCGTACTGGATTACAAGATTGTGTAGTGTGCGAAGTCGGGCTGGAATCTCATATCCACCTTGCTGGGCAGCAACAGCTGCTGAGCTGTGCTGGTGAGAAACTGGAAGGAAGGGAAGCCAAATTTAATGATCACCAATATATTTCAGGACCTCCAATGATGCACACCCTAACCCATAAAAACAACAAGATGGAAGACTGGCGGGAAACAGAGGAGAAGAAGTTTGATTTCCTGATCACCAATAAATGTAATGACCACTGAAAACACTACGTACCCAAACCTACAGGCACCAACTAGATGGAGAACTAATGCTGAGGGCACAACGGAGTTCCATTGTTTCCAGATATTCCAGAGATATATTCCAGATATCTACTAGCCCACCATTAAGAAGGGGGGGGGGGAATCTCAAAACTTTTGCCATCGGTCCCTGTATTTCCTGTATATATCTGACAGAACCGGAAACGAGGGGGTTATATCCCCAACAGAGGCATCATTTCTAGTCGATGGAGGAAAGTTTGATCCACTATTTAAATGTTACTGCTATTTGTGTCTCCCCGTGTCTAACCACTGGAATATTTACCCCCCTTCATGACCAGGCCATTTTTTTCTATACGGCAATACGTCACCTTATCTGACAATTGCGCGGTCATGCAACGCTGTACATCAATGAAATTTATACAATTTTTTTTACAAACAATAGAGATTTCTTATGGTGGTATTTAATCATCACTGCTTTTTTTTTTTTTGCGCTATAAAACAATACAAGACCGACAATTGTGAAAAAAAAAAAAAATAATAAAATATTTTTTTTACTTTCTCCTATAAAACATAGATTAAAAAAAAAAAAAAAAAAAAAATATCTTAATTGCTTCATAAATGTTGGCCAATATGTACTCTGCTACATGTTTTTGGTAAAAAAAAATCCCAATAAGCGTATATTATTTGGTTTGCGCAAAAGTTATAGCATCTACAAACTTTCGTATATATACACTGGAATTTTTTTATTTAATTTTTTTTTATACTAGTAATCGGTGGCAACCAGCGACTTATAGCGGGGGAATGAGATGTTGCGGCGGACATATCGGACATTTTGTGGGGAACCAGTGACACTAATACAGTGATCAGTGCTAAAAATATGCACTGTCACTGTACTAATGACACTGGCTGGGAAAGGGTTAAACATCTAGGGTGATCAAAGAGTTAAATGTGTGCCTAGCCAGTGTTTAGGTGTGTACTGCTTTTACGATGGGATGTGCTTCCCCTGTCAGGACGGAGCTCTGCTTTGTTCGCATAGGCAGACATCCATTGCACAATCGCATATTATTATATATATATATATATATATATATATATATATATATATATATATATATATATATATATATATATATATATATATATATATATATATATATATATATATATATATATATATACATACATATATACATACATACACACATACACACATACACACACATATGCATACACACACACACACATAGATATATACATACATAGAGAATAATATATATATATATATATATATATATACATATACATATACACACACACATACACACACATGCACACACATACACACACATACATACACACACATACACGATTCTGTGCAGAACAGCCGCCCTGTAGCAGTAAACCTGCAATGGGGTGGTCATTAAGTGAGTAACATTGATCATCAATATCTTCTAATACTCACTTCCTTGTCCCGAATCTTCCTCCTCATTCGGGAAAAGTTCATCTAAATTGTCTTTAGCAGAATCTCCTTCCTTCTCCTCCTGCAGAGAACAGAACAGTCAATTTGTAGTAACTGGGCTGCATTATCAGTTTGGCATGCCAAGATTAAATCAGAAGCATGCTTTAGGTTTCTTACTTTTAAAACGTAACTTGATGTAATAAAAGTAAGATGAATTAATAAGATTATGTTTTATATCTTAAAGTGTCAAATATACCTTTTCAGAAAAAAAGAAAGAAAAAAGGTGAATATCACCCCCCCTCCCCACCACCAATGTGCATACCTATGTGGGTGATGAGCTGTCAGTGCCCACGTACCCGGTGCAGAAATCTGGGGATCTGAAATCACCTCCTTTTTACTGCAGAGATCTGGAACAGATCAATATGATTCTGATTGGTCAGCGCAGGCACAGAGAATCAATCTGATCCATGCCACAAGCGCTGCAGGAAGGAGAGAGAGAAGAGCTGGGATTCCAAATCC
This sequence comes from Pelophylax lessonae, assembly GCF_965119305.1. Classification (NCBI taxonomy): domain Eukaryota; kingdom Metazoa; phylum Chordata; class Amphibia; order Anura; family Ranidae; genus Pelophylax; species Pelophylax lessonae. Next base: position 665,203,522 of record NC_138770.1, on the reverse strand, counting down.
CTGGACCGCTGCACCAGCTGTGTTGGCACTGACAACTCATTACCCACAAAGGTAGGTAAGGGGGGAGACGCTAGAGGGGGGGGGGGGGGGACACTAGAGGTGGGGGGGGGGGGGAGAATGCTAGGGGCTGGGGGGGGGGGGGAGAGCAAGACTCTAGGGGCTGGGAGGGAGCACTAGAGGTGGGGGGGAATGCTAGGGGCTGAGGGGGAGAGCGAGCCTCTAGAGGCTGGGGGGAGCCTCTAGGGGCGGGCGGGGGAAGAGCGAGCCTCTAGGGGCTGGGGGGAGCCTCTAGGGTCGGGCGGGGGAAGAGCGAGACTCTTAGGGGCTGGGGGGAGCCTCTAGGGGCTAGGGGGAGCGAGCCTCTAGGGGCGGGGGAAGAGCGAGGGCGAGCCGCTAGGCGAAGAGCGAGGGCGAGCCGCTAGGGGAAGAGCGAGGGCGAGCCGCTAGGGGAAGAGCGAGGGCGAGCCGCTGGGGGAAGAGCGAGGGCGAGCCGCTGGGGGAAGAGCGAGGGCGAGCCGCTGGGGGAAGAGCGAGCCGCTGGGGGAGAGCGAGCCGCTGGGGGGAGAGCGAGCCGCTGGGGGGAGAGCGAGCCGCTGGGGGGAGAGCGAGCCGCTGGGGGCTGGGGGGAGAGCGAGCCGCCAGGGGCTGGGGGGAGAGCGAGCCGCCAGGGGCTGGGGGGAGAGCGAGCCGCCAGGGGCTGGGGGGAGAGCGAGCCGCCAGGGGCTGGGGGGAGAGCGAGCCGCCAGGGGCTGGGGGGAGAGCGAGCCGCTAGGGGCTGGGTGGGGGGAGCGAGCCGCTAGGGGCTGGGTGGGGGGAGCGAGCCGCTAGGGGCTGGGAGGGTTGAGAGAGAGCGAGTTGCTGGGGGAGAGCGAGCCGCTAGGGGAGGGAGAAGGAGCCGCTAGAAGGCTGGGCGCAGAGGGAGCCGCTAGAAGGCTGGGCGCAGAGGGAGCCGCTAGAAGGCTGGGCGCAGAGGGAGCCGCTAGAAGGCTGGGCGCAGAGGGAGCCGCTAGAAGGCTGGGCGCAGAGGGAGCCGCTAGAAGGCTGGGCGCAGAGGGAGCCGCTAGAAGGCTGGGCGCAGAGGGAGCCGCTAGAAGGCTGGGCGCAGAGGGAGCCGCTAGAAGGCTGGGCGCAGAGGGAGCCGCTAGAAGGCTGGGGGGAGAAGGGTGCTAGAGGCAGGAGGAGCCAGAGCTGCAGATGTTCACAGTCAGATGGGAGCCAGATCTGGTGGAACTCCTCATGCAGGGAGGTTTCCTGCACCGCTTTTGTGTGAACTTCACTATGACAAGCCTGGGTTCACACAGGAGTGTAAAGGGAAATCGCACCACATTCCTGTTCAAATCACATGCAACTCTTTGCAGTGCGATTTCCCGCCTATTCATTTTGTATGCACGCAAATCGCACTGGCAAGTATCGTTTTTGATATCGGTAGCATTTTCAAGAGTACGAGTACTCGTGAAAATACTCGGTATTGGTGCATCCCTAGTTTTTACTCTGGAGTTTTGCTTAAATTATTTTGCCAGGAAGGGGGTCAGGAGTCTGAAAATGCTCCCAGAGTTGTCACTTTGGTGATATAAGCAGAAAATTAGAGATTATTTACATGATCAGTGCTGCTATTAAGTAGCACAAGTTATCCATGTACAATTTCCTTCCTCATAATTGGTCACATCCGGCCAGAGCTCCGATTCCCGGCTTACCGTAGGTGAGACGTCCTCATCATACTTCTTCAGCTGGTTCATGAACTCCAGATGTTTCTTCTCTTCCTCCAGCTGGGCCACGTTCTGCTCACTGTGCTGAAGCTTCTGTTGGGTGTTGGCCAACTCGTCTCGGAGCCACTGGTTCTCCTGGCACAGACGCCTCACCTGTGCCCGTAACTTCTGCTTCTCCGACTCTACAGCCGTCAGGTGATTGGAAAGCGCCATCATCAGCTGCAACAAAACAGGTCAGTGTTAAAGTGAAACCTTGAACTTTGCACTTTAGGCAAGGTTTGCTTATTGAATGTGGCCCCCCCCTCCTCCTTCCTTATATAAACCTGTGGAGGGACAAATATAGAAGGCCAAATTCTGCTACTCATTGTTGGGAACTTCAAAAATAAATTTAATGCTGTAATAATGAACACTGAATTGCATTTAGTTATGTCCTATTCGCCTGGAGTTTAGCATTAACAATGGCATAAGAAAGAGTTTTCTTGATGGTCAACCAGTGGGGATACACGGGACAGCAGGCATGGTGGCATATATGCAGAAGGAGCCAACCTAGCAGTGGGCATTAGATGATTTACCACCAAGTGTCCACAGAGACGCAGACAGCTGGAAATTGTACACCTGACTACACTGGCTTCTGCTTTGACAGCACAGATCCAGTGCGCCAGTGGGGGGGGGGGGGGTATACAGGCCCGTCTGCTGGCGGCACGCCATTAGTGGAGGGTGCTACAGGCCCGTCTGCTGGAGGCGAGCCAGTGGGGGGGGGGTGGCTACAGGCCCGTCTGCAGGCGGCGCGCCATTGGGGGGGCGCTACAGGTCCGTCTGCTGGCGGCGCGCCACTGGGGAAGGGGGCGCTACAGGCCCGTCTGCTGGCGGCGCGCCATTGTGGGGGGTACAGGCCCGTCTGCTGGCGGCGGGCCATTGGGGGGGGGCTACAGGCCCGTCTGCTGGAGGCGCGCCAGTGGGGCTACAGGCCCGTCTGCTGGAGGCGCGCCAGTGGGGTGGGCTACAAGCCGGTCTGCTGGCGGCGCACCAGTGGGGGGGGGGGGTCTATGGGCTACAGGCCCGCCTGCTGGCGGAGCGCCAGTGGGGGGGGGGGGCTACAGGCCCGTATGCTGGCGCCGCGCCAGTGGGGGGCTACAGGCCCGTATGCTGGCGCCGCGCCAGTGGGGGGGCTACAGGCCCGTATGCTGGCAGTGCGCCAGTGGGGGGGGGGGGGGTCTACAGGCCCGTCTGCTGGAGGTGTGCCAGTGGGGGCTACAGGCCTGTCTGCTGGTACCAGTCTGACTTCACAAACTAGTCTGCTGGTGCCACACAGGCTGTCCATTGGTGATGCAGCTAATGCCAGAACACAGTAGTAATGGCACATCCTGGCAACACAAGTGACTCAGGAATCCTTATTCTTAATAAGGTCAGCAAATATGTAATTAAAGCTGAACACTAGTACCTCATTAAAGTCAATGATGCCATCACTTAGAATGAGAAACTACAGCTACGCCCGGGCACTAGGAGGAGGTACTGGTGAAACGTTGATATCCCTTCCTGTCACTGTGCATGGCCACTGGGACAATCTACAATTTACATGAAGCTATGAGAAATATAGCTGGCAAACAGACATGACAGACCATTGGGGAGATTTACTAAAACTGGTGTACACAGAATCTGGTGCAGCTCTACATAGAAACCAATCAGCTTCCAGGTTTTACCCCCCGTTCACATCGGGCCGATTTGACATGTCAAACTGGAGCCTATTGCCGGCAACGGTACCATCTGAATCGGCGCAGCACCGATTCCCAAAGGTAGTTCCTGCACTACTTTTGGCGGCTTGGGGGGTGATTTCAATAGACATCTGTGCATGAAACCGCACATATGTCTTTCAATTCGCCCCTGAAGTCGGACTGAAATGCGGGTTTGAAATTGTGTTCAGCTGAACGATTTCAAACCCGCCGTCAGTGTGAACGAGGGCTTATTGTCAAAGCTTTGTGTAGGTTAACACTGAGTTCAGCTGAACTCACACGATTTCAAACCGGCATTTTCAGTCCAACTTCGGGGGCGATTTCGCACACATCTGTGCGGATTTCTGCACAGATGTCTATTGAAATCGTCCCCCTGAAGTCATCAAAATTAGTACAAAAACTACTTTTGGGAATCGATTTGAACGGTGCCATTGCCGGTCATTGGCTCTAATTTGATATGTCAAATCGGACCAATGTGAATGTGGGCTTAATTGAACAAGCTGAACTTAGAAGCTGATTGGCTACCATGCACAGCTGCCCTAGATTTTGCCGGGAGTAATGATTGTTTCCATTGCCTGTTCTCAATGCATTCCCATCTCCTTCCCAAGCGGAGATGAGAAGGAAGTTTTTGCAGGCTTCATCTCCCTGTCCACTAACCTTTGCTTAAAGGTAAGTGGACAGGGAGTGTGGTTATTATTATTAATTTATTTTTTAAATTAAAAAAAAAAAAAAAAATAATACTAATCATTTTTTTCTTTTTTTTTTAATTATTAAAAAAAATAAAAATGCATTTTTCTTTTTTTTCTTCAATTATTATAAAAAAAAAAAAATTATATTTATATATATATATATATATATATATATATATATATATATATATATCATTTTTTTTTTCTTCCCTCATTGCCATGCCACAGCCGAAGGCCCCTTTCACACGGGCTGTCTGATCAGGTCCGCCTGTCAGTTTTTTAGGCAGACCTATCGGACCCTTCATTCTCCTCTGTGGAGCAGTAATTTGCCGCCATCTGATCTTGTCCGCCAAAAACAGACGGATGGTGGTTCTATTTTCTATTCATCCCGTGGATCGGATCAGATGGCATTGGATGGAAAGAGACAGACAGTCTGTTTCCATCCAATTGTGCTATAGAGGAGAGTGGGGTTCTAGTCGTATTTATGTGTAAATTTAGTATCCGTTTTATTAAATAAAGCTTGGTTGTTAGTTTAAAAAAAAAAAAAAAACTGGCTCCTAACTTTTTTAGCTGGCTCCTAGATTTCAGGCAAATTTGTCAAGCCCTGAGCTATGGGGATACATAAATGGAGTGCCTATGCACCGGAAGCGCTATGCTATCTTTCAGGAGGAATTCAAGACAAAAAGGTACATTTTTTTTTAAGGGTACAGCTTAGACCCAATTGACATTTCTAGTTGTTCTCTATAAAAAGAGCTAATCTTCGCTTTTTGGGTTGAGGTCCACTTTAACTGAACCACTAGGAACCCAAGTGGTTGGGCTTTGTGCTGGTGTCAATGTCATGAGTGTGATTTACTTCTAAAGTCATTCAGAAATCATTGACCAGTGCATTTAACCAGCACTTATCTCCATCTGACCTCAATTTGTCCTGCTTCAAGCGAGTTTTGCTTTTTCTTTTCCCCCATAGTATATTTTATTAAGGAAAAAGAAGAGAATATAATCAGCAAAGACATTAAATATACCTTGAAAATTGTACAACAATTTAGAACAGCTGATGATAACAAGGTAACCACGCATTGCTTTTCCAACAGGCTTGTACAGGAGTGCAGAAATTTCTTGAAGTGAATGAAAGCCCATCAACATCGGCCCTAAATCTGTCATGAGCCAACCCCCTGTAAGCTTGCCCCCCACCCCACCACTGGGGCCAATTATCTGTGGGTAGAGGGTATTTTAGGGGTGAATAGGGAAACACTCACCTGTGCCTCACCAAGCCCAAGCTCAATCATTTCCACCGACTTGCGCAGCAGACCCGACTTTTCGTGCACCAGATTGGCCTCTTCATCCTTTTTGAGGCATTTGATGGTTTCCAGTAGACTGTGCAGGATGGAGTTGTGCTCATTGCGGAGGGCCTCCAGGCCTTGCATTACCAGCTTGGTATGGGAGATGATCTCCTCCTGTGACAACTTGTCCAGCTTCTCCTCGCGGGGGTACATCATTACTGACATTTCCCTGAAGAAAATAATAAACAGATACAGAAAGAATCAATGACTGGCCCCTTGAAAAAACACAGATCTAAGGTATTTCATCACCGCCATGTTCCTGGACAGAGATACAGGGCACATTGTTAACACTATGCCACTGGACAGAGATATGGGATAGATCATCACCGCCATGTCCCTGGACACGCAGAGATATGGAGTATATAATCACCGACATGTCCCTGCAGACACACAAAGATATGGAGTAGATCATAACCGCCATGTCCCTGGACACACAGAGATATGGAGTATATAATCACCGCCATGTTCCTGCACACACAGATATGGGGTATATCATCACCGCCATGTCCCTGGACACACAGATATGGAGTATATAATCACCGCCATGTCCCTGCACACACAGATATGGGGTATATCATCACCACCATGTCCCTGGACACACAGAGATATGGGGTATATCGTCATCGCCTTGTCCCTGGACACACAGAGATATGGAATATATCATCACCGCCATGTCCCTGGACACACACAGATATGGGGTATATCATCATCGCCATGTCCCTGGACACACAGATATGGGGTATATCATCACCATCATGTCCCTGGACACACAGATATGGGGTATATCATCACCACCATGTCCCTGGACACACAGATATGGGGTATATCATCACCACCATGTCCCTGGACACACAGAGATATGGGGTATATCGTCATCGCCTTGTCCCTGGACACACAGAGATATGGAATATATCATCACCGCCATGTCCCTGGACACACACAGATATGGGGTATATCATCATCGCCATGTCCCTGGACACACAGATATGGGGTATATCATCAACGCCATGTCCCTGGACACACAGATATGGGGTATATCATCACCACCATGTCCCTGGACACACAGAGATATGGGGTATATCGTCATCGCCTTGTCCCTGGACACACAGAGATATGGAATATATCATCACCGCCATGTCCCTGGACACACACAGATATGGGGTATATCATCATCGCCATGTCCCTGGACACACAGATATGGGGTATATCATCACCATCATGTCCCTGGACACACAGATATGGGGTATATCATCAACGCCATGTCCCTGGACACACAGAGCTATGGAGTATATCATCACCGCCATGTCCCTGGACACACACAGATATGGGGTATATCATCACCGCCATGTCCCTGGACACAGTTCCGGGGTAAATTGACATCACTATGCCACTGGAGACAGAGAGATACAAGGTACATCTGCACAGCTCTCTCTCCTCCAACCAACATACCAGTCCACCACCACACTCAACATTTTCCTCCTTTGACCCTGTTGCCACTGAGGAAGTTGCTTAACTCCTTCCTGAAGTCAACCTGTCCCCAGGACTGTATTCCCTCACAACTACTATGGCCCTCTCCTCCTTCTCTGTTCTACATTCTCTAACATCTTCAATCTTTGTCCTCTCCACCAACACATTTCCCTCCCTGGTTACACCCATACTGTACTTTAAAAAATTAAAAAATAAGTAAAGAATACATGAACTTTTTTTGCAGGTAAAAAAAAAAAAAATATGCATTTTTTTTTTTGTTAGGAGCCTGTAAAGCATTGTACCCATGTTCAGCAGATGGTGGGTGTAATGCTATGGTCGGGCAGACTGTGTAGATGTCTGCCCATACCTCCGATACTGGCAGGCAGTTACACCATGACAGGAAGCTCAATGGACTACCTAGAGTGCTCAACAGCACCCTGGTAGTTCATTGAAAACTACAAGCCGACAGTCTTTTCACTGTCACAGAACACTGTGAATGGATGATGCGGCTGGAGCCCTACACGACCACGTTTTTTTTCAGATTGTGACAGCGGGCGGAGTGAGAAGATCCCCCCGCTCGCTGTCAAAACGGGGGATCGGGGGCTGGTGCATCTGTAATATGGTACACCCTGACTATGGGTGTAACATGTTACAAAAGGTGAACTTATCCTTTAAAAAAAAAAAACCTCCTTGGACCCCACCACTTTGAACAACTTAAAGTGGAGTTCCAGCCTAAACACACACTCACCTGTCCAACGATGCGGCCGCCCGAAGCCTCGCTCTTCTCCCTCTCTCCTCTGCAGCGCCGGCATGACTGGTGTGGGCACCCGGCTGTGACAGTTTGCGGATTTACAGCCGGGTACGCACTGCGCATGCGCGAGTTGCGCTACGCGTTGTGATTGGCCGGCAATCTTCTGGGACCTCTGACGTGTCCCAGAAGATTGCAGGGAGGGAGGGGGAGAGGAGAACTTCTGCTCAGGGCGCCGCGGCGCTCTGAGCGGAAGTAGGAGCGGGTACATGTCAAAACTAGGTACCCCCTCCCCCCCCCCAAAAAAAATTACATGCCAAATGTGGCATGTCAGGGGGTTAGAACTACCTAAAGCGGAAGTTCCACTTTTGGGTGGAACTCCGCTTTAAGACCCATCTCTCTGCTCCTGTTTGCCTCCAAACATTCGAAACGCCTTGTCCACAACTGTATGAGTTTCTACCTCACTGATGATCTTCTTGATCCCCTATAGTTTTGCTCCTGTACACAACATTCCACTGAAACTGCCCTACTAAAAACCAATGGCCACTACTCCATCTTCATATTACTTTTCTGCTGCCCTTGATACATCAGACCACCCTCTCCTCCTCAAACTCCACTTCTTAGGCCTCCACGAGACTGCTCTGTCCAGGTTCTCCTCCTACGTATCTGAACACACGTTTAGTGTCACCTACAACTCTATATTCTCTTCTTCTTTCTGTTGGGGTACCCCAGAGCTCAGTCCTTGGACCCCTTCTATTCTCGCTCTACACCTCCCTCCTTGGGTCAGTTGATAACCTCCCATGGTTTCCAATACCACCTTCTATGCTGATGACACCCAAATTTATCTCTCTACTCCTTAAAGTGGAGTTCCGGGCACAAAATCGATATTTTTTTTTTGTGCCCGTCCGCTTCTACACCTTCACCCGAAAAGGAATTGGATAGTTAGGTTTTTTTTTTTTTATTTACTTACCTTGTAATTGAAGATCGAAGATACTCACCTAGTCTTCACTTCCTCCCTCTGTGCCGAGGCTCAGTCGTCTCTTCCGGGCTTGCACTGATTCCTGGGAGCTGAACGTCATCGCTCCCAGGAATCAATGCGACGGCACCGGCCCCGCTCGTCACTTCCGGGCGACGCCGCATTCCCCTGCTAAACAGCTTCTGGGCATGCCCAGAAGCTGTGGAGGAATGCGGCGCCGCACCGGAAATGACGAGAGGGGCCGGTGCAGGCGCATTCTGGGAGAAGAAGACGCGGAAGAAGACGCAGAAGAGGACCGCGCCGGCTTCAGCTGCCCACAAGAGAGATGGAAACGCTGTGGAAGAAATTTTATAAGTGAGTATTTCTTCTAAAAGGTAAGTGCGAACCGGGACAGATCAGAGGCTAGCCATTGTGGAATGTGCTAGCCCTGACTGTCCCGGGGGTATGTTTGTTGAAAAATGACTTCTGTGCCCAGAACTCCGCTTTAATCCCCTCTGTCCTTGGGCTCCTTCTATTCTCACTCTACACTTCTTTCTTTGGCCAGTTGGTAACATCCCTAGGCTTTCAATATCACCTTGACGCTGACGATACCCAAATCCATCTCTAAATCCCTCGACCCCCCGATGTATTACTCAATGATATATCAAGCCTAGTACACACGCAACGAATTTCCGCCGACCGGTCGTCCGTCTTTTGTCCAGAGTGGTGTCTGTTGGTTGGAATGTGCTCTAGACTGCACACAAATTTTCCCGTACAACAGAATTCTACTTCAGAAGTGATGTCATGTGTTGGATTGCTTTCTTTGTGTTCTTTCATGCCTAGTCTTGCTCATAAGATTTTTTTCCCCATCGAAATCTGTACTAATGAGACGAAAATCGGACGTGTTTTGACGGTCGAAAAAATTTTTATAGCCTGCACACCAGGATTTTTTCGGCCGAAAAGTCGGAGTCGGTTGTCGGAAGCACCATACTAACAAGCCGAAAATCAGCAGATAGGTCGTCGGACGAAAATTCCCGGCCGAACTTCTACTCGTGTGTACGGGGCTTTACTCTACACTTCTTTCTTTGGACAGTTGGTAACATCCCTAGGCTTTCAATACCACCTTGACGCTGACGATACCCAAATCTATCTCTAAATCCCTTGATCCCCCCCCATGTATTACTGAATGATGTATCAGTATGGCTGTCACACCACTTCCTCAAACACAGCTTGTCATATTTCCTCCACCTCCTCTTGATTTTACTATTGAGATCAACAGCACAACTATCAGTCCCTCCAAGCGTGCCAGGGTGCAGAGTGCAATCCTAGATTCTGACCTCTCCTTCAGGCCCCACATCCAATTTGTGGCTAACTCTTGCCGCCTCAACCTCAATAACATTTCCAAAATTTGCACCTTCTTAACCGGTTGCCGACCGCCGCACGACTATTTACTGCGGCGGTCAGCCCCTCACAGGCAGAGCGACGTAGTACTACGTCGCTAGCCTGTGAGGGTCTAGGGAGCGAGCGCGCGCACCCGCACGGTCACGGACCCCCCCGCGCGTGTGACCGGCGGACCCGATGTCCGCCGGTCACTCGGCGATCGTCGGTGCAGAGGGAGAAAGGCAGGCAGCTAATGTAAACAAGCCGCCTGTCATTCTCCCCTGTGTATGAATAGTGATCATACGGTTCTACTATGTAGGACCGTTGATCACTGTTCCTACACCTCAAGCCACAGCCAATCACAGTTAGAAACACGCCCCTAGGGACACACACAACCCCTCCCTCTCAAAAAAAGTTAACCCCTTCACTGCCAGTGTAATTTTACAGTAACAGTGCATATGTACAGCACTGATTACTGTAGAAATGTCACTGGTAACCCCAAAAGTGTCAAAAATGTCAGTCAAGGGTCCGATCTGTCCGCCGCAATGTCGTCCAAAAAAAAAAAAAAAAAAATCGCAGATCGCCGTCATTACGCGTTAAAAAAAAAACAACAAAAATCTTTCCCTTTGTTAGTAAACGCGATAACTTTTGCACAAACCAATCAAGATACGCTTTTTGTGATTTTTTTTTACCAAACATATGTAGCAGAAAATAAATTGTCCGAAAATGTTAACAAATTTTGATTTTTACATTTTTTTGGGGGGAATTTCATATAAAAAAATGTGAAAAATATTGTTATTTTTGCAAAATTGACGCGCTTTTTTTGTTTATAGCGCATGATCAAAAAAAAAAAAAATAAATAAAAATCGCACAGGTGATCAAATACCACCAAAAGAAAGCTCTGTTTGTGAGAAAAAAAGGACGTCAAATTTGTTTAGGTACAGCGTCGCACGACTGCGCAATTGTCCGTTAAAATCACGCAGTGCCGAATCGCAAAATAGGCCCCGGTCAGGAAGGGGGTAAAATCTTCCGGGGCTTAAGTGGTTAATGAAGGACGCCACAAAACAATTCATCTCCCTCCTCAATTTTTGCAGCTCTCTCACCGGCCCACCTCTACAATCCATCACAAATGCTGCTGCCAGACTCATCCACCTTACCAACTGATCTGTGGCTGCTGCCCCTCTCTGCCAATCCCTACACTGGCTTCCACTAGATTCAAAATACTAAACTACAATGTACAAAAGAAACCTCAACTCTTCCTTCCCCCTGAGCTACACCACCACCACCCTTTTCTTCAACCATCTCCCCAAAATTGTCTTCTCTGCTCCTCCCATGATTTCCATCTCCCTCATCACCTCTTCCAATGCTTGCCTCCAGGACTTCTCCAGAACCTCTCTAATCCACTGGAACTCCCTGCCCCATCTGTCCGACTATCTCCTACTCTGCCCACCTTTAGGTTATCCCTGAAAACTCATCTAATCCGAGAAGCCCCATCCCCCTCCCTTTCAGACTGTAAGCTCGGTAAGCAGGGTCCTCCTATTCTTTCTGTACTGAACAGTATAGTAAGTCTACCATCTCTCTCTACATTGTAAAGTGCTGCACAAACTGTTGGCATTATATAATTCCTGTAAAAAAATAATCATCACTGCCATGTCCTTGAAGACACAGATACGGATTACAACACCACCGCCATGTCCCTGGAGACACGGGGTACAACACCACCGCCATGTCCCTGGAGACACGGGTTACAACACCACCGCCATGTCCCTGGAGACACGGGTTACAACACCACCGCCATGTCCCTGGAGACACGGGGTACAACACCACCGCCATGTCCCTGGAGACACGGGGTACATCACCACCGCCATGTCCCTGGAGACACGGGGTACATCACCACCACCATGTCCCTGGAGACACGGGGTACATCACCACCACCATGTCCCTGGAGACACGGGGTACATCACCACCACCATGTCCCTGGAGACACGGGGTACAACACCACCACCATGTCCCTGGAGACACGGGCTACAACGACACGACCACCATGTCCCTGGAGACACGGGGTACAACATCACCACCACCATGTCCCTGGAGACACGGGGTACATCACCACTACCCACCATGTTCCAGGAGACACGGGGTACATCACCACCACCCACCATGTCCCAGGAGACACGGGGTACATCACCACCACCCACCATGTCCCAGGAGACACGGGGTACATCACCACCACCCACCATGTCCCAGGAGACACGGGGTACATCACCACGACCCACCATGTCCCTGGAGACACGGGGTACAACATCACCACCATGTCCCTGGAGACACGGGGTACAACACCACCACCATGTCCCTGGAGACACGGGGTACAACACCACCACCACCATGTCCCTGGAGACACGGGGTACAACGACACGACCATGTCCCTGGAGACACAGGTTACAAAACCACCGCCACCATTTCCCTGGAGACACAGGTTACAACAAAACGACCACCATGTCCCTGGGGACACAGGTTACAACACCACCACCATGTCCCAGGAGACACGGGGTACAACACCACCACCATGTCCCAGGAGACACGGGGTACAACACCACCACCATGTCCCAGGAGACACGGGGTACAACACCACCACCATGTCCCAGGAGACACGGGGTACAACACCACCACCACCATGACCCAGGAGACACGGGGTACATCACCACCACCCACCATGTCCCTGGAGACACGGGGTACATCACCACGACCCACCATGTCCCTGGAGACACGGGGTACATCACCACCACCCACCATGTCCCAGGAGACACGGGGTACATCACCACCACCCACCATGTCCCTGGAGACACGGGGTACATAACCACCACCCACCATGTCCCTGGAGACACGGGGTACATAACCACCACCCACCATGTCCCTGGAGACACGGGGTACATAACCACCACCCACCATGTCCCTGGAGACACGGGGTACATAACCACCACCCACCATGTCCCTGGAGACACGGGGTACATCACCACTACCCACCATGTCCCTGGAGACACGGGGTACATCACCACCACCCACCATGTCCCTGGAGACACGGGGTACATCACCACCACCCACCATGTCCCTGGAGACACGGGGTACATCACCACCACCCACCATGTCCCTGGAGACACGGGGTACATAACCACCACCCACCATGTCCTTGGAGACACGGGGTACATAACCACCACCCACCATGTCCCTGGAGACACGGGGTACATAACCACCACCCACCATGTCCCTGGAGACACGGGGTACATAACCACCACCCACCATGTCCCTGGAGACACGGGGTACATCACCACCACCATGTCCCAGGAGACACGGGGTACATCACCACCAACCACCATGTCCCAGGAGACACAGGGTACATCATCACCACCCACCATGTCCCTGGAGACACAGGGTACAACATTACTGCTATGTCCTTGAAGACACAGAAATGTAGGGTACACATCACCCCCATGTCCCTGGAGACACAGAGATAGAGGATACATCTTGATCACTATGTTGCTGGACAGACATTGCATCACCGCCATGTACCTGGAGACATGACACAGCGATATGGGGAACTTTGCCACCATCATGTCCCTGGGGACACAGAGATAAGAGATGCATCACCGCCATGTCCTAGGACACATAGGCCTAGGAAAACTCTTTACCACCATGTCCTTGGTATAGGAAACCTCATCATTGCCATGTCCCTGGAAACACAAATCTAAAAAAGGCCACCACCATGTCCCTGAAGACACAGAGATATAGGGTTCATCATCAACGTTATGTCCCTGAGACGCAGAGATAGGAGATGCATTATCACCACCATGTCCTAGGACACACAGGCCCAGGAAACATCAACATTGACACCAAGATATAGGATACATCATCACTGCCATGTCCCTGACTACACAAAGATACGAGGTGACCATCACTGCCATGTCCCCGGAGACACAGAAATATGGGGTCCATACTCACCCCCATGTTCCTGGAGACTCAGGTTAGGGGAGGAGATAACCAGACTGGTACAGACAGATGTATGTGAAGGTTACACAGGACCAATACATAAGGCACTAGGAGAACCCTCCAGGACCGCAGCAGTCTGTAACATTGACGCCCTCTACTGGCAGTCTGAGGGGGGTGACACACAGGACACAGACACTGTCACCGGTGGGTGTGATGGATGGGAGGTGTGTGAGGATGTCATATCATTGGAACAGAAATTGTATTATTGACGCTTAGCCTCCTTATACATCATTACTGGTACTATTACCCCTCCGTGTGCCCCCTATCACCAGCACTGGTACTATTACCCCTCCGTGTGCCCCCTATCACCAGCACTGGCACTACTACCCCTCCACGTGCCCCACTATCCCTATTAACGCTCTGTGTGCCCCCTATCACCAGCACTGGTACTATTACCTTCCTTGTGCCCCACTATCCGTATTAACCCCTTTGTGTGCCCCCCTATCACTAACATGGATACTATTCAAACCTCTGTGTGCCCCCTATCACCAGCACTGGCACTATTACCCCTCCGTGTGCCCTCATCACCAGCACTGGCACTATTACCCCTCCGTGTGCCCCCTATCACCAGCACTGGTACTATTACCCCTCCGTGTGCCCCCTATCACCAGCACTGGTACTATTACCCCTCCGTGTGCCCCCTATCACCAGCACTGGCACTATTACCCCTCCGTGTGCCCCCTATCACCAGCACTGGTACTATTACCCCTCCGTGTGCCCCCTATCACCAGCACTGGCACTATTACCCCTCCGTGTGCCCCCTATCACCAGCACTGGTACTATTACCCCTCCGTGTGCCCCCCATCATCACCAGTACTGGTACTATTACCCCTCCGTGTGCCCCCTATCACCAGCACTGGTACTATTAACCCTCTGTGTGCCCCCTATCACCAGCACTGGTACTGTTACCTTCCTTGTGCCCCACTATCCCTATTAACCCCTTTGTGTGCCCCCCTATTAATAACACTGGTACTATTAACCCTCTGTGTGCCCCTCTATCACTAGCACTATTGACCCTTCGTGTGCCCCCTATCACTGGCACTATTAACCCTTTGTGTGCCCCTTATCATTAGTACTGGTGCCCCTAACTCTCCATGCGCTCCCCCTATACTAGTAGTGGTGTCAATAAGCCTCCCTGTGCCCCCGATTACTAGAACCAGCGGTGCCATTAACCCTTCCTGTACCCCTTATCTCTAGCACTAGTTCCATTAACCCTTTGCATGCCAGCCGTCACCAACATGATCACCACCCACCCTCTGTGCAAGGCCTGTCCCTGACGTTGGTTCTATTAACCCTCCACACGCTGTCACTATCCGCGCCACCATTAACCCTCTCCATGCCACCTTTTGAGCTATCAGTGGCCGTGTCACCATTAACCCTCTACGTGCCAGCTGTAGGTAGGAACAGGCTGGCTGTACGCAGAGATGAGTGGAAGTGTTGGTGTGAATTCGGAGGGGTTTTTATTACCAAGGACTGTCCAGAATCAGGGGACAGAGGGACCTGCACCCAGAATTGACCCTTTCCCCCCCAGATGGTGGGAGATTCTGATAAGAGAAAGATAACGCAGGAGCGGTTATTAGGAGGAATAGATAAATGTCACAAAAGGCCACAGACCCCATTAACCCCCTCATAGCAGGCATAGTTCATTAGCCCTTCCCCCTGACTGACAAATGCAGACAAGAGTTAACCCCTGCTGAGCCCCCCCCCATCTACCATTTACATCACATGTCAGCTGCTGCCGCCCATTATACATTCAGGAATTGAGAGAAGGGAACCCAGCAAGGGTTAGAACTTTCATAACCGACCCCCCCCCCCCACATTAACCTTCTACTCCCCTGAGTACCCCGCTATCATCTTCTCTGCCCTGGGGACCCCACATTCACCTGCTGTAGGGACCTCACTACTCCAAGGGGACCCCACACTAACCTGCTCCTCCCTCAAGGGCCCCTCGTTAACCCTCTCCTCATCTAGGAGCCCCTCAGTAACCCTCTCCTGTCCCAGTGGCCCCACTTTAACCCTCTCCTGTCCTCAGGGGCCCCCCCAGTAACCAACTCCTGTCCTCAGGGGCCCCCCAGTAACCAACTCCTGTCCTCAGGGGCCCCCCAGTAACCAACTCCTGTCCTCAGGGGCCCCCCAGTAACCAACTCCTGTCCTCAGGGGCCCCCCAGTAACCAACTCCTGTCCTCAGGGGCCCCCCCCAGTAACCAACTCCTGTCCTCAGGGGCCCCCCAGTGACCAACTCCTCTCCCAGGGGCCCCTCCATAACCCTCTCCTGTCCCAGGGGGGCCCTCAATAACCCTCTCCTGTCCCAGGGGGGCCCTCAACAACCCTCTCCTGTTCCACGGGGCCCCTCAACAACCCTCTCCTGTTCCACGGGGCCCCTCAACAACCCTCTCCTGTTCCAGGGGGCCCCTCAACAACCCTCTGCTGTTCCAGGGGGCCCCTCAACAACCCTTTCCTGTCCCAGGGACCCCTTAATAACCCTCTATTGTCCCAGGGGCCACTCATTAACCCTTTCCAGCCTAAGCACCTCATTAACCCTCTCCTGCTGTAGGGATCCCACAATCACTGCCTCATTCAATGGGGGCCCCACATTAACCCTCTCCGGTCTGGGGACCCCAAATGACCATTCTCCACCCATGGGGGCCCCTCGTTACCATCTCTCACCTCAAAGCCCCTCATTTACCATCTTCTCAAGGGACCCCTCATTAACCCTCTCCAGCCCCAGGGGCCCCACATTTATCATCTCCTCAACCAGGGGCCCCCCCATTTACCGTCTCCTCAACCAGGGGCCCCCCCATTTACCATCTCCTCAACCAGGGGCCCCCCATTTACCATCTCCTCAATCAGGGGCCCCCCCATTTACCATCTCCTCAACCAGGGGCCCCCCCATTTACCATCTCCTCAACCAGGGGCCCCCCCATTTACCGTCTCCTCAACCAGGGGCCCCCCCATTTACCGTCTCCTCAACCAGGGGCCCCCCATTTACCATCTCCTGCTGTAGGGACCCTACTGTCACTGCCTTGTTCCATGGGGGCCCCATGTTAACCCTCTCCTCTCTCAGCCCCCCCCCCCCCAGTAACCCTTTTTTTGCCCAGGGGGCTTCACATTAACTCTCTCCTGCCTAGGGGGCCCCATATTTACCTTCTCCCATCCCCAGCCCCCACACACAGGGATGACAGTTCCGGGTCCCCTCCTCTCTCCCTCACCCCGGGCCGGACAGACTGCTTTGTTGGCTGCAGTGACCCTCCCCCTCCCCCAGGAGGCGCAGACATGCCTGAGCCCGCACTGCAGGAGAACCGTCTCACCTCTCCCCGGGGCCACAGCCGCGCCGGGGCTCCGCTCTGTGTCCTGGGGGGCTCCTCCCTCTACACCGGGGGCTTCTCTTGGGGGGCCAATGGGACGGATCCGACCCGCAATACAGACCCAGTGTGAGCCCAGCGCAGCGACTTCCTGTGCAGGCTCCGCCCACCTCCCCACTCCCAATGCAGCCCTGGAGCCCCGCCCACCCCAGCGGTGACCTCACACACCCCGCCCCAAAAACCTCCGCCCACCATCCCACTCCTCAATGCAGCTCTACAACCCCGCCCACTGCACGATGACCTCACTCATCCCCGCCCCCTACAGCAGCTGCAACCAGAAGAAGGAAAAACACCCAGAGAATGAAATACGAAACAATGTATACTCTGTATATAACAACACCCTACATCTATATATATATATATACTCTGTGTATAACAACACCCTACATCTATATATATATATATATACTCTGTGTATAACAACACCCTACATCTATATATATATACATATATACTCTGTGTATAACAACACCCTACATCTATATACATATATACTCTGTGTATAACAACACCCCACATCTATATATATATATATATATATATATACTCTGTGTATAACAACACCCTACATCTATATACATATATACTCTGTGTATAACAACACCCCACATCTATATATATATACATATATACTCTGTATATAACAACACCCTACATCTATATATATATATATATATACTCTGTATATAACAACACCCTACATCTATATATATATATATATATACTCTGTGTATAACAACACCCCACATCTATATATATATACATATATACTCTGTATATAACAACACCCTACATCTATATATATATATATATATACTCTGTATATAACAACACCCTACATCTATATATATATATATATATACTCTGTATATAACAACACCCTACATCTATATATATATATATATATACTCTGTATATAACAACACCCTACATCTATATATATATATATATATACTCTGTGTATAACAACACCCTACATCTATATATATACATATATACTCTGTGTATAACAACACCCTACATCTATATATATACATATATACTCTGTGTATAACAACACCCTACATCTATATATATATACATATATACTCTGTGTATAACAACACCCCACATCTATATATATATATATATATATATATATATACTCTGTATATAACAACACCCTACATCTATATATATACTCTGTATAACACTCTATATCTATATACTCTGTGTATAACACCCTATATATATATATATATATATATATATATATATATACAGTATATTTGTAACACCCTATATGTATATACTCTGTGTATAACACCCTATATGTATGTATATATATATACTCTGTGTATAACACCCTATATACATATACTCTGTGTATAACACCATATATATATATATATATATTAGGGATAGACCAATATGTTTTTTCAGGGCTGATAACGATACTGATATTGTGGCCATCGCATATCGGTATTGGCTGATATGGGCTGATATTTTGTACATTTAAAGTTTTGAAAAATAAAGACAATTTTGACACAAATCTGGTACTGAACATGTTAATTTTTGTTTAATGCTTAATGGCTGGCTGTCTGGCACCCTGTGGTGGGTGAATGGAACCCTATGGTGGCTGGCTGGCTAGTACAGGGCCTGTGGGGGGGGGGGGTGGCTGGCTGGTACAGGGCCTGTGGGGGGGGGGGGGTGGCTGGCCAGTACAGGGCCTGTGGGGGGGGGGGTGGCTGGCTGGTACAGGGCCTGTGGGGGGGGGGGTGGCTGGCTGGTACAGGGCCTGTGGGGGGGGGGGGGGTGGCTGGCCAGTACAGGGCCTGTGGGGGGGGGGGGGGGGTGGCTGGCTGGTACAGGGCCTGTGGGGGGGGGGGGGTGGCTGGCTAGTACAGGGCCTGTGGGTGGGTGGCTGGCTGTCTCGCTGGTACAGGGCCTGTGGCTGGCACGCTGGTACAGGGCCTGTGGATGTGGGTGGCTGGCACCGGGCTGCTGTGGGTGGGTGTATGGCTGTGATACTCTCCCGCGAGACTAGTCTTGACTCCAGACGAGGCTGTCCAAGGGCAGGGAGGCGGCCTAAGAAGGCAGAATGACGTCACAAAAATATAAATATCGGCCAGTTCCGATACCGATATATTGGGGAAAGTGCATATCGGCCACCGATATAACGGCCTTGCCGATAATAGGTCTATCCCTAATAAATAAATAAATAAATATATATATATATATATATACTCTGTGTATAACACCCTAAATATATATATATATATATATATATATATATTCTGTGTATAACAACACCCCATATACAGTATCTCACGAAAGTGAGTACACCCCTCACATTTTTGTAAATATTTTATTCTATCTTTTCATGTGACAACACTGAAGAAATGACACTTTGCTACAATGTAAAGTAGTGAGTGTACAGCTTGTATAACAGTGTAAATTTGCTGTCCCCTCAAAATAACTCAACACACAGCCATTAATGTCTAAACCTCTGGCAACAAAAGTGAGTACACCTCTAAGTGAAAATGTCCAAATTGGGGCCAATTAGCTATCCCCCCCCCCCGGTGTCATGTGACTCGTTAGTGTTACAAGGTCTCAGATGTGAATGGGGAGCAGGTGTGGTAAATTTGGTGTTATCGCTCTCACTCTCTCATATTGGTCACTGGAAGTTCAACATGGCACCTCATGGCAAAGAACTCTCTGAGGATCTGAAAAAAAGAATTGTTGCTCTACATAAAGATGGCCTAGACTATAAGAAGATTCCCAAGACCCTGAAACTGAGTTGCAGCGCGATGGCCAAGACCATACAGCGGTTTAACAGGACAGGTTAGACTCAGAACAGGACTTGCCATGGTCAACCAAAGAAGTTGAGGGCACGTGCTCAGCGTCATATCCAGAGGTTGTCTTTGGGAAATAGATGTATGAGTGCTGCCAGCATTGCTGCAGAGGTTGAAGGGGTGGGGGGTCAGCCTGTCAGTGCTCAGACCATACGCCGCACACTGCATCAAATTGGTCTGCATGGCTGTCGTCCCAGAAGGAAGCTTCTTCTAAAGATGATGCACAAGAAAGCCCGCAAACAGTTTGCTGAAGACAAGCAGACTAAGGACATGGATTACTGGAACCATGTCCTGTGGTCTGATGAGCCCAAGTGTCAGGTATCAGGCTGGAGGCTGAGGTGACGAGAGGGCTCCCCTTGCAGCTGAGTGCAGAGTACCCCTGGAGATGGTGACAGAGGGTGCTATGCCCAAAGGTGCATGGGTTGCCTGCAGGTGAAGCTGCTTGATGAATCAGATCCGTGGTGGAGAAGGTGGTCACAATCAATGGATCTCTGGAAGTGCAGGCGGGCTAAAGCAAAGCAAGGTCAGTAGCTGGCCGAGGGTCAAACACTGGAGGTCAATCAGGAACAGAAGCAGGTAGAGTAATCGGGTCAAGCCAGGGTCAAACACGGGAAGGCAATCAGAAATAGGCAGGAGCAAGTCTGTAAAGCAAGCTGGGTTCAGAGCCAGGTGAGAAGCCAGAGCAGGTCAGGGATAAGCCGGGCCGGTAACAGATAATCAAACTGAAGTTCAAGGCACAGGGAACACAGGATACTAGCTTAAGATAATCCAGCAATGAGTGATAGCCAGGCTGACTTTATATAGGCCAGTGGATGCTGGTAATTAGGACTTACCGCGGCATACGCCAATGCGCCGTCGTCATCGCATACCTTTCGCTAATGCGCATGCTTGCATTAGCGCGGCCATTTTGGGCGTTAGCGTATCTCCCTGTTCCCCTTCAAACTTCTTCCCTGACACCAAGATAAACTTATTTGGCTCAGATGGTGTCAAGCGTCTGTGGGGGCAACCAGGGGAGGAGTACAAAGACAAGTGTGTCTTGCCTACAGTCAAGCATGGTGGCGGGATAGTCATGGTCTGGGGCTGCATGAAATATATGTAACTAAATGCATGGAACCAATAAATGGAAAAGTTGTAAAGGGGAATATATGTTAAGAAGCCTTCAAATCGAAAAGACTGCAGTATATATGAGGTGGGTGGTCCAGAACTGGTTAAAAGATACCAATCATTTGTTATCAGTTATGGACAAGTTGATACGGTGTAGCGACTATACCTGGATGACATGCGATGTATCTAGTCTTTATTCCTCTATACCACATGATTTGGCTATAACGCCTATTTAATTTTTTCTCCACAGTTGCACTCAGATGTCAGTTGAGTTATGTGATTACATCCTGGTGATATTGGATTTTTTGTTGACTCACAATTACTTTACCTTTGATGGGGTTTACTACCTCCAGAGGTGTGGTGCCGCTATGGGGGCCAAAATCTCGCCTTTACTTGCCAACCTCTTTATGGTTTGGTGGGAGCGGTCCCACATTTTTGGAGATAGAAACCCCTTCAGAAGCCATATTGTTTTATACCTTAGGTACATTGGCGATTTGATCTTTGTTAGTCAAGAGGATGTTCATTTTTCTTCCTTTTTGTCATATCTCAATGACAATGAGTGCAATCTACATTTTATGGGACTCAATGACCCTGACAAAATATGTTTTTTGGATGTGTTGCTCGGTCATAATTTAGATAAAGGTGCAAAGAGGTTGAAACGGCGCTATCTGTGAGTGGCTGAGTGCCGAGTAAAATAGTGTACCAAATCAAATGGTGAAACCCCAAATTATTGGGATATATCAATAAATCAAAATAAAGTGCACAAGTGTTGTTGTTATCCAAATGGTCTAGGAGAAATGACCAATTAATATCCTAAATCCAACAAGGTGCAGTGATAAAGTGTAAAGTGCTGTGCAATAAATAGACTGAAATGGAGAAGCAGCGATAATTTATTTCAAATCAGAAAAACACTATACAGTGCAGTTACCAGTACGAAAGTGATGCTTACTGGAAATAAATTATATAAAATTGTGATGAAAATAATTTAGATCAATAAATATAAGAATTCCTCCTGAGAAATTATTATGTGCAAATAATCAAAAGAATTAGAAATTCCAATACGTGAAAGAAGAGGTTGCATCCACCAGTGTGACCACTAGGTGTCGCACCTTATATACAACCTGTTTGTGGCAATTGGGGTGAAGCAGGAAAAAAATCCCAGGGGTTCCTCCAGTGAGACGAGCGTGAACGGGCTCTCTAATTCCTCAAAGACAAAAGAGGAAACCCCATGATGGCGTACACAAATGCAATCGATTTGGTAGGAAAGCTTAGTAACTCCCGTAGTAGGCTGCTCGCGATCAGTATGTCTAGCCGGGAAGCTTCCGCGTTCCACGGCCCGAGCTCCAAACCGGAAGTGACGTATGACGTAATAGACTCCACCCTACGCGTTTCGTCAGATGACGTCTGCTGGAGTGGCGTCAACGTAGCGTACTCCCGTCTATTAAATAGCCTGCCCGTATCCTGGCAACCATACGGCCACCCCCGCCGCCATATTGATGCTCGCAAACGATGCCGGTCAGAGGACATATTACACCTCTCTACAATGCCAGCTTGATTGCGAATATGGAGGGGCGGCTATACCTCATCCTCATCATTTCGAAGCCCCTCCATATTCGCAATCAAGCTGGCATTGCAGAGAGGTGTAATATGTCCTCTGACCGGCATCGTTTGCGAGCACCAATATAGCGGCGGGGGAGGCCGTATGGTTACCAGGATACGGGCAGGCTATTTAATAGCCAGAAGTACGCTACGTTGACGCCGCTCCAGCAGACGTCCTCTGACGAAACGTGTAGGGTGGAGTCTATTACGTCATACGTCACTTCCGGTGTTTGGAGCTCGGGCCGTGGAACGCGGAAGCTTCCCGGCTAGACATACTGATCGCGAGCAGCCTACTACGTGAGTTACTACGTTTTCCTGCCAAATCGATTGCATTTGTATACAGCATCATGTGGTTTCCTCTTTTGTCTTTGAGGAATTAGAGAGCCCGTTCACGCTCGTCTCACTGGAGGAACCCCTGGGATTTTTTTCCTGCTTCACCCCAATTGCCACAAACAGGTTGTATATAAGGTGTGACACCTAGTGGTCACACTGGTGGATGCAACCTCTTCTTTCACTTATTGGAATTTCTAATTCTTTTGATTATTTGCACATAATAATTTCTCAGGAGGAATTCTTATATTTATTGATCTAAATTATTTTCATCACAATTGTATATAATTTATTTCCAGTAAGCATCACTTTCGTACTGGTAACTGCACTGTATAGTGTTTTTCTGATTTGAAATAAATTATCGCTGCTTCTCCATTTCTGTCTATTTATTGCACAGCACTTTACACTTTATCACTGCACCTTGTTGGATTTAGGATATTAATTGGTCATTTCTCCTAGACCATTTGGATAACAACAACACTTGTGCACTTTATTTTGATTTATTGGTATATCCCAATAATTTGGGGTTTCACCATTTGATTTGGTACACTATTTTACTCGGCACTCAGCCACTCACAGATAGCGCCGTTTCAACCTCTTTGCACCTTATCTCATTTCTAACCCCTAGGGGTTCGGTTGTTGGCAGCTTACACCTTATTATTTCATACACGCTATTTATACAACTCCATAGCGCTGGTCACCTCTGTTCCATTCATAATTTACATAAAGTTTCCACTCAGTTATATAGAAAACCCTTAACAGGGAACAGTTTGTTGTCTGCCAAATCCAGTCACCCGCGTCATACTAACAAAGGCATCCCAGTTGGACAATTAGTTAGATTACATAGAATCTGAAGCACACAATCTGACTTGGAAAAAGAGGCTTCCAAGATGTATAGCAGATTCTTAGAGGTTATCCCAAAAGGTCTCTAGATAGGGCTTACACCATAGCCCTGAGTAAATCTGCTATTCAATAGAAGGGTACACAACAAGGTATCTACTAGAAATAGGAATCCTTCTTTAGTGTTAACACACAGCCTAGAGTTTAAACTAATTAAACAAACTGTACTTAAGCCTTTATTATCCAGTGATAGTGTATGTGCACAGATTTGTGACAATGGTATTGATGTTGGGGCTCAAAGGCGAGGACTTTGGGCAATTAGTTAGCGCCTATTTTTTTTCAACTCACAAATTCTTATGTTCAATCCTCGCTATGGCTACATTTTAAGGGTAACTTCAAATATGGCTCTTCTGATTGCCTGTGTTGTTCCCATGTTTTGCTGGGACAGAACATACGTTCTAGTAATGGCAATATTTTCAAAATCAATACTTTTTTTAACCACTTGCCGACCGCCGCAAGTAGATATACTGCGGCGGTCAGCCCCTCACAGGCAAAGTGACGTATATAAACGTCACTAGCCTGTGAGACTTTGGGGAGCGAGCGCGCGCCGCCAGAGGCGCGCTTCAGCTCCCGCGTGGTCACGGACCCCTCTAGTGAGTGTAAACAAGCCGCCTGTCATTCTCCCCTGTGTAGAAACACTGATCATACGGTTCTACTATGTAGAACCGTTGATCACTGTTCCTACAGCTCAAGCCACATCCAATCACAGTTAGAATCACACCCCTAGGGACACACACCACCCCTCCCTCTCAAATAAAGTTAACCCCTTCACTGCCAGTGTAATTTTACAGTAACAGTGCATATATATAGCACTGATTACTGTAGAAATGTCACTGGTAACCCCAAAAGTGTCAAAAATGTCAGTCAAGGGTCCGAATGTCGCAGTACCGCAAGAAAATCGCAGATCGCCGCCATTACGCGTTAAAAAAAAACCAACAAAAATGACAAAAATCTTTCCCTTTGTTAGTAAACGCGATAACTTTTGCGCAAACCAATCAAAATACGCTTTTTGCGATTGTTTTTACCAAACATATGTAGCATAAAACAAATTGGCCGAAAATGTTAAAAAATTTTGATTTTTACATTTTTTTGGGGGGAATTTCATATAAAAAAAATGTGAAAAATATACAGTAATCCCCCGCTACATCGCGGTTCAGTTTTTGCGGTCCCGGTAATTCGCGTTTTTTTTTGTAATGTTATTTTACTATATAAATCATTAAAAATGAAAGATTTTTGTGTTTTTCATAGCTCTTGCTATGTCTCTTAGTATCTTTTATGTGTTTAAATGAGTTTCTATTGTTTTAAAAGTGTGTTTAAAGACCTTAAAATGCTTTTACACGTACAGTGACAGTAAAAAAATCATGCCTACAATGCATTTTAATAGGGTTTTTCTATTTCGCAGAATTTCACTTTTCGCGGCTGGGTCCGGAACGTAACCCCCGCAATGGAGGGGGGTTTACTGTATTGTTATTTTTGCAAAATTGAAGCTCTTTTTTTGTTTATAGCGCATGATCAAAAAATCGCACAGGTGATCAAATACCACCAAAAGAAAGCTCTGTTTGTGGGAAAAAAAGGACGTCAAATTTGTTTAGGTACAGCGTCGCACGACCGCGCAATTGTCCGTTAAAGTCACACAGTGCCGAATCGCAAAATACCCCCTGGTCAGGAAGGGGGTAAAATCTTCCGGGCTTAAGTGGTTAACTGCATTACACCTATGTGGTCTACGCCATTACGTGTGATGCCTGTGTTCTCGGCAATACATCAGAAGAACCATCCGTAGACTTAGAGAAAGATTCCGTGAACACTTAAATGATATAAAAAGTAAAAAATCAACCAATGTTTCTGATCATTTTAGGTATTTTGGATATATAAACTCCAGACTAGGCTACCGAATGGAATGAACTTCGAGTGGGATGTCACTCACTATTATGAGTATTTATTTTTTTGTGTTGTTATCATTTTTTATGAACGTATATTTTTAATATATGCATTCTTTTTTTTTATTGTTTTTTGCTTCCCACTCATTTTTTTTTCTACTGCTGTTAACATCTGCCTTTAGTTATCAACTATTTTTTCTTGGTGTGGTATTTTGTCCTCCCTATTGTTTTTGTATTGAATATATATGAATTTTTGTTTTTGGTTATCCTTAGGGATCTACATTGATTTTTATGTCCATCATCCAGAATATACGGGCTTTTTTACTTACATGAGATATTTTGGTTATTATTGTTATTTATATATTGATGGCTGGATACCTTTGGGATTATGTGGTGTTACAGGAGCCCAATATGTGGTGTGTCTTGTGTTCCATGCTGGCCGTGGATGGTCGACTTGGATACACATAGGTGCCCACTATTAACATTTGACTGTAGAAAGTGGGGCCTAATTGATTCAATTTATTTATCATATATATATATATATATATATATATATATATATATATATATATATATAATTTATATAATTTTTTTTTTACTTCATTTATGCTATACCATACCTCCTTTATTCTCTTTTTTGAATGGCTGTGTATATTTGGATATTTTGGTGTGTGTTTTAATACACAAATATGGATCTATTCAATTTAAGGGTCTCTTTACATATATTCCCCTTTACAACTTTTCCATTTATTGGTTCCATGCATTTAGTTACATATATTTTTATTTCCTTTATCGTGTTATTGTTTTCCTTTCTTCTATTTTTCCCCCTTGCTGTGCTACAGTGTAGATAACCCGATCGTCGATTTTGTCTGTTAGGTATCTATATATATCTCTGTTTATATTAAGGGGGGGGGGGTATTTACAAGTATCTAATTTTCTTAACTATACAAATGTTTCTATGTACTGTGTAAATATTTGAATATATTTAGTAATCAATTGTGTTGATTTGTATTTAGTGCTTGGTTGTTTACAGCTAATTTAAGGCTTTTTTTAGAGTAAAACACTTCAAGCAATTGTAAGTTATGACTAAGTAATTGAGTTTGTGAAACGCGTCAACCATGCTTCTTTCCATGTGTGTTATGAAGTTATTATGATTTCGTTACTTTATGTTGGATGCTTTTATCAAATAAAGATTTCCTTACATTTTGAAGTATGGTCACCTTTTTCTTCTTTGGATATACTGGCCAGACCGCGGACTGGACCTGCACTCAATCATCAAGGAACATATCGTTTTTACCTGGAGCGGTGTCAGCTTTTCTCCTGCAGCCTTGTTCTATCAGGTTGAGCTCAGGACTCTGTGCAGGCCAGTCAAGTTCCTCCACCCCAAACTCGCTCATCCATGTCTTTAGGAACCAGGGGCTGACTGGCAACTTTCAGCCCAGGGGGCAAGTACAAACCAGAGGCCTGTGTTGCAGAAAACTTGCCCCCCCTCCATTCTACTTCTTCCCAGCCTCCTCCTGACCCCCATTCCTGGCTGAAGCTCCACTCCAGGTACTTTCTACTCACCGGCTAAATCTGGGTCCCAACCTTCCCATCAGGGGTGGTTGAGGGAAGCTGGGACAGTTCGGTTGGGGCTGGCTGTGGGAGAAAAGTCTCCAGTGGGGCAGGGAACCGGCCTCTGCTCAGACACAGTTTACACCATCCATGCTGGGGGGGCTGCGCTCTGTCCTTGTCTTCATCCTGCACTCAGTAGGTCAGCGGAGGGGACTTTTTACTTCTCTTCACCAGGAATTTCCTTCCCTGGAACTAAGGGGCCAAGCCCAAATCATTAAAAAAAAACCTACACCATAATCCCCCCTCCACCAAATCATTTGGACCAATGCACAAAGTAAGTTTTAACTCCTCCTTTGCTGCTGTGGTGGATTGGGTTGTTTAAGTGACTGGGTTGAGTGTTCTCTGGTATGATGTTGTGATATGTTCCTTGTGGGGGGGGGGGGGTCATGGGAGGTTTGGATGTGCATGTGGGGGGTGAGGTTGATGGGGAGGTTAGGGCTAATATTATTGGTTCATGTGGGAATGGTGTTGATCCGTACTGCCTTAGATATGATAGATGTTAGATACCTTAGATATACAGACCCTATTTTACATTACTTTATTTATTTTACTTCATATTATATTGTAGTATGTGGATTTTGCAGGCCTCAACAATACATACTCCATCCAATGTGCAGTCCGGTGTTCATCCAACCTAGCCCCGGTTTTTAATGGGGGGGGGGGGGGGGGGTAAGTGGTTATCCCACGGTCCTCCTTTCCTTGTATACTGGGAGATCCATATATATATATATATATATATATATTATTGTTACAATGGGTGAGCACACTATTTTATTATTTGGTTGTGGTTCAAGGTACTGGAATAATGTACACACAAAATTATTGAGTGTATTATCATTTTCTTTTTTTGAACTTAGACGTATATAAAAAGATTTCCTGAAGAAGTAGAATTTTTCTGCGAAACCCGTTGGAATATTGTCTAATCTGAAGCAAACACTAGCCTCATGACTCACTATCAAGCTGTAATATTGAGCCACGGTGTCTCATATATGTTTGTATAAACTATAATTTTTTTATAATTTGTTTGTATTTTTACTATGTGTACAAAAAAGCAAAACTTTTTATGAGAATATTGTGTATGTGCTCACCTCAGTGACAGTTCCACATCCTTTAGACCCAGTTCACACTACTCCGACTTGTCAGGCGACTTGGTAGCGCTCCATTCTGTGCAATGGAACCGTTCTAATCTGAGCGACTCAAGTCGCTCCAATTTAAAAAAAGGTTCCTGCACTACTTCTGGGCGAAGTCGGAGCGGCTTGAGAAGTCGTTTGCAAGCCGCGATGAAGTCGTGCTGCACCAGCGACTTCAAAGTCGGGGTGACTTTGAGTCGCCCTGGTGTGAACTGACTCTTAAAGTCCTGTGCCTCTTGGCCTTTGGGAGGTTTTTATTATTTTTTTGATTGGATGCATTACCAATAAGAACACAGTACAATGTATTTAGCAACATAGTGTACGCCCAGAACAGAATATAAAACAATATACTGTATACTCTGTATAACAACGTTGTGCTCTGTATATAACAACATACTGTATTTTCTATATACCAATATACTGTACATAACAACACTTGTATACATCAACATTCTATATTATAGCAATGTGAACCTGAAAATATGCAGATATACACTGTATATAACAACACTCTGTATACAAAAACATATTACACTCTACATACCAATATACTGTACATAACAAAACTTGTATACATCAATATTCTATATTACAGCAATGTGAACCTGAAAATATGCAGATATACTCTGTATATAACAACACTCTGTGTATAGAAAAACATGGTACACTGTATATACAAATATGCTGCATATAACAACATAATGTACATGCTATCTACCAATATACTGTATATAACAACATAGTTCTCTGAACATACTTCAACATTTTATAAAACAAAACTGAATATATATTGGACACTGTATAGAACAACATACTGTAGACTCTGTATACCAACATTCTGTATATAAGAACATAGTATGCACTCTCTATACCATAGTGCTCTCTATATACTGTACCAATATTCTGTACACGCTGTATATAACAACACTGTACTCTGTATATAACAACGCATTATATACATAATTATGCATAGTTATTTATATAGTTAATACAATAAAATAAAATAAAATATAATATACAGTAAGTCTATTGGCCCAGACATAATTTTAATTGAGATGGAGAGGGATTCGATTTTATGCTGATTGTTTATATTATAATTTATTATTATTATGATTATTATTATTTTATTATGTAATTGTCTTAAATTATTTATATCTATATCTACATCTAAATATATATATAGTTATGTTATATTTTATTATGTAGGTTTGTCTGACTTTATTATTTTCTCTGATGAGAAGAATTTAAACTATTAAATGCTGCCATCTAGTGTCCAAAATGGAGTATGCAAGAGTACATTTTGTAAATGGGAGAGAAGTCAGGCCTGTGTATAATCGGACTGCATGGAACTGATAAGAAAGCATTAGGTCAGGGGCGTAACTACAGGGGTTGCAGGGGTTGCGATTGCTACCGGGCCCCATGGTCAAGGGGGCCTGTGTGGCTCCCCTGCACACCTGGATAGGAGGGGCGGGGGCAGCATGTAGAGTAATCACTGTCCTCCTTTTTCCTCCTGTAGCTGCAGGAGAAAATGGAGGAGATTGGTTCCTCTGTAAGCTGCCCCTGCCACCCCTCCTATCCAGTTCACTTGTGTTCTGCTGTCTCTGGGCCCCTGTGTGCTCCCCTGGTCCCCCCCCCCCCACTGTGCTGACCCCCCCCCCCACTGTGCTCCCTTTCAGGCTTGAAGGGAAGGGCCCCGGCCAGGGGTCTGGGGGGGCCCTTCATGGTTTCTTGCACCGGGGCCCTGAAGGTTCTAGTTACGCCTCTGCATTAGGTGGAAACAGCCATCACATCAGGCATGGGGACATGCTCCTACTCTCAGAGGACCAGGACAGAGGAGGTTTTGGGCTCATTAGCAATGCTAATGTCACAGACCTTCAGGGCCGGTGCAAGGATTTTTGGTGCCCTAGGCAAAATTAAAAATTGCCGCCCCCCCCCCCCCCCAAAAGCACAAAAAGCCATAATGTAAAATAAAGTGCAAATTTTAATACAAAACATTCTGGAAGTGCAATACAACATATAGTTGTTAAGAGAAAAATGCAGGAACTCTGCGAAATATGCAGCGTGATCCTGCATCGCATCCGCACCCCTGGCAGTTCACACTGCCATATGCGATATGCAGGGGGGGGTGTCAATTAAAAGTTAATGACACCCCCAGATCAGATCACATATCACAGTGCAAACTGCATGGCTGATTTTGCACCGCACAGAGATCGCATGTAATTTTAGGAGCAGTGCGCTCCGAATTACATGCGATCTCTGTGATTGCACAAATGTGAACTGGCACTGAGGCAGAATACAAATAGGGAACGCAAGACAAGAGAAGTAGAGAAGATTTTTTTCAAGAAAAAACAGCCACAATAAAACAATTATACATACTCCATCCCAAGGATAAATGTAATGTTACCTCTCCCTCCCTGAGCTCCCTCACTGAATACAGTATACCACCAATTACAAATGCCCATTTTCACTCACCATAAACTGTGTTTTTATAATGTGTTCAAAATGGCACATTGGCACCAGCACGGCAGGCTGCACCATTTCGGAGTCAGACAGGTCCTCTTCTCCTGGCTGGATGGATGGATCGTCTTCCTTCTTCCTGATCCTGGATGGCTGGATCTGGGGACCGTCTGGGGACTGGTCTGGGGACGGGTCTTTCTTGCGCAGCGCTGACTCAAAATGTTCTTCCCGCTCCTGCGCCCGCCCGCCCCGTCTCCTTCCCCGGGTGACGTCATCAGCAGGGCAGGGGGAACCTCCTAGTGCGCATGCGCGGCCACTGATGCAAAGCCTTCAGACGCTGGAGGCTGGAGCGGAGCCAGCCAGGAGAGGAGACCCACATTACGCGCTGCCCACACAGACATGCTGATTGAGCCGAGCCGAGGGCGCCGCCGAGGCCGAGCCGACACACACAACACAAGGTGGTTAGCACAGCAAGAGGGGCGCCGCGCCGCCCGGCCGGCATACAGTCAGTCACAGGCATTGCGGACAGTGCAACAAGTAGGATGCTGGCGCCCCCTGCTGTCATTGCGCCCTAGGCGACTGTCTGGGTCGCCTTACAGGTGGTGCCGGCCCTGCAGACCTGCCAACCAAAGCCAAGCTGACTACAGCTGGCTTACGAAGGAGCGGAGTCAGTGCATTCACACTGGGTCAGGGGTTAAATTGAATCAAGCCCAAGTCCAATGTTCCCACCTCCTGATGGTCTGCACTGGACTATAAGGACGTGTTTCCCCTCTGCTCAGGGCCGTAGATAAATTTTTGTTCCGGGGGGGGGGGGGGGGGGGGGTTCAGCAGTAGGTACTAAGTAAAAGTCTTTTTAAAAAAAAACAAATTGCACCAAATTAAAAAAGCTGGAAAAAGGAAAAAACTATGTGTTGCTCATAGTAAGCAATCACATTTTTAATTCTATTTTCTCAGATCCTCTTGAAAATTGAGCCTGATTTCAGTTTTGCCTTCTTCCAGTTCTTATGAACATTACCCAGTTTGGTTGGCTATTGTCCAGTCTAAGGCTGGGTACTGGCTGAAATAAACTGACAGATCACTGTACTAAAACTTGCTGTGTTAGTAGAGCGATCTCCCCAGCTGTGCTTTTGTGTTCCCCCCCCCACATCCATTGGACTGCCCACAGGGTGGTCAGAGATGTATAGTAACGAAGTAGAACTACTTAAGTACTGTACTTAAGTACCGAAATGCGGTATCTGTACTTTCCTAGAGTAGAATTTTTTTCTCCTACTTCTACTTTTACTTCACTACATTTTTTCGATGATTTCGATACTTCTACTCAAGTATTTTTTTTTTGTGCTGCATAGTTACTCGTTACTTTTAAAAAAATTACCACTGCCAGAACAGTAGATGGCAGATTGCATAAAGCTCAAAAAAATGTGTATAATGTCATTTGTAAATCGGTGCATACGAAAATAAAGGCTGTGTATAATAAAAGCTGCTATACCAAATCTTTCCAATAAAAAGAAAATATGAAACAAACAAATAAATGGTGCTACAGTGCTTAAAGTGCATCAAGAAACTACTAACAAACACAGGTTAATCATTTGAATAAATCATTTGAAATAATAAAAACAAATATGATGTTCATACTTTTGACTTCTTTCTTTAATAACTACATAACACAGTACTTGTACTTCTACTTTCAGTACTTGAGTAGAAATTTTTTTTCAAAACTACTGGTACTTTTTACTTTTAGTACTTAAGTAGCAAATTTTTTGAAAAAACTACTTGCAATACTTAAGTAAAAAAAATGTTGAATACTTTAGTACTTCTACTTAAGTAACTTTTTCTGCGAGCACTTCCACTTCTACTCAAGTAATTTTTTGATCGAGCACTTGTACTTTTACTCAAGTAGAAATTTTGAGTACTTTATACAAGTCTGAGGGTGGTGCACTGTAATAGCCAATCTTACTGGGCAGGGGCAAAGGGCACCATCTTGTGGAAGGAAGCACTCACTAATTTTTTTGTTAACCTGGCATACCAGAGAAGAGAAGCAGCACTGTGCATTGTTCATACATACAAAACATACTTCACAACTTCCGAGCTTTCAAAAATGAGGGACATGACAGGGAGGAAGTGAGTTGTGGCGCACGTAGCACTATATAGCAAAAAAGTGTGTGTGGGAAAACATTAGAGTGGGAGGGTCTAAGAGACATGGTTAAATAAAACCTGGGCTTCCTTGTACCTATAAAATACACTGAGGCCGGGGCCTCCAAATTGCTGTTGTTTTAGCCTGTTAGGCCCTGACTTTTCACATGTAGCATTTTGGGATCTTTGGGGGCAGATGCAAAGGGCACCATCTTGTGAAAGGAAGCAGCAAAGCACACACTGATTTTTTATTAAACAGGCATACAGGACAAGAGAAGTGGTACTTTGCAGACACCACAGAGTCCATACATACAGAAAAACAGAAGATACTTAGAATGTGGTGCACCCGGAAAACACAACAGTATCACAACAGCAATGGAAGATTCAGCCCAGCTTTAGTCAATGTCATCAAGGCCCTGTTCACATGTAGTCAGAGGCGTAACTAGAACCTTCAGGGCCCTGGTGCAAGAAACCATAAAGGGCCCCCTGAACCCCTGGCCGGGGCCCTTCCCTTCAAGCCTGGGGCTCTTCCCACTGATGCTGGGGCCCTTTACTCTCTTTTGCGGGGCCCTTTATTATGGTCCTGCACAGGGAACCTTTCACAAGTTCTGCAGTGGCCCCCCTTCCTACCATCTTGGGTCCTCCCCATGTTAGTGGAATGCCAGGGCCCGGTCGCAAGTGTGACCTTTGCGATCCTGGAAGTTCACCCACTGGTGTCAGTAGTTTTTATTTTTTGGTACTTTAATTGTATTATTTTTTATCATTTTATTTAATTTTTTTTACAATGTGACTGACTATGACTCTGTCCATTCAGAAAAGGAAGGAGCTAATAAATTACATATTTACCGACCCCTTCCTGGTTCTCTATTGTGATACATCCCCTGCAGCAGCCGGCAGGAGAGGGAAGAGAGCACAGTGGGTGGGGGACCAGGGGGAGCACTCAGGGGCCCAGAGACAGCAGAACACAAGTGAACTGGATAGGAGGAGTGATTTCTCTGCCCTTGCCGCCCCCCCCCCCATCCGGGTGTACAGGGGAGCCGCACAGGGCTGTCTTTCCGAATGGGCATGCCCGGCGGTTGCCCGGGGGCCCCACTTGCCAAGGGGCCCCATGCAGGGTGGCAATTTACCCCCATCTGTCCCCCCCAGCTTAATTTACCTGGTGGTCTAGGCCCCCCCAGACTAGCCTGCTCCTCTGCGGATGCCAGCTGCTGTAGCTTCGGGCTCTGCGCTACACTGGTTGCTAGGATGGCCAGCCGATTGGCATCTAGCAACCAGTGACGTCTGGAGGAGAGGACCCGGCATGCACAGCGGGGGAGGATCTTCCTCGTCCTCCTTCGTACCTAGAATGGCTCCACCCACCTCCTCCATTGAAGCTCTGTGTGCGGCCCTGGGGGAAGGTAATGAGACTGCTGCTTTTTTTTTTTTAATTCTTTCTCTCTATCGGGGGGCGGCGGCCGGCGGGAAGAAGGTGAGCAGCCTTGTGTGTGAGTGAATAGGAGAGGGGATGGAATAGCTGCATACAGAGGAATCCATCCCTCCGCACTCCTCCCGCTGCCACTGAACGGCTGATTCTCCTCTCCCTCCTGCAGTTACCCAGCGGCAGCAGGAGGAACACGGAAGGACCAACCAGTGCTGTATCTTGGCCTAGGCCAACAAGGCCCAGGCCTAGGGCGGCACTTTGCAGGGGGGCAGCAAAAAAGTGGGCACTGATAAGCTTCACTGATGAGGCTGCATTGATATTCTGCACTAATAGGCACTAATGGGCTGCACTGATGGCCACTGATGAGGCTGCAATGACTGCCACTGATAAGGCAGCACTGATGGGCACTGATATGATGCACTGATAGGCTGCACTAATGGCCACTGACGGGACTGTACTGATGGCCACTGATAAGGCCGCACTGATATGCTGCACTGATGGACAGTAATGAGGCTGCACTGATGAGGCTGAACTTATGGGAACTGATGAGGCTGCACTGATGGGCACTGAAAAACTGGTTGTAGTCTGTGGTTTACAGATAACAGGGCGGATCATAAACATGAAGGGTGTGGCCTTTACAGGAAGGGGTGGGTCATATTTAAATTAGGGGGTGCCCAAGTTTAGTCAGGCCTAGGGCAGCACAAAACCTAAATACACCACTGGGACCAACCCATCCACACGCAGCTGTCCCATCCCCCTCCCATACAACTTGCTAGCCCCCTAGTGCTTTCCAGCCCCCCCTATGCTCCTAACACCCCCCCTGTGCTGCTATCACCCCCCCCTGTGCTCCTATCACCCCCCCTGTGCTCCTAACACCCCCCCAGTGCTCCTAACACCCCCCTGTGCTCCTAACACGCCCCTAACACCCCCCTGTGCTCCTAACAACCCCCCTGTGCTCCTAACACCCCCCCCCCCTCAGTGCTCTTAACACCCCCCCTAACACCCCCCTGTACTCCTAACACCCCCCCCTCAGTGCTCTTAACACCCCCCCTAACACCCCCCCTGTGCTCCTAACACCCCCCCTCAGTGCTCTTAACACCCCCCCTAACACCCCCCCTGTGCTCCTAACACCCCCCCTCAGTGCTCTTAACACCCCCAGTGCTTTTAACACCCCCCAGTGCTCTTAACACCCCCCCTGCTCTTAACACCCCCCCTGTGCTCTTAACACCCCTCCAGTGCTCTTAACACCCCCCTGCTCTTAACATCCCCCCGCTCTTGTCCCCCCCCAGTGCTCTTGACCCCCCCCCAGTGCTCTTGTCCACCCCCAGTGCTCTTGTCCCCCCCAGCGCTCTTTAGCCCCCCCCCCGGTGCTATTTAGCCCCCCGGTGTTCTTCAGCTTCCCCCCTATGATCTCTGGCTCCCCCAGTGCTCTCCACCCCGCTGTGCTCCCTGGCTCCCCCCTCAGTGATTTCCCGTTCCCCCCCTTCCCTCCGTGCTCTCCACTCCCCTGGTTTTCCCTGTCCCTTCTGTGCTCTCCACCTTAATCGGAGCCGCCTTAGCCGCGCATCAGCTTCCCCCGCTGCCAAGTGGGGGCAGGAGCGTGCATCTACCAATAAATATCGCCTTATCGATAATTTGCATTTTTTCTCGTGAGCGATTGTGTAGGCGGGGCCCCAGTGCACTGCATTGCCCGGGGGCCTATAATGAATGCTCTTAAAGTGGAGTTCCACCCTGGGAATACTTTTTTTAATAAAAATACCCCAGGACAGTCAGGGCTAGTAGATTCCACAATGGCTAGCCTCTGATATGTCCCGGGTTGCACTCACCTTTTAGAAGAAATACTTACCTTGAAAATGTATTGTCCAGAGCTGCCATCTCAGGTGTGGGCAGCTTGAAGCCAGCGCGATCCTCTTCTGCATCCTCTTCCGTCTTCTTCGGTCCCACGATGCACTGCACCGGCCCCGCCGTCACTTCCGGTGCCGCAGCGTCATCCCTGCACAGCTTCTGGGCATGCCCAGAAGCTGTTTAGCAAGGTATGACGGCCCCTGCACCGGAACTGACGTCGGGGCCGGTGCAGGCGCATTGATTCCTGGGAGCGATGACGTTCAGCTCCCAGGAATCATTGCAAAGCCAGGAAGTGACGAAACGCCGAAGAGGAAGTAAGGTGAGTATATTTTCTTCTAAACCAGGTAAGTAAAAAAAAAAAAAAAATTGCGATTATCCATTTGTTTTTCAGGTGACCCCGGGCATGAAGATGGAGGTAAGTTTTATTTTAGGGTGGAACTCCGCTTTAAGATGGCACTAAGGTTAGCAGCATACATTTAAATAGGGATTAATAAAGTTCAGGGCAGCATTCAAATGTAGTAGCACAGCACTCCATACAGGTAAGGGTAAATCTCAGAATGTTCCCACTGTTATGTGAATGTGCAGATAGCACACACATGGGGAGAGAGAGTCTGTTCATTTGTAGGTCGCCTTCCTTTTTTTTCAGAGCCAATCTTTGTCATAAAATAGATAACACAAGAGAAAAAAAAAATCCATCCTGCCCACTGTGCTTATATTCAGAATGGCAGGATTGGCTTTTGTAAGAGATCATCAACCTTACACCTATTTTACACTCTAATGTTGAGATATGCATTGCAAGCATGAAATAAGAGGAGGATAAGAAGAGATATTATGAAAGAGTTTATAAAAGAACAGAAGAAAAAAACTGAACTCCAACTGTTCTAGCAGCCCTGAACTTGATCCATGGTTGAAGTTCAGATCTAGAACACTTATCTAAGTCCATGCCTCTGCCAACCAGACCAAAGTGATCCCTTCTTTAGTGCTCAGTAATCTATAGAGAGTTTGGC
This sequence comes from Pelophylax lessonae, assembly GCF_965119305.1. Lineage (NCBI taxonomy): Eukaryota > Metazoa > Chordata > Amphibia > Anura > Ranidae > Pelophylax > Pelophylax lessonae. The sequence goes on along the minus strand of NC_138770.1, from coordinate 665,165,857 downwards.
GCTCAGTAATCTATGGAGAGTTCTGTGCTCAGTAGTCTATGGAGAGTTCGGTGGTCAGTAGTCTATGGAGAGTTCGGTGCTCAGTAGTCTATGGAGAGTTCTGTGCTCAGTAGTCTATGGAGAGTTCGGTGCTCAGTAGTCTATGGAGAGTTCTGTGCTCAGTAGTCTATGGAGAGTTCGGTTCTCAGTAATCAATGGAGAGTTCAGTGCTCAGTAGTCTATGGAGAGTTCTGTGCTCAGTAGTCTATGGAGAGTTCGGTGGTCAGTAGTCTATGGAGAGTTCAGTGCTCAGTAGTCTATGGAGAGTTCTGTGCTCAGTAGTCTATGGAGAGTTCGGTGCTCAGTAATCTATGGAGAGTTCTGTGCTCAGTAGTCTATGGAGAGTTCGGTGTTCAGTAATCAATGGAGAGTTCAGTGCTCAGTAGTCTATGGAGAGTTCTGTGCTCAGTAGTCTATGGAGAGTTCGGTGGTCAGTAGTCTATGGAGAGTTCAGTGCTCAGTAGTCTATGGAGAGTTCTGTGCTCAGTAGTCTATGGAGAGTTCTGTGCTCAGTAGTCTATGGAGAGTTCGGTGCTCAGTAATCTATGGAGAGTTCGGTGCTCAGTAGTCTATTGAGAGTTCGGTGCTCAGTAGTCTATGGAGAGTTCTGTGCTCAGTAGTCTATGGAGAGTTCGGTGCTCAGTAATCTATGGAGAGTTCAGTGCTCAGTAGTCTATGGAGAGTTCGGTGCTCAGTAGTCTATGGAGAGTTCTGTGCTCAGTAGTCTATGGAGAGTTCGGTTCTCAGTAGTCTATGGAGAGTTCGGTGCTCAGTAGTCTATGGAGAATTCGGTGCTCAGTAGTCTATGGAGAGTTCTGTGCTCAGTAGTCTATGGAGAGTTCTGTGCTCAGTAGTCTATGGAGAGTTCGGTGCTCAGTAATCTATGGAGAGTTCGTTGCTCAGTAATCTATGGAGAGTTCTGTGCTCAGTAGTCTATGGAGAGTTCTGTGCTCAGTAGTCTATGGAGAGTTCGGTGCTCAGTAGTCTATGGAGAGTTCTGTGCTCAGTAGTCTATGGAGAGTTCGTGATCAGTAGTCTATGGAGAGTTCTGTGCTCAGTAGTCTATGGAGAGTTCGGTGCTCAGTAATCTATGGAGAGTTCGTGCTCAGTAGTCTATGGAGATTTCTGTGCTCAGTAGTCTATGGAGAGTTCGGTGCTCAGTAGTCTATGGAGAGTTCTGTGCTCAGTAGTCTATGGAGAGTTCGGTGCTCAGTAGTCTATGGAGAGTTCGGTTCTCAGTAGTCTATGGAGAGTTCTGTGCTCAGTAGTCTATGGAGATTTCTGTGCTCAGTAGTCTATGGAGAGTTCGGTGCTCAGTAATCTATGGAGAGTTCAGTGCTCAGTAGTCTATGGAGAGTTCTGTGCTCAGTAGCCTATGGAGAGTTCAGTGCTCAGTAGTTTATGGCAGTGGCGGCTGGTGCTCAAAATTTTTTTGGGGGGGGGGGGGCGCAAAAAGAAAAATGTAATAGGTATTGCTTCGCGCTAAGAACGCAGTAAAAAATTGCGTGACTTTGAAGTCATGGTACAGGTATGGCACAGGTGATGGTATAGGCATGGCACAGATATGGTATAGGCATGTCACAGGTCATGGTACAGGAGATGGTATATGCCCCCTTTCAATGCAGTGACCAGCGTACATGCCCCCTTTCAATGCAATGAACACTGTGCTGTGACCCCTTCAATGCAATAAACACTGTGCTGTGACCCCTTCAATGCAATGAACACTGTGCTGTGACCCCTTCAATGCAATAAACACTGTGCTGTGCCCCCTTCAATGCAATAAACACTGTGCTGTGACCCCTTCAATGCAATAAACACTGTGCTGTGACCCCTTCAATGCAATAAACACTGTGCTGTGCCCCCTTCAATGCAATAAACACTGTGCTGTGACCCCTTCAATGCAATAAACACTGTGCTGTGACCCCTTCAATGCAATAAACACTGTGCTGTGCCCCCTTCAATGCAATAAACACTGTGCTGTGACCCCTTCAATGCAATAAACACTGTGCTGTGACCCCTTCAATGCAATAAACACTGTGCTGTGACCCCTTCAATGCAATAAACACTGTGCTGTGACCCCTTCAATGCAATGAACACTGTGCTGTGACCCCTTCAATGCAATAAACACTGTGCTGTGCCCCCTTCAATGCAATAAACACTGTGCTGTGCCCCCTTCAATGCAATAAACACTGTGCTGTGCCCCCTTCAATGCAATGAACACTGTGCTGTGCCCCCCCAATGCAGAGTTCAGCGTGCGTGCCCCCTTCAATGCAACTGTGCTGTGACCCCTTCAATGCAATAAACACTGTGCTGTGACCCCTTCAATGCAATAAACACTGTGCTGTGACCCCTTCAATGCAATGAACACTGTGCTGTGACCCCCTCAATGCAATAAACACTGTGCTGTGCCCCCTTCAATGCAATAAACACTGTGCTGTGCCCCCTTCAATGCAATAAACACTGTGCTGTGCCCCCTTCAATGCAATAAACACTGTGCTGTGCCCCCTTCAATGCAATGAACACTGTGCTGTGCCCCCACAATGCAGAGTTCAGCGTGCGTGCCCCCTTCAATGCAACTGTGCTGTGCCCCCTTCAATGCAATGAACACTGTTCCGTGCCCCCATCAATGCAGAGTTCAGCGTGCGAGCCCCTTTCAATGCAGAGCGCCACAGCATTGTCCCCAATCACTGCAGAGCGCCACGGCATTGTCCCCAATCACTGCAGAGCGCCACAGCATTGTCCCCAATGATTGCAGAGTGCCACAGCATTGTACCCCAATGATTGCACAGTGCCCAAAGCATTGTACCCCAATGATTGCAGAGGGCCACAGAATTGTACCCCAATGATTGCAGAGTGCCACAGCATTGTACCCCAATGATTGCAGAGTGCCACAGAATTGTACCCCAATGATTGCAGAGTGCCCACAGCATTGTACCCCAATGATTGCAGAGTGCCACAGAATTGTACCCCAATGATTGCAGAGTGCCACAGCATTGTACCCCAATGATTGCAGAGTGCCATCAGCATTGTACCCCAATGATTGCAGAGTGCCACAGAATTGTACCCCAATGATTGCAGAGTGCCACAGAATTGTACCCCAATGATTGCAGAGTGCCCACAGAATTGTACCCCAATGATTGCAGATTGCCATCAGCATTGTACCCCAATGATTGCAGAGTGCCACAGAATTGTACCCCAATGATTGCAGAGTGCCCACAGCATTGTACCCCAATGATTGCAGAGTGCCACAGCATTGTACCCCAATGATTGCAGAGTGCCCACAGCATTGTACCCCAATGATTGCAGAGTGCCACAGCATTGTACCCCAATGATTGCAGAGTGCCACAGAATCGTACCCCAATGATTGCAGAGTGCCCACAGCATTGTCTCCCAATCAATGCAGAGACCAGCGTGCGTGCTCCCTTCAATTTAATGCACTTACATGGCGGCGGCGGGTTCTCCCCTCCTCGATCCAGTTCGTCCTCTTCTGCGGCGGCGTCGGTGCGGGAAGGTGAGCGGCTTCTCCCTCGTCCTCCGAATGGCGGTGACGGTGAGTGACTGACGCACGCACTGGCACCGCCCCTGACGTCAGCGATCGGATGTCCTGGATGATGATTGGTCCAGGCTGGAGACTGGACCAATCACAGCCAGGACATCACGAAGGTGGGGGTGGCCAAGCGCTCTTTCCGGCGCCCAGGTTACGCCCCCAGAAGGCAGCCAATCGGCGCCTTTCTGGGTCGTAAACCCCACCCCCCCTTTAGCCACCACATAGGCCGGTTAGGCCGGCGAACCGATTTTTTTTTTTTTACTAGCTTTATTGTTCTTTTTTGTAATTTTTTTTTTCCTTTTGTTAAGGGGGGCGGCGCCCTGGTGCCCCCTATGCACGGGCCGCCACTGGTTTATGGAGAGTTCTGTGCTCAGTAGTTTATGGAGAGTTCTGTGCTCAGTAGTTTATGGAGAGTTCAGTTCTCAGTAGTCTATGGAGGGTTCTGTGCTCAGTAGTCTATGGAGAGTTATTATGTTGGAATACTGCCCTGTGGCCCAGTCTCCGAAGGCAGGGGATGTCACATCGTTTGATGGAAATGAAAATTATCACTCTACAGAGGGCTGAATTCAAAGACACCCCGAAAATCAAAGTGAAAAAATGATGCAGCAGGCTAGTCCATTTTGCTGAAATTTATTTGAAGCAACTCATAATGGTACTCAGTAGTTTGTATGGCCCCCAAATGCGTGTATGCATGACTGACAACGTTGGGGCATGCTCTTTATGAGATGACGGATAGTTTTCTGGGGTGTTTCCTCCCAGATCTGGACCAGGGCATCACTAAGCTCCTGAACAGACTGAGGTGCAACCTTGCAGCATTGAATGGACTGAAACATAATGTCCCAGAGGTGTTCTATTGGATTTAGGTTAGGCGAGAGAGTGGGGGCCATTCAATAGTATCAATTCTTTCATCCTCCAGGAACTGGCTGTATACTGTTGCCACATGAGGCCGGGCATTGTCGTGCATCAGGAGGAACCCAGGACCCACTGCACCAGCATAGGGTCTGACAATGGGTCCAAGGATTTAATCCCAATACCTAATGGCAGTCAGGGTGTCATTGTCTAGCCTGTAGAGGTCTGTGTGTCCCTCTATGGATATGCCTCCCCAGACCATCACTGACCCACCACCAAACCTGTCATGCTGAACGATGTTACAGGAAGCATAAGATTCTCCAAGGCTTCTCTGTCACATGTGCTCAGGGTGAACCTGATCTCAACTGTGAAAAGCACAGAGCGACAGTGGCAGACCTGCCAATTCTGGTGTTCAATGGTACATGCCAATCGAGCTCCACGGTACAGTATAGTGAGCACAGGGCCCACTAGAGGACATTGGGCCCTCTGGCCACCCTCATGAAGTCTGTTTCTGATTGTTTTGTCAGAGACATTCAAACCAGTGGTCTGCTGGAGGTAATTTTGTAGGGCTCTGGCGGTGGTCATCCTGTTCCTCCTTGCACAAAGGAGCAGATACCAGTCCTGCTGATGGGTTAAGGACCTTTTTCGGCCCTGTCCATCTCTCCTAGAGTAACTGCCTGTCTCCTGAAATCTCCTCCATGCTCTTGAGACTGTGCTGGGAGACACAGCAAACCTTCTGGCTATTACACGTATTGATGTGCCATCCTGGAGGAGTAGGACTGACTGTGCAACCTCTATAGGGTCCAGGTATCGCCTCATGGTACCAGCAGTGGCGGCCTGTCTATAGGGGGCACAGGGGCACCCCCAATCTGTGGCCGGAAAAAAAAAAAGATAAAAAAATAAATAAATACATTTCCATTTTCAGCGCCCACTAGGGGCGCCGGACCTAGTGGTGGGTATGGGGGGGGGGGTTTTCCCCCCACGTGAGGCAAACAGAGGCACCGATTGGCGGCCTTCTGGGGGTCATCGGGGCGCAGAGCAATGCGCCCCAACACTCCCCACTTTCCTGATGTCCTGGCTGTGATTGGTGCAGACTCCAGCCTGGACCAATCACACAGGAGGACATCCCGGGACTTGGTGTCACGTGACCACCTTCCCGCCCGCCGGCGCCATCGGAGACTGCGAGAGAGCTGCTCAGCCGCGCGTGAGGAGATTTGACTCCGAGTCAGACAGTGAGTGAGAGAGTGCAGTAGCTGTAGTGCAGAAGAAGTTCATGGTTTACTACTGTGTGAGCTGAGTAGTCGACTCAGCAGCAGCACGCAGGTTACCATCCGGTCTGTCCGACCATGACTCTGAGTCAGGTAAGTTAGTGATGCCTCGGGGGGAGGGGGCCCGTCCGGCTAACAGCCCAACAACACACTGTCTGTCATGATGATCATCATTCATCATCATGTCACTGACACTGACACTGACACTGAGTCACTGTCAGCTTTGAAGGGGGCACGCACGCACGCTGGTCTCTGCATTGATGGGGGGGGGGGCACGGCAGACAACCTGGTGGACTCACTGAGACTGACTGCATTGCCATTGATAATGGGGGGCACAGCAAGCTCGTGGTCAGGTGGTCACTGCATTGATGATGGGGGGCACTGCAAGCTGGTGGTCAGGTGGTCACTGCATTGATGATGGGGGGCACGGCAAGCTAGTAGTCAGGTGGTCACTGCACTGATGATGGGGGGCACAGCAAGCTGGTGGTCAGGTGGTCACTGCATTGATGATGGGGGGCACGACAAGCTAGTAGTCAGGTGGTCACTGCATTGATGATGGGGGGCACGGCAAGTTGGTGGTCAGGTGGTCACTGCATTGATGATGGGGGGCACGGCAAGCTGGTGGTCAGGTGGTCACTTCATTGATGATGGGGGGCACGGCAAGCTGGTGGTCAGGTGGTCACTGCATTGATGATCATGGGGGCATGGCAAGCTGGTGGTCACTGCATTGATGATCATGGGGGCACGGCAAGCTGGTGGTCACTGGCACTGCATTGATGATGGCCCTGGGGGCCCGGCAAGCTTGTCACTACATTGAAGGGGGTATGTACGCTGGTCACTACATTGAAAGGGGGCCTGTACTGTGGGGTTCGTGCTAGGCGGCCTGTACTGTGGGGTTTGTGCTAGGGGTCCTATACTGTGGGGCTTGTGCTAGGGGGTCTGTACTGTGGGATTAGTGCTAAGGGGCCTGTACTGTGGGCTTTGTGCTAGGGGGCCTGCACTGTTGGATTAGTGCTAGGGGGGTCTGTACTGTGGAGTTTGTGCTAGGGGGCCTGTACTGTGAGGTTTGTGCTAGGGGCCTGTACTGTGGGGTTTGTGCTAGGGGGTCTGTACTGTGGGGTTTGTGCTAGGGGGCCTGTACTGTGGGGTTTGTGCTAGGGGGCCTGTACTGTGGGATTAGTGCTAAGGGGCCTGTACTGTGGGGTTTGTGCTAGGGGGCCTGCACTGTTGGATTAGTGCTAGGGGGTCTGTACTGTAGGGTTTGTGCTAGGGGGCCTGTACTGTGGGGTTTGTGCTAGGTGGCCTGTACTGTGGGGTTTGTGCTAGGGGGTTTGTGCTTGAGGGTTTTGTGCGGGGTTTGTACTTGAGGGGTTTGTGCTGGGGGGTCTGTACTGTGGGGTTTGTGCCACTCTCAGTCAGTGTATCCCATAATAGGGTGTTTGTCACAGTATATCCCATAATAGGGCCCCTGTTCCCTATTATGGGATATACTAGTACTGATGGACCCCTTAACCCTCCTCTTATGTTAGAATTCCGTTACTATCCATGATGTTTAGGGTCGGTTTTGACCCGTGTTTTAAATCAACCATAAAATACCCTCTGAATAATTATTTATCATCAAATTTGTTTCTTACCTCTTGGTTACCTTGTTAGGCTTCTTTATCCTTGAAAAGATTGGTTTTGATATTTTTGGTGTGACCCCTTAGACCTTTCTTTTGATAGCATACCTCTCATTTTCAAATTTAAAAAATGGTAAAATAAAGTCAGCAACTCTGAAATGTATTGGTCCTATGTTTCTTTACTTTATTTAGAGAACCAGACAAGCAGGAAAAGAGATAGGCACCTCCCTAACTACAGCTCACAGGGTTGAGAGGTGATTGGCTGTCAGTGTTACTAAGCAGAGAGAGTGTTTATGATTTCAGTTTTGGCACTTATTAGTGTCCTAAAATCCTATATTATAACTGGGTCAGAATTGACCCTAACACCATAAACGTCTTAATTTTCACCACAGTATTTTATAATTTAGTGAAAAGGATTATTTTTCTATTACATTGTCTAAATAGAGGTTCCTGACAAAGTAAAAAAATATTGATGCAATAAACAAATTTATGTGATACTTATAGACATTCAAAGCCTGAAAACGGGTCGGTTCTGACCCTAACATAAGAGGAGGGTTAATATGTGATATATTGGGAGAATTTGTTTACGCAAGCAAAATACAGGGGACAAAATGGGCGGAGTCTATAAGGGGTGGGGCTTCTGAGAAATGGAGGGGTCAAAATGGAAGGGCGGGGTCTTGCGCCCCACCATCTTAAAACTTCACCAGCCGCCACTGGGTACCAGTAGTGACACTGACCCTAGCCAAATACAAAACTAGTGAAAACAGTCAGAAAAGATGATAGAGGGGAAAAAAAAAGTCAGCAATCTCTACCTGTAAAACCATTCCTGTTTTGGAGGTTGTCTCATTGTTGCCCATCTAGTGCACCTGTTGTTAATTTCATTAACACCAAAGCATCTGAAACTGATTAACAACCCCCTCTGCTACTTACCTGACCAGATCAATGGCTCAGGAGTTAGCTTGACTTGATGCTATTCTCTGGAAAAAAAAGTGTTCCTTTAATTTTTGGAGCAGTGTATTATCGACCTAGATTGTAAGCACTAACAAGTAGGGCCCTCTGATTCCTCCTGTATTAAATTGTATTGTAACTGTACTGTCTGTCATGTTGTAAAGTGCTGCGCAAACTGTTGGTGCTATATAAATCCTGTATAATAATAATAATAATCTATTGCATATTAATAACATGTATTCTCCTTTTGTCCAGCAGGTGGAGCTCTGATCTCTTTTTCACTTGATTTATCAAAGCAATTGAGACTGTTCACTTAGCTTGGTAAATTAGCTGCAGCTCTCTCTCTCTCTCTCTCTTTTTTTTTTTTTTTTTTTTTATTAACTGATCATAAGCAAGTGGGAAGAAAGAAGGTTTAAATGAATACAGTTTCACCCCATTAACTAATCTAAGAGAGCAGTCTCTTTTTCTTAAAGGATAAGTTCACCTTTTAGGAAAAAACAATGAATAATAATGTGCACTTGTTATTTTGTTTCCTACAGGAGCCTGCAAAATATTGCATCTGTGATCAGTGGATTGTGGTTGCAATTGTAGCACCCTACAAGGTAGGAGCTAGGCAAAGCATAGTGGGCCTTGGCTGCCTAACAGCAGGGCCATGATTTTCAGCTGGGCTGTCATGTCTCCCAGGTGTGGCTGTTGAGACTGGGGAGTCTCCCCACTGGCTCCATGAGAAGGGTTCTCATTGGGCAGTGGAGGAAACCCAATCAGTGGCACATTCAGGCCTGTATCTACCCCAGAAAGGCAGATTCTGCCATACAGGATTCTGGGAGTGGGTATAAGTTTGAGGGGAGCACATGATGCAGCGTCTTTGATGGGAAGCAGAGTCCCAGGAGGGAGAGTACAGCTGTCTCTCCTCCTGTCTGCAGATTTGGGTGTCCCGGGGCGGCTCGCCTGAGGGGACGGAGTGAGCTGAGCTGCAGAGAGGATCCAGTATGCCGAGGACCAGCGGAGCTGAGGGGGTCCAGTTTCAGGAAAGCATTCCCAGTTCGTGAATACTGTAAACTGCCCTTGGGGGTCTGCCTGGCAGAGGGGACCACTCGGGTGAAGGTCCAAGGTATCCAGGAGCCAGATAGTGGTGAAGGGGGTGCCAGTGTTGACCCTGTAGTGTAGAGGGGGTGCCTAGTGAGAAGACTCTGAAGTGTAGAGGGGGTGCCTAGTGAGAAGACCCTGAAGTGTACAGGGGGTACCTAGTGAGAAGACCCTAAAGTGTAGAGGGGGTGCCTAGTGAGAGGACCCTGAAGTGTAGAGGGGGTGCCTAGTGAGAAGACCCTGAAGTGTAGAGGGGGTGCCTAGTGAGAAGACCCTGAAGTGTAGAGGGGGTGCCTAGTGAGAGGACCCTGAAGTGTAGAGGGGGTGCCTAGTGAGAAGACCCTGAAGTGTAGAAGGGGTGCCTAGTGAGAAGACCCTGAAGTGTAGAGGGGGTGCCTAGTGAGAAGACCCTGAAATGTAGAGGGGGTACCTAGTGAGAAGACCCTGAAGTGTAGAGGGGGTGCCTAGTGAGAAGACCCTGAAGTGTAGAGGGGGTACCTAGTGAGAAGACCCTGAAGTGTAGAGGGGGTGCCTAGTGAGAAGACCCTGAAGTGTAGAGGGGGTGCCTAGTGAGAAGACCCTGAAGTGTAGAGGGGGTGCCTAGTGAGAGGACCCTGAAGTGTAGAGGGGGTGCCTAGTGAGAAGACCCTGAAGTGTAAAGCGGGCGCCTAGTGAGAAGTCCCTGAAGTGTAGAGGGGGTGCCTAGTGAGAGGACCCTGAAGTGTAGAGGGGGTGCCTAGTGAGAGGACCCTGAAGTGTAGAGGGGTGCCTAGTGAGAGGACCCTGAAGTGTAGAGGGGGTGCCTAGTGAGAAGAACCTGAAGTGTAGAGGGGGTACCTAGTGAGAAGACCCTGAAGTGTAGAGGGGGTGCCTAGTGAGAGGACCCTGAAGTGTAGAGGGGGTGCCTAGTGACAGGACCCTGAAGTGTAGAGGGGGTGCCTAGTGAGAAGACCCTGAAGTGTAGAGGGGGTGCCTAGTGAGAAGACCCTGAAGTGTAGAGGGGGTGCCTAGTGAGAAGACCCTGAAGTGTAGAGGGGGTGCCTAGTGAGTGGACCCTGAAGTGTAAAGGGGGCGCCAGCGGTTGGGCCCTGAAGAGTTAAAGTGTACAGCATGCAGTGTTGAGAGTTGCAGCAGCACAAGCAGTTACAAAGAGCTACCTCAGTCAGTGAAGGGCTGGAGGGAGTTGTCTACAGGACTTTTGAACTAACCAGTGTCCCCGTTGTACCTAGTTGAGCCAGAGGAGTATCCCACTCATTCCCTTCTCCCATCCCCATTATCAAATAAACAAAACAAACCAAAGATGCCGGAATGGTCATTGTCTCAGTTCTCACACTTGGGTATTCAACTTATATGGGCTGAAGGTGTCACCGGTAACCATGGCAGACCCACATCAGGCCCAATGTCTGGAAAACCTGCTACACAATGTTAGGTTCTTGCGCATTCTCCCTCCAGTTGTCTGTCCGTACCTCTGGTTGGGATATCAGTGTCAGTGATAAAACTGGAGGAAGAGTGAATGGACTACGTGTGCTGACCAGTCCACTCATAGTCCATCAGTCTGTGGCGATGCATACTAGCACATTATGACATTGCCTTGCAGGGTGAATTGTTTATTTAATTTTTTTTTACAAGGTTTGATACCGCTTTAACCGGACGATTTGAATCCGTGTGTAGCCCTGTCTGAAGTACAAAGTAGTGTTCAAAGTACAGTCCTGCTGGAAAACCAGCATTCGATCGGCCAATGGTTGAGTCCTGCTGTCAGAATACAAAGTAAAAGCGGGGAGAAAGCGTGGATGGGGAAATTGGCTCAGTAATGTATGGCCAGCTATAGCCTGCATAGTCTACCCAATTCTGTCACATTGTTATTTCTTTTTGTTGAATTAATTACAATGTTTCTAGTTATAGTAAATAGATTCCTTCTATGCCTGTATTATGATTTCCTTCTAGTTGCCAGCTCAATCAATTTTAATTCTCATGTATTGAATGAAAAGTCCAGTACTTACACATTTTATTATTATGGCGCTTTTCCACTGCATGGAATCGAACGGTTCGGCTCGCTTTTGCGCTTTTCCACTGCATGGTACCGCATGGTACGGTGTTGGAACGGTTCGGTACGGTACGGCGGCGCTTTTCCACTACAAGGAACCGAACGGTATGGCACGCTTAAACAGTACCACTTCGGTTATGGTTCCAAGAGGGCCGTACCGGTACCATATCCCACAATCCTTTGCATGCAGCCTTGACTGTTTGTCACTACTAGCCACTGATTGGTCAGAGAATCGTTGTTATCCCACCCACTTACTATTAGTGGAAAAGCAAACCGTACCGAACCGTTCCAACACCGTACCGTGCAGTGGAAAACCAAACCGAGCCAAGCAGCGCCGAGTGGAGCCGAGCCAGTACTTGCAGTGTAAGGCCCCGTTCACATAGGGGCGACGCTACTTTGCACCGCGACCTCCGAAGTCGCGGTGCGAGCAGCGCGCCGCGACCTCGGAGCGGCCGCCACGGACCTCATAACATTGAAGTCTATGGCGGTCGCCTCCTGGTCGCCCCAAAGAAGCTCCGGACCCTTTTTCTAAGTCGGAGCGACTTGTGTCGCTCCTATTAGAACGGGTCCACAGCTTCCCTATGGGAGGCGACCTACGGCAACCTGTGAGGCGACCAGGTCGCCTCACAGGTCGCCCTAGTGTGAACGGGGACGAAAAGTGCCATTATTATTATTATTATTAATAATAATAATATCATTTGCACATGTATAGTCATCACTAATAAATATATATGCACATATATATATATATATATATACATATACATATACATATACATATATATATATATATATATATATATATATATATACTGTATATATATATATATATATATATATATATATATATATATATATATATATATAAAACTTTTTTTTTTTTTTTTAAGTGGCTGCAAAGGCAGAATGTTTTTTACTTTCATGCATTATTATTATCATTTGCACATGTACAGTCATCACTAATGAATATATATTCCTTCAGCTCTCTAATCTCCCCCTGCCTTTCCTGTGTTGCGCATGGCACAGGCAATATTTCAGAGAATATCACCTTGGAGGTCCTTCCCTTCAATTTGCAGCCTAGTTCATTAAATTGGTTCTTAAGGAGCCTCCACCTTCCATATATTCTGTCGTTGGTTCCAATGTGGACCAAGACAGCTCGGTCATGCCCAGCCCCTCCCAGTAATTTATCAACCCGGTCCCCCACATGCCGAACCCTGGCACCAGGGAGACAGCAAACCATTCGGTTGAGGCGATCCTGGCGACAAATTATTCTATCAGTCTTTCAGATTATAGAATCCCCTATTACCACCAACTGTCTAGGCCTACCTACAGTCCCCTCACCACCTCCACTAGACGCACTGCTCTCCCGGCTGCCTTGAAATGTCCTCTGTGAGCTTCCAAACCTCTCCTTTCCCCCCCTTATTTCTGTTTGTTAGGAACAAGAAGTGTGTGGTTATGTGCACTGTTCTATGCACATTACTAATCCATAGTCCATCTCAAGAACGAGCCAGAGAGGTGGCTACGCTCCTCCTGTGACAGTGCGAGGCCTTGCCACCATGTGATCGACTGATATCGGTTTTTCATTGCCGATACTGATACCAATATTTTGGTCAGTGCATATCAGTATTGGCCGATATGGGCAGATATTTTTGTACATTTCTTTTTTTTTTAACTTTACAGGTACTCTTGTGGAGGGATCTGGGGGTGTAAAAGACCCCAAACCCCTCCTCTGCACATAAAAGCATTCAAAAAGCCAAGTTTGGCTATTTTGAATGCTGTCATTTTTATTAATCTGGCGCCAGTACCCAGAAGTGCTGTCATGACATCAATCACTTCCGGGTTTTTACATGGAGACCCAATCAGAGTCGAATGCAGCATTGATCGGGCCTTCTGTTCGGCGGCGGTAGAGGTAGGATGCCCAGGTCTCCCGGTGGGATGGGAGATCTGGGCGAGCCACGGAAAGCGGCGGGAAGGGGGGGGGACGTCCCCTCCCGCTCCTTGTAATGACAGCCGAGTGGCTTCTCAGCCGCTTCGGTTGTCATTACAAGACAGCCAACCATTGGCTATGGACACTGGTGCCGGGGTGATGTCTCTAGCTGCAGGCATCACTCCGGTACAGCACTTTGCGAAATATCGGCAATATCGGTAACCTCAGGGGCCGATTCCGATATATCGGGGAAAGTGCATATCGGTCCTCGATATATCGGCTTTGCCGATAATCGGTCGATCTCTACTTGCCATTATGTGAATTTAGGTAGAAATAACACAGGATTCACATAAAGGTGGAATGTGAAGCTTCAGAGTGTAGAAAGCTGTGCTTTAGCTACTTACTTACAGGGCACTTACTGTACACCCCCTTCCTGCCCAGGCCAATTATTAGCTCTCAGCGCTGTCACACTTTGAATGACAATTGCGCCGTCATGCCACACTGTACCCATATGAACTTTTTATCATTTTCTTTTCACACAAATAGATCTTTCTTTTGGTTGTATTTAATCACCGCTGGTTTTTTTTTTTTTTTTTTTTTTGCTAAACAAACAATAAAAGACCGAAAATTTTGAAAAAAAAACAAACAAAAAAGTTTTTTATATTTTGTTATAAAATTTTGCAAACAGGTAATTTTTCTCCTTCACTGATCGGCACTGATGAGGCTGCACTTATGGGCACTGATAGGTGGCACTAATGGGCACTAATAGGTTGCAATGATGGGCACTTATGAGATGGCACTGATGGGCACTAATAGGTGGCACTGATGGGCACTTATGAGGTGGCACTGATGGGCACTAATAGGCAGCACTGATGGGCACTGATAGGCGGCACTGATGGGTACATATGAGGCGGTGTTATTGGGCACTGATCAGGAGACACCGATGAGGATGCACTGATGGGGGCACTGATAGGTGGCACTGATGTGCACTGATAGGTGGCATCAAGATATGACACTGATAGACGGCACTGATAGGTGGCACTGATGGGTACTGATAGGTGGCACTGATGGTCACTGATAGGTGGCATCGAGATATGGCACTGATAGGCGGTACTGATGGGCACTGATAGGTGGCACTGATGGACACTGATAGGCGGCAGTGATATGCAGCACTGATAAGTGACATTGATGATAAGGCACAGGTGGGCACTGATAGGTGGCACTGATGGGCACTTTTGAGGTGGCACTGATGGGCACTAATAGGCAGCACTGATGGGCACTTATAGGCGGCACTGATGGGTACATATGAGGCAGTGTTGTTGGGCACTGATCAGGAGACACCAATGAGGCTGCACTGATGGGGCACTGATAGGTGGCACTGATGGGCACTGATAGGTGGCATCGAGATATGGCACTGATAGACGGCACTGATAGGTGGCACTGATGGGTACTGATAGGGGGCACTGATGGTCACTGATAGGTGGCATCGAGATATGGCACTGATAGGCGGTACTGATAGGTGGCACTGATGGACACTGAAAGGTGGCACTGATGGACACTGATAGGCGGCAGTGATATGCAGCACTGATAAGTGACATTGATGATAAGGCACTGGTGGGCATTGATAGGTGTCACTGGTGGACACTGATTAGCAGCACTGGAGGGCACTGATTAGCAGCAATGATGGGCACTGGTAGGTGGCACTGGTTAGCAGCACTGGTGGGCACTAAGGGGACGGATGTCCCTCTATTAGAAGCCGGCTAACGGCTTTCTTCTTTTCTGCACGCTGACAGTGTGAAGAAAAAAAAAAAAGCTGGCAAAGGGCTTCTGTTTACTTCCATGATCAGTTGTCATTGGCTAAAAAGGCCACTGTGATTGGCCCTTTACCCTGTTCTGTGATCAGCCAAGTCGGGAGGACATCCATTTACGCCCTACCGGCATTTTAAAGCCCATGCTGTAGCAGTCTTTCGGCTGTAACGCGGGCACAAAGTGGTAAAAGTGGAACTTTAGTCAGAAAATAGGCATAACTCCACTTTTGTTGATCAAAAAACATTCCCCTCTGGGTGATCTCCGTACATTACAAGGATTTTAACAAACTTTGTTGCAGATTCCTACCTTTTCTTATTCTGAAGAAATCATTGTTTGTCTGTGTCCATGTACAAAGTGAATCTAATGGCAGCAGTTTTATATTTATCTGTCAGCTGCTGCACCTGCAGGGCTCTAATGAGGAAAGTGGCAGGGTCTGCATCCCTTTTAGACGTGATTTTCTTTGGGAGCATCTCACCAAAAATAAATTTTTGTTGCAGGGGATGCTCAAAATCACATTTTTTTTATCTTAGTGCAGACTTCTGGGAAAATTGGTGAGCCAATCACACAAGCAGGAATTTACATACCTAGGGGGCGCTCTGTATACCATCTGTGCACAGGACTCCTCCAGGTCGCCATATTGCATTTTACAGAAAACTATAGTGGCTTCAGATTGAAAAGGAAAGGTAATTTTTAATAACATTTAATCACAATCTGACTTGTGTCTCAAGTATACGCTATATTATTATTTTTTTTTTTTACTTGCTAATTTTTTTCCCCCACAAAAATGGATTTACCCCATAAGTCCTGCCAGATGACTTCAGGCTGGCCTCTTTTACGGGTATAGCTTTGTCAAACATTAAAAATGTTTAACCGATTTAGGACTGCCCACCGCACTTATACTACGTCAGAGTAGTCCCGCTGTGCCAAATCACAGACATTTATGTGATTTGGTATTTCTGGGCTGGGGGCGAGCAAGCACCCGCCGCCCTGGGTGCCTATTCGTTAAAGGACAAGCTAATCAGCACAAGCCAAAGCCCACAGCACAAGCCGATCCTACCAATGATTTATGGCCGGAACCCGATGATTGGGGTGAAAGAAGAGAGCCCTGTGTAGGTAAACAACAAAGAGCTCTCTATTGAAAGCACACAGTACACACAGTAAACATTGTTAGGCACACATTTAACCCCCTGATTGCCCTTGATCTCCATAGATGTTAACCCCTTCCCAGCCAGTGTCATTAGTACAGTGACCGTGCATATTATTAGCACTGATCACTGTATTAGTGTCACTGGTGATGTCGGTGACAGTTAGTTTGTTTCCCCCCAGCGTCAGTTATTGTCAGATTGTCCACCACACTATCGCAGTCCCATTAAAAGTCACTGGTCACTGCCATTAGTAGAATAAAAAAAAAAAATACAATATATATAGATATATATATATATATCTATATATATATATACAGTGCCTTGCGAAAGTATTTGGCCCCCTTGACCTTTTTGACCTTTTGCCACATTTCAGGCTTCAAACATAAAGATATAAAACTGTAATTTTTTGTGAAGAATCAACAACAAGTGGGACACAATCATGAAGTGGAACAAAATTTATTGGATATTTCAAACTTTGTTAACAAATAAAAAACTGAAAAATGGGGCGTGCAAAATTATTCAGCCCCTTTACTTTCAGTGCAGCAAACTCTCTCCAGAAGTTCAGTGAGGATCTCTGAATGATCCAATGTTGACCTAAATGACTAATGATGATAAATAGAATCCACCTGTGTGTAATCAAGTCTTCGTATAAATGCACCTGCACTGTGATAGTCTCAGAGGTCCGTTTAAAGAAGAACAAGGAACACACCAGGCAGGTCCGAGATATTGTTGTGGAGAAGTTTAAAGCTGGATTGGCATACTAAAAGATTTCCCAAGCTTTAAACATCCCAAGGAGCACTGTGCAAGCGATAATATTGAAATGGAAGGAGTATCAGACCACTGCAAATCTACGAAGACCTGGCCGTCCCTCTAAACTTTCAGCTCATACAAGGAGAAGACTGATCAGAGATGCAGCCAAGAGGCCCATGATCACTCTGGATGAACTGCAGAGATCTACAGTTGAGGTGGGAGACTCTGTCCATAGGACAACAATCAGTCGTATACTGCACAAATCTGCCCTTTATGGAAGAGTGGCAAGAAGAAAGCCATTTCTTAAAGATATCCATAAAAAGTGTTGTTTAAAGTTTGCCACAAGCCACCTGGGAGACACCAAACATGTGGAAGAAGGTGCTCCGGTCAGATGAAACCAAAATCAAACTTTTTGGCAACAATGCAAAACGTTATGTTTGGCGTAAAAGCAACACAGCTCATCACCCTGAACACACCATCCCCACTGTCAAACATGGTGGTGGCAGCATCATGGTTTGGGCCTGCTTTTCTTCAGCAGGGACAGGGAAGATGGTTAGAATTGATGGGAAGATGGATGGAGCCAAATACAGGACCGTTCTGGAAGAAAACCTGATGGAGTCTGCAAAAGACCTGAGACTGGGACAGAGGTTTGTCTTCCAACAAGACAATGATCCAAAACATAAAGCAAAATCTACAATGGAATGGTTCACAAATAAATATATCCAGGTGTTAGAATGGCCAAGTCAAAGTCCAGACCTGAATCCAATCGAGAATCTGTGGAAAGAACTGAAAACTGCTGTTCACAAACGCTCTCCATCCAACCTCACTGAGCTCGAGCTGTTTTGCAAGGAGGAATGGGCAAAAATTTCAGTCTCTCGATGTGCAAAACTGATAGAGACATACCCCAAGCGACTTACAGCTGTAATCGCAGCAAAAGGTGGCGCTACAAAGTATTAACTTAAGGGGGCTGAATAATTTTGCACGCCCAATTTCTCAGTTTTTTATTTGTTAAAAAAGTTTGAAATATCCAATAAATTTCATTCCACTTCATGATTGTGTCCTACTTGTTTTTGATTCTTCACAAAAAATTACAGTTTTATATCTTTATGCTTGAAGCCTGAAATGTGGCAAAAGGTCGCAAAGTTCAAGGGGGCCGAATACTTTTGCAAGGCACTGTATATATATATATATATACACACAGTATCTCACAAAAGTGAGTACACCCCTCACATTTTTGTAAATATTATATTATATATTTTCATGCAACAACCCTGAAGAAATTACACTTTGCTACAATGTAAAGTAGTGAGTGTACAGCTTGTATAACAGTGTAAATTTGCTGTCCCCTCAAAATAACTCAACACACAGCTATTCATGTCTAAACCACTGGCAACATAAGTGAGTATACCCCCTAAGTGAAAATGTCCAAATTGGGCCAAATTGGCCATTTTCCCTCCTCTGCGTCATGTGACTCGTTAGTGTTACAAGGTCTCAGGTGTGAATGGGGAGCAGGTGTGTTAAATTTGGTGTTATCGCTCTCACTCTCTCATACTGGTCACTGGAAATTCAACATGGCACCTCATGGCAAAGAACTATGAGGCTCGGTTCACACTGGGGCGGCACGACTCTGTACTACTTCGGGGGTGACTTGTGCATTCCCATGCACCACGACTTCGGAGCGACTTGCAGGGACTTCACATAATGGAAGTCTATGCAAGTCGCTCCGAGGTCGCCCCGAAGTAATACAGGACACTTTTTCTAAGTCGGAGCGACTTGTGTCGCTCCTATTAGAACGGGTCCTGTAGCAGTCAATGGACCGCGAGGGAGTGCGACTTGTCAGGCTGACAAGTCGCCTGACAAGTCGCGCTGGTGTGAATGGAGTCTTAGGATCTGAAAAAAAGAATTGTTGCTCTACATAGAGGTGGCCTAGGCTATAAGAAGATTGCCAAGACCCTGAAACTGAGCTGCAGCCAGTGGCGGCTGGTGCATATGGGGTACAGGGGCGCTGCCCCCCCTATCCATGCGTCTGGCCCCCTAATCTGCATGTTGGGCGCCGGACGCATGGACTTCAATGGGGCTTTTATTTTTAGCCATGTGATTAAAGCCAGAGGCTTTAATAGGCTAAAAAAATGGGTGGGCTCGGGGCGCAGTATTGTCAGATGGATCCTTCTTCTGAGACCCCTTTCCTGATTGACCGAAAGGAGAAGCCATGCCATTGGGCATGAAGGAGGAGACGCAGAAGATGGGAGAGAAGCCGCCGCCGCCGTTTGCCTGCTGCAGATGAGTGAGTGAGCCGGGGGGGGGAGGGGGGGTCCTGTACTGTCAATTTTAATGCTATGCTGTGGGTCCTGTACTGTAATGCTGTGTGTACTGTGTGTGGCCTGGTGTGGTCTGGGGGGGGGGGGGAGGGGGTGTATGGTGCGGTCCGTCTGCCACCCCCCCTGGCCCATGGAGCACCAGCCGCCACTGGCTGCAGCCAAGACCATACAGCGGTTAAACAGGACAGGTTCCATTCAGAACAGGCCTCGCCATGGTCGACTAAAGAAGTGCACGTGCTCAGCGTCATATCCAGAGGTTGTCTTTGGGAAATAGACGTATGAGTGCTGCCAGCATTGCTGCAGAGGTTGAGGGGGTGGGGGGCAGCTTGTCAGTGCTCATCAGAGCATGCGCCACACACTGCATCAAATTGGTCTGCATGGCTGTCATCCCAGATTTGGGTGTTATCGCTCTCACTCTCTCATACTGGTCACTGGAAGTTCAACATGGCACCTCATTGCAAAGAACTCTCTGAGGATCTGAAAAAAGAATTGTTGCTCTCCATAAAGATGGCCTAGACTATAAGAAGATTGCTTAGACCTTGAAACTGAGCAGCAGCATGGTGGCCAAGACCATACAGCAGTTTAACAGGACAGGTTCCACTCAGAACAGGCCTCGCCATGGTCAACCAAAGAAGTTGAGTGCATGTGCTCTGCGTCATGTCTAGAGGTTATCTTTGGGAAATAGACGTATGAGTGCTGCCAGCATTGCTGCAGAGGTTGAAGGGGTGGGGGTCAGCCTGTCAGTGCTCAGACCATACGCCGCACACTGCATCAAATTGGTCTGCATGGCTGTCATCCCAGAAGGAAGCCTCTTCTATTTTTTTTTTTTCACAATATTAAATTATTTAGAAAATTAGAAAGGCATACATAGTGCAACAAATAAATTGCTTTAAACATAAAGCAAATAATCTCTTTCAGTAACAATAAACAGAGGACATTAGACAATCGCAAATGTAAATATAAAGTCTAATAAATGATACATTCATTTTTCATGTATCAAATAAAAAGGTCACAATTGCCATAGTTTCATTTACTTCCTAATTTTCAATCTTGAACATTTAGACAGAACAATTGTCATGTAGTATGGTTACTGTTTTTCTAGGTACGATATAGATGGGCCTAAAGGTAGTTCCATCCAAAGATAGTTTGAGAAACAATTAAAGTCAGATAAAGAAAAAGGAAAGTAGGAAAGAAGGATAGAAAAGATGAGAGAAAAAGTATAAAGCGACATTAACCACTTGCCCACCGCTCACATTGAGCTTACTGCGGCAAAGTGGCACGATCCCGTCCAGCGACGTAGACCTACGTCGCTGGACTCCTCCCCCTGTAGGTGGCGCTCGCGCGCCGCCGGAGGTGCGCTCCCGCTGTTTTCATTCACAGTGGGAGTCGGGCCAGGGGAGGAGCTGCTCTGCCCCGATCGTCGGGGAATCGAGTGAGGGGATCCGCCCGCCTGTGTAAACAGAGCGGGCGGATCTCCTAAGTGACAGGGACTGACAGAGCATAGCTGAACACTCCGATCTGTCCCTGTCTCACAAAGTCACCTCCCCCCCCACACGTCAGTAAGCACCAGGCATACATTAACCCCTCCCTCTCCAATAAAATTAACCCCTTCACTGCCAGTGTCATTTTTACAGTAACAGTGCATATTTATAGCACTGATTACTGCAGTAATGTCACTGGTAACCCCAAAAGTGTCAAAAATGTCAGTCAAGGGTCTGATCTGTCCGCCGCAATGTCGCAGTCCCGCAAAAAAAATCGCAGATCACCGCCATTACTCGTTAAAAAAAAAAAAACACCAAAAATGACAGAAATCTTTCCCTTAGTTAGTAAACGCAATAACTTTTGCGCAAACCAATCAAAATACGCTTATTGCGATTTTTTTTACCAAACATAGGTAGCAGAAAACAAATTGGCCAAAAATTTAAAAAAAATTAGATTTTTACATTTTTTTGGGGGGGAATTTCATATAAAAAAATGTTAAAAATATTGTTATTTTTTCAAAATAAACGCTCTTTTTTTGTTTATAGCGCAAAAAGTAAAAATCGCATAGGTGATCAAATACCACCAAAAGAAAGCTCTGTTTGTGGGAAAAAAAGGACGTAAATTTCGTTTGGGTACGGCGTCGCACGACCGCGCAATTGTCAGTTAAAGTCGCACAGCGCCGAATCGCAAAAAGTGGCCTGGACGGAAGACAGCAAAATCCTCCGGTGGTAAAGTGGTTAAAAAGACGTAGGATGAGTTGGTTGGAAATAGGGGGGGGGGAGGCGGGGGGGGGGAGGGAAGATTCTTGAATAGCTCGAAAGTTCGTGGGGTTCTTTCTCAACTCTGTATTCAGTTGTTTCTGAGATCCATATACTCCTGTGATACAGTGAAGACCCGCCAGGGGTACCATTGTTTGTGAAACATATCATTTCTTTCATTTTTAATGGCAAGCGTCTCTTCCATTTCGTGAATATAACCTACTTTAATAAGCCAATCATTGAGTGTGGGTATTTTTTTGGAGTTTCAATATAAAGGAATCAGGGATTTGGCTGCATTCAGAAGGTGTCGTACTTGTGATCTTTTATATCTTTTATATGGGTACTGATTGATATGCAATAGACAAAGTGTCAACTTTGTCTCCGTGATATGTTTCACCCATTTCAGAATATCCTTCCAGAAGTTCTTTATAATTGCACAATCCCACCACATGTGAATGAAAGTGCCACGTTCTAGACCGCACCTCCAGCAAACGTCTGAAGTTTGTTTGGACCATTGGTGAACAGTAACTGGGGTGTAGTACCACTGCGTTCTGATCTTATAAGAGGTCTCTTGTAATTTGGTGCTTAATGAGCATTTGTGGGAAAAATAACAGGAAGCCTCTTCTAAAGATGATACACATGAAAGCCTGCAAACTGTTTGCTAAAGACAAGCAGACTAAGGACATGGAGGAACTTGACTGGCCTGCACAGAGCCCTGACCCCAACCCGACAGAACACCTTTGAGATGAATTAGAGCACAGACTGCCAGCCAGGCCTTCTCGTCCAACATCAGCACCTGATCTCACAAATACATTTCTGGAAGAATGGTCAAACATTCCCATAGACACACTCCTAAACCTTGTGGACAGCCTTCCCAGAAGAGTTGAAGCTGTTATAGCTGCAAAGGGTGGGCCAACTAAATATTGAACCCTATGGACTAAGACTGGGATTCCATTAATGTTAATGTGTGTATAAAGGCAGGTGTCCCAATACTTTTGGTAATATAGTGTATATTTAACCGGTTGCCGACCGCCGCGCGACTATATACTGCGGCGGTCAGCCCCGGCCAGGCAGAGTGACGTATCGATACGTCACTCGCCTGTCACTCTTGCGAGCCTATTGCGGGCGGGCGCGCGCCCGCCGAGGCTCGTTCACAGACAAGTCAGTGCGTGTGTCCGGCGGACTCGATGTCCGCCGGTCACACTACGATCGCTCCTGTGAAGGGAGAAAGGCGGAGCGGCTTATGTAAACAAGCCGCCCGTCATTCTCCCTGGTGTAAAAATGAAGATCTGACAGTTCTACTATGTAGAACGGTTGATCTTTGCTTTTACACCAATAGGAATGTCCCTGCACAGTTAGAATCACACCCCTAGGACACACTTAACCCCTCCCTGTCCAATAAAGTTAACCCCTTCCCTGCCAGTGTCATTTTTGCAGTAACAGTGCATATATATAGCACTGATTACTGCAGTAATGTCACTGGTACCCCCAAAAGTGTCAAAAATGTCAGTCAAGGGTCCGATCTGTCCGCCGCAATGTCGCAGTACCGCAAAAAAAAATCGCAGATCGCCGCCATTACTCGTTAAAAAAAAAAACACCAAAAAATCTTTCCCTTTGTTAGTAAACGCGATAACTTTTGCGCAAACCAATCAAAATACGCTTTT